>NC_069658.1:172308495-172933495 GCF_027244095.1 Hemicordylus capensis
TCAGGGGATGGAGCCACTCTGAGAAGAGCAGAAGGTTTCAAGTTCCCTCTCTGGCTTCTTCAAGATAGGGCTGAAAGAGATTCCTGCCTGCAATTTTGGAGAAGCTGCTGCCAGTCTGTGAAGGCAATACTGAGCTAGATAGACCAATGGTCTGACTCAGTATATGGCAGCTTCCTATGTTCCTATGTTCATAATGGGTATCTGCTGCATAAGAGAAACTTTGTGGGTCTTTTAGGGAGAGGAGAGGTTTGATACTATTTGCTCAGACTTGAATTGAGATTAATGTTCTTCTGTAGCCTTGTAGCAGGGGTGGCCAAATGGAGACTCTCCAGGTGCTGCTGGATTACAACTCCCATCATCCCCAGCTGCAATTTATTGTGGCTGAGCATGACGTGAATTATAATGAAAAACGCTGAAGAGTCTGAGGTTGGTCACCCCTACCTTTACAGGATTACTTTAGCAAAATCAGGAAGAGAGGAGAGCTGGTCTTGTGGTAGCAAGCATAACTTGTCCCCATAGCTAAGCAGGGTCTGCCCTAGTTGCATGTGAATGGGAGACTTGATGTGTGAGCGCTGTAAAATATTCCCCTCAGGGGATGAAGCCGCTCTGGGAAGAGCAGAATGTTTCAAGTTCCCTCTCTAGCTTCTCCAAGATAGGGCTGAGAGAGATTCCTGCCTGCAACCTTGGAGAAGCTACTGCCAGTCTGTGAAGACAATACTGAGCTAGAGAGACCAATGGTCTGACTTGGTATATGGAATTTCCTATGTTGTTCCTATGTTCCCCGTGATATCTGGTTGGGCGACTATGGGAAACCACTGATTTGGCTATTGTGTGTTGCTGGACTAGATAGGTCCTTGGTCTGATCCAGCAGAACACTTCTTGTGTGGCTATGTTAATTCCAAAGAAAGCATTAGCCCTTTGCCAAACTGAGGGAGAAGAGTAGAAGGATGTGCCTCTCCACACATCCCAAATTCTAAGACAAGCCTCATTTCCTGTCAGCATTCCATAGAAAAGTGGATGTTAACCAGAGCAACTTCTTTCCTATCCTTTCTGAAGTGTAGCTGTCACCATCAGCTAGACAGACTGACTGTTAGCACTTCACTCATAGCCACCCTTTAGCATACCTTTGCCAAGAAAAAGGTGCATCAAAACAGATAGTTCAGGAGTAGGAAAGCCTCTTTACTCTCCCACAACTTCCCAACATTCCGACTGCAATCAAGAAGTTCTCAGATCTCTGGCAAAACCAAACCAGGCAGGACATTCTGAGTTTCACTTTGACCAGAGTTTTTGAAGGATGTAAGAGGCTGAACTTTTCTTACCTTCTCTTCTTTCTTCTCTCTGCAACTGGTTAAAAAAGGGGGGGTGGGGGAGAGGAGGTTGTCAGGAAAGGAGATGCACTAATGTCATTGTAAGATACACTGAGGGACATACTAAAAATGAATGACACAAAGGGTGATTGGTTGGTTCTACTTTGGTTTCTAGAGACTGGCCAATTTTTTTTTTTAAACAGCCTCAGAATAAAAAAGCATATTATTGAGAACCAACAAATGCATTCTGAAAAACTTTGGAATTCAGAATGACCATTCCGGTGTATTGGGATGGTTGGATACTGTTTTCTATATCAAGCCGAGGACTGAATTCTTGATGGATGAGTTAACAAGGAAGAGGAAAAAGTATCCACCCATTCTCCCGGAATAGCTGAAACTCACTATTGTTGCTGTGCAGATGTGACATTTGTTTCATTGTGACTCCTGGTTGCACACACCCTGCTTCCACCATGAGTCCCTCTCCCACACCGCTGACTTGCATGCCATCTCCAGTACACCTACATGAAAATAGCATCACTAGCCATCCCATCTACACAGCCTGACATTCTGGTCTCTCTCTGTTTTGCGTCTCAAGTCACACCATTCTAAGCACACTTTCTGAACTCCAGAGTGCAAACATCTTGAGAGTAAGTCTCATTGAACTGAACGGGACTTACTTCACAGTAAAAGTGCTTGCCTGTGCAGGTGGGAATGTGGAGCATTATATAAGTGTTGTGCAGACACTTATATAACAAAACTGAATTCTGCATTCAGCTGACAGCAGAAGAGCAATGCCTAAGCAGCAATAAAGGGCCCTAGCGTGAAAAGATCCCAAGTGCAAGCATAACTGCTTGCTCATATCCATCCCTTGCTATCCTTGTTTCTTCCTTTCCAGACTTCCCTCACTCTGTTGTCTGCTGTCAACATTTAGATTGCAAGCTACTTGTAGGGAAGTGAGAGTTATTAACTGGCCAGGGGAAAAAATCAGCCTGAGCTGCTCTTGTGCTTTTTTTTACAGGAGCTTGATCTCTGAAAATTAGTAAGTGACACTTAACAGCAAGGAAATAAGCAGCATCACCTCCTGGTGCCTCTGAAGAACAAGCTGCCATTAAAAGCAAAAAGAAGAGCTGGGCCGCATTCACACGTAACGGAAAACTGGAGGTTGCCAAAACTGCGGCTAATTTTTCAAACCGTGAATTGCATCACAGATGTTTATCCAACCACAGTCAGGCAATCTCTGTATTCAGGGCAGGGGAGCCCTGATTGCACCACTGCCCTCGTAAGAGCCCCACAACAAGAAAGTCTTGTACATGCACAATTTCTGGCTGGGGTGTGTGCTCAGGGCACTATTTTTCTGTTACTGAGGAAGGGAAGGGGAAATGATGACTTTCTATACAAATGATGTACATGAGGGAGGGCAAAGCATCCTGGAGTCTGGCCCTCTGTGACCAAGGATGCTCTTGTGATCGCTCACCCTGCAAAGCAGTCCTGGAGACCAAACCACAATCATGCCCTTATGGTGGCTTGCCACCAGGGGACCAGCACTCTCATGAGAGGACCAGTCTACTGGAAAGGACCTTAGGATCGCCAGCCTTTGGTATTCCATCAGATTGCATGTTCATGAGTTGAGATATCAAAAAAAGAGGGGACCACTTCTGAGGGGCCCCCATTCTCTCTGGTTAATGATAGAACCTTTGCACAGAGACCCCCTCCACTCCAGGGAAGCTTTTGATGCACCCAAAGGAGATTTTGACACTCCATGTGTCCAGGCATAGCTTGATGGGCAGACTGGGGAAACACTGGGACTGAGGACTGACCTTTACTCTCATTCAAATTTCCCAGGTTTGGACCAGAGTTGCGCCATATACAGATCTGCCACTGTAGGGAATCGTGGGAGAGGGGAGCCCTGGTTTTCTGCAACCCCAGAAGAGTGGGGTCACCATTCTGGGCAAAAATTAAGATGGACATGTTCAAATGGGCTGACAGAGTGGCAGAGGGCACACTTTGACAGCTTCTTCATGGCAGTCACCAAGACAGGGAGAGCTGTTGTTGGGGTACCTGTCCCTGTGACTTGCTTGCAGTGTTCCCTCTAAGGCATGCACACATGCTTGCACTCACAAGTTTTTTCATGTCCGCTCAGTTAATTTTAGATCCCACTCAGGTTGGAAGGCCCCACTCTGAATGTATGTGTGCACTGCCTTGATACTGCCACCCAGAACAAAATTCTTTCCGCACACAGATGGGAAAAAAAAATTAGAGAGAACACTTCCTGCTTATATAGAGCAACCAGGCTGGGCAGCATCTGCTATCTGGCCCAAATGCGTTTTTCCATGGCCTAACACTCTCATGAAAGAGCAGTCCATGGGAGAAAGGATGTCATTGCACATTATTGGCAATTCTGCCTGACACCCATATCCCCACAGACAGTTCTTCTCATGAGTTGTGAAGGGGTATCCCCATGGCCTTACACTCTCATGAGTGAGCAGTCTGCTCAGGAAAAGCATCCATTGTAATCACAGAGGAGGAATATCCCCTGCCACTGTTGGCAATGTTGATCCTGATGCCCTGCCCATCTCTTGAGTAAGCCCAGGGACCACACGTCCCACAATGGGAAGGGGCTGTGTCTCCCTTCCCAAACATCATTGTACAAAATAAAGTACAGAACCATTCAAGAATTCCTGTTTGGGGCTGCCCTTTAAACCTAACCCCTGCTATCATCGCTCTCCCATATGTTCCCATCCCGGGGATCTAATGAGGTTGCCCTGTTTATGTTCACATATACGCTGATGGGATCTGAGCTGTCGGTGATTGACCAGGAGAGAGATCTTGGGGTTGTGGTGGACAGCTCATTGAAAGTGCCATCTCAGTGCACAGCAGCTGCGAAAAAGCTAATCCCATGCTAGGAATCATTAGGAAGGGGGTTGAAAATAAAATGCTAATATTTCAATGCCCTTATACAAGTCAATGGTGCGACCATATCTGGAGTACTGCGTACTGCTTTGGTCACCGTATCTTAAGAAGGCTATTGTAGAACTGGAAAAGGTGCAGAAAAGGGCAACCAAGATGATCAGGAACCTGGAGCACCTTCCTTATAAGGCTAGGCTACAGCATCTGGGGCTTTTTACTTTGGAAAAGAGGTGACTAAGGGGAGACCTGATCGAAGTGTATAAAATTATGCATGGAGTGGAAAGACAGAGAGAAATTTTTCTCCCTCTCTCACGACACTGGAACCAGGGGTCACTCCATGAAACTGAAGGTTAGGAAATTTAGAATTGACAAGAAGAAGTACTTTTTCACACAGCACATAATTAATCTATGGAATTCTTTCCTATGGGATGTGGTGATAGCCACCAGATTGGATGGCTTCAAAAGGGGCTTAGATAGATTCATGGAGGACAGGTCTATCAATGGCTACTAGTCTGGTGGCTGTGGGCCATCTCCAGCCTCAGAGGCACAATGCCTCTCAGTACCAGTTGCAGGGGAGCAACAGCAGGAGAGAGAGCATGCACATACCTCTTGCCTGTGGGCTCCCCAAAGGCATCTGGTGGGCCACTGTGTGAAACAGGATACTGGACCAGATGGGCTTTGTGCCTGATCCAGCAGGGCTGTTTTTATGTTCTTATGTTGCCACCATGACTGCATGTGCTTGTGAACATACATCTTGATCACTTTATTTTCAGAAAGCTAAGCACCTAGTGCCCATCTTGCCATCCTGTCCCCTTTCTCTCCTGACTGCCAGGAGGGGGGTGGGGGACAAGGGACAGAGTGGGAAGAGGGCATGCTCCCATGTGACTTTCCTGTTTGACAGACTTTGAAGCTTGGGATGGGATGGGGTGGCATCCCAGTTGCCAGGCAACTGCTCGATTGGATTGGAGACAGGGTGGGTGGGGCGGGTGCTCAGAGAGGCAGCCAGCGAGAAACTGGCATGGAGCGGGCACGATCCTGGGTGGGTCTGGACTGCCCTCTCTATGATTCCAGAAATGGCACGAAACCGTGATTATGGCGGCATCCTCATTCGGACACAACACTTCCACCAAAAAACCTCAGGTTGCAGTGGCGAAACTCACTACAAACTGAAGTATCAAATTGGAGTTTGATGAGGGAAGCTGCAGATTGTTTTTGCCATGAAACTGCAGTTGCACACATTTGGACATTCACATGACTTGTCCCCTTAGCTAAGGCAGGTTCTGCCCTGGCTGCATATGAATGGGAGATTAGAAGTGTGAGCACTGCAAGATATTCCCCTCAGGGGATGGAGCCGCTCTGGGACGAGCAGAAGCTTCCAAGTTCCCTCCCTCACATCTCCAAAATAGGGCTGAGAGAGATTCCTGCCTGCAACCTTGGAGAAGCCGCTGCCAGTCTGTGAAGACAATACTGAGCTAGATATACCCAATGGTCTGATTCAGTATATGGCAGCTTCCTTTGTTCCTATGTAACTGCAGTTTCGTGTTACGTGCGAATGTGACCCTGGTTTAAAATATGGCAATCAGATGGGAAGGAAAGTTCTTTTTTTGCTTCTTAAATTCTGTAAAGCACCAAGAAAATGGGCAATGTTTTTAAAAAAATAAATGAAAATCATAAGTGCAGAGAGTAAAGTGCATTCCTCAAAAGATAACTTTCCTTTGCATCATTGAACCCTTAGAACATCTCAAGTTCAAACCATTTCCCCTCCAGTCAAGCTTACATTAACAGAATTCTTAGTTAAAACATTGTCTGCCCAGCAACCATCTCCCTTTTCAAAGCAACCTGGACATGTAATACAAATCCATTCATTTTACCTTTGCACTGAAAAGCTATGATTGTCCAAAGCCTTGTCCAGTATGAATCTTGCAGCTGTTTTAAACTAACATCGGCAAAATATCCCATTGCCTAGTTAGTAAGCACTGCTATGTATCAGGCTGCAAATACTGGAGGGTATGCCCCCACAGATTTTGCTTTGGGGGCAAAATCTTTGCCCCAGGTGATATACCAAAAGACCACACAGTGAGTTGATATTAAAGAAAAAGACCTAGAGGTCTCCATCTTTGTGCTCTTTAAATGAGGAAATAGTTAGTTTTGTATTCCACATACAGTGTCCAATTGCTATCACAGCCACCACCAGGACTACAACCAGAAGCAGCACTCCAGTCACACTCAGGACAGTGGGGAGAACCCAGGCCGGACCTGGAAATGGAAGCAGAACAGCTATAATTACAGCAAGAGCAAATTATAAGAGTGCATGTTATCCTTGCCCTTTCTTTGGAGAGAACAGAAGAAGCAGGAGGCTATCCTCTCTCTCCCCTTACCTCCTCATTCCTGCTCCCAGAAAGACTCTGAAAGTGTTCACAAAGGTCTGTATAAAGACCTTCCAGCTGACATTTCTTGCTTCTTTTCTTCCTCATTTCCACAGCCTCCCTCAGACTTGTTCCCCAAACACTCGCTGGAGAACTGCCTTTTGTGTGTGGGCCTGTGCTCACCTTTCAAGTCAGGTCCTGGAGTTGGGGTGGTGGTCAAGTTGGAGGCTGAAACGAAAAAAGAAATGGCAAAATGTTCTTTTTGAGAAGAATTTGCAAAGGCAAAAGAAAAAGCGAGTTTAGTTTCCCAGCCTTGCAAGAGCTAAGCATGGTCTCCAGGAGCAGAACACGGCTTCAAGCTAGCCACCCTTCAAAGGGCCTGAGTGCAGAATCCAGCTGCTCAGAGTTCCAAGCACCCCCAAGTGAGATTTGAATAGATTTTTTTTAAATGGATGAATCTTTCTTGTTTACATCTTTGGCTAGTTAACAGCATGGATACTGAGTTGATTATTTTATAATCAGTGGCTGACATCCAGACTAAGTATTCTATTCAGGAGTTACTCTAAAGAACTACTTAATTTCAGTAGGATTTCCATTAAGTAATGGAGTCCAGATGTTAGCAAGTGTTTTGTTTATTTAATTTTTGATGAATAATTTATTATTGGTTTGGTGAGATGTTTAATTTTAATTTAAGATTAAAATGTCAGCATTAAGATTAAGATTAAAATTTCATGTAAAAAATACTCTCAGGAAACGTTTATCTTGCTTTCATATGTACCATGCAAGTTTGCTGGCTGATATGGCCCTCTGTTTAAAACAAGGAACCAACTGTATACCACATACAGCCAGGTGGCTCAGTGGGTTTCAATCAACATTATTTTAATTTTTAAAATAGCATTAGCTGACATCCAAACTACAGAACAGAACAGAATCTTTATTACGGTCACTGACCAGTAGAAATACAAATACTCAACAAATGCAGAACTACAGTTCCCATCATCCCCAGCCACACTGTTAAACAACAGCCAGAGAGCTGGAAAGCAGGGCTAAGGTTGCTTACCCCGGCTATAGACTACCAAGGAGCGACAGTAGCATTCTTTGTAATTAAACATGCATGGGCGTGATGCATAAAGCCTAGAAGATACAAGAAATAAGGAGCTTGACACAAGTAGTGTGTGCTACAACCATTGGGTGCATGGCAGACATTCAAGGTACACCTACACACCTAGAAGATGCAGCGGTTCATAAGAGAATCTTAGCTCTCTACAATTCAACGTCAATCTTTTTGTTGACAAAACTGGATACCATTTTTCTGGTTGTTCAGCTGCTGAATTGACGAGGGCCAAGATTCTATCACCTATTGGTAGCAATAAAATTGTTCAAGCCAGAAGTTTGGCAGGTAATTAAAACAGGGGAAAAAAACAGTACAGTATGTTTGGGAAAGAGGTAAGAAATGTGATCTGGCAGTTTTTGCAGAGCATTGGTTAGAGGTCATAACAAAAAGAATATGAAAATTTGGCATGAACCAGACAATGATACATGACCTTTTACTGGGGCGGGGAGGGTGGGGATGGTAGGTAGGATAGCACCTACTCGCCCCCTGATGATCTCTCCAGAGGCTCTCGGGAGTCACATGACGATGGAGGCTGGGAAAAGCAGCCTGGACTCCTGACATACCTAAATGCACCACACAAGGAGTGTGGTACATTGAGCGATGGTTTTATAGCTGCTTCCCACATACACACAAGGAAATCTTATGTAAATTTAACTAAAGGTTTGTTCAGCAACAACTGTTCCCAGCAACAACTCCATTTTCTCCTTTCCCTCCCTTTTCCTTTCTGACTCCTCCTCCACACTCTCTACAGGATCCCCCCCCCCCCGGGACAAACGTCCAAACAAACAAACAAACAAACAGCAAAGGATTACTGCATAGAATACAACAGGGATTCTCCCTCAGCCGGGCACATTAGGCACCTGGCTCTGTGTCTGCTTGGGCTACAGGCAACCCAAGCAGACACGTGACCAGAGACCCAGGGGGCAAGAGTGCACTCGCACCCTTCTACCCAGGTAAAAGCTGGGATAAAAACCTGAGGCTACCCAGCGGGGCAGCACCAGGATCAGCCACAATCCCAGCACTTCACACGAGCAGTCTTACTCTGTTAGGGTTGCACAAGCCTGGGTAGGGCTGCTCAGGTGAACGGCCTCAATATCTTCCTTCCTTCCTGCTTAAATGTAAGACCTTATGCATCCAGGATATTTTAACTGAAAAATAAAATAAAAGCATGCATTTTAGGGCAGGGACCAGTGTATTCTCCAGACTCTGGCCCAGAGGCCAGAAGGGCTTTTTGCTACTTAAAATGACTCCCTTCTGAAGGATCAGGCTCTATATAAATAATTATTGTAGTCTAGCAGGATTGTATGGCGTGCTATAGACAGACAGACAGACAGACAGACAGACAGACATATTACACACTTACACACACGCACTTCACACATTTGTTACAGACAAAACCAAAAAGAGATGAAACTTTAGTGTGGTATATCTTTCTTCATCCCAACTGGAAAATATTATCATTCCTTACAATGACCAAACATGTTGCCATTTTGATAGGGCCACCATGGGCCAGATTAGGTTGCCTCTGGGGCTGCATGACCAGCTGACCATGCCTGTCTTCAGTCAGGTGTTCTCAAACTTGGGTCCACATATGTTGTTGGACTATAACCTTCATCAGCTGCAGTGGCCAAAGGCCTTCAGCCACTGTGGCTGAGAATGAAGGAAGTTGTAGTCCATCAATATGTGGGGACCCAAGTTTGAAAACCCCTGCCTTAGGTGAAAATAGACATCAGCATGACTCTTCCTATGTGCCACCTGCATGTTATTACAAGGGTCATACATTCCTTGCCCATTCCTCACAAACAAGCTCTTCTAGCATAAGAAGTACAGTACTTACTTTCTAATACAATGTCCAGATCACGGCTGAGTTCAGACTGCTGCAATTGGCTCCCATTGATCAAGCCATATTGACACTTGTACTGATCTCCATTCCTGGTAGTGAGATGTTCCAGAAGGAAGGTAACATGATGCTGAGTTTCTGCAGCAGGCTGTTTTTGCACTGGCTGAGCTTGGCCCACCCTGAGCAAATAAAACCAGGCATCTGTGTAGGCCTTAGGAGCCACACAGACAATCTTGATGGACTTCTCTTCATCAAGGGTGTTCTGATAAATCAGTGGAGGTGGAAATAGGCAGGAAGCCACCATAGGGCCTGAAATAGCACAATGTATGGGTGAGTTGTGCAGAAAACGGGTTCATGAAAGCTACTAGATTATTCTATCAAATGTTTTTGTAAATTCTCTCCCGGAGGTGTGCAGTGCAGAATCAAGGTATGAATCAGGGCTGGTCCACCCTTTAAAGCGAGCTAGGTGCCCACATATGATGGCAGCAACAGGGCAGCAACAGCAAGCAGCAATGGGGGCAACAGCCCGGGTCATATGGGACCCAGGTCACTGCTCTCCACCCTCTCCCCCAGCCCCCCACTTGCCTGTCTAAAACAGGTGGCAGGAAGGAGGGTGGGTGTTGGGCCGGCGAAAAAGAGTGCTTGCCTGCCTTCCTTGCTGCCAGTGAGGAGGGTGGGCAGGCAGGTGGGCAATGGGGAACCAGCCCTCCTTGCCACTACCACCTCCACCTGCTGCTTTCACAGCTAGTGGAGGTGGCAGCAGCAGCGAGGAGGGTGGGTGAGCAGGGCCCACCTGGTGCCCACCCTCTTACCCACCGTCTGCTGTGGCCAGGGATGTAATCCAGAAGGAAGGTAACATGATGCTGAGTTTCTGTAGCAGGCTGTTCTTGCACTAGCTGAGCTTGGCCCATCCTGAGCAAATAAGACCAGGCATCTGTGTAGGCCTTAGGTAGAGAGAGCACCCAGGCAGGTGACAGGGGTAGGCGGTCTTCGCCTGGGGCACCCCTGACCCTTGGGCCAGCCCTAGCATGAATGTTCACTTTTCTTGGATCAGCTCTAGTCATTGTTTTATTTATTTTAACAGTTTCTACCCTATTTTTTCTTCCAAGAAACTCAAAGCAGCTAATAAAATATTCATACATATAATGAAATATTCATGATGATGTATTTATTAAATTTAATTAATTAGGCACATTTCTATACCGTCCTCTATACTGTACAAATCTCTGAACGGTTTGCAATCTAAAACATAAAAAACAATTAAAACAATTTAAAATATAGATAAAACCTCAAACTTAAAACTATAAATTAAAAGCCTGACTAAACAGGTATGTTTTCAATTAAAACAAACAAACAAAAACACAACACCCAGAGAGGAGGCTCCAATTTTATTAGAAAGTATGTTTCAAAGTCCTGGGGCAACCCTAGAAAAGGCCCGGTTTCAAGTCGCCAGCATCTGAGCAACTGCAGCCAGACCTCCCCTGATTATCTTAATAGGCAGCGGGGTTCATGAAGAAGCGTTCTCTTCAATACCTTGGGCCCAGTGTAAAAGGCATCAATTCCCAACAAACAAACCATCTAGTCAAAGCAGGAGAAAAGAAGTCAAGCTGCCCCCAGACTACACCAGCTACAAGCTTGCACACCACACATAGTTTTTAGTCAGATAAACTAAATAAATTGCTGAAACCAAAGATTTAGTAAAACTGGATGTTCTTGGATAAGCGGGCATGGTGGCTAGTCATGTATATGTAATATACTCTACATGGAGCTGCTGTGCCTTTGGAACCACAGCTGATCCAAAATACTGTGGCCAGACAGCTTTTGGGTACTCCTCACAGGGATGATATTACCCCCAGGGGTGTAGCTATAATTGAGCGAAAGGGTTCAAAGAACACGGGCCCCCAGCTCCTGAGGGCCCTCCAGCTCAACCCCTCCCTATTTTCTTCATTATCCCCCTCACTCTGGGGGGCCACCAGAGAGAGAAATGAACACAGTCCCCCTCTCCCCTAGCTACGCCCCTGATTACCCCTTTGCTGTTCAGTCTAGTAGCCTGTCTTCTTGGAACCTGAACCAGGGGCGTAGCAAGGTTGGAGTGGGCCCAGAGACAAGATTTTAAAATTGGCCCCCACTCACTGAAGCTCAGCTCATGAAGTAAAGAAATCTTAAATGAGGCTGAACAGTGGCAACAAAAAGCATAGTAATATATATATCCTATGTGCTACAATAGAACATCACCCTAAATTATTTTTTTAAAGGTTTTGTAAATTGTGGACGATGCAAGTAATTTAATGGTACTAGAGAAAGACATGCAGTTCTGGTAGCTCCAGGTCTTAACACTCACATCAATTTCGGAGGATGAATACAACTGAAGCAAGCCCGGGAGGGTGTGCAGCTGGGGGAGTCAGTCATGTGACTTGCCTCTGGGGGGCCCCCAAGGCAGTGGGCCCCCAGACAACTGTCTCCCCTTGCCCTATTATAGTTACGCCCCTGACCTGAACCCCACCCCATGACCCAGTTAAGTCTACTCCGCCTGCTCCAAAGGTTAAAATCTTAATAAGTGTAACCTTTACCACACATAAAACCATGTTTCTTAGCATACACGCTATACAAACGTTCCTGATTAGACTCTGGAATTGTCTAACTTGGTCACATCTATCTCAGTCACATCTATCACTGACTGAGGTAATAAGATATTATACAAATTCCCCCCCCCCATTGAAATATCTTTCCTCCTCTTTGGGGTAGCTTCCAGAAGAGTCCTCCATGTTATACAGGGTGAAAGAGAGGGGAAACGTACCTGTTAGAAGAAAGAGAATTTTCAGATCCATGTTACAGTGGAACATCTTGGATCTTTTAAAGGGTGAAATGGGAAAAGCCAACTGCTCATTGCAAATTATTTGCAGCATGTGAGAGAACAAAAAAGAAGAAGGTATTTGTGTAATGTGGAGTTTCATCATTAAAAGAGGAAATTGCTTACATGTCTGTGCATGGGAAGAAATTTACATTTCCTGCATGGGCACCAGCAGGCTTTTTTCCAAGCGGGGTGTGGTGGGGTATACAGGGACCTGCTAAAAGCCAAAACAGAACAGAACAGAACAGGCTGGTATGACCCCTTAAAAATCAGACTGGAACCTTAAATCAGAGAGATATGTTAGAGTCACTGGAGAACAATATTTTAGCACTGAAATATTTCCATTATTATACTTTATTAACCTCATCAGAACCCAAAATGGACTGGAACAGCATATTTATTTATTTATTTATTCCCCTGGGGGTATTGGCCTCCTATTTAAAGGAAATTGTCTTGAAATTAATTATGCTAAAACAAAGATCATGGCCATCGGTAAAAAACCTAAACATCACAATTGGAAAATTGATGACCACCCTATTCAGCAAGTTTCTACCTTCAATTATTTGGGGGTCCTCTTCCATGCCTCGGGCTCTAGGAAGCCACATGCTACCTATGTGTCCCAGAATGCTCAAAGGAGTGCGTCTGCTATTCTCAGGTTTTTTTTGGAGTAAGGGGTGGCGTTTTACACCCTCTGCTATCAAACTTTTTCTTGCCAAATCTCTTGCTCAGCTTACATATGGTACACAGCTAGGGCCTTTATCTAGTTTTCAGCAGGTGGAAAGAATTCAATCTATATTTCTTAGAGCTGTACTTTTGACCCCCCGTTGTGTCTCTAATGCCAGATTGAGACTGGAGACAGGTCTAGTCAAGGTGGAGGCTAGATATTGGATACTTACGATTTTTTACTGGATTAAAATCCATCACTCCCATGTTAGTTTAGTATTTCTCACATTACAAGATTCATTTCATGCCTCCTGGGAATGCAGAATACTTACTAAACTGGCAACATTGGGGTTGCTTCCGCTTACCCTGCTCAAAATGGAAGTATCACAAGCCTGTGCATTGGTGAAATAGAAAATATTAGACATGGAGAGGCAGGAAGATTTATCTAAGTCGTTTCTATTGTAACGATACCACAAGGTACCTTGTTGCTCCTTTATATTATCTGCAACAATTAGACATCCCCAGATATAGGTTGGCTTTCACACAGGCCAGATGTAGATGCCTTCCCTCTGCTGTCCTTGAAGGTCGCTACAGTGGGACTCCCTATGCAGAGTGTCTATGCCCCTGTGGCGATGGGGAAGTTGAAACAATCAAACATGTTTTGCTTTATTGCTCCTTTTATAGGGACTTACATTTAGAACTAATATCTCCACTGCTGGCTCGTTTCCCAGGAAATTCGCCTAGCCAACAAGTGGCTTTCCTGCTTGAGGACAGCATACCCGCCATTACTCAGAAAGTGGCGGGTTTTTGTGCAGCAGCTCAAAGATTGTGTCAGTTTTTAATTAACAATTCTAGTGCTGCTCTATAACCTTTCAGTTATAACATTGTTGATGGGTTAGACTGTTGACTTATTATTATAATTATTATTTTAAAATTATTTATATTTTAATTGTATTTCCCCCCCTTGTTGTGCTGGTCATAGACCGTAATAAACTTTGATTGATTGATTACATTTATATCCCGCTCCTCCTCTAGGGAGCCCAGAGTGGTGAACATGGTTATAGTTATCCTCACAACAACCCTGTGAGATAGGTTAGGCTGAGAGATACATGACTGGCCCAGAGTCAGCCAGTGAGTTTCATGGTTGAATGGGGATTTGAACTTGGGTCTCCCCGGGCCTAGTCCATCACTGTAACCACTGCACTACACTGGCTGTGTAATAGCCCAGGCTATTGCACTTAAAAAAAAATCTTAATTAGGGATATGCCTGAAACATTTCTGTGCCTCTTTGGAGAGGCGTCGAAACACTTTGGCTCCCTGGTGCCGAGACGTTTTGGTGTGGGGCGAGGAGTTCCCATAAGAGGAGGCAGGCAGGTCCTACCTGCCCGTCCTCCAAGCCCCTGCCAGCCCACCGTGGCACTGTCTCAATGGAAATACTTTCATGCAAGAGGCAGCTTGTGCCGCTTGCCCCTCTAAAATGCCGACGCCATTTACGTGCTGACACTGCATGAGGAATCCCATCACCGCGGCACAGCATTTTAGAAGGGCAAGCAGCACATGCTGCCTCCACCCCCGCAGGCCGGCGGGGGCTTGGAGAACAGGCAGGTAGGATCTGTCTGCCTCCTCTTAAGGGAACCCCTCACCGCATGTGGATGTGCATCGAAGCAATTCGGTGCACATCCATCATCATCATATTATCTTAATAACATCTTGAAGCGCACCTCAACACCACAGGGGCCACAGAAATCACCACCAGCCAACTACAAAAAACAACTTTACTGGGAACAGCCTACATTTTGCGGCAATACCTATGACAACAATACTGATAACAAATTTCTGGCATCCCAGGTCCTCGGGAAGGACTCGATGTCTGGATAAAACAAACCAGTCAATAACACCTGTTTGACTGTGCAAACAAGAAATAATAATAATCAATCAATCAATCAATCATCATCATCATCTTTATTAGCCACCCCATAACAAATTGTTCTCTGGGTGGCTTACAACAGATTTATTAACACTTCCACAGTCATAATGATGCGAATAAGCCTGGAACAGCCCCCTAATAGTAAAGCTGCATGCCAAAAACAGTGGATTAACAGTGGATAAAGCTGCATGCCAAAAACAGGCTTAAAAGAGACGAACGCTAGTGGTGCGCATGCGCCCTGCGCGGCGCGTGCTCGTTTGTGACGCTGGTGCACGCGAGCCACATACGTCATGTGACGTATGCGCCGCGCCCGCACCAGCATCAGAGACGAGTGCGTGCGCCGCACAGGGCGCATACACACCGCTAGCGCTCATCTCTTTTAAGCCTTCAGGAATAACGACGGGGGCAGTGGCGGCAGGGAGGAACTCTGCCGCCCCAAGAAGATGTTTAAACGGAACAGCGCCGGAGGGGGAAGAGCGGCGGGGGGGAGGGTAAGTACCACACCCCCCCACTTAAAGTAACAGCCCCCCCCGTGCCGGACCGGGGGGCCTCCGGACCTTGTCCCTATTCATGACAAAGAAGGTGCTCTCCTAAGTAAATCTTTGAAATATATAAGTGCATATATTCCTTATTTGTAAATAGATCCATATCTCATAAACATATATAGCACTTATTTATTTATTTATTTATTTGATTTTTATACCACCCTTCCAAAATGGCTCAGGCCGGTTTACAATTAAAACAAACCATTAAAACAGTAAAGAGCTAAAATAAAAATGAAAACAACAATATAACAACAATTAACAATTACAAACATTTTAAAACAACAATTAAACAATCGCAGTAATGACCGGGTTAAAATATTAAAACTGATTTAAAAACCCTGGAAAGCCAAGCCAAACAGATACGTTTTAAGGGCTCACCTGAAGGCTAGTAGAGAATTCAAATTAGAGATTTTTGCAGGGAGCGCATTCCACAGCCCCAGAGCAGCTATAGAGAAGCCTCTGAGTAGCCACCAGACGAGGTGGTGGTAACTGGAGACTAACTCCTCAGATGACCTCAATATGCGGTGGGGATCACACAGAAGAAATCATAGTCATAGAATCAGTCATAGAATTAGTCATAGACTTAGTCATAGAATCAAGAAATTGGTTAAAAGACAGGTGCCATTTCCAGTCTGTTTCAGACCGTTGCACAATCACAGTCCATTTTTGACACTGAAGGGGTTCACAAAAGTTCAAGATTGGAAATATTTCAGTGCTACAATATTCTTCTCCTGTGTCTGCAGCCCATTCCATGTTTTTTGGGACACAGCTTGACAGTTTGGGGGCCATTTCGGGATGTTTCAGACAGTTGCACTGTTCTGGGCAATTTTTGGCACTGAATCGGTCTAATATCAGAAATATTTCAGTGCGACAGTTTTCTTCCTCAGTGTCTGCAACCCATTCTGCAGTTTTTGGGGTGCAGTTTGGCAGTTGGGGTGCTGTTCCAGGCTGTTTCATCCTGTTGTGCCATTCTGGTCTATTTGGGGGACTGAAAATGGAATGATTGGAAATATTTCTTTATTTACATTGCTCTACCCCCTGATATGGGCATCCCCAGGCAGTGATATTTCAGGGTTACAATACTCTTCTCCAGTCTGTAGCCCATTCCACTGTTTTTGGGATGCAGTCTGACAGAACAGCGCCGGAGGGGGAAGAGTGGCGGGGGGGGAAGTACTACCTCCCCCCCGCTTAAAGTAACAGGCCCCCGCCCATCCAGACCGCTGAACCGGTCCGGAGGTCTGTAACAGTGTGCTGGACCGAACCATGCACACCACTAGTCATGAACCCCGTCACCTATTAAGATCATCTGGAGAGGTCCAGTTACAGTTGCCACTGGCTTGTTTGGTGGTGAGCAGGGGCCAGGCCTTCTCTGTGGCTGCCCCAGGGCTTTGGAATATGCTCTGTTGAAATAAGAGCATCTCCTTCTCTGTTGTTACGAAGACCCTCAAGATGTACCTGTTTTCTCAGGCTTTTAACTGAAATTTTAAAGTGTGTTTTTATCTTTGGAGAGTGTTTTATTTGTTTTGTGAATTTTAACTGTTTTTATATTATTTACATTTGATGTGTTTTTAAACTTTGTACACAGTCTAGAGACACATATACAGTATCAGGCAGTATAGAATAAATAATAAACATCTTTCATTGTTCCGAAGATATAACATATTAGTATTTGAAGCCACATTCTTTTGAAAACAGGAACCAAGGAATATAGCTAGAATGGCAGTGTCAGCAACTACTTTTTTGTGCTGACAAAATTCTTCACTCTTAGGCTAACAGAACAGAATTAAAAATGCTTTGTTTTTAATACTGCTAAGAGACTTAGCAATATTAACAACAGAGCAGTTCTCATTCTGTTCTGTTACCATCACTAGGCAGACTGGGTCACATGGGACCAAGGGTCATCACCATCCACCCCGCTCTCCCTAGCTCCCGCTGGCCCACAGCAAGCGGCAAAGCGCAGGAGGATGGGAGCACGTGCCTGTCTTCCTGGTTGTTGCGGCGCTGCCTTTACCCGCCGGCAAGGAGGGCGGCCAGGCGATGGCGCCTGCTTGCCCACTCACCCTGGCCTATTCATCGCTGCCTCCACCTACCACTTTCGGTGGCGGCAGTGAGGAGCGCGGTCAGGCAATGAGGAACACCGTCCCGCTCACTCTCCTCGCCTCCACATCACCTGCTGTTTTTTCAGTAAGTGGAGGTGGCGGCTGCGAGGAGGACGGGCGAGTGTTCTCCATGGCCTGCCTGCCCTCGCCATCTCCACCACAAAGTGGCAGGTAGAGGCAGCAGTGGCAAGAAAGGCAGAAGGGAGGCGTCGCCGTCTACCTTCTTGCCTACTGTGGCCAGGGCATACGGGCGGGGGCGCCTGAGCAGAGGACACCCCGGCACGCGACAAGGGCGGGGGAGGGCTTCACCTGGGGCACCTCTGACCCTTGTTGGACCTGCCTTGAGTATTTTGACCTCTGTCCAGTATCCATCTGGATCTGACACACCTCAGTCAACACACCGACTGTTCAAGTGAGCAGACTTGCACAGGATAGACTTCTGGAAAACTCTTTCCTGCAGCGGAAGGCGAGCAGCTCATTCACACAGGCGCGCCTATTGCTAATGGGAACAAAGTTCCTGACTGGCGCCTCTTAAGTCATAACATGCACCTTCTGGAAAGACCGCGTGCAAAACTGCCTTGTTGCACGGCTAGCCTCACATTTCCGTGTGTTGATGATTGTTCCCACGCCCACCACCCTCCCCGTGCGCAGATGTGGGGCGTCATTTCCTCTGACGGGCAGGCATCCCCCACCCCAGCCGCCATCTCCTTCCGGGCGGCTGAGAGAGGACCCCGATAATGGCGGCGGCCTCGGTCTCCAGGCTGCCATTGCTGTTGGTATTGTTCTTGGGGGCGCCCTGGAAGAGGATCCTTTGCGCTGCCCAGCCGCCGCCGCCGCCGCAAGACGCCGAGTTCACCTTCCTGCTGCCGGCCGGGCGGAGAGAATGCTTCTACCAGGCTGCACCGGGCAACGGCTCCATGGAGGTCGAGTACCAGGTGAGAGTCCAGTCTACTCTAGCCCCAACCAGGCAGGGGCGACAGAGCCCTCGCCGCTTCGGGTTTGCCTCCGCTACCAGGAGTTCGGAGGTAGATTGCGCGGGCAGCGCGGCGACATGGAGGTGTCATGTAGGCCTCCGATCGTGGCTAAGAGCGTCGAGTTGATTAGGGCGCAGCAGCCATCTCCTGCATGCGTATTAGCACGGACTAGATTCTCATAAGTGCCTCTTCCAGGTGGAACCACTCTTCTATGTAACAAAATTCTGTTTGCTTGTTGCTCTTGTTCTGGAATGTACGGTGCTAGCCCATGAACTTGACTATTCCCTATTAAGATTCTATAGTTGCACACAGCCTGAGGCAACCAATTCTATATAAGTTAATCAGGAAGTGTTTCCCTTTTGCCTGGGCTTTCATGCCAATTATTAAGTTGAATGATTATATTAAACATACAAGCCAGGCTATGTAGAACCACTGTGGTGTAGTGATTAGTTTGTTGGACTAAGATCAGGGAGACCTGAGTTCAAATCCTCATTCAGCCATGAGACTCACTGGGTGAATCTGGGCTGGTCTTTTCTCTCTCAGCCTAACCTACCTCACAGGGCTGTTGTGAGGACAAATGTAAGTCATTCTGGGCTCCTCAGAAGAAGAGCAGAATATAAATGCAAAAATGAATGTGTTTGGCAGGCTGGCCTTCTAACTCCTTGTTTATTTGACTGTGATTTGGAGTGTTGATTTGAATGTTTATGTAGCCAGTGGTGATGGAGATAAAATTGTTTTGAAGTGGCCTGCCCAGTAAGTTTCATCAAGCAGTCCATTTCCCCTGCATCTTGCTGGCTCTTACCAATTTGGCTCTCTCTGTCATACCATTCAGGTTATTGGAGGGGCTGGTCTGGATGTTGACTTCTCCTTGGAGAGCCCTTCAGGCATGCTTCTGGTTAATGAATATCGAAGATCAGATGGGCTGCACACGTGAGTAACGTTGCTTTGTTGCCCCAAGGAACATCCCTCAAATCTGCCTACAGCGACAAGATCACCATGCAGATTTACAGCCAGTTGTCTTTCTGGTCTGTGTAAGGCTCAGACTAGATGTACACATGCTATACGCAGTGCCATCCTTAGCGGGTGGTGAATTGGGGCAAGTGGCTGAGCTGGGAGCCTCCTCACTGGGAGGAGGAAGCGGGGGGGGGCGTGGCTTGCTGTGGCCAGTGCCAGGCTGGCTGGTAAATGGCTGGTAGCTGAGGAGGAGGAGAAGAGTGGCAATGCTGATGGAGGCAAGCTGCTGCAGGTGCATCTCCCTCCCTCTCCCACCCTGCTGCAGCTATCTCTTTCTGTCGTCTTGTCCCACCACAGATACAACACAATTACAGAAGGGTGGGGAAGAGAGAGCAAGATGCAACTCATCAGTCCTACCCTTTACCCCTGCCAGAACTGTTGCAACAGCCTCACATCTCCGTGCTGCCGCCGCCGCCACCACCACTGGTTGCTTAGGCCCCACACCCCCTACCTTTGTCCTGAGCCCACCCTCCCAAGGACAGCCGTGGCTATATGCATGCTATAAAGGCATACTTCCATAGACAAGCATTTAGTATTTTAAAGTATATATTATAGTTATCCAGTTTGTAGATGAGTCAATGGCCTTCCACTGAAAACTGATCAGATTTACATTCACTTAGTTTCAGAAATGCTGCAACATCAAAGACTACTGGGCTACACATTCAGGCAATTGAAGAATGGGACAAGAGTGGAATTTCTTCCTTTTATTTAGCCACCCTTCAGTATAACCTCCCAGGTTGCATGAAGTTAAAATCCCATCAAACGCAGAAGTAGCAGAATGACCATGAAAGCATCCAAACAATTCAAACCACCTGTTCATGATGCTGAAACACCTGGACAAAAATCTTCACCCCTTTTTTTAAAAAAAGAGAGTGAGTCTAATGCACGTTGTTGCTTAAAACTCTGCTAGAACTAGTTTCAACAAAAAGACATTGATAAACTGTGAAATTTTTTTATAACTGTACAGTTACACGAAAAGCCCTCCTACAGATTGAGCCACATGGTGTGAACAGAAGGCTAGTTAAATTATGAAGAATTAGCATTATGTTAAGATGTACACTGAAGTGTGGAATGATTGTATTAATCTGTAACCATGCTTCTGAGGACAGAATTGAGGGTTGACCCAGAACCTGAAAATAAGTGTGAAAGGGAATAAGGAAGAGTACACAGGATAACTTGTCCAGTCACAGACTTCTACAGCAGTAGAGACGGAAATAGTATTTATGGATCTTCTGAACATCTGTGTTTTTATATAAACACAGACGTTCACAAGATATAAATACATATTTGTGTGTGTGTGGTGTAGTGGCTAGAGTGCTGGACTATGACCGGGAAGACCCGAGTTCAAATCCCTATTCAGCCATGATACTTTTGCTGGGTGACTCTGGGCCAGTCACTTCTCTCTCAGCCCAACCTACTTCACAGGGTTGTTGTGAGGAGAAACTTAAGTATATAGTACACCGCTCTGGGCTCCTTGGAGGAAGAGCGGGATATAAAATGTAAATAGAGAGAGAGAGTTCTGAAAAATGTACCTTTGTTGTCCCTGCCATGGCTCAGCTTCTCTATTGATTTTTTGCCCTGCCTACCTACAGTGTTGAGCCCACAGAAGTAGGTGATTACAAGCTGTGCTTCGACAACTCCTTCAGCACTATCTCGGAGAAGCTAGTGTTCTTTGAACTGATCTTTGACAGCCCCCAGGAGGACGAGGACTTGAACAGCTGGGCGGAAGTGGCGGAACCAGAAGAGATGCTGGACATTAAGATAGAAGACATTAAGGTGGGCAAAGCAATAGGAGGAGTACAGAATCCTTCTAATGCCAGGGTTAGAATCTAATAACCTTGGTATTAGAAGAGGAATAGAACAAGAATCTCTTAAAGACCATCCTGTAACCATGCACAAGGTAACATTATGAACCCAAAGAGGTGGGGCCAGCCATTGTGAGGGTCTGTTGTCAGAGGCATTCAAAAACTATCCAGGTTGTAGCTGAATCAGAAGGAATGCTCTTTGCCTGACAACCATATGTTCCTATAGATTTTCACAGCCTATCTCCAAATGTCCCATGGTGCTTCATAATTTAAAAACCACTGGTTGAAGTATTACAAATCAATTCAAGTTTTCAGTGGTGGAATAAATCTTTCCAGCACTATTGCTGGTATGGCTTTTCTAATAGCTCGAGGAAGCAGAGTTTTGTTCACATTTGTGGCTCTACTCCAAATAGACCTGCCCTTGCCCCTGCTATCTTGTTAATCCCAACAATTGACACTTGAGTCAAGCAGTGAGCAGTGTTCTCACTAATTTTTTCCATCTATGTGCAGAATGAGTTTTGTTCTGGGTGGCAATATCAAGGCAGTGTGTTTGCACGTATATTCAGAGTGGGGCCTTCCTGATTCAACCTGAGTGGGATCTAAAATTAACTGAGTGGACATTTAAAAAATTGTGTGCATGCACACATCTTAAAGGGAACACTGGTGCAGGGAGATGAGCAGTGTTCTCTCTAAGGTGTGCGCACATGCCTGTGCTCACAGGTTCCATTTAACTTCTGATCCCACTCAGATTGAATCAGGAAGGCCCCATTCTGAATGCATGTGTGCACACACTGCCTTGATCCACCTAGAACAAAACTCATATTCCACACACAGATGAAAAACATTAGAGAGAGCACTGGAGATAAGTGCTGTTGCCAGGTCTCGTAGGAATGAGCACTACAACTATTTTTTATACTGGACTTGAAATGCAGAAACTAGCCCTATGAGAAAGCCGTCTCATACATATTTGGCAGTAATCGCTCCCCCATCCACTGATTGGATTGCATACTCATCTGCTAAATGTCTTGGGGATGTAAGATAAATGGATTCTTGATCTGGAACTCCTAAGAGATCCTCTCTTTGGAAGCACTTGAAAATGATGGGGTCAGGTGGTAATATCCACTATAGAGAGAGTTCAGCAGTGGGAGGGCTGCATCTTAGGGTTAATTTGCACATGCATGTTTATCACGACTAATGGCAATTATATCAAGGGATGTGTAAAAAAGATGGATCCTACAAAGCTATCATACTGTGTTCAATTGCCTCAAAGGCAACTGAACAGCTGTAAGACATTGAGTCATCTACTTGCATGTGTGAATTATTCCTCAGAGGGAAATTAATTACTCCTTTGTGTTTCACTGTGGGTGCTGCTTTTAAGTATTAAGAGTGCATAGTCGTCAGATTGAAGACTTTATTGCATGCTTCCAAAAGTTGAAAATGTGGAGAGCTTAAAGTCACCAAATTGTTCCAAAAGTGCATTTTATCTAACTGGCTACTTAGTTATGTTCCAGCCTAATTTGCCAATAGATTAATGAAGGACTGTCAGACTTACAGTTTCCAGTAAAGCCCATGAGGGTCTGTGCCACATTCTAAACCAGAGCTGCACAACTTTAGCCCTCCAACTGTTCTTGTCTACAAATTCCACCAGCCACAGTGGCCATTATTCAGGTATAATGGGAGTTGTGGTCCAACATCTGTTGGAGGGGCAAAATTTGTGCAGCCCTACTCTAAACAAATGATTAGCAGAAGTCCTTTACAGAGCAAAAGTGAATGAGGTAGTTATTCTGGGTAAAATGGGTTTAGGTCTGGCACTGGAAACTCTGAGATCATTCCAGATTTTCAGACCTATCCATCACACACTAAGGATGTAGTCCTATACATACTTACTTTGGGATTACCCCATTGAACTTCTTAGGACTTGCTTCTGAGGAAACATGTGTGGGATTAGGCTGCAAAAACCTCTTTCTAGTGCAATGGTTCTTAATGTGGAGTCTGCCAATAAATTGTGGCTGGGGATGCTGGGTTTTGTAGTTTAGCAATATCTGACAGACCCCATGTTAAGAACTGACTTGTCCCCTTAGCTAAGCAGGGTCTACCCTGGTTGCATATGGATGGGAGACTAGAAGTGTGAACACTGTAAGATATTCCCCTCAGGGGATGGAGCCACTCTGAGAAGAGCAGAAGTTTCCAAGTTCCCTCCCTGGCTTCTCCAAGATAGGGCTGAGAGAGATTCCTGCCTACAACCTTGAAGAAGCCGCTGCCAGTTTGTGTAGACAATACAGAGCTAGATAGACCTATGGGTCTGACTCAGTATATGACAGCTTCCTATGTTCCTAACCACTGTTCTAGTGTGTGGCCAGTGCTATTTTAAAAGATTTGGGAAATGTGGGGCAAATTAGAAAATCCAGGGAAACTTGCAAACAATATTGCAAGCAAAACACCTAGTTTAATAAAGAAAAAACAGAAGTACAGGTATATTCCTCAAACAAGAAGTTCTAGTAAGAACTATTCTGCCTACTTTCTTTTCACTAATCTTAATTGAGGATTACTATCTTCACAAGTTAGCCCACTTCAGGTTCAAATGTTCACACTCCCACCATCCTGAACTGCATCATCACAAACTATGCTGTTGAAGGGTCCATATGTGTCCCTACAACAGTACCAGATTTGGTTCAAATCTGTCTAGGCATTGCGAAGTTGATAGAGAAAGCCTTAAGGAAAGTTGTAGGCTAAAAACCTGACAGTTTCAGACTAGAGTTAAGGCTATCTCATTTTGACTCGGGCTTCACAATGCCGGAAAATTGGAACCTAAAGCTGATGCCAACAGATGTGCCAGGTGATCAGTATTGATGTACTGTGTGACAAACTGTGCTTGCTTACAACTTGCTCTCCATACACCCACACCTTTCCTTGTTCTTTGAGGCATATCAAGATGGGGAGGATGGAGGCCCTGGCACCAGCAAAGATGCCCCACTTTGTCCTGTTTCTCTATTGCTATAGGAAGCATCTGAGACTTATTGCAGGGGTTTTCAAACTTGGGTTGTCAGATGTTGCTGGACTACAACTCGCATCATCCTGCGCCATTGCTTTGCTATATTCTACACTCAGGAAAACTCATTGTTACATCCCCAGATACAGAGTAAGAAACTTCCAAATCATTCACCCCTAGAGTGCCAGGGCAAGCCTCCCTGCCTGGGGTACCATGTGACCCCTTCACCTGCTGCAGCTGTATCTTTCTCACCCTTCTCCTCTGGTGCTCTGTGAGCCAGCTGAGACTTTAAAAACAGAACTTGGACCAGAGACTATAGAAGACAATTGTGACTCTAGCATCTTCTAAGTTTTTAGAGTATTCTAAATATACCAGCTGACCTAGCGCAGAGCATCTGTGCCCCTCATTCTCCCTGTCTCTCCCCCCCAACCCCATTTCGTGTCCCCCCCCCCATTTCGTCCTCCCTGCCACACAATTTCTCCCTGGCGGCCAGTCAGCCTGGCCGCCCCTTCTTCTCCCGGCCACTTTTCCTGGTGGGCTGGGCCATCCTTTATTTTGGCTGGCAGGCAGGCTGGAGAGGGAGTGTGCCGCCCTCTCTGCCACCTGTCTGCCAGCCGGCCACTTTCTTCCACTTGGCGGGGCGGGCCATCTTTCCTTTTGGCAAGCAGGTGGGCCAGAGAGAGAGAGTGTGTTGCCTTCTCCGCTGCCTGCCCACCACCATAGTTTTCTTGCCCGCCCGCTGTCTGCACATGCGCGCACACTGCCTTGATACTGCCGCCCAGAACAAATATCATTTTGTGCACAGATGAAAAAAATTAGAGGGAACACTAGTCATGGGTCAACTCACAAGAGAATTCTCCTAGCAATACAGATGCTTGCTAAGGCAGTACAGGAAAAGGACAACATGGGACATCTTTGCTGGTGCCAGGTATTCTATCCTCCCCTAAACAAGTCACACTCTGCATAACTTTGCCTGCACTTGTAACCCATATAATTTAATGGGGCAAAACAACTTAAATAGCTTTTGAACATCTGGTCAGAACTTTACCAACCCAACAAAGGATTGCCTTCCTAGACAAGCCTGACATCAGTAATTTCTACCAAAATTTGAAAGAAATGTATGCTACGCTGTTGTAAAGTTTGGCAGAAAGAAAGATCAAAGTGTCACTTTTCAGCACCTTTTAACGCTGTAGCTGTGGCAATTTTTATCAGATCTCCTTGAAATTCGGCACATTTGTAGACCTCATCAAGTAGATCACACACACAAAGTTTCAAGTTACTAGTTCAACAGTTTTTATATTTATAAGCAATATAATTTTGAAGCTTATAATGGCAGAGGCTTATCTTTGCTGCTACTCTTAACTAAAAGGGCACAAAAGCCTAAAAGAGAAAATAGTATACACAAATTGGTTGACTAGTAACTTCGGCTTAGTCGTAATGGTAGCTGATAGTCACAGCCCTTAAAATTTACTTTGTATTTGGTACCAGAGTTAAGAAACCTTGGTACAGGGGTTTTCTGTGGCTTTTGCTGGTATCTATGTTGCATGTGTTTCTTTCTCCTTTTTTAAAAGAGAAAAAAAATTGAGCCCAATTGGAGCAGAGAACCTCCTCTCTCTCTTGTCAGCTGTGTAAACTGCTTTGAAATTTTTTTGCTGGAGAACAGACTATAAATAGTGAGTTCCAATTTCAGACAGAAGTGTGGCTAGCAGAAAACAAGTTCTTAATGGGTAGTCAGAGGCTCAGTATTTTATTTAAAGGAGAAAAACTATTGATTGCCCCCTCAGGAAAGAACTTAGGTTTAGCCAGGCATTGGAAATCTGCATTTTCACAGATTTGAAAGAGTGCATACAGTGAAGGCAACAACATGATTTTTTTTTAAATCCAGCCAAGATGTTTAGGGTTTTTTTAAGTTTAACAAGCAACTGATTAGCATAAAAAGATCTATCATAGAGCATCTCACTGTTGGCACAGTGTATGAATGCCCACTGATTCCAGGTGGAAATACTTTCATTTTGGAACACCTACTGTTGATGGTGGTATTTTTGCCTGTGCCTCAGAGCAGCAGGGATATGGGTATATGCATAGCTTTTTGGTTGTTACAGCCGTGCTAGAAATTGATATTCAAGAACAAATAGCTTGCGGGTGTGTGTGTGTGTGTGTGTGTGTGTGCACGTGTGTCTTACGTGCAGTGGAATTGATATTTTGTGTTGATCCACATGGAATGTATGAGTTTTTAATAGAAAATTATAGGCATGGGGCCTGAGTATGTTGGATGGGGACTCTGACCTATCCTTTTGAGTTTAACCTGACATCAAAGATGCTTCCCTCACTTGCCTGCGCTGTTGTGCCTTCTATGCTCTATTCTACTATGTATTATTGTAGTGTATTGATACTATGTATTATTGTAATTTGGACCTATGCTATGTGTGACCATGGCATATCTGAAGAGTGTTTTCTTCTCTCTCTTTTTACATTCTTGACTCCTCTGGGCTTGTTTTAGCAGTATGATCCTTCCCCCCACACCCCACCACCAAAACTAAAACTGACCATCGCTAAACAGCCTCCCTCTTGCTCACAATTCTAGGAATCTATCGAAACCATGAAGAGCCGCCTGGAGAGAAGCATCCAGATGCAGGCATTGCTGCGAGCCTTTGAAGCCCGTGATCGCAATTTGCAGGAAAGCAACCTGAGCCGGGTCAACTTCTGGTCTGCCATCAACCTTAGTGTGCTCTTGGTGGTTTCATTCCTCCAAGTATACATGTTGAAAAACCTTTTTGAGGACAAGAGAAGAGTCTGGACGTAACAAGAGGAGAAACTGACCCCATCACCCTTTTTTACTTTTGTGGGGCCAGGGATCTAGACCAGTATCAACATCTATGTTGCCAAAGCTCCGTGCTGCTGCCATTTCTGTCATGGTCTCTCTACTAAAGGGGTTAAAAAGCAAAATATTGCAGCCAAAGTAAGATAATACCCGTATCTTATTTGGTGATGGCCGTGGTGGTGAAGGGCCAGGTAGCAAAATTGAGGGCAGGAGGAGGTGGAAGAAACGGATGTTAAGCAGCTGACAGTAAGAACAGCAGACTTGAATGCCTCATTTATTTCAGAAGTACTTCTGTTTACAGTGAAAGGAGCTCCCAAAAAGGACTATGGCTTGTAACAGAGCTTGCTCCTTGGCCTTTATTCTGGATATTCTGCAACAGACTTTATCCATGTGTGCCTTAACAAGAATTGCTGACCTGGCTGAAAGTAGCAAAGCTCCTCCTCTCTATTTTGTGTGGTAGTACTTCAGGGCATTGAGGAAGCTTCCCAGGTAGCATTATCTTTGCCCTCCTTGGCTCTGTGCTCTGCTTTCTGTAGGTGGGACTACCTGAGAAGTAGGTCTCATCTTAGTTGTATTAAAATGGTTGAAAAAGTTGTCAGCAGTCTGCTAAGGCTGTAAAGGGCTGCCACTGCTCTCATTCAGAATTAATATGCTCCTAATCCAGAACTCTGATTCAGCAAATGACAATGTGTGGGGAGTCACTTCCTTTGGGGGCACCATTTACTTTCCAAGCCAACTCTTTGTGTATCTTTAAATGTCAGTTGTGCAAAACTCCTGTTCTTAGAGTCCAGGAGTTGCTGAAGCAGTCTGGTGGAATCCACTCCTTGTTTTTGTCTTCAAGTTAAGACTTGAGTAACCGGAAGTTCTTTACTAGGCCAGGAATATCAGAGGCTCTTTGAATAGATAATTTGGACCTATGCTGTGTGTGACCATGGCATATCTTTAAACACAGATCTGCCCCCTCATCACGCCTAAAGTTGTGTGGTGAAGGGCACAGTTTTCAGCACGAAAAGGGTGTGCAAGGAGTGCGTTGAACTCTCCTCCCTTCCATTATCATCATCATCAGAGTGGACTGTCCTCCAAAGTTCACTGCCCCTGCCCAGCTGTGCTCCAATACCAGAAGTGAACAGGTTGAAAGAAAAGCACTTTGCAAGAGCAGCTGTGGCCAAAGGAATGGTTTAACAAGCCCCTCCATAGTACACATTATTGCAGCATCCTATGTAGGCAGCCTCACTCTTCTCTCTGAAAATGAGCATGCACAGCCCCAAACAGCCTCATATACTTCACCTTCTCCTTTACATCCTCAGTATTTTAAATTTACTTGAACAATACATTTGCTGCAATGGCCATTTGATATCCTGTTGGCTATTTTTTAAGACACTGACCTGTCAATCTAAGCAGTTACACTCCAGGGCTGACTAGATGGCTTTCTCCGACAGCAGGAAACAGCTGCATATAGACCAAAATACTCAAGCTTTCTTTGGGCTTGCTCACCTGCCACAGCATAAATCCCAGGGCTAGTTTGTTTTTTTTTAAGTCCAAGAACATGCAGGTCAATGTCTTGTGGTTCAATAAATAGTCTTTTGAGTTGTGATAAACTTGTGATCTCCTGCATCTGTTGTTGGTCTTGAGCTACAGCATAGCTGGTAATATCCAGTTCCCTTTCGACAACTTGCTACTTGCTGTGGAAATAGTAATTATACAGAACAGGAAGACTGTGCTTCAGGGGGCTACAGCACACTGTGTGCCACCTGAGCATATCACATTTTCTTCAGAGTCCTGCAATACTTGTCTGAAGGATCAGTGTTCTTGCTGACTTTAACTTGAGCATAAGGCTAGCCAGCATCAGAAGTGGTAATACAGTGCTGAAACCAGTATTCCAAGAGGCCACTTCCTCTTGTCAGCATTATGGTCAGATTTATGGGCACAGTCAGCATTATGGGCATATTTCAAAGGAAGTGTGTGTGTGTGTGTGTGTGTGTGTGTAATATGACCTAATTGCTGCTGTGCCAAAAAATAACATGGTATGGGCATGTAGACCTCCTAATCTTTCTTGAAACAGCATATGGCTATACAGTTCTTTTCCTTATCTGCCGAAGCTTTTATCTCTGCAGCTGGAAAAGCTCTGATATGTTGGCTGTGTCACTTATATGTTCCGTACAACACCTCCTATGCTAGTGCTGAACTGAGCAGGTGTAACATTGTAACTAAAAGTAAGCACATTGAAGTCTGTTGTCAAATCTCACTACAACCGGAACACACTAGATTACCCAGGCAAGCCACTATTCTCCACCTCAGAAATGAGGGTTTACAATAGCGAAGTCCCAGAGGGGCCTGGCATTACTTGTTTACGCAGATCTATATTGGGGTTATAGAGATTGTGAGATTGGCTGGAGCCAATCAGGAGCATGTTAGAAGCAAGCAAGCAACACTGCTAAGAGTGAACTACTGGCAGCTATGTTACTGTTTACATGTAGTTAGACTAGGACCATAACACACAACAGCACTTTAAGCTACAGAATTAAGGTACTGGAAGGCCTTTACTTCACCCAGGGATTTGCAAACCTGGGTCCTCAGATGATGTTGGACTACGTCTCCCAGTTTCCCATCATCACCAGTCACAACAGCCAAGGCCATTGTGGCTGGGGATAATGGTAGTTGTAGTCCAACATCTGGAGACCCAAGTTTGAAAGCCCCAGCTTAAAACACAGAGCAAAGTGAGTAATCTTGTTTTTTTCCTCAATGAAACTGAAAGTCTTTTTCTTAATGAAACTGAAATCCACTACAATTGTCAAATTAAACCAACACTTGCAAAGCCAAGCTCAGCCATCTGATACAGTTTAATTCCTCCATCTTTCAGTGTATTTAAAGAACGAGGATTTCCTTTACCCTCTCTTGAGAAACACACATTTCCCTTGCATGTTGGCTAATAATATGTACAAATACTTTTCTCCCTTGAGTAAAGTAGGGTCAATTTCCCTTTCAGCAGAATGGAGAAGGCTGAAAACTGACATTCACAGTGGGGAAGAGGAGAGGCTGGCTCAGAAAACAGAAGACTGAGACAGACTGAAAGTAACTAGCAGCCATTGGTAAATTGCAGTAGAAACAGCAGTTCAGGAGAAAGGTTGGGAGGGAAGAGTGGAGGTTGCCTGTTCATGAGATAAAAGGGAAAACAGTACAGTGGTCAAACTATTGGTAATGGCACAGTGGGGAAATGACTTGACTACCAAGCCAGAGGTTGCCGGTTCAAATGCCCACTGGTATGTTTCCCGGACTATGGGAAACACCTATATTGGGCAGCACAATATAGAAAGGTACTGAAAGGCATCATCTCACACTGCACGAGAGATGGCAATGGTAAAGCCCTCCTGTATTCTACCCAAGACAACCACAGGGCTCTGTGGTCGCGAGGAGTCGACACTGACTCAACGGCACACTTTACTTTGTGTCTCTTTGCCCATTGTTCAAAAGTGTATAAGTTGATATACCCCTCAACTTCTTTCATCACTATTAAGAAATCCAGTACATAGAAAAATCAGCAGTGCAATCCTATGCATCTTTACTTAGAAGTAAATCTTATGTCCAATGAGATTTGCATGCAGTAGTATGTATAGCATCAGAACAAACTGCAGCTACCTACTGCAAAAAAGTTTACAGGTTTCACTACAAGACGTACTGATGGCTACTACTTTAGCTGGCTTTTTAAAAGGTTAGGCAAACTTATGGAGGTGAGGTCTATTAATGGCAATTAGCCAGAATAGCTAAAATGAAACCTCCATAGTCTGTGGTAGTTTATCTCCAAGAACCAGCCAATACTACACGGAAGATAGCTACTGTATTTTGTGCTGTGCTTGTAAGCTTTAGAACATATCTAGTCTCACCAACCAAGGAAGTTCTTAAAATAGACATGTCTCCTGTCAATTTATAAATATGCATTAATGCATATTATATATTTATATATACACCAACTCGTTTCTGAAGCACAAACTGCACAGGAGCTTATTTCATTTTTTGCACGAGTGGATAGACAGAAGAAAACAGTGCATGCAGTACAGAAATGCTGCCAGTCCTAAGTCTACCTTCCCACTGTCTGCATTCCAACCACCACCACCCCTAATTTTGTGCAGTGTCTTGTCAGAGGCCAGGATCCAATCTAAAGACAATTCTCCATTACATGGAAGAAAAGCTTGTAGGGCAGCAGCTCCTGATTTTGAAAGCTGTTTGTCAACATGGATAAAGTACATGGGAAGCCTTATAGTTCCAAGTTGCTGTTGCAATTGGGGTGGAAGCACTAACCAAATTTACGACCCATGAGGCTGTGCTATCAGATGGCAGCCATAACATGATTGGGCAAAGACAGCGAATTCTATTTCAAAACAGGAAAAAGAAAATGTGTGTACACACACAAATGTTTGGAAATGTTAAGATAAAGGGTAACGAAAGCCAGATTTGTTCACAGTCATCTCTCCACATTGCACAGGAACTTTACAAACAGGAATTCAAGCATCACAGGAGTTTATACCAGACTCACCTAGATGTTTGTCTCTCCTGGCTCTTTGATCCCAGAAGGGGAAATGTAAATAGACTATATCAAACTGGGAAGTAGTTTGGGAAGAGCCTTGCCTTCCTCATAGCTGGCCTTAGGAACACAGGAAGCTCCCATATACTGAGTCAGACCACTGGTCCATCTAGCTCAGTATTGTCTTCACAGACTGGCAGTGGCTTCTCCAAGATTGCAGGCACAGATCTCTCTCAGCCCTATCTTGGAGATGCCAGGGAGGGAAGTTGGAACTTAGATGCTCTTTCAGTGCTCACACATGTAGTCTCCTATTCATATGTAACCAGGGGTGGACCCTGCTTAGCAAAGGGGACAATTCATGCTTGCTGCTTGTCTTGATTTTTCTACCACAAGACCAGCTCTCCTGCCACAAAGATTTCAGGTGCCATCTTCTGACCTCCAATTCCTATGTCTTATTTAAAGAAAAGCAGGACTAGACACCAGGGAGGGGAAACAGAAGTATCCAAGCGTGCCACATGATCTGAGGTTCTCATTATCCCTTACCAGCAAAAAACAAGAAGCTGCACACCCAGTTCATGTGAAAACAGGAATCACTGCAGAAGCACTTTTAGAGATCACAAACTGCTTTCTAGGGAAAAGTCGTCTTGCAGTGCCTAAGTTGGTGATTGAGCTTGCAGCTAGCAGACCAGAGACTCTGGATACCCTGCTTCCCCATCAGTAAAATGAGGTTAGTGGCCAGTTTAAAAATAATCATGAAACACACAAAATACTTCAGAATTCCTACAACAGCTACAGATTCTGTTCTCAGAGTAAAAATATCTGCAGAGAAATGGCCATAAATATAACAAAGATATATCATTAGAAGGTGCCGCTCTCCTTGTCCTCATGAAGGCTGGTAGCTATCCCCACATTTGGATCTAAGATGAAGGGGAGGCGGGCTGGAAGGACACAAGGGCCATCTTTATGCTACTGAAGACAAGCAAGGTCAGAGTACATGGATCTCTCAGCAAGCTCTGAAAGTTTCCCACTTAGGCCAGAACATAGTCACATCTTGGTGTGAGCACACCATTTAGGAGTATTTATTTGTGTAGCATTTAACATATACTAAACATTTCACAGTAAACACCACAAACAGGAAATATCTAGCTGTTCCATACCAGATCACTGATTTCGACAGCAACAGCAGACCAATTTTCAGCAGACCAATAAGCTCAGCCAAGGCCTGCCCTGCATTGCTCAAATCAAGCTCTTCAGAAGCTTGAGTTTAGCGGCATACTTCAGCCCAATGTAACTTTGACAAAATTTGCATCTCACTGTCTTTAATGGGGAAGAGCTCCAATGTACCTCATACAGTAGGAAGAATGAGGAGGAGGAAATATGACCTAGGCTTGTTTATGTGATTTCAGTGGGGCATTAATATTATTATTTACATTGCTTCTTCATCTTTCTCACACATAGATACAAATTAACAGTTTTATACATTTATACACAATTTTGTACTCAAAGTGCCTTTCGGAGACCAAATGTTGAGTTTTAAAAAAATATTTTTACCTACACAAATACTTGAGTTATTTAGTCTGGATACAATTGCAACACATGATATATCCAAGCCAAACACAGTAGTAGCCATTACTATGGTGGTCACAGTTTTTAAAGAGGCAAGCTTCTCCCTAACACTTGGGAGATTATTTCAGTGCATGAGAGGTCTACTTAATTTCTGGCTGGGACAACCTAAATGCATCCTAATCTGCATTAGACCTGTCTATTGGTGGAACAAGTGAGGTGCACAACCTGTGATATGGATACTCTCCTACATTGTATGTGAGAAGTCTCATCTTTCCCCATAGCAGATCAGAGAAGTGCCACATGGCAGGTAAAAGGAAGAAGTGCAAAGCCTCCCACAGCTTTGACAAGGCATTTAAGGTGCCAAGAGGATCCCCATTTCTAGGAAGGTCTTATAACCAGATGCTGCTGAACAGAGAGCGAGGCACTGGTTCCTGTCCAAGCCACCAACAAGCACATCCACTTCCAAAAAGTTTACAATTATTAGAAGGCAGTGGCTGCAGTGACACACACATGCAAGGGTGAGACTTAAAAGAGTATAATTCATCAAGTGTGGCCTTGCAGCTAGGCCTAGACAGTATCAATATTTGTATGTCTGAGAAAAATCTGCTGTTTGTTGAAACTTCCTTAAACCATTTTCCCCTAAACAATTGTCATTTTTTCTGAAAAATCCTAGTCCTCAGGACAAAGTATATTTTATGACTTGAGAAATACCTGGAAAGATTTGGAATTAAAGGAGAATAATTGTCCCCCAATAGAATAACTGACAGGAAAATCCAATATAATCCTTATTTAAAGTTATGCTTGTCTAAAGTTAACTATTGTTAATGTTTAAAAGATTATTAAATTGCATTATTGGAATCTAGGCACACTCATCCATTAATGTATATTCTGATATAGTATCTTGGAATCATTGAATAAAGATCTAAAATAGCTGAGGGACAAAGGTGAATTTATTGTTAATCCAGTTTCTCTCTCCGCCACCTATACTTAGAGCAGTCGACTAGGGAAATGAGGGCTGAGCCAAAGGGGAGGTCCATTCTCAAAAGTCATCATCAGTATCAGAGAGGATTCTCCCCTGGGCCATTCTTCAGTGGTCACTGTGAAACCATTCAGTTCTTAAGGGTGATCCCAGATGGGCTAGAATCACATATGACCAGTATAGAAAGTACTGCCCTCACTCTGTATGGGTTTCATTTGCCCTTAGTGACCATCAGCACATAGTCAAATCTATTTGGCTACAAAGCATCATGACAGTATCACATCCAGCATATGAGCACTGATTGGCTGAGAGCACTCAAAGGAGGAGGAAACTGGGGGGGAAAGGGCAACTGAATCAGCAGCAGAAAGCAAGGGGAACATATTTAGGTATTCCCTAGCCACCGCCACCACCATCCAGGTAAGAGGTTAACCAGAACTTCCAGCTCAACCATATTGAATAGTCAACTGAAGAAGATTCTTGAAAATATTAAATACTCATGTAAATAAACCTATTTTAACAGCAGTCATTGGACCTTCTTAAACTTGATAAAACCAGCTAAAAACAAAGTTATTACTAAATATTGTATTTATCAAACTTATACATTGCCTTTGCACATAGATGTACTCATTGTAGAACCATCATGGTAGGATCAAGCAAGCATCTATTTTGGAGAGATGCCACTCAGGAGAAACTTAACTGAGCTCTAGTTTATCCTGTACAGCCAATGTATTAGATACCCCACTCCCCAGGATAGACATTTTGAGGACCCAAATAGGGAAGATGACAAAACACACATACACAAGAACCTAACACCACAAGGTGCCGGAGACCTTCCACCAGCAGAATTTCCCTTTATTTTAGTTTATTAATAGGATACAGAATGGAGGCACTTATGTCAAACGGTTGGGAGCTTTTTTTCATCTGAAGACGTGGGAGAAAAGACCCCAAAACTTCTTCACACATGGCAATAGGAAGCAAATCAACATGAATTAAAGAGGAAGTCCATGCTACCAAGCAAATGCAAGTTGTCAGAGAAGCAACCAGTGGGCAGGAAATGGTAGAGAGGTTATGAAATGCGCTACAATAGAGGGTCAAAGCCTTTAATGACGACTCAAGAGGCGGGGCAGAGGGAAATTCAAAGGAAGGCAACACTGGTTTATTAGGCCAGACGGCATTGGATTCAAGCAATAAAGGCACAAGTTAGCACCGTCTGTGGAAAAGTATCTTTCAGAACATGATGTGAGAAACTACTGCTCCAAATCAGGCAGGAAAGGAAGAAGCCACTGGTGGGAAACATTTAAGGCAGGTGGGGTGTGTGTGTGTGTGTGTGTGTGTGCGCGTGTGGCTGTTCATCTCAGGAAGGGCTGAGGTATCCCTGACAGTTATATCCTGGGGTGGGGGCAGGGGCTTAACTGATGATTTCCATTTTTAAAAAATCTAGAATTTATACAAGTATTAATACAGTCTGTCTTTCTGAAGAAATATATACAGCTACAGCCCAGGGAGGGCAGAGTGCTTTTACTAGTCCTATTGAGAAGGTTCCAGTGTTGCTCTCAGGACATCAAAGGCATAGAAATGGAGCAGCCAATTCAAACTCTTCTGAGGGGCCACAGCCTCCTATGGGAGCTTCTGTGGGATAGGGCAACCTTCCAGTATTAGTGCCACACGACCTATATCTGGACACTGTTTGCCTTGAAGAACCTGGTGCAGCTTAGAAGCAGAGGTAGGCTGAAGCACAGCTGATCTCAAAGACAACATGAGTTCCATGCACAGGGTCAATTCACCCTTCTGATTAGGGAGGAAAACACTTTCTCAGAGACTACAATCCTAATAAGCTGTTCAAAGCCCTGATACTTCTTCATGTGGAACAGGGCAGGTTCAACACAGTCACAGTCAGTTAGGGAACAGTCAGCTGCTGTTACAACCTGAAAGGACTAAGATATCCCTGCAACTAGCCATCTGGATGTGTAACATAGGAGTCGCCGCTCGTCATGCTTATCTAACCATAACTGGCATACTGAGATCAACGTTCACTGCTTCTGTTTTAAGTATGAACAGCACTGGTTGTGCAGAGGGTGGCATGACATACAAGTCAGCAATATACCTGAGGCTCAAAAGCAACCCAGTGCCTTCCTCTTTCCAAAAATTCTGCTTGTAATGTCTTGCTACAGTTCAGTGAATTTCACACACTCACAAGCAATCCCATGGCACTCAGCTAGGGTTCCTTTATGTATTTTCAACAAAGTGCAAAACTCCACAAAACAGAATCTTCCATGTTCTCAAGTGGAATGGGTCTGGTGTGGCACCAAGAGGAGGATGAAGAAACCAATCTTTTCTTCCCCCAGAAGAAGTTACCAAATCCCTCCCTAGCCAAGACCCAGAGACAGAGAGGGAAACTACTACAAGGAATGCTTGGCCTCTCAGGGCTATTTACAGGGAACGGACCCATAGCACCCATCACCTGGTTACTGCTGGTGGTTGTGCTATTGGTGGTTATGGTGGGTATGGGGGAAATGGGCCTTGGCTACAGATGGATCACAGTTGCAAAGAGCTCTTTTATACAAGAGATTAGGCATGAATTCTCTTCACAAGGTAGTTAACAAGCAACACCCCCCCACTCCCCCGCCGTAGTGGTGGTGGTTAATCTAATAAGGAGGGCTCAGATGGTCTGATAATGGTGGGCCGGTTCGGTGCTGCCGGGGGTCTTCTGCTGCAGAACAAAAAAGAGAGGAAGAGAGAGAAGTGAACATTGGGAAAGGAAAAGCAGACACAGACATCACCATGTAAGGTGTACGTGTGCAGCCACTAGAAATGTCAACACGCCAGTTTTGCCCACTAAATGCTACAGAACATGACCATGAGCACAGCAGCTGCAGCTCTGTGACCAGATGGGGAAAAGTGATGGGTTGAGTTTTCAGTTGCAGCACCACAGAGGACTCAAGCTGCCACCGCTGATGCTCCAGCTGGCACCACAGGGAGGTGCAGTGGGACTGCACACCACCACTGCAAGACTCATCTCCCCATTCTCGCTGCCTCCTCCACGCAGCAGCAGGACTTACTGCTGTCACTGCAGGGGCGGTGAAACTCACTGCCCACCGCAGGGCACGTCTGGCTGTTATTGCTGCTATGGCTGAAAGCAGCACTCCTGCCCAGGGGGAAGTGCAGAGGCAGCACTGCAGGGGGAGTGGTATGCAGCCTCCACCACTGGCCCAACCACTCTCCAAGCCCAGTATCCAGGAGATGGCAGTAGAAATGTGCACGGTCCGGACCGGCACCGAAGGGGGCCCCTTTCTTTTAGGACGGGAGGGCTTTCTTACCCCTCCCGCCTCTTCACCCCCTCCAGCGCCCGTATTTAACTGAATAACGGGGCGCTGGAAACCAGCCGCCGCCGCTCCCCCCCCCGAACAGATTTACATGCAAAGGTACCCATACCCCTGCCGCCGCCGTCGCCCGCCTGCCAGCCAGCCAGCCCTCCCTCCCTCCCAGCTGCCCGCCCGCCCGCCCGAGTCCTTACCCAATGCTTTAGGAGAAAACGAGAGGAGCTACCGAACAGAGCTCCTCTCGTTAGGAAGGGCTCCAGCAGACTGAAGGCGCTTTGCACGCGCGCACATGCGCGCGCCGCAAAGAACACCGATCACCGGAGGCCCGGTCTACCCGCCGGGAAAAGGCCGGGTAGACCGGGCCTCCGGCGATCGGAGGCCCGGTCTACCCGGCCTTTTCCCGGCAGGTAGACCGGGCCTCCGGCGATCGGCGTCCTTTGTGGCGCGCGCATGTGCACGCGCGCAAAGCGCCTTCAGTCTGCTGGAGCCCTTCCTAACGAGAGGAGCTCTGTTCGATAGCTCCTCTCGTTTTCTCCTAAAGCATTGGGTAAGGACTCGGGCTGGCGGGCGGGCAGCTGGGAGGGAGGGCGGGCTGGTGGGCTGGCTGGCGGGCAGGCGACGGCAGCAGCGGGGGTATGGGTACCTTTGTATGTAAATCTGCTCGGGGGGGGGCGGCGGCGGCTGGTTTCCAGCACCCCGTTATTCAGTTAAATACGGGCGCTGGAGGGGGCAAAGAGGCGGGAGGGGTAAGAAAGCCCTCCCGCCCTTAAAGTTATACCCCCCACCCGGACCCGAACCAGCAAGGGCCGAACTGGTCCGGCAGTTCGGCCATTCCTTAGAATGGCCGCCGGACCGGTTCGGACTCACCCCTAGATGGCAGGGAGGGTGTGAAGTGTGTGTTTGGTATGTTGAGGGGGGGGGGGGCTGCGGGGGGCGCTGTTGAGTGCATGTATTTTTTGCAATGGGGGATGGTGGGGGGCAGATCAATGCCAGTCTAAGATTTGAGGGACAGTTCTAAGCCAATCTAAGATTTGTGGATGCCTGGGCACTATTAAGTTGGGGTGACTCAGGTTGACAGATCCCCTGTCAAAGCAGCCACCAGCTTCCCTGCCTCTGTAAGCCTTCCGGATGAGCATCAGGCAGGCTGTGCAAGAGTTGGCTTGGGCAGCTTCTCCAAATAACCAAGACAGACATTGCGATCATCTCTAAGGGCACACTGACTGGTGCCAAAGCACATTCTTGTGTCTCGTTTTCCCCACAAACAAACAAGTCTGAAATGGTTCTTACCTGGGTACGCCTGGAGGGATGCCGGGTGGAACACGTGCTGGTCGTGAAGGAATCTGAGGAGGAGCTGCGAAAGGGTCATTGTTAGCAACAAATGAACTTTGCGGTCCAGGGCGTAAAGGAATGGGTGGTGCCACAAAAGAGGAAGATCCTGCTGCTGGTACTGGGATCAAGGGAGGGCCTGGCATTGGGCCCCTCACAGCAGGGGGTCTCCCTGGTGGCAACACGTTAGAAGGAGGCCTGCGTTGTGGTGTTGGGCTGCAAGAGAGAGAAAAAGGAACAAAAAAGTTAAAACTGAACCAGATAAGGCCTACTAAACCAAACCAACTAAAATAGTAGAAGCTTCAAATGAAACCAAGTAAATAGTTTCAACTAAAGAATCCAAAATGACAAGATGCAAACTGTATACCTGACTTTACAATCGTACAGGAGAGTCAGTTTGGAAATCAGTCCCAGAACCACAGATCATTAGTAGCAGTATTCAAACATTATTTGAAAACTCTGTTAAAAATGACACTAAGAACAAAATGATGGAAAGAAAGCCACGTTCAGATTATGTATCTAGAGAACACTGAAGTCATATGGACGAAAGCCAAGCCAAATGCAGATCTCCAAGCTTTTCCAAGAATTCTGGAAAGGACAATAGTCTGGACTTATCAAATTCTCCCTTGATCTGTCATTTACAACTCCTGGCCTCTCTGGTTTCCATACCCCAATTCCACATAGCTTCAGAAAAAGTACATCAAGACCACATGCCTGCCTCTGCTCTAACTCACCTATGCCCACTGCTCCCTGGCTGCAGCCATGTGTCATCAACAGGTGGAGGAACAGGTGTAGAAACAGTGCTGGTACTGATGTCTCCAATTATGTGCAATGCCTCCTTCAGAGCATGGTACATTCTCAGCATGTCATCCCTGCGCTGTGCCTGGTCTGCTGACTCCTCCATCAAACTGTTTTGGTCTGCAGAGGAGTATAGGTAGGCCAGCAACTCCGAGTGGATGAAATCCTTGGTCTGTATGGATGACAGAAGTTGGACACAAGAGGTAGGATTTTCAAATCTGATGAGCTAAACTTGATATACAGGGGCCGGGGTCCAATTTAGATTCTTAACCCAATGTAAGGACACACTGACCTCTGCGACCAGCCCAAGGATCAACAGTCAATGGGAGGCTTCAGTCCTACCTCCCAAGAAAACCTTCAAAGCAACAGAAAACCAGCATAGCTCCAGCTATCAGCCAAGAATGAGCACCTGTGCCTTATAATTATGGACAGGGTCCACCAGCAGCACTGTGTATTGAATGGCTTTCAGGCACTTTGGAAGACAATTTCTTTTCATACAAGTGGGATTAATAACCAAAATTTACAAAGTTCATGCTGATCGAAGCCCTAAAGCCCTTTTTATTGTTTTAGTGGCTTGTTTTAATTGTAAACCGCCCTGAGCCATTTTGGAAGCTATTTTGCAAATAGAATAAATAAATAAAATAAATAATAAATAAAGCACTGATAAATGTAAAGAATGGGGCAATTTATTTTTAATCATGCTCTAGCAACTTCTTCATGAATACCATTATCAATATTCAACAGAGATTTATAATTCAGATGAGGAGAAATATTGGAACTTTATTAGGACAGATTTCCATTGTATTTGGTGATAATTACAAATATTTTAATCACGAAAGTCATATATTATACAAGAACTGTACATCTGGATATAATATTTAGAGAGCCTGGCAAATGTTTCCAAGCAGAACTTTGGGGACTCATAAAAGCCCACCTGAAAGGAGAAACGAATTTTTCAAATTTGTGAATTCTTCGGCTCAGATTAAATTGAGATGGAATTGCTGGCTCCACTCCCCACCAACTCAACTGGTAAGTACAGACAGGTGGGTGGAGTGGGGGGGGGCGCGGGAGGAGAGAAGAAAGGGTTGAAAAGCTGGCTGGTGGAGAGTGTAGTCATTTTCCAACCCTCAGACAGACATGGGAAATTATTTTATTTCTTTACCATGGGGTGGGGGGGGGGAGAAGAGCTCAGGTCATTTTTTAGTTAATTCCAGGGAACTATGTAAGATCTTGATCATCTCTAATAATATTCTTAATATCACTTTGGTTTTACATAGTTAGGTCTAGAAGTTTGCCAAGAAAAAGCATTAGAAATTGAGAAAGAGAAATAGAAAGATCTCTGCCATCTTAAAAAATCAGTATGAAAAATAAGATAAGGGAGAACAGGATGCACAATGAACTGGTCCTTCCTAGTCCTCAGGCATCACCATCTCATCAGAAATCAAACTTGTGTGAACACTGTTGGAGGAGATCCAGAAGACTGTTTTCAGATGAGAAGGAGCAACACAGGAAACATGATCAGCAGCAAATAGATAGGAGCGTTGGTTTTCACTTACCGTGAAGGCTTCTTCTGGTTCTTGGTGCCAGGGACATCTCATGGGTTATCTTTCCCCACCAGCTCCGAACAGGACAGATACTCTGTATTATAAAAAACAGATAACGGACCGCCCACTCGGGGCTGCTGAGGATAACCCCGCCCCAGTTCTCTGTCCAAAACTGAGCCATTAACGAGTGGTAGAAACGTACATAGATACAAGAAACACAACATTAACCGAAAAAAACACCAGTAACAGATGTTACGTAATGCAAGGAAAAAGATGCACACATCAGAGGGACAACATCCCCCCCCGGCATCCGACAGGAACAGGCAGGACGCATCCACTGGGTGGGTCGAAATGTCCCTGGCACCAAGAACCAGAAGAAGCCTTCACGGTAAGTGAAAACCAACGCTCCTTTCTCGGTTCTTGCTGCCAGGGACATCTCATGGGACATACCACAGCTTTGGCCTTTCTGGGCGGGTGCGTATCTGCCTATGCCTGTGGGAGAACCCTTTGCAGGACCCTCCTGCCAAAAGCCGCCTGAAGTGTGGCGTGCGTCTCCATCTTATAGTGTCTGGTAAATGTAGATGGGGTCGACCATGTAGCTGCCCTGCAAATGTCCTGAACCGGTGCGTGCGAAGAGAATGCTGTTGAGGTCGCGGTTGCTCTGGTGGAGTGTGCTGTGATACCAGCAGGAGGGATCTTGTGTTGGGAGATGTACGCTAGCACAATAGTCTTTTATCCAGCGAGCAATCGAGACCGACGAGGCGGCCGCCCCCTTCGAGCGCGCACTGTAAGATATGAACATGGTGTTGGTTGTGCATATAGATTCTGTTCGTTTGATGTACACCTTCAAACATCTACGGACGTCCAGCTTATGCCAGAGCTTTTCCCTTTCATGGACAGGATGAGGGCAGAACGAAGGGAGATATACGTCCTGAGACAGGTGGAAAATCGATGAGACCTTAGGACGGACAAATGGATCCGGAATAAGTCGCACTGCCTCTCTTTGAAAGACACAAAAAGATTTTTCTATGGACAAGGCTCTCAGTTACGAGACCCTCCGGGCCGAAGTAATTGCCAACAGGAAGGCCATCTTCTGGGACAGCGTCTTCAGCGGGATGGAAGATAGCGGCTCAAAAGGTGGGTGTTGGAGGGCCGAGAGGACAACGTGGAGATCCCAGGAAGGACATCTGTGTATCACTGGGGGAGATAACAAGGTGGCCCCTCTAAGAAACCGCCTCAGGTGATTGTGCGTTGTAGGCGAGGATTGGGGCCGGCCGGATATGAGGCCTAGGAGAGACGATGCTTGGCGCCTCAGTGTGCTTGAGCCCTTTCTGCAAGCCGTCCTGAAGAAACTGCAGGAGATGTTTCGTGGTGGCAGTTCCGCGTGGAACGGAGTGATGTGAGCACCAGCGCAGGAAGGCCCGCCAGGTTGTCTGGTAGATGCAGTTAGTGGACGGCTTACGTGAGGCCTGGATGGTTCTTAACACCTCGGGTGAGTAGCCAAATTCACTTAACAGTCCCCGTTCAGTCTCCAGGCGGTCAGCCTTAACCAGCCTGGGTCTGGGTGGTGGACTGGACCTTGTGAGAGGAGGTCACCCCGTACGGGCAGTTCCTAGGGGGGTTCTATTGCTAGGTGCATCAATTCTGGAAACCAGGGCCTCCTGGGCTAAAACGGTGTGATGAGAATGACTTGGGCCCTCAAGAGGCGAATCCTCCTGATCACCCTGGCCAGTAGGGGTGTAGGAGGGTATGCAAACAGGAGACCTCTGGGCCACTTGCTCGACAGGGTGTCCACTGCCATTGCCCCTTTGGATGGAAACCTGGAGATAAAAAGTCTTACTTGGGCGTTTCTCGGTGTTGCAAATAGGTCCATGCTTGGAGTGCCCATGCGCTCCGTAATCATTTGGAACACTTCCGGGTTGAGACTCCATTCCCCGGGGTCGAGGTCCTCTCTGCTTAGCCAGTCCGCTATCAGGTTCAGTTCGCCCTTGAGGTGGTGAGCGAAGAGAGATTGGATGTTTGCCTCCGCCCATGAAAGTAGTTGCATCGCTTCCTGTTGTAGGGACCGGGAACGTGTGCCCCCTTGCCGGTTCATGTGGGCCTTTGCTGTGGTGTTGTCTGTCCTTATTAGGACATGTTGCCCCTGAATAACAGGCAGGAAGGCGGACAGAGCCAGACGAATGGCCCTCAGCTCCCTCCAGTTTATGCTGTGACGCTTTTCAGTTGCATCCCAGCGACCCTGGGCCGAAAGCTGTTGACAATGGTTTCCCTAGCCCCTGTCGCTGGCATCTGTCGTAACCAATACCCTTGGTGGGTCTAGGAACTCCTTTCCTTTGAATAAATTTGTTGGGCTCAACCACCATTGTAGCGACTTCCGGAGCTGATCTGGAACATGTAGCCATAGCTTCCTCTTCCTTGCGATGGAGTATTGATGAGGAAGCAGGAACCACTGTAAGGGACGCAGGTGGAACCTCGCCCATGGTACCACTTCTATGGTTGCCACCAACAGACCCAGGAGTCTGGACAGGGACATCAGGAGAGACCTGGGAGACTAAAGAACTGACCTTACTTCGTTGGTGATGGTATTGAATCTGTACCGGGGAGGAAGAGACGATCCTCTACTGTGTTTATTACCATCCCTAAGTGGCGTAGATGGTGACTTGGATGCAGTTGGCTCTTGCGATGATTTATGAGGAAGCCGTGTTTTTCCAATTCTGCCATGGTGAGAGCCAAATCCCAATGAGCCTCCTGCAGGCTGGTAGATTTCAGAAGCAAATCGTCCAAGTACGTGTAAATCTGAACCCCCCTGAGGCGGAGGAGGGCCACCAGGGGGGCTAGGACTTTGGTAAACACCCTGGGGGTGGCCGACAGCCCGAAGGGCAGGGCTGTGTATTGATAGTGGTGTCCCGCGTACATGAATCTTAACAGGTGCCTGCTTTCGGGATGAATCGGAATATGGAGGTAGGCCTCCTTCAGATCAATGGAGGAGAGGAGGTCCAGGTGAAGAAGAGCCTCCGAAATAGACCGCAAGGTTTCCATGCGGAAGCGCTGTCTTTTTACGAACCTGTTCAGAAATTTGAGGTCCAACACCGCCCTTTTTGTGCCGTCTTTTTGGGGGACGGTGAATAGAATAGAATAGATGCCCCCCCCTCCTGTGTGTTCCACCAGGTGCCCGATGGCCTGGGCCATCTCTGCATGCTTTAAGGCAGACCGCGACCGTGGAGTGGGAATGAACCTGGGGGTGGGGGAGGGCATCCAACTCTATTCTGTAGCCCCTCTGTATTACTGACAAAACCCAGGAGTCTACTACTGAAGACTCCCAGGCGGGGAGGAACTCTGCGAGGCGCCCCCCTAACTGGACCGCTTTGGAGTCATTGTTGGGGTTTTTGCTTTGACTGAATGGGCTGCTGTCTAAAACCGCCAGCCCCCCTGAAGGGGAAGCGCTGACGACCCCAGGAGCCCCTCTGTTGTCTCGCGTCCCTGTACCGGCCTCTGAAAGGCCGGAACCCACGAAAGGGCTGGAATTGTTGAAAAGCCCTTCTAAATGGCTGCTTCTCTGTCTTGCGTGAAGCCGTGGGCATAGTCTTGCGTTTATCGCTCGACTCGACTAAGACATCCTTAAGGGCCTCCTCCCCCAAAAGCTTGGTGGCATCGTAGGGGACAGCCGTGAGATTGCTCCTTGATGTGTTGTCTATTACACAATTTTTTAACCAGAGGTGTCGCCTGCCCAGAACCGCCGCTGCTGCTACTCGGGAGGAGTACCTAATGGCATCGAGGGTGGCATCGGCTATAAAGGCCTGTGCCTTTTGGATCTTGACTAACTGTCGTCTAAACCTGATGCTGTCAGCTAGTGGTTCGTTTAACAAGGCATCGAGCCAGAGCAGGGAGGCTCGCGCTGCCATGGAGGCTGCTGCCGCTGCCCTGGCTGCATGTGTGGAATTGTCATGCGTGCGTTTAAATACGGACTCTGCCTTTTTATCCGCCGGGTCCTTGAGAGTTACTTCACCATCTCTTGGGACCAAGGAGTTCGAGACCAGCTGCACGATCGGGGCATCGGTGCTGGGTGTTTTTAGAAACTCAACGACCTCCTTCTTAAATGAATAAAACCGGTTAGAGATGGCCAGAGGTTTTCTATTAGCTGCAGGAAGTTTCCACTCCTGCTTCACCACATCAGTAAAAGGATCAGGAAAGGGCAGGAGTATGTCCTTAGGCGTAGCCCTGGGAAAAACCCAATCCCCTTTCTCATTAGTAGCCTCAGGGGCTGTATTTTGCTGAAGCCCAATTGTTTTTAAAATCCTAGACATGAGAGGAGCGAAGTCCTCTGCCATGAAAAGCCTTTGGGATACTGAAGAAGCATCATTGTCCTCTCCCCCCGACCAGTCACCATCCTCTTTATCAGGATCCCCGGGGTCCTGAGGGGTAGGATCCGTGGGCCCATCATCTCCCCCCCCCCCGATACTGGGGTATGGGGTACATTCCTAATTGGCTTTGTTAAAGGCCTGGGATTGAGGGGCTTAGGATCACCAGATTCCTGATCACTTAAATCAGATGAGTGAGGCTCTTTTCCCCTAATGTGGGCCTTTTTAGGTTTGATATGCTTGGTCTCCGCCTTGGCCTTCTTGGGGAGGGGCGGGGAGAGGAATCACTGGAGGACTCCGAAACAGAGGGAGACAGTTCCTGCTTTTTTCTCTTACGGGTCTTTCTATCTTTTCTGACTGGTCTGACCTGATATATGGTGTCTATAATGGCATTCTTGAACCACGCCTGCCAGTCTGGGGGAACAGTCTTGGGCATAGACAAAGAACCCACTGAGGCAGATGGACCTAGGGCTCCCCCTCCATCCAAGCCTTCCCCCGTTACCTCCTTTGAGGACGCTTAATCAATTGCAGGCCCAATCGGGAGTTGGTCGGCATCTGTTAAAATGGCCGCCGCAGTCTCCCTTCGCGCCCTTTTTTCAGTCTCCATCTTGTCTCTCCCCCATCTCCTGTCGTGTGCTTTGGCAATGGCCCTGATTTCGGCTTCGCAGGGGGGCGGATTAGCCAAGGGTCGCCTCGAGAGGGTTATGGCTTGCAGAGGGCCGCTTAATCCTCCCTCTGCTGCATGCTGGGCCGCTGAGGCACGAGTCTCGCTGAGGCCGTCGCCGTCGCTGCAGCTACCACCTCCTTTTCACTTTCTGGGGCCCACATGGGGTGACTCACCGCCGTAACTGCCCGGGAGACTGAGGAACGAGCTTGTCCACTGCCCGCTAGTGGGATGGTTTGCTGGGCTTTTGGCTGATGCGGCTGGGGCCACGATAGAACTTGAGAAGAAATCTCGCCGGGGGGAGGGGTTAACTGCCGAGGAGCCGCGGCTCCGAACGGCTTGGAGAGCGCTGGCCCGAAGTGGCTTTGCCTGGTTCCCCTGGGGACTAGAATTATTCTGCCCCTGAGGGGAAGCTCCATACAAGTGCCCCCAGAAGTATAGACAAAGATGGGATAGAATACTGAGGAAAATAGTTATATATATATATATATATATATATATATATATATATATATAGGAAATAGCACACTGAAGAGAAGGCTGACAGACAACGAAGGAATGGACAAACAGTGATAAAATACGAGAAGATAGATAATGAAGAGAGAGAAAATTTACGGAGAAAGAGAAATCTGCTGCAGGAGCTAAGGTGAGGACAGAAAGAACTGGGGCGGGGTTATCCTCAGCAGCCCCGAGTGGGCGGTCCGTTATCTGTTTTTTATAATACAGAGTATCTGTCCTGTTCAGAGCTGGTGGGGAAGGATAACCCATGAGATGTCCCTGGCAGCAAGAACCGAGAATGAACTACAGAGCCACCTCACACACCCCCAAGCACAATCCATACTCACATTGTTTATCATTAGGTGCATTATTGTCTTTGGCATGAGGTCCCGGATGGACTTGTTGATGATCCCAACATACGAGTCAACAAGATTGCGAATGGTTTCCACTTGACGCTCTAGCTGAGGATCCATGGAAAAGGTGTTCTCCTGGGCCCCTTCCTCATTCTCCACCTGTGCAGAAGAAAATGGGACACTAGTAGGTGGCTTACAGAAGAAGCCACTCTCCATGCCTGCATAGCAGACAGCATAGAAGAGCACAGCTCTTTAGGTCATCATTTGATTCTGCATTTCTCCAGCAACCACAGCTAGGGTTAAGATTGGAATGCTCTCAACAAACTAACTTGGATCAGCAATGTTGCTTTCTGAGAGGATGCCTAATTTGATAAGGCCCTAAGATTCAGGAGGTTAGACAACTCCCATCCACCCCTTCATAATGACAAATTATATCCTTATTCTTGGCTTCTTTTTGTACTGTGTTAATTTTTTGCCTTGCTTTTGCTAGTATGGGTAATTAAAGTAAGCCAACATGAATACAAAATAAATGATTGTAGGAAGTACATCAGGGTGGAACTCAGAGACCATACAGGTTGATGGTATGCAACATAAATAATTCCAAGCAGCTGTTAATTGGCAATATTGCCAGGCTACCAAAAGTTGCTCTTGTATTGTGGTTTTGACAAAAAGGCAATTCTGTGTTTTGGAAAACTAATCCTACTGGTAGCAGATATGAGGCATCTTTGAGCGATATTCATTCTCTTTGTTGCACCAGCAAAACTGAAGATAGTTGGTTATCTATCTTGGCTAGAAAACCCCATCTTCTATCTGCATTAGCCGTATTGTAAAAATTCCCTTTTTATTCATTAAATGAGTACCCAGAATACCCAGAATGTTGGCGGCAATATGCTAAATCATTGTAAACCGCTTAGAGAGCTCCGGCTATAAAGCGGTATATAAATGTAAGTGCTATTGCTATAGCTAAATACAATACATACCTCTATTTCTATGCTATCTATTAACATCTGTATTATATTTAGAGAATCTGTAATTGTAGACTTGGATTTTTTTATTTTAAAATTTCTTCCTCACCAAAGTATACCAAAATCCTAGTAACGATTACCCAGACATACCAACTTCTGTCAAAAGGTGACAGAAGCAGGGGAATAGGGACGTGTCTGAACCGCAGTTTGAGCACTTGGAGGGAAATTAGAAAGGGAACTTTAAGTCCCCTTTCTAATTTCCCTCCAAGTGCTTGAACCACACTTTGAACTTTGATTCAGGCACATCCCTACAGGGGAAGAAGAGAGCAAAAGGCCTCCATTCCAAGTTTGATATTCTATTTAGCTACAACTCTACTTGGGCAAATTCAAGGGCTCTGTTTATTCTGTAAACTCCAATACTAGTAGTTGGATTTCTGATCATAGGGTCAGGATCAGGAAATAGAATGCTGAATTGCGGATCTGAAGATTGACCTCTGATTTATTGTGTGACCTTGGACAAATCACTTAATGCATCTACCATCTCAAATTCTGTTATTAGGAGGTCATCCAGACCACCCTATGCCCTGAAGCAGAAGTATTCACATACAAACAGAGCACCAAATACTTAGTGCTTCCACTCGGCAACATCTATTTATTGCCAGTCTGGCTCAACGCATAGAAGAGTTCTTTCCAACGGATACTTCATTGCCTCCTCAATCCCTGGACACGCCCATCTATTCTCTCAACCTACACTACCACCCCCTCCCCTTCTGCTCTCCTATCTACCCCAACTGGTCCCCAGATTTCCTCTTTACCATCCTATAAACATTTCTCTCTACTGCTTAAAACCTATCCTGTTATTGACTTTCCTGAACCACTCACTTGTCTACCAAATAACCATTTACCCAGTCCATTATCTAGCAAACCAGAGCACAATGCATTTGATTTTTATTCCACCCTTCAATCATATTTTCAGGATGGTATGCAAAAGAACAAATACAATAATAATTCTGAAGAAGATATAGAACAAAACAGCAAAGAATAAGTCAGAACAGTTAGAATAACTTCAGTAGTTGGGGGTGAAAGTTGCCCTCAACTTGTTCTTCCCCTTTCTAAGAAATTGCTACAAAAACTCTAGAATGCAAACTGCCACATCTGAGAGCATGGGTCCAGCATGACAGAGCTCTTCACTGGTGCCTTGAGCATTCATCATAAATCAGCCTGGATTAGTCACTTGCCTGGGCTTCCAGCCAGAGGCAACAGCAGCTGCTAGGAGATCTCTGGCACGCCACTGGGCCCTCAACAAACTCATCCCATCCTCCTAATGGACAGGACTGAGCAAAAAGGAATATTTACTTGATCTTTCTCAGGATAAACACCAGCACGAAGGAAGGAGGCCTTCCAGCTGTCCACGTCTTCCTGGGAATCACAGGCGAGCTCAATCTGACGCAGGTCTTTGTATACATTCCTTTATGGGGGAGTGGAAGAAGAGAAGAAAAAAGGATGAGTGGAAGAAAGATACAAATCTCATTGAACCAGTGGGTGGGGTGAGAACAGAAAATGATGCCATTTTATCTTTATTGCTAAATGCTTTTGAATTGCATTTACTACTACTACTACTCATCATCCGTAATTTGAATTCTTTATTGGGATTTAGGAGAGCCCTAAAGACCTACCTGTTCGGCCTGGCCTTCCAGTGCTCTTAAATTGTTTTAAAGGGTCTTTGATGTTTGTGAACCGCCCTGAGCTATTTTGTAAGGGCGGTCTAAAAATCAATCAAACAAACAAACATAAATAAATAAATACTACGATGACGACTACTACAGAGTTTGAGGCTGCAGGAAAGCTCTGCTGATCAAACATTAGTCAGCCTCCACAAGGGTGGCCAATCCTAGCCCAGAATAGTTGTTTACAGAAAGGATTAGAGCACTCGATGAGATGACTGTCACCATTTATCGACCCTCACCACTTTGCTGCCACCTCCTTCCTTGCCCTAGTAAGGGAGAGTGCTCTCTGTTATGTATCTCATAACATATATCTTTGATGTAGGCAGAATTCAATTTGGGAATGAACCATACTTAGCCAAGAGAAGATGCACAGTTTGTTACGTGGTCTTTGTCCAGGTCCTTGGCTCTGAGGCCCCAGAGGTGGCTTCAACTCTCACATGTTCACATCATATGAACAGAAAGAGTCAAACTCTTTAGTTTGAATACCCACAATATTGTCATTTGAGCATGCCCCCTTTTATTCCAGATTATTCAGCCTGGAATAATTTACAAATCCCAGGCCCATCTTCCTAGTTAATTCTATTGTTTAGTGACTCACTCCAGTGATAAATAGGGACGTTAACAATGAATAAGGTATTGCTAAGTGTTTCAAAGGGTAAATAGTGTGCAGTGTTAAGTAATCATAGCTGGTGAAAGATAACCAGTGGAGAGATGCTAGACTTGTCTATCAGCCCATTCAGGTTCTGTTGGCCTATACAGGAAATATATTGCTCTGCAAAGCATGGATAGGAACATGTAACTCACTTTTTTCTTTTCTTTTTAAAACCACATATACACAAAAATTAGCTGGCCATTCCTCAAGTCCCTGAGAGGCCAGCAGCACTACCTTCTGACAAGGTTATTCATATGGCACAGTATGGCTTCTCATGTGCGTCTGACAGGAAGAGCAAGTCTACTTTGTCATCACTTCCTTACCTTTGCTCTGTGTTAAAGATGGCAAAGACATGCTTGTTGGACATGAAACCTTTTTCTACATCTCTGATTTTCAGGTTGTCCAGAGGTAGCATGTACTTCTTCTCTTTCTCCTATGGAGGATAAGAGGCAAAATATAAAACCATGCAAAGTCATGGGTTTTGGATTTGTTATGTCCAGGAGCTTGATAGGCCAATAGGAAGAAACGTCATAAAAATAACTTCATGAGGGCCTCCACTAGTAAGTGCATTGCACTGGCATGCTTCATTCTGGCCACACTGGGCTGACAGAAGCCCAATGTCCTAGAGTTCCAAAAGGTTCCAGTTCTCATTATTGCAACAGGGCAACCTTTTATTGTTCCAAATCTATTTCAACTGCTGTAAAATCTTGTCAGAAGTTTCTAGGTTGTGTCCACTAACTTCACATATGTTTTTTTTTTTTTTTTTTAACTGAAGTGCCTGGCCACTTTGGGAGACTAGGGATGCTACATAGACAGCATTCAAATGTGGCAGGCAGAACGTGGCTAGGTTTCTGGGTACGTTGCCTGGCCTTTGCAGAGCCATCAAAACCTGGCTGAAATATAAACATGTTTCTGTGGGTGGGGGAAAGGAGATAAATGGCAGAATGGCTCCCATTACTATATGAGATAAATCTGAGGGAGGTCAGTACCTAGAGGGGAAAGCCCAGCAAAGGGGTTCAAAAATCTGATTTGGATATCAGAGCAGATACTTTCCCCACAAGGCTTGAATGTTTTGTGCTGCCACCATAGAGAACTGCAATAATTTCACTTTTATTTACATACATATATGCAAATGTTTTGTGCTAAACATTGTTCTGTGTGTGTTTTGTGCTAAAAAGGGTGTTTCAGAAGCTTATAAGTAAAGCAGGGCTTTGAGACAGATTATGGTATACAAAGAATGGCCTTAGGAATGCAAAAGCAAACTCTCCTCACTCAAAATTCCGGGCACAGAACCAAACTGCTTTAATAAACTGCAACTAGCCATGGTGAGTGGTTACCCCATATGAGTAACGAAGAGCTGCAGCCTCGGGGTGGGGGGAGAAGAACCACATCTGGAATTGCTTATAGTTCCAGATGCTACCGGCTTCCCTCCCTCCCTGAATACACACACAGAATCCCAAAAGTGACGTTCTCCTTTGTACGGAGGCCACAAACCTCATACCCGCCCCCCCATGATTTCCTGAAAGGCCCCAACCATTTTCCAGACTGAATTCAGCTGCAGGCTTTGCCACGTCAGAGGAGACAAAGTGGATTTTCCCCCCAACAAACTGCTCTTCTTGTAAAAGCTAGGAAAGGGGAACAAAACTGGATTACATGGAAAGGAAACTTCTGGATTCCAGCCCCGCCTGCCCAGTGTTCAGACTACCTGTTCAGGAGATTACAAAGATGTACAGTAGTCTGCACATTGGTTAGACTGGGCTTGGATGAGCAGCACTTCAGGGCTGCTGGCTGTTCAGGTAAGGTACTGCTTCTGCTTGGAGGGAAGTGGCTTATTCCAAGTTTTGATGTGACCGAGTCTTTAGAGTTTTAATGAAAAGTTAGTTACTTGAGTGTAGAGAGAGCAGACAATAGAAGACAGACATGGGCGGGGTGGGGGGGGTTCAAGCTTTGAATATAGATTGCTTTGGTAACTAAATGTGCTTCTTAATCCCATCCTCATTCTAGGAACAGGACTGAAGGTGCATTTGTCAGGAGTGGACTGGTGCAAACTCATTGCAACCAGCAGTTCAGTTCTATAGGCTTTGTCTTTCCTGAATAAAGAGCCTTATTCATGCTGGCCCAGCTGGTTCTCATTTTCCAGACAAGCACTCTCTGCATCTCCCCCCACCCAAGAGGGGCCCACCCCCAGGAAACGGGTTGCTTAGAATTTGTGGGGGTGGAGGGCAGGGAAAGAGACTGTCAGCTCAGTTCTGTTTCCTTCTCTTTTAGGGCATATGTCTCTAACTGTGGAGCATCCCCAATGAAGTGATATCAGCCTGCAGCCTTCCTTAGAAGGTAAAGGAAATCTGGGCCTAACTAACACAGAAGCACTGGTAGCAGCTATGGGGTGTTGTGTAGGAAATCCTTGAGATTTATAGAGATTTATAGAATACATGTTTTGCATTTCGATAGCTCAACTGAGCCTGCTGCCATTTCTGGTTCATAGGAACAAAGTAAACTGTCTCTGAATCTTGGTGAGCTCTGCCCAAGGGGTGAGGGTGAAATAGCCGATGTGGAGGAATAGTAACATTACCCAAACATGCTAACGTTTGCTAAGACTTGTGGGTTTGTAAGCTGCATTACAAATTTAACATCTTTTCAGTAATAGCTACCAAAAAACCAAGATGGCCTGGTTGACAGTGATCAATGCCCACACTCTCAAAATAATGGCATGTTCTAAGATTTCTGAACAAGGAAGATCAGAGTAGGAAAAACCCCATGAAAAAGAAGAGAGCTCCTCGCTACCAAATCCCATTGCTTTATTGGTCCCTCTTTTACCTACCTGTCTTCACCCTTCTTCGCCTCTGGTATTTGTTTTTCATCTCTCTACCTATTGACCAGAAGGAGGGGGGGGGGCTAAGAGCAGAGAAGTTGGTGGGGTAGTGACTGGACCCAACTTCTCAGCACTACTGCCCCTGGAGTACCCCTACCTATTAATAAAACATAAGCCCCTTGGCTACAGACTGGAAAGTGGCAGCTTCTAGGCAGAATATAGCCCATGGCAGGCCATCAATGTGCCTCATGGGTGATTGTTCAGGGTGCTCCTAGTGACATTTTAAATAAAGCTGTGATTGAGGCAGTTACATAATTCTCCAGCCAGGTTATTGGCAACTGAACTGACTAAGGGTTAAACTCAAAGGAATTGGAACTGGAAACAAAGGAATTGGAAGAAATTGCATTTGTTTGCTCATGAAAACAACATGAATACTCCCTTTACTGCTTCCAGGTTAACAGGAAGCAATGAGAACACACTTGCATGAATGCCAAGCAGAGGATCCTTCCTGCATTTCCCCCTCCCCATTTAATTACTAGACATTTGGCATGAACCCTGGTTGAAAATTACTAACCAGAGTCAAACCCTGGTTGACTCTATCTAGGTCATTCCCCCGAAGGACCAGGTTCACAGTTTGGGGGTGCTCATCGATCCAGCACTGCCGCTAGAGATTCAAGTGACCTCTGTGGCTCGGAGTGCCTTTTATCAGTTTCAGCTGATATGCCAACTGCGACCTTACCAGGATAGAGATAGCTTGGCCACAATTACTCATGCTCTGGTAACTACTGCAATGTGTTGTACATGGGGCTGCCTTTGACAATGGTCCGGAAATTGCAGTTGGTGCAAAACAGGGCTGCAAGATTATTAACTGGGGCTTGGGTGTTTTAATCATATCACACCAGTGCTTCATCAGCTGCACTGGCTCTTTTCTTTGACCTCGTTTCCAGGTCCAATTCAAAGTGCTGGTTTCAACCTTTAAATGGCTTGGGACCAGGCTACCTGAGAGCGTGCCTTGTACCATATGTCCTGACTCGAACCTTAAGATCTTCTTCGGAGGCTGGGCTCCAATTGCCTCTGACAAACAAGGTGAGGTGGGTGGCTACAAGGGAGAGGGCCTTTTCGGTGGTGGCACCCCATTTATGGAATAGCCATCCCAGTGAGGTTCGCCTGGCATCATCACTTTGTTCTTTTAGACACCAGGTGAAGACCTTTCTGTTTACTCAGACTTTTTAAAATTGATTTTTAAAAAGTTTTTAAAATGTTTTGTATTGTATTCTGTATTTTGTTATTTTGTGTCATGATTTGTTTTGTGGATGTTTTTAATATTGTATTGTGGGCCATACAGAGAACAATTTGTTATGGGGCGGCTAACAAAGTTTATTCACCATCATCATCTTGTTACTTCAAAGTGGCAACAGGAACATCTCCCACCTGCTCCTCTCTCCCTCCCCCAACAAGTAGCCTCCATAGGGCTAGCACACAGAAACATGAGCAGGTGTATAAAGAAAACAGAAGTAGTGGAGTCAACTTAGTGCTGGATTTGCCCATTGGTTAACCTAACTGCCAGCAACTGTCCTAGGTCATGTAAGGCTTTTCTTCCTTCCAAATTTACCTGTCACTGTCCTCAGAAATGATATACTTTTTTAAAAATTAAAAAGTGAATATGTATTGGATCAAGGTGCTATTCACATTTAGATTGCTTACAGGTTCTCTTTTTACAAGGATGCACCTTTAACTCCACATTGGTTTTAAACTCTGAGAAAACATTCCAAATTTTGTTCCAAAGTTGCTTTTTTTGTATATAAGAATAATGGTATGTTGGTTGTTAGCCATCACTAAACAATGAGAGACAGAATTCTTATTTATAAAATCAAACAACAGAAAATCTTTGATTTTTCAGTCATAATGCCAGATAATCTACATTTAAGTTATTTACATTCAGTCTGAACTACCATTATTCCAGAAGCTGCACTGTTGGAATACACTTTTCCCAATTATGTTACATTCAAGGTGAAAACACCATTCAGTTTAAGGGAAGAGTTAAGACTCTTCAAATTCACCCATGTGCCAGAAAGTATGGACAGTGTAAATTGAGAGGCTGGCATTTAATAAACTTCCATGCCATGAAAGCAGTAAACATACTCTACAATCTTTCAAATAAATTGTGCTTGTCTAAAACTTATACTTCTCCTTGGTCATTCAAACCCCAATCCTCTTCTTCGGAAAGCTGGGGGCAGTGTTCCTTCTAAGGCAGGCCTGCTCAGCTTAGGCCCTCCAGCTGTTTTTGAACTACAACTCCCATAATCCCCAGCCACAGTGGCCAATAGCCAAGGATTATGGGAGTTGTAGGCCAACATCTGCAGGAGGGCTGAAGTTGAGAAGCCCTGCTCTAAGGCATGCGCACATGCCTGCACTCACAAGTTTTCTGATGTCCTCTGAGCTAATTTTAGATCCTGCTCAGGTTGAATCAGGAAGGCCCCATACTGAATTCATGTGCATGCACATTGCCTTGATACTACGGCCCAGAATAATACTCATTCCACACACAGATCAAAAAAATCAGAACACTGGATGGGGGAACACAGACTCTGGACACTATGGAAGTAATGGCACACTGGCCCTGCTCAGATAGAACATGGTTTGTTATTATGAGCATGAGCTCAGTGTTACCGCTCTCCACCAGGTGCAAGAGGAGGAGGCAAACAGTGTTCTGTCATGGTTTGTAAAAACTGCAGTTTCCCTTTTTGGCTGCACTCTGGCAACTGTAATTTGTTCAACCCAATTCAAACAGGCACAATACCAAATCTGGATCAGATATTTATAACCTGGCTTGTTAAACTAACTGGCTTGAACAAAACAGTTTTCTGAGTTCACATAAAAAAGGGGGAAACTGCAGTTTGTCACAAATCGTTAAGAGGAACCTTTCAGATGTTGTTGACTCCAACTCCCAGAAGGCCTGTTAGAGGGAACACTGAAAGAAGGTGGCAATTTAAAAAACAAACAAACTTTGAGTTAAACTTGCACAAGATTGAGCTCTGCTGTTTAAGATGAATGTTTGAAAGACTGGTTGCCAGAATTTTTATCTTTTAAAGACTGACAAACCACCGAGCCCAGCTTCAGTGTTGCCCGCAACTTGAAGTGAAAGAGAAGGGCTGAAAGACAGCATAGGTGCATTGAGATTAACATGCACGACGAAAATGTGTATACTGCTTCCTTCCCAAACCAAAAGCTATGCTTGGTATAAGCCGGGTGGGAGAGGCTCCTCTTCTCTTGAACCCAGTGCCTGTACTGGGGAAGCAGGATCATCAAACACATTGCTCTTCCAAAAGCTTTCTTTAGTCAGGAGGAGGAGGAGGAGGAGGAACATTGTTCTTCCCATTTTTGTGATATCCCTGGTCAGTGGTGGCTGGCCCATTCAGTGTCAGGAGAGGTAATCCCAGTATTTGGACTGAGAAGCCAATGACTCCCTGCCCTGGATTGAAGCTTGTTTTATATAATGCAAGTCCACGTAGTTCAATTGAGCCAGCCCACACCTACATAGTTCTGACTAGAGCACCAAAAAGCAGGACTCACAAGAAAGAATGTTGGCAGTGTGAGACTAAGGGAGAATATTGGGAACTTATATTTGGAATGGCAGATACTTTATCATCAAAGCAAGCAGGGTGTATGCAGAAGGAAGGCTTGTACACTGCAAAGAACCTTAGAGACATTTTAATGTACAGGGATACATTGTGCATGAGCACATGCACACACACCCAGGGGATCTTGGTCACTGAGCTAGACTAAGACTACCTAGTTGTAGGAATGGAGGACAGGCAGAATGGAGGGCAACACTACTCAACCAAAACTGACTTTCCTCCAACAGCTTCCATTCACTCAGATGGAAAAAACGAACGCACTGGGAACATCCTTCAGGTGAGAGGATAACCCTGCTCTCTGTGACTAGGCTTGTGCCCGAAACGTTTCGGAGGCCATTGTAAAGGCCTCCGAAATGTTTCGGCGCTGGGGCAGGATTCGGTGCTTCGGCACTGGCAGGGGTAGTACTTTAAGGGCGGGGGAGGGTTACTCACCCCCCCCCGCTGCGTTTCCCCCGCCGGTGCTCTGCAAATTTCAAGCCCCTCGGGGTGGCAGCGTTCCTCCCTGCCGCCCCGTTCCCCCCGTCGGCCGGAAGTGGCCGGAAGTTGCGAGCATGCATGCGCCCGTCGTGCGCACGTGCCCGCCCGTCTGCCGTGCGCGCACGATGGGCGCACGCGTGCTCGCAACTTCCGGCCACTTCCGGCCGACGGGGGGAAACAGGGCGGCAGGGAGGAACGCTGCCACCCCGAGGGGCTTGAAATTTGCAGAGCGCTGGCGGGGGAAACACGGCGGGGGGGAGTGAGTACACCCTCCCCCGCCCTTAAAGTACTACCCCCGGCGGTGCCGAAGACCATTCGGGCACATCCCTATCTGTGACCACTAAGAATACAGATAACCCTGACTAGTGACCAGTAAGAATACAGACTGTTCACAGGGTCTGTGCCAGTTCCAGGAGGTCCAGGATCAAAGCCCTGTGATGGGGGGGGGGCTGGGGCTGGGCCCAATAGCATTTCAGACAGCAGTGATTCGGGAAAACTAACTGGGCAGCAGGCATATGTTCTTCCTTCAGCACCACAATGGTAGTGGCCTGAAGCAAGTGCATCTATCCACTGCCTGGTGAACTTTCCAGGTAACTGTACACCATTGGGACCACCATTTTGGTAACTGGGCACCACTGGGAGGTGGTGATTAGTGAGGCTCATCACTGGGACTTAGAAGGCATGCACATGTTAAGCACTTGCCTCCCTTTCATGGTGTTCAAACACCAGGAAAAGCTACAAGGCAACAGAAGGATGCTTCTCCTTCAGTGTAGGTGGTGGCACTGAAGGAGGAGGAGGAACATTCACTGCCGCCAAGAAAGCCCCACTTCATTGGGCGATGGAGACAGTGGGCGGCAGCAGCAACTGACAATCCAGTCAGCTGAAGTATTATTTTAAGTTGTCCATGCCCTATCTGTGTGTGGGGGGGGCATGCTAGCTCTAAGATAATAGAGCTGAGTGTCAGCTGCTTGCCCACCTCTGCCCAGCAAGCCAGGACAAAATGGGAGGCTTACGAGACAATGGTGAGCAGCAGCACTAAATGCTCCAGAAGCTGTAGGTATCAGCTAGCTGGCCCTCCAATGGATGTGGATCCTTGGGCCCATGACCAACAAGGCCCAACTGCTCCTGCCTGCACAACCCAGTCTTGGGTTTGCTTTCTGTATTATCGCTCACCTTCACTCTCAGAGCATGTTAGAAACAGAAGGCAGACAAACATCTCATGGGGGCATACAGATGCACCTGGAACACGGGAGTGGACATGGGCTTTTCTGCCACCCTGCTCTCCCCACCATTGCTCCTTTAATGACACACATACAGTCTCTGAAATGAATTCCGAGTGCCTCTTTCCCCCCATGCTTCACGTGGACCATCTGCTTTGTTTTTATTTTCAAGCATCTTACAGATTTCTCTGCTCACCTAATTATTTTAGTGGAAGGCTATACATATTAAAAACTGCTCCAAGAAAACAGGAAGATGTCTTAGTGATTGACACAAGGGGCAGCCAATCTGGTTTCTGCTGAAAACCAGAAGAGGTTAAGCTCCAACTGGTGGAGGCTGTACACTGTATGTATGTATATATGTATGTATGTATGTAACGTATGTATGTATGTATGTATTTATTTAACGTATTTCTATACTGCCCAAAACATATGTCTCTGGGCGGTGATGTGCACAAAATATGGCAAGTGTCATTCCCCAGTGACCTAGCCACTAAAATTATATACTTCTATATACACTCAAAGATCCACTATGCTCCCCCTTCCCTACCTGAGACCTAGCACTGGTAGAGGAAGAAGAAATGCTTTGGGGGGAGGGGCACAAGCACTGGAAACATATGACCCTTCCCTCAGAAGCCAGGTTCAGGAAGGGGAAAGGCAGCCAGGTAATACAGGAGCTCCTTTCCCCTCATTCAAAATTCAGCAGGGAGCAGCAAAGCATTCTGTGCTTGCACCTTCAATAGACTGTGGCAATTCTTTCAGTGAGTTTGATGCAAGGAATTCTAGTAAGAATTTCTAGGGTTGCCAGTTCTTACAGGATAAGTCTCCTGTGCTTTTAAATACTTGCATGGAAGGGAGAAGCAATACATTTTGCTGCTGCAACAGCAGAATGAGGGGGAAAGCAGCACTTACCAAAGATTCTTCTTCTACATGATTTATTGAAGGTGCAGCCTTGTCCTCTATGAAATCTAGATCTGAAATTGGGACTTCCTGGCTTTTATTGTTATTACTATGTCACATAAAGAACATAGTTTTTAATTTTATTAATGTTTGTTAAATTTTCCTCTCTATTTTCCAGTCATCCTTTGCTCTACCAATTTAAGTTGAGTTCCTGAGCCTGAAACTTGGTTAACCTTTTGCTCAAGTAACCCCAGACAGTCTTCTGTAGTCCTGAGGAACGTTCCTTGAGCAGGTGTGTAAACACTCCAAGGCACACCACTTTAACTCCTCATTCTGTAAAGTGCTACAAGACATTCATTTGGCTTCTGTTTTGGCTGCTCATTTTGAATGAGTATCTAAAGCTCAGTGGTACAAGATCTATGAATGGGTTAGAGCATTACACAACCCTACTTTGTCATGTTATAAATGTACTTTTAAATAAAATGTATAGCTCCACTTCAGTATTAGCAATTGGTAATTTTAGGTGTAGGCAATGCCACATACTCAAATCATGATTTGGTTTTAGGTACATATGTGCATTATTTTGAAAGCACAATCCTGGTATATGCAGCACAACCTCGCCCTCTCTATTGCAACAACATGATTTACAGAATTACTTACCTCCTCATCCTTGTACCAAGACAAACTCTCTGCTGTCAAGACAAACCAATACTCCTTGGAACCACCTTTCATGATGCTAATGTTGTTGATCGTCAGCCAGCCTCGGCGGATTACCTGGAGGAAATCAAGGAGTGGGGGGTGGGGGTGGGGATGGAGGAAGGAACAACGTTATAGACCATCTTGGAGAACACACAAGGTGAAGGAAGGCACTTCAAGGTCAAGAGGCTTGGTACAATTCCAGTGAGATTCTAGTGCTGGCTCCATCAGCACCCAACAATGAAAGGTTTTTAATTATATTGGTTCACAGCATCATGGTTTTAACAAGCCCTCTGATAATTGCCACCTATATCATTGCTCTTACCCCATGGGCTTAGGCTGCTTCTAAAAATGTGGACCAACCAGCCTGACTTACAATGGTAAAATCCAGGGGAATCACCATTACTACGCAAAGAAGAATCTCACCTATACAAATTCCTGAAAATGCAACGGGAAGCACAAATCAACACTTTTAAAAACACACACCTAAGAATCAAGTCTAGACGGATCTCAGTATAAAGTAACAATAGGCATTTAAAGCAGATCTCTACCTATGCCACAATCAGAGCTCTATAATAGCAGGCTAGTCCCTCCCACCCACAAAAGCAGATATTGCCAAGGTGGAGTTATCCAGGTACCTTGAATGGAAATCCATTGTTCACTGACAGACAAGTTCACATTGCTACAAATGAAATGACTGGAAGACACTTGGAACATTGTTTTATCCATCTTGGCAATGAAACCCAGCAATCCACAAACAGCAAGCAGCAGCTGCAATTCTTATAATAGGTTTCAAACTAGCAAGTTTATAGCTTGCCGGAGAAATCCTAAAAAGGTGTTGTCAGCAGCCATAGCGCAACAGTTGATTAGCAACACTAAGTCTTCCTCCCACAAGGAACAGGTTAATTTGCAACTTAGAAAGCAGCTTCAGAGCCAGTGACAAATTGGCTCCTTAACCGTACAAATATTGCAACAGCTCAGAACAAGACGGAGACTCCTGACTGAAGTGTCATGGATTTGTATAGGCCACTTCCCTGTATATGGTCCATCGGTTTCACAATCCAATATCCTTTGCTCCTGTTTTAATGCCTTGCGTCAATTTGACACTTTTAGCCAATGAGAGACACACAGCTCGGCTGAGAGAACAATTCCTGACTAGCAGAACACTAACCTCACAAGTGACTATCCTAAGCTTTTGGGGAGTGTTTTACTGTTTCATCAGAGAAGCATCCAGTGGAGAAGCCAATCCAACTTGTCTAAGGTAAGTTCAATGAAATGGAAACAGCTCATGTTCCTCTGGGCTTTTGCTCCCTTTTGCTACAGTTTGACTTCAGCCATCACTTCTCAAGCAAACCGAAGTAAGCCAGCTGGACCATTAAGGCATCAATACAGACACTTTTTACTTCAGCGTGGGGCATTTGGGATTAACTTGGCACCAGGGTGACAGCACCTTTTTACCACAAAAGCATATTAAAGGGCTAATTTTACAAACTTACCACAGGAATATTTGTATTGTATCCACACTCTCTACAACAACAACTTTCATACTGTGTTCCAGGGAATCCTGGGGCTCCTCAGAAGTTTATCCTCCTCTGCTAACATGGCAAAGAGGCACCTTTTAACGTGGTGATTCTCTTTATTTAGCAGGGGGAGAGTAAATGGCCCTATCCACCCCCAGCACAGTACCCCTCCAGTGACTGTTGCTGGTATCTATCTTACGTTTCTTTTTAGACTGTGAGCCCTTTGGGGACAGGGAGCCATCTTATTGATTTATTATTTCTCTGTGTAAACCGCCTGAAGCCATTTTTGGAAGGGCAGTATAGAAATCAAATCAATCAATCATCATATTTTGAATGATAAGACAAGCTGCTCTGAAAAATAGCTTGCAGGCACACCAAAGGGTGCTCTCATGGCAACAGTAACATCCAACAGGCCTGTGACTAGTACTTTGCACGAAAAAATGTCTGCCCTAGAGCATGCTCCAGGATCCTCTGTAGTGCACAGGGGGTCTTCAGAAGACAAGTTGATGTGGGAAGGATTTCCTAACAGAATCAACTTTAAAGAACACTGCTCTAAGAAGTCTGAAGCAGCAGCACCATGTAAGGTAGTTTAGGCTGTGAGATGGTGATAACCAGTGGTCACCATAGCTGGGAAAGTGTTCAAACCTGAGTTTCCATAGCCAAATCAAACAGTCTGGCCATTGCACCAAAGCAGGCATAAGCCACAACATCCAGTTTTGCTTTAAGGCGTCCCAAGATCTGCCAAGCAATGTTGTGCCTTTCACTGAAGATGATGTGGCAGCAAATAATCCAGCTCTGCAGAAGTGTGTGTGTGTGTGGGGGGGGACTCAGCAAAGTAACTCCCAATAGAAAGCCAGCACTAGACCTGGGATTTAGTTCCTGCTCGGTACTGAGTTTTTCTCCCTCAGTTCTGCTTCTATTACCTGGGACTCATTAGAGCCCATTTACCTCACAGAGCTTGCAAATCATAACTGTGAGCCACTTTTCGCTACAACTGTTTGATCATTTGAATAGCTGGTGTTTATTTAAACAAAGAACGATTTCTTAAAGACAAGAAACTGGGAATGAAAGTTCTTCTTTCATGAGGAAACCCCCAAGTATGGGTTTTTGTTTGTAATTGTGGCTGACAGGGCAGCTGGAGACATCCTGCACGATTTGAATGTCTGCAGTATCTTGGGCACACCAGTTAAATGGAAATGTGGCCATGTGCCAATTTTGAGATCAACATGTTTGTTTCATTTAAACCCCAAACACAACAAGAACCATTTTCATTCTCTTCTCCAGAAATAATTCAAAAATATATCTTCTAGACACTTGATCTACATCCCATCTTCTGAGTGGGCCCTTGCAAGAGGGACAGAGCAGTGAAAACCATTCAGCTAATCAGATTTGCAAGGCAGAGCTGTACCCAATCCTAGGAATCCAAGGACAGTCAGTCAGTGCTACACTGACCATTCTCAGTCTTCTACTTAAATTAGTATCATCACACAGATTAGTAACGAGCAGACCAGAAAGAAAGCAATCTATATGGTGAAGCATTTGAGTAGAGAGCAAACCACCTGGCTATGACTGAACACCGTTAGGACATACCAGCTTCAGAAGTTACAGGAGGAACTAGTGAGCAGCCACAGAAAGGGACTAGGAATTTGGCCTGGACTATACTGCAGTGGGATAAAGAACTGCCCACTGATCAGGCACGTCCTCATCTTTCCAGAGCTGCTCAGGTTGCCACCAACATAAACATCACGGCCACACACACAGTGGTGCACTGGTGGGCATGGGCTGTTGCGAAATATCAGTTTAACTCATTCAGTTTTTTGGCAGGAAGATGCCATGAATTGAAGACATCGGAAAGGAAACCGGGCCAAAATTGCATTTTTAAATTTATAATATTTAGAATCAAAATTAATTCACATTTTACACTAAATTGGTTTTTTAAAGAATGGAGGCAGAAGAATAGACAAAAAGTGGGGGAAAGGGGGGGTGAGACTAAAATATTATGGGGAAGAAGAGAAGTCCAGTAAAATAGACATCAGCTGAGTTTTTGACAAGCCAGGACAAAGGGCATCAGGCCATAGAAAGCCAGTCCTGCTTTTATCTGGGGGAAATTAATAGGCCTAAGATTAAGATTACCTAAATTGACCTTAGCAGGGCCTTTGCTTACAGATTTGGAGAACAAAAGGAGTAGGCAAGAGATGCCTGGAGGTGTTTTACATTCTGGGTAGAAGAAGGGAAAATATACTTCCAAGTCCACTGCAGCTGGGCTTGCAAGCAACAGAAGAAACTGAAAGGTTCCTCACTGTTTCAGAAATGCAGCAAGATGAGTTCTGCCTCCAAGTGCATCTGAAAAGCAACTGGCACCTTCAACCCTTACATAAAATCGGATACAGCCCAGCCAGTCAGATCACCACCTTTCTGTTACTGCAGCACAATCCACACTCTCAGACAGTGATGGAAGACCAGAAACTATATCAGAACTGAAGACATGGAGAACAGACAGGCCCTCAGGAATTTTATGCAATGTTTCCCAAACTGCTGATCGCCAAGCACACATTTTGCTAAATTAAAATTGAAGGCATACTTCACTCTATACATCCCAAAAGTTTACTTTTAGAGCATGCAAGAGGAAAAATTACCCTTCTTTGCCAGAGCCCACGCTCTTTGGTCCTGCATGAATCGCTGTTCAAAGCATATCTCCCACTTTGAAGGAGAGAAGCCTAAAGCAGTTATTCCAACAGAGATCCTCCTTCATGGATGGGTGCTTTGGGCTCAAGGAGTCTAATTATGGTCTTGTGACACATTAGCACATTCTGGCACAGTACTTGGGAACTGCTGTTTTGTGGTATGCAGTTATCTTTAGAATATCATGAAAATGGACATGTCAGAACTTTCAGACTCTTCAAGCAATGTTGTGATCATAACTTCTACTAGACTGCTGGAGAAGCAGGCCAGGACAAGTAAATGCTGTGCCACCAATTTTATAGTAGCTCAGGTTTCTGGTCCACTGGATTTGAATTTGGAGTCAAAGCAGCAGATTTCAGGTACAGTGGAAACAGTGCTTGAAAAGCTCCCATTACACCCAAATCTGAGCTAAACACATTCAAGATGTACCAGCTGACATGCACACAAAATATGCATGTTGATGTATTATTTATTTATACATGAACATTCCTACATATATGTGCGAGAAACCAATTTCCAGGACAGAGGTGGGGAAAGAGCCTTTCTGCATCTGTGTTACTAAGAGTTACTCTTCCCTTGGAAACTTTCTGACAATTCCATTTTCCTGTGCAAGCAACCATCGTACCCATTTGATCTCCAGCTCCAAGATCATTGTCCACAACATTTCCATCAGGAACTTGTTCAAAGGGCAACTATGATCTGTTTAATCAAGTAGAACTGCAGTCATGCCCGTACCCGCAAACTAGTGCACTTAAAGGTAAAGCAGCATTGGTCTCGCCAGACAAGGTGCAAAGTCTAAGTCTGATGGTGCAGTCTAAGCTCTTTGCCCCAACAATGGTATAGTAGCTAGCGCCTGCTGAAATTTTTAACAGAGATATGTCCATATCAGGATGGACATTTACACAGGATATGGTTGTGATAGCTGCAAAGTGAACCAGGCATACAGATTTAAGCACACAATGCAATACTGAGGCTGGTCACTCAAACTTGGCAGGCAGGATCCTAGGAGGTCTAATAAGACCACTGTGGGAAGCCTGTTGCTTAGCAGAATTTGCCAAGATAGCAACATTCTTAAGGGGCTTTCTCCACAGAAAGACTGCAGCCACTATTTTAGGCACAGAGGCAAAACACTTCTGACCAGACTAGACACTACTAAGACTTCTTCACATAGCATGCTGCTCAGCAAAGAAGTAGTAGTGGTATAACAAGTGTTGAGCACTTATGCACGCACTGTCTCTCGGGGGTTGAGAGCAGAGTTACTCAGATGTTGTTGACTACAACTCCCATCATCCCCAGCTGCAATGGCCTTTGGCCGGGGATTCTGTGAGCTGCATTCAACAACATCTGGGAATTCCTGTTATAGGAAACACTGGTTGCGTTGCATCTGGTCCTGCAAACAACCTCAGCTGAGATGTACCTTCCATGCTCTCTGCTCCTACCAACAGAGTTCATCACCAGGGCTTCAGAAGCATCTATGACTTACTGCCATCTGTTACTCCCTTGGAGCAAAGGACTCACCACCACACCTTTCTTGTGCAGCCCTGGGGCTGCCCAAGATGGTTCAAAGAGCCATCCAATCACTGTTGTGTGATGTAGGTGTCTGTTCTTTCTGGCAGAAGCTTGTAACACTGAGGTTGCCAGCCAAGCTGCACTGGCACATGAGGCTCTCAACTTGAGCTACAGATTCCTCTCAACTGAAATGAGACCAGCAACTGGGGCAACAAAGACTTGAAGCTTTAGCTATTAAAGGCACCACCATACCAGCAGAGCACAACGAAAGAATGGGGATGGCTTCAAGACAGGCATGAAGAGCTTTTCTATTTCTGACATAATCATCTCCCTGAGACTCCAAAAGCAATGGGACTAGTAAAATTTCCAGAAAACAGATGACTGCTCAGCAAGTTATCATCCCTACCTGCAGTCACCAGCTTGACCAACTGAAGAGTTCATCACTAGCAGCTGAGCTGAAATGACAGTCCCCATATCTGGATCTCCTAGAATACCATTTGAAGTTGCTTGCTTTCCATACAATTAAGTGCACTTTGTTTGAGACAGAGAGATAGCCCCATCTGGGTATTTGTATTTTTAGTGGGCAAAAAAAGTCTCCATCACCAAGTTTTACTTATCAGTCACTAGCACAGCATACAGGTACTTACCAGTATCTCACCCTTTAGAGGTTGGCAAAATTAGTGGTGCAGGTAAAAATAAGGAAAAGCAGGATGAGGGGACAGAACAGTAAGAAAACCAAATAATGGAGTAGAAGGGGAAGGGGGAAGCAGGAAGCACAAAAATGGTAGGAAAATAAAGGAACAGCAGAAAAACAGCAAAAGAAAAAAAAAGTTACATGCTATTAATTATAATTGTACAGTGTTAATGTTTCATTACAGTCTTTACAAACAAGAATCAATATATGTAGGTATATTATATGCAGACTAACTTCATGCAACAAGTTACATTTCCAGTCCTGTGCTCAAGTCTTGCCTATTAGTAATGGGGGAAAAACTAAACTCTGACAAAATCCCTTCAGTGATTTCTGCTTGCACCTTTCTGTCTTCAGGTTTCTCTCTCCTGTCTGTGGTATAATTGGCATTTTGTTGCTGTTTCTGTGGGGAAGGGAGGGCACTTAATAGAATCTGTTCCAGTCTGAAGAATTAAGCAGCAGCAAACATGATGAAAGCCCTGCACTTTATGGCTGACACTGTGGCATTTTCAGTCTGCAAGTGACACAGGGCAAAAGCACCACCTCATCTGTTAAGCCGTGCCATGCTCAAAAGCCAGCTCAGCTGTCTGCATCTACATAGAGCATGCCTGGCAGGCTGGGCTGAATCTGTTGACACTAGGTTCCACTCATCGAAAGCGTAGATACATGCATCAGTACCTGATTTGGGATGGCTCTTTTCTTGTTGGCTTGGGTGCTTCTTTGCTGTGCACTAAAACAAAAAGGAACAAAGACAGCTTCACAATGAGGACAAGAATAGGAAGTTGTACTATGCCACACAAACACACATACCAGAAAGCCAATTCACATTTTTTGGGGTACATTCTAAGCCAGCAATGCATTCATTCCTATTCAAGTCAAGCAATATTAGAGAGGTGCAAACGAGGACAAGTCAACTCCTGAAGGAAAAAGTCCCCCAGCAATGAAGCTCAACAGCTACAAGCCACATAACGGGTTCTAAGAACACAAAAAGTCTCTCAGAGCAAAAAGCAAATTCTGAAACAGTTCCTCTCCAATCTAAATTAGCAGGGTAGACCAGCTTTACAATCTGCAACTGGATACTACAGAGGCACAGGAAACAATGGCTTTAGGGAATCAAGTCTTTCTTCAGCAGGTGAAAAAGAGAACCCTGGACCACTGGGGAGCAACAAGCAGGGAGAACAGCTCATTTATCAATGGGTGCCATATTCCAAGGAGCTTAGAACTGCCAACAGAGGTTGGCCTTTATCACTGCTTGATCTCAAAGAGTCACAATTGCCAATTTTGAACGGAAGACAGCAGAAAAATGCAGAACTTGATTGCAAAAGATTTGCTCCCTGAGCAGATCAGAGAAGTGAAAGACTTTTGAAACATAGTCATGCTCCAAGATTAGTCATGAAAAGGGCTCAGGTTACAAGGGGCACCAGCAGAAGAGTCCTGCTTCTAGTAGCCTCTTGAATGAGGCTCACAGCATAAACAAACACAAACACACACACACACACAAACACACGCACACACACTTTGGGACTTTCTCTTCTGACAAATACTGGCACTTGATGGAAGTGCTCTAATACAGGAAAGATTCCAAAGGGATGTATGTGCAGTCATGGATTCCAGTTAAAAACGCAGAGAAGCTAAGCTTTCAAACAGCATGCAAAGCTTTTGTCCACACAGTTGCAGAAAATCTTGAGGACCATGCATGCAAAGGCACAGATGCAAGCGATCAGTTCTATAGCTCTTCCAGCCTAAGCTCATAGCATGACTCTAAAGCTGATGAATCTGACTTCCATAGAAGCAAAACTGAAAAGGGGCTGAAATGTTAGACTGCCGCCCTCTGAATGTATTCTATTATTCATCGAAGGAAGGAAGTTTCACAACCTCCCTCATCCATAATTTTCACTGTCCATCCATGTTTATGTCAGGAATCATTTTCCTACAATCCATCCTAAATCATATTGCTGCAGTCTGAACCACCAACTCAAGTTCAAATCATCAAGGTGGTTTAGAATTCTTATCCTGTTATGTGGATTTTCCAACTTTTAAAGCTATTAATAGAATAACTCTGGAACACTGTTAGCTGGATGTGACTCGCCTTCCACCAGCAAGGGGCCCATTATCCAATTCCATGTATGTATGTATACATGGAACATACACATTCACTATGAACTTCCAGTTGACAGAAACATTTCTGATATGCCATCCTCTTCTGCGAGTGGTTATGTGCATAGTGTGAGGCCAGTGGGCAAAGTCACCTCACTCTGCTCACCTTGCATAATCCAAATAAATTTGCATCTTTCATTAGCCCTATTCAGACATTATACAGTGTACACATGAACACGTTTTTGAGTGAATGACTGGATATGTTATTTTAGAAGTGAACTGGGCACAGGTCCCTCCAATGCATGGCACAGACAGGAAGTGTACTCCTGTAGGTGCATCCTCTATAATAAAAGCCCTGTGTGTGATCTCATGCCGCCCGTGTCTTTTTTGGCAGTTCTGAGCGCATGCTCAGAACCGCCGAAAAAGATACGGCCACCCAGACACGGGCGGCCATGTTGGCCAAAGTAGCTGAAGTGCCCCAAACGACGGTTGATGTCCCCATCGTCGTAACAACAAATTGCTCCCGCTGACGCTGACGCCGCCGCCAACCGCCCTCCCAGCTGCCCGAGTCCTCCTTTTTAAACCAACCCCCCCCCCAATTAAGAGCCAAATCGGCCCATGTAATTGAGACCTCCTTACCCACACAAGACCTCCACAGCCCCGGCCCACGTCCTTCGGCCGATAACAGTTCCTATTTAGAGAAGGAGAGAGGAGCTCGCAAGCAGAGCTCCTCTCTGTGCAAAGTCACTGCCCGAAATGGTGCTATGGACGCAAAGGACGCAATAGCCCAAAGCGCCAGTTCGGGAAGAGGCTTTAAAGAGAGAGGAGCTCTGCTTGCGAGCTCCTCTCTTCTCAAAATTAGGACTTTTATCGCCCGAATGACGTGGGCTGGGCCTGAGGAGGACTCGGCAGTTGGGAGGGCGGGCGGGCGGCGGTGCGGCTGCGGCAGGTAAGGGGGGGGGGACCACTAGCGCCCGTTATTGTAACGGGCTAAAAAACACTAGTTCAGCATAAAACGCTAAGAACTGTATGCATGTACAATTCTGTACATGTGTACACTGTACATAGATTGTACAGGTGGCCCTTGTCACCCACAGTTCCGACACCCACGGTTTTGTGTATCCGTGGTTAGGCAGTGGAGACCCAACCTTGGTATAGGTCCTTTTAAAAAATAGGAAGAGGTCACTTCTGGCTACCATTTTGCTAAAGTTGAGTCTTGATTTAAAACAAAACAAAAATTTAATCCCATGATTGTCTTTGTTGAAAGTTGGGGGGCACTGCCGGACAGCTGGAGACCTGCAGAGTACAGTATGGCACTTTATTTGTATTATTTCTGCCTTTTGATTTATTTTTGCCTTTTAAAGATATTTTTTAGCATCCAAGAACCTAACCCCACAATTCCCATTGCCTCAAAGTCTTGTTACCCGTGGAAACTGGTGGGAACGGAATCCTCGTGGATAACAAGGGACACCTATACATGCGTAGAACAAATTGTTAACAGAATCATTTTCAATCTTTTTTGGGTGGCTGCAGTAGCAGGAAGAGGTGAATGAGGGATAAGAGGGTCGTATCTGGAGATATGAGGGAGAAGCAGGCAGCCATGTAAAACAGTGAAGGTCCTGCTCATTCTCTACTGAGCTTTTTTGCAGGCAACTCTTGCAATAAGAGGCACCTCCAAGCCAGATTTAAAAAACCAACAACAAATCTGATCAATCCAAGCTTTCCCTTATCTCCACAGAAATTCTGCGGCTGTAAAACAGAACAAGTATTTCTACCCCACAGCTGACCAGTACACATAAAACACACACTCAGAGCCACCTTCCCCCTTCTTAAAGGTAGGTACATGTTTTGCATTCCACAGCTTTCCACTCAGGGGTCCACTGATGTTGACTTCACTTACTAGCCAGCCACTATTTGTGGTCACCACCAAGCATCTCCCCTGAGTCCTCAGGTACAAGCAGAAGGCTTAAGGAGAGAGACAGTACCCTCTCCCATTTGTACCTGGGATTGGAGAAGGCAATGAACAGCAGGCTTTTCTCCCACTAATTGGCAAAAAGCTAGGACTGCTTGCCTCTGAAGAGCAACACTGCAGACACTAGTTTCTACCAACATTCCAGTCTTCACTTCAGCCTTCATAAGACCCCTTTCAATCAACAGACTGCAAGTAGTCAGACAAGCTGGATTCCAGCCATACTATGGATAAACTCTCACAGGCAGATACGCACCCTGCTGCCACGTGCTGCTCAGTGTAACAGCTATGGAAATTAGGAGGGGTTTCAGAGGCATCCAGAGGGAAGAGCGAAGTGGTTCAAAAGAAAAACAGGAGAGATTAAGGAAAAGAAGACGCTGTGAAAAGCAGAGACAAAAACAAAGGCTGAGAAAACACAAGTGAAAAAGAAAAGGACAGACACTAAGGCTTCCTTAAGTCCATTTCATGCCATTTCTTGTGCTGGAATATTTATTATTATTATTATTATTATTATTATTATTAATGGAAGAGGTTTGGAAATGGCTGCAGTAAGGCTGGACTTCTTGTGGTGGTGGTTGGGGGAGGAATCTGCATAAAAGCAGAGCTAGCCACCCTGAATTCTCTTTCTAGGAGAGGAATCTGGACTGGAGCAGAGATAGCCACCCTGGATATTCACTCACTCACTCACAATTTCGTAGCTGTGGAGACTCATTGCGCATAAAAACTGCTTGGGGCATGAGACTATCAGCTGTGGCTTGTGTGGTGTGAACTTCAAAAAGCTTTGGAGACTGTAAATATAGGACTGGGATCCCTGGGACTGTGGAGAACTCAGCCCTTATTCAGCCCAAGGCCAGAACTTTACTTTATTCTGAAACTCCATTCTGAGCCTTTCCTGTCTCACGTAACAGACTACTGGCAATCAGGTAAACTCTATGTTTTGGAGAAACCACCAAATGGTGTTAAGTAAGAGGTCATGCAAATGAGGCTCTCATTTTCTAGAGCCATCAAGTAAATAGCTTCTATAATCTGGGCAAGCTTGCCCAGGAGAGTATAATGGCCAAGTCCTTGACTTCAAAAGCCCAGAGCCCTTCCTCAATATCCAGCTTGGATGGTGCATAGATAGAGGGATAAATTCTTAATTAACACCTCTCTTTCTGAGCTCTAGTCTCACGATCAGGAAAACACAAATGTTTTCTTATAAAAGCTAAGAACGCTTTTGTCTGGGGGCGGGGGTGGTTCTAGTTGTTCGTTTATGTCTTTCTACTCCATGGGCATCATTGATGGATTCGTTGGAGCCTAGGCTGCATGCTCTGAGGCATGTGCAGAGTTCTTTCCAATCATGATGAAAGGTTAGTTTTAAACTTCATCATTCGTAACTGAGAAGGTCAGGATGAAAACGACTCACTAGGCTCTTGAAAGTTTTACTTTAGGCAGAACTTTCTTTTCTGGTGGAGAGAGGGTTACTGCCTGCCTGCAGTGACTGGCTTCATCTGCCTCCCAACTCTCATTTGGCCCCAGCACCAGAGCATGAGGGGATTACGAGGAGGAGATTGGAATACAGAGCTGGAGAGGGAAGGGGGCTGTTCTCTGGGTTACTAGGTCTCTACCCTGAGGTCTCTCCTTAGCATTACAGCAGCCTTCCGTGCATGTTCCCTAGGAGCAAAAAAGGAAGGCCAAGTTGTGAATCCTCCTACACAGAGATAATCGTTCGTTCATCTTGCAAAATCCTGAAATCCCTGATGCCCTCCTTGGCACTTCCTTGTTTTGCAATTCACTGCAAAACCAAAGATTCCAAACAAGAACCCCAGGTTGGATGCTCTTCCTCACTTGCTTGCTTTTAATTTAATTTAATTTAATTTTCCCCACCTCCTAGGCATTCCTGGGACAGGGGAATTTGAATAGAGGCTGTGTTGCTGGAAGGAGGACAGGAGGAGTATGTAACCTATGCTATTTTTCCTCCTTATTTAAATCTCTTCATTAGCACTTTAGCTCTCACACAGTAGTTTCTTTGAATGGAGGGCTGATGGAAGAGCAAGTGAATTGATATGTTGAGTAGAAGGAAAAAGCTACATTCAAAGTAGTCAATATTTTTCTGTTAACAAGAAAAGCTACTCTGTTTAGCATCCAGTTGTGTCCCTAGGCAGATAATCTACCACTTCTACTCAGTTGTCTCCGGACCCTTCCCTACAATGACTGGATGAGGAGGGGAGAGAAGAAGGTGGAGGCTTCTCCGCAGCCTCAGAGCAAAGCAGGCTCTTTGCAATAGAGTCAGTCAGCTGCCTTAGATGCTGGTAAGGTAGAGTGTGCCGTCAAGTCGATTTTGACTCCTGGCGCCCACAGAACCCTCTGGTTTTCTTTGGAGGGGCTTGCCATTGCCTCCTCCCATGCAGTATGGGATGATGCCTTTCAGCATCTTCCTATATCGCTGCTGCCCGATATAGGTGTTTCCCCTAGTCTGGGAAACATACCAGCGGGGATTCGAACCAGCAACCTTCTGCTTGTTAGTCAAGCATTTTCCCACTGCGCCATTAGATGCTGGTACAGCGGGGGAAATTCAGGAAGATTAACTGATCTATCCTGAGCCTCTCACATCCTGCTCAAAATGAGACTATTAGGGTAGTACAAGAAGTGTACAAGACAGAACAGGCATGTTTCAGCGCACTCTGAGGGAAATAATCCCTGCTAACTGGACAAAGGGGTACCTACTGAAGTGGTAATTGTCCTTTTAGTGACTGTTTGCCGATTCTCCCTTGTATGACAGAATTGCAGACTTAGATACTATGTTTTAACTCCCTTCCCCACACACCGTTTAAAATCCTTGCTTAGAAGGAGAATAACATGAAGTCTTCTGGGGTGAGGAAAAGAGAAGATAGATCACTGTTCTTTAAACTCAAGTAGAATTTATTTAGTACAACCACAGATGTTTTCTTCTAGAAGCAAATAAAAATAGTTGGAATGGTGAAGGAAAGAATCCTCTCTCTTTCAGAAAGCATTGGTCACTTACCGTGAAGGCTTCTTCTGTTTGCTGCTGTCAAGGCATCTCATTGGGTTATCCTCGTCATGTGCTCCTGGGCAGGACTATGCAAATTCTAACAGAGAAAAGCCTATAGAGCCCGATGGGGATAACCCCACCCCAGTTCTTATAGGCCGAGTTAACACGCAAAGAGGTACATATGAATAAAAAACAACAGAATAACTGCACATGGTACAGAAAAAAGACAGGGTGCCTCTGCTTGAAACAAACCCTGCAGATCCCAGCTGTCCCCATATTAACTAACTGAGCAATAAGTTCCACTGGAGTAGAGCAGAATACCTTAATGTATAAGAATCACAAGAGAAGGGTGGGCTGAGATGCCTTGACAGCAGCAACCAGAAGAAGGCTTCACGGTAAGTGACCAATGCTCCATTCTCGGTTGCTGCTATCAAGGCATCTCATTGGGACATACCCAAGCAGTATGTCTCCGGGGGGAACCCACCAGCTGCTCTACTCCTGGGGAAGAACTCCTTGAAGAACACACCTCCCAAATGCTGCCTGAGCAGAGGCATACAGGTCAAGTTTATAATGTTTGATAAAGGTGGAGGGGTTCTTCCACACTGCTGCCTTACATATTTCTTGAACAGCGGCATTGGTAGCGAAGGCCGCTGACGTAGCCGTTGACCTGGTGGAGTGAGCCCATATGTGGTCAGGTGGGCGTACTTTCTGAGTCTCGTATGCTAGGGATATACAAGCTCTGATCCACCTAGCAATCGTTCTGGAGGATTCCGCCTCTCCCATAGATGTCGGTAAATATGATATAAAAAGGGAGTCCGTCTTACGAAATTCAGCAGATCGTTTAATATATTGCTTCAAACAGCGCCGAACATCCAGCTTATGCCACAACTTTTCTTGAGGGTGAGTCGGATGTGGACAGAATGATGGCAGGCAGACATCCTGAGCCATATGAAACTCTGAAAGCACCTTTGGGCGACTGAACGGGTCTGGGATCAGGCGTGTAGCATCCTGTGAGATTATACAAGTAGGATTTATAAACCGACAACGACCTCAATTCTGAAACTCACCTGGCTGATGTCACTGCCACCAGGAATGCTAATTTCATGGACAGCAACCTCAAGGAAATCGATCTGATAGGTTCAAAAGGTGAACGCTGCAGTGCTTTCAGGACAAGATTCAAATCCCAGGTGGGGAATCGATGGAACACTGGAGGAGACAGTAAGGTTGCCCCCCGCAAAAACCGTTTTAATAAGGGGTGAAGTATTGAAATCTTGGATCCTTCCCCTGATAAGAGTGGAACCAGGGAAGCCGCCTGTCTTCTTAGTGTATTCGGTCTTAAACCCTTGTCAAGTCCGTCTTGCAAGAATTGCAAAAGGTGATTCAAATTTGCTTGACCCTTAGGGACTTGGTTTCTGTTTGACCAACGTAGAACATTCTCCATGTATACTGGTACACCCTGTTTGTAGAGGAGCGCCGAGAGGCCAGGATGGTATCAGTTACTCTTTGCGGCACCCCACGCGAGGTCAGCAATTGCCGCTCAGTCTCCATGCAGCTAGTTGAAACCAGGCCGGGTTCAGGTGCTGCACTGGTCCTTGGAGCAGAAGATCTGGCGTCACTGGTAGATGCCACGGCCTGTCTACGTTTAGGGAGATCAGGTGCGCAAACCATGGTCTTCTCGGCCAGTAGGGGGCCACCAGAATGACCTCTGCCCTTTGCTCCTTTACCTGTCTTAGCACACGTGTCAATAGAGGTATTGGCGGAAACACATACAGGACGCCCTTTGGCCACTGGCAGGACAGAGCGTCTGTCCCCACCGCTGTCCGGCATTGGAACCTGGTGATGTACTTGTCTAGCTTCACGTTGAGGGGCGTTGCAAACAGGTCCAAAACCGGGCGATCCCACCTGTGTTCCAATTGATCGAACACCTGGTTGTTCAATGCCCATTCTCCCGGGAGCAGGTCCTCCCTGCTGAGCCAGTCTGTGATGGAGTTTAGGTCCCCCTTTACATGGTGTGCCGTGATCGATTTGATGTGGCGTTCCACCCAAGACAACAGGATCACCGACTCTTGATATAGGGACCTGGATCTCGTACCTCCTTGCCTGTTGACGTGAGCTTTTGCAGTTGTGCTGTCCGTCTTTATTAGGACATCCTTGCCCTTCACCAGTGAGAGAAGATGCTTCAATGCGAGCCTGATGGCCCTCAGTTCCAGCCAATTTATTGAATGTGCCTGTTCTTCCTGGTTCCATTTCCCTTGAACTGAATATTGGAGACAGTGAGCCCCCCAACCTCTGTTGCTGGCGTCCGTCACAATTATTCTTGGAAATTCGAGGAATCTTTTCCCTCGGGACAAGTTCGGGATGGAACTCCACCACCGGAGCGAGGTCCAGACCCTGGATGGCAGATGGACCATTACGTTCTGTTTCCTTGATATGAAGGTTTGAAACGATAGGAGGAACCACTGCAGCTTCCTGAGGTGGAATCTTGCCCATGGCACTGCCTCTAGACTTCCATGACAGAAAAGACAATTTTGCTTCTGAGATCAGAGTTTGAATACTGTCCATTGGCAGAGAAATTCGACCCTGTAATGTATCTATGATGACCCCTAGATGTTGAATTCTGTGTGAGGGAGTCAGGTGGCTCTTGGATTTGTTTATCAGGAACCCGTGCTGTTCCAGGGTGGACAGGGTCGTTGCTAGGTCGAGCGCTGCAGTTTCCGGGGAGTTCGATTTCACGAGAAGATCGTCCAAGAAAGCAAAAACATGGACCCCCCGCAGCCACAGGTGGGCCAAGACAGGTGCCAGGACCTTGGTGAATATCCTGGGGGCTGAAGACAGGCCGAATGGAAGGGCTTTGTATTGGAAACTGACTCCAGCGTACTTGAAGCGGAGGAAGCGCCTGCTTTCTAGGTGGATAGGTATGTGGAGATACGCCTCTTTTAAGTCTATAGAAGAGAGCAGGTCCCCTTGCTGTAGAGACTCTGTGATTGATTGAAGAGATTCCATCCGGAATTTTTGCGCCCTCATGTGCTTGTTTAGGTGTTTTAAATCTAGCACTGCTCTCCTGGAGCCGTCTTTCTTGGGGACGGTAAACAGAGTAGAGTAAACTCCCCTCCCCTCTTGACCCGCCGGAACTCTCTCTATTGCCCCTATGTCTAGAAGATGTTGGATGGACGCTGTTACGTCTGCATCTTTGAAAGAACAGCGAGAGCGGGGAGTAGGAAGAAACCGGGGGCGAGGAAGGGAGTCCATTTCTATTCTGTAACCCAATTTGATCAGTTTCAGGACCCAAGCGTCTGTTCCCGAGTCCACCTGTGAAGAAATCTTGACAAGCGTCCCCCTAGGTTGGGATCCCCCAAGTCAGAACTGTTGCTTTCCTTGTTGTTTTCCCTGATTAAAGGCTTGCCGGTTATTGGAATTTCTGGAGGTGAAACGCTGGCGGGACCATGCTCCTCTTGAGCCTCTGAAGTCTCTATCCCGCCCCCTGAAGGAGGGGCGGAAGGAACGAAAGGGCTGAAAAGGCCTTTTAAAAAGGAGGTTTGTCCCCTTTTCTAGGGGCAGTTGGCATCACCTTTTTCTTATCTTCCGACTCCACCAGAACATCTTTAAGGGCAGAGTCTCCGAACAGCTTAGAGCCGTCATATGGAAGTGCTGATAGATTCGTTTTGGAAGTGACGTCTGCTTGCCAACCTTTCAGCCACAAGTGGCGCCTTCCCACTACGGCCGCTGCTGAGGCCCTGGACGAAAAGCGAATGGAGTCCAGTGTGGTGTTGGCTACGAAGGCTTGTGCTCTTTGTAGTTTAATTAGCTGTTGTCTGAGACGAGCAGGGTCAGATGGCATTTCGTCGATCAAGTCATTAAGCCACAGAAGGCTGGCTCTTGTGGCCATGGAAGCTGCAGCAGAGGACCGTGTAGCCAAGGAGGAGTTGTCGTGTACGCGTCTAAAGGCGAATTCTGCTTTCTTTTCCGCTAGATCTTTAAAAGACGCTTCGCCATCTCATGGGATCAAAGATCCACAGACCAGTTGTGTGATTGGAGCGTCAGTGCTGGGGGTTTTCAGCATATCAGAAACCTCTTGTTGGAAGGAATAGAAACGAGTAGTGGAAGGCATAGGCTTTTTATTAACAGCTGGCGTTGCCCATTCCGCTTTAATAGCCTCTGTGAAACAACCAGGCATGGGTAGTAATATATCCCGTGGTTTAGCTCTAGGGAACACCAAATCCCCTTTGGGGTTCTGACTAGGTTCTGTAGCTACTTTGGATTGAAGTCCAATCGTATTAAGTACCTTTGACATGGGAGGGTTAAAATCTTCTGGGGAAAACAGACGTTGAGACACCTGCGTATGTTCAAACTCCTCTGCCCCAGACCACTCTGCCTCCTCCTTGTCTGGACATGGGACCTGATCAGGGTCCTGTCCTCCCCCTTCTAACCCCACTGGGTTTTCAGTAACATCTTCCTCCCCGAGCGGCAATGGGTTGACAATTTTGCTCCTCTTTTTAGGTCTAATATCTTGAGGAGTAGGATCCCCTGACTCTTCCCCTGAGATTTCAGATGAATGAATTGAAATAGCCTTTTTCTCTACTTTTTTCGCCTTTTAAAAATGCTTTCTCTTAGACTTTGCCTTTTTAGGCATATGTTCAGAGTCTGAAGACGCCTCAGAGGAGGAGGAGGAGGGGTACCTACGCTTTTTAGCTCTTTTAGATTTTTTGGAAGGCTTAAGTTGGAAAACAGTGTCCACTGTTGTGTTTTTTAGCCAAGCCTGCCACTCAGGTGGTACAGTTCTAGGAATGGAGGGCGGAACATCCCTTTTAGATGGCCCCGCGCCCCCCTCCCCCTGGTCAGAGCTCACCAAAGGTTGTTGGGGAACTGCCTGTGTTTTCGCGGGCTTTTCTCCCGCCTCTTCCATGCAGCCGCCATTTTGAGGGATCTGGAGCGCGACCATTCGGTCCTCCATGTTGTACCCCTCCGCAATCGCCCGAACCTCCACTTGCGATGGGGTGGGTGGGTTCGGGATCGGGAAGATCGTTTCCGCCTTAAGTCCTGCCGATAGCAGGTCGAAGGCTGCTTTTTCCTTTGCTTTTTGCACCTTTTCGGCTTCAGCTGCCTTTTCCTTTGCTTTTTGTGCCATTTCTGCCTCAAGAAACGCTGCCGCCGAATACTGTGTTAGGCGCTTCGGCAGGCTAGCGGACTGCTTCCCTTCCGTGTTGCCCACATTTTCACCACTCACAGGCGGGAACAAACTGGGGGCCTCTAGCTCTGCCCGCTCGGACGGACCAGGATCCGCCGAGAAAGGAACAGGGAGGATCGGGGAGCTTTTTACTGTCTCTCGGCAAGAAAGCGGGGGAGGAGCGCCGGGCGCCCTTGTACTCTTCGGGAGTCGCACTGTAGCGCGTCCCGCTGGCACCAGGATATTAAAAACCTTTCCTGTAACTCTCCGTTTGCTCCATACAACGAAGGGCTAGGGTAGGGAGGGGGGTGCACGACTAACGAGGGACACCGACGGACTGAGACTAACAAGTAACGACAATTTTTTTTTTTTTTTAACACAGAAGAGAACCGGAGAATGGAGAAGGGACAAGTATAGCAATAAAAGACTACAAACACGGACGAAAACACAAGAACTTGAAAGCTTACGAGAGAGGAAAACAACCTGCCAGGAGCAACGCAGGACTATAAGAACTGGGGTGGGGTTATCCCCGTCGGGCTCTATAGGCTTTTCTCTGTTAGAATTTACATAGTCCTGCCCAGGAGCATGTGATGAGGATAACCCAATGAGATGCCTTGATAGCAGCAACCAAGAAATGGAATTTCCTTTCATTGTGTTGTATGAATGTCTGTGTGTTCATTTTTGAGCATCTGTTTTCATTAGTTGATTGATCTATTTGGTGTTTGTTGGGATGCTTCTCTCCTGCTGCTTATCTATTCTTGTTCTCCACACATGCGTGGAGGCCATCTGAACCCTGGGGGTGGAGCAGCCACCAGGGAACTCCGGCTTCCCAGGGCCAGGTAAGATGTGTAGGTGCTTGCAGAGTGCATGCATGTGTCTCTGTCTCTCTTTGCCTGTGCGTGAATGGCTTTGTCACTTGTATACAACATTTACACTGTTTTGCTGATAACTCCACCCTGAAGGAAATTAAAGCAAGCAGGCAAACTGCAAATCAATCCGAGGTGTAGATGCAAAGGCGGTCTAACAGAAACTGAGTAGAACACGACCCAACTGCCTGGGATAATGGAAGCATGGGCACGTGCGTGGCAGTTGGGGGGGGCACGAGGAGCTGGTTAATCAGTCCGTGAGGTCCCTGCGCAGGCGCAGAACTCCATACCTTATTAGTGCAACGGATCACGATCCAGATTTTTAAATTATCATTGGTGTGTTTGGGGTGTGTGTGTGTGTGTGTGCACACGCATGTGTGTTTAAGAAAAATGAAATACAGATTTAAAGTGAACACAAATTACGTGCTTCTTGCTGTGTCCTTATTCAATGCTGAATAATCATGAGGTGGGATCACACTGACACTATCCACTAATTTCATTTACTTGTGTTTTTTCAGCTGGATGTAGGGGGAGTGAGTTGAAGGTTTTACAAAGTTTTTGATGTTCTACATCAGGAAGTTCTACTTTGTGGTTTGGGTAAGCTCTTCCCCCATAGTGTCTAATCATATTTCCCTTTTTAAAACGCCGCAAAATTCAGTAATCCAGAAACCTTTGGTTTAAAATGAAAGTTAAGATGCTTTACACTTTCACTTGTACTCTTAAAGAATGGAAATTGCAACTTAAGGTTCCCATCAACTTCCATGCCATATAAGCTGTAAAGACTTTGTACAGTCTAGTATATGATGATGGCTTTAGAAATGAGGCTCCATGAAGCCACACTTTGCCTTGGTTTTTCAACTGGACATTGGGCTGAGGAGGGGTGCATACAGGCAGACATTTAAAAAGGTGCTGTTTCCTTAATCACTTCCTAGAGATGTCCCTGATGAAGGTGGAGTGTAGGTACATGGTGCCTCATTTCTAAAGCCATCATCATATACCAGACTGTACAAAATCTTCACAGCTTATATTTATTTATTTATTTATTTGATCTTTATTTGATATATGGTGCGGAAGTTAAGATGGGCACCTTAACTTGCGATTTCTGTTCTTTTTAGGGCATGAGTGAAAGTGTAAGGCATCTTAACTCTCATCTTAAACTGAAGGTTTTTGGATTATTGAATTTCAATAAGAAAACCTATGAGTAACTTAATCTGGATTTAAGCCAGTGACTGGAGTAGCCCATCCCATAACTGTATTGTCTGTGTGTCTGTGTGTGAGTGTGTGTGTGTGCGCGCGCGCATGTGTATATATACATAAAAACACAAATTTAAGTGCTAGGGAAACAAGCTACTCCTGTCACTGGCTCACATCCACACCCATAAGCAGACATATTGAAATTAATGGGCATACTGAGTTTCTGAAGCCCGTCAGTCAGGCTGAGGTGAGAGATATGTTGAGCTTTAGCATGTAGCCAGCCAATCAGGAGCAGAGGAGGGCTGTCTTCTTCTGTAGTGGAAACAGTGCTGAGGATGCATCAACTTCAAGCCAGCTATCTTCATAACATAACATAAGCACAGCCCTGCTGGATCAGGCCCGAAGCCCATCCAGTCCAGCATCCTGTCTCAGTGACCCACCAGATGCCCCCGAGAAGCCCACAGGCAAGAGGTGAAGGCATACCTCTCTCTTGCTATTGCTCCCTTCCATCTGGTATTTAAAGGAATCTTGCCTCTGAGGCTGGAGGTAGCCTATAGCCACTAGACTAGTAGCCATTGATAGACCTGTCCTCCGTGAATTTGTCTCAGTCCCTTTTAAAGCCATCCAAGCTAGTGGCCATCACCACATCCCCATGGCAGAGAATTCCATATAAAATGGGGAACAAAAAGCACAGCTCTAAGTAACTCTAGGGGTCAAGTAACCCTAGGTTATCTAGCTAACACCTCCTACTTTATTAATCTATCTTGATTATCTATTTTTCCATGTAAACCTCTTTGTGAATTTTTACTGATAGCTAGTATAAATTAACAAACAATTTGAAGTTATGCACATTACTGCCAAGGGGCTATAAGGCCACTAGGTCCAAGGTCTGAAATTATCTAGCTGCACCCTAAAGGACAACCAAAAACAAATTTCACATACTGTACTAAAAAGCACACAAACAAGTCCAGAAGAATGCCAACATAATCAAACAGAGTCAAAGAGGCTATAAAAAAGTAAGCTGACTGCCTTTAAAAAGTGTTTTCCTGAAAATCAGGGTGTGTGGAAATGAAGGCAAACCAATTTTAAATTTATGAGGCAGGTCAAGGAGGAATTTGAAAAGCAAAATAAAAGACAGAGGGAGATGATGGTGATGGAAAATACTTTACAAATAAATAATGAAATAAAAATAAAGAGATTAAAAATAAAATATTTCAATACACCAGAAGCAGGAAAGTCACTAGAGAAACTGCGAAACTGATGAATGTCAAGGTGCAAAAATAGTACTGGTAGAAGTAAGGGAAATGGCATTTTTGGCTTCCTTGCATCTTAGCCCTGGCTGCATCATATACAGATAATGAAGTTTTAGAAAGCAGATACCAGAGCCTGGTGGCATCATCCAAGCTTGTTCAAAGTGCTCCTGGATCTGGTGCTACATGTGGAAGCACAGGCTGTATTTCCATGCCAAATGTTTCACTATCTAGCTCATTGTTCTTCATTGCACAGCCCGTGGGCCACTGGCAGCCCACACAGATCCCAGTGGCTGCCCCCGACATGCCTCTCTCCTCCCCCTTCTAGTTACCTTGGCCACCATGTGTGTGCGCGCACACACTTGTGCTCCCTTCCTGCGTTCCCTCCCTGACACCTGCCTCTCCCCACCCCACCCCACCCCACCCCACCCCGCCTCCACGTGCCCTCTCTCTCTCTCTCTCTCACCTCCTCTGGTCATTGTGTATGCTGCCTCTCACCCCACTGCTGCCGCCAGAGCCATGGCACTCATGCAGACTTTCTCCTACTTCCCTCTTCCTCCTCCTGTGCTTTCTCTCTCTCTGGCCCCATGGTTGCAGCCTCAGCACTCATGTGGGCTCTCCCCTCCTCTTCCTGTTCCCAGGCTTAGGGTGTGGGTGGGTGTCCCTCTCATTGTGGCTGGGGCCAATGCCCTCACTCTCCCCAACTACAACTGAATGAGCCTTCTGAGCATCTGCAGGCCCCACTCTAAAAATAATGAAGATCACCAATCTAGTGAGAACATGTTCCCTTTTGACAGATTCATATCTGGCAACCATAACTCATGAGTATGCAACCCTGAGGCTAGACTATTATAATACTATTATCATATGCTCTATCCCAGCACATATACTCACAAAATAAGAGTTTGATCTCAGCCAGAAAGAGACTAGTTTCAGCTTCCATTAATTCAATTTCATGTAACCCCAAAGATGAGATCTGTACTGTTAGACACCATCTTTGCATTAAAGAACAATTCAAGTGCTCTTAGCTTTTGCTTGATCCAGCTGGAGGCAAACATTCAGTCACAAGTTGCTCTCGGCTACCTGCCAAAGAGCTTCTTCCCATTTACCACACCAGTTGCACAATCAGGCCATAAAATGCCTCTCAGCCCTGCTTGGCCTTTAGTTAGGAATAGACACTCACTTGGCAAATCCAATGAAGTCTTCATGGTTAGTGTTGATGTAGGACAGCTCTATGTCAATCAGCAGGAGAATCTGGAGAGGAAAGATGGCAGAAAAAGGCAACAAGACTAATTGACTGGCAACAAATCAGAAGAAGAGTCCATCTAGAAGAGTCCATCCTCTGGCAAGTAGGATAAGTTCTCAACCAAGGTACACTTAAAACAGATTAACCAACATCTTCAAATTACAAGTGTTGATGCACATATGACAAACTGGTGCTCCAAACAAATTAGACTGGCAGTACACTGAACGTAAGCAGTTAACTGGAGGAAGATGATGATGAATAATGATGATGATAAACTTTATTGCTAGTCGCCCATACATAACAAGTTGTTCTCTGGGTGGCTCACAACACAGCATTAAAACACGAAATTAAAACACATTAAATCGTATCAGACCAAAAGAAAATACAATACAAAGCCATTTTAAAACACTTTTAAAATCAGTTAAAAATCAAATTTAAAAATCAACATTTAAAAGGCCTGGCGTCTAAAAGAATTAAGTGATGACACCAGGCAAACCTCACTAGAGAGGCTATTCTAGAAACAGGGTGCAAACACAAAAAATGGCCTCTCCCTAGTAGCCACCTGCCTCACCTCATCTGGCAGGGACATTTGGAGGAGGGCCTCTAAAAAAGATCTTAAGGTCCAGGTTGGGATATATGGGGCAGGTATCCTTGACCCAAGCTTTAAAGGTTAAAACCAGCACTTTGAATTGGGCCTAGAAACAGACTGGGAGCAAGTGCAGCTGACAAACCACTGGTGTGTGATATGCTCAAAACGTCCAATCCCAGTTAATAATCTTGCAGCCCTATTTTGTACTAGCTGCATTTTCAAAAGAAGCCCCATGTACAAAGCATTGGAGTAATCTAAGCAAGAGGTTAAGATAAAATGTCCTGAAGTCATCAGGGGAAAAATTCCTTCACAATTCCAAATAAGATATCAGATCCTGAACTTGGAAATGAAACACCTACTATTCCATCACCTCAACACCGAAAGTTCAGTTTTATTTCAGAATCAGACCCACAATACAAAGTAAACAGATAAAAATGCTCTTAGCTGTAATTCAATATTATTCCACTTGATATTTGAGGGCACAATAGGCTACATTGCTAAGGATTTGAAGGTTACCATCATTGTCTTTTAAACCTCTCTAGTAAGAGAAAATGGTTCTTTTATGCAGATGAATTTATTAGAAAACGTCAAAGTTTTATTGGCCAAGTTCTGTTCAGATTACAGGGCACATGTCTCTATATGACTTCCCATTTCAGCCTTTCCCCCTTGGTCTTCTACCTAGCAAAAGCAAGAGTACTAGTTGCCACTTATAAGCAAACAGTACACTCTTGTGGAAATCATGCAGGCTTGCAGAAACATTTTTAAATTGGCCTTCCTACCACCACTGCAGCCAATGCTGAGACTATGAAAGGCCAATGCACATAGCTGGACCAGACCTTTTCAACAAGACATGCGCAGACCTACTGAAGTTGTGGCTTAAGAAAAGGAGAGAGCACACTGTACCCAAGCAGCGATTGGTTGTCTTACAATGCTGCTCTGGCAGCAATTCCAACTCAATGGAAAGTCTGAGGAAACTGAGCAAGAAGGAGTTCACTTTGCTGTGATTTTCAGTTAAAATTATTTAAAGCTTTGACTCTGCTGTTATGAGCCCGTCCAAAGGCTCCTTTTGAAGAGTAGACACAAAAAGCAAAGAGAGACTGCTCTCACCTGGTCCTTAGTCCTTCCTTCCCGTTCTCGAATGTATGTAGTAACAATTCTCTCTGTCTCCTCTCGCAGCCTGGGGTAGGAACCAAGCTGAGGACAAGTGGGGAAAGAGTTCAGATCTTTGCAGCCTGAAGTACCACTCACACAGAGACAGAGGGAGAAAATAAGAGAAGGACTGGGCTGCCTCCGAGGTTTGCCACTGAGAAAGGACCAACGCACCAAACAAGAGGAATGTCTCTTCATGATTTTTTCTGGGAGCCCCTACAGCCCTACAGCCCATTTCAGGGAAACAGCCCAAGATCCTCATGAAATCTGGCAGAAGACAGAGACAAAGGCAAGTTTCTTAGTGCCACAGGGAGAATAGCAGCTGCTTGCTGTTTTATTAAAAGCATAGGACTACCCACATGTCAGTGTGGGAGTACTGATAACATATTTACCAGCTGTAAGAACATCTAAGCAGAACCAGAGCTCTTCTCATGACTTAATACTCATACACAGCTTTTTCTGGCACAGAGCAATTCAAAAGAGCAGTCTCATATCATGGAAAATGTTCCTGAGGCTCAGCTGTTTTTCAAAAAAAAGGTTCAGCTGCAAGTGATACCTGTATAATTTTTCCAGGCGATGTGCTGCAAAGCCAACTGAAGATTGAAGAGTCATCAAGCTTAGGATCAAGTGGGCAATAGAGCATTCTAGCTCAGGTCCCAAAGAAGCCTCTTAAGTGCTTAGAAGAATGTCAGATACTCAGTTCAGGCTTTGTATAACAAAAGACTGCCTTTTGCTGAATGCACTCAGACTTCCTTTTACTGGGTACTGCAAGCAGCCATATTCCAAGTGTTAGGAAGAGTTAGGGAGAAGCGGGGGAAAGAGTAAAGACCCATTACCTTCTCTGCACACTTTTTAATGACCATGGACAGCTCTGAGACCACCAGATCAACACACTTCAAACTGGGCTCTTTGAGTTTTACAATCTGTTTTTTCACTATGGTTTCAAAGGCCATGTCAGGCGTGAAGAGCCCCGTCCTGTGCCATGCAGAAAGCGTGAGCAGAAAGGAGAGATTCCGAAAGAAAAGTAGGAAAATAAAAAAGTGACAGAGAGGGGAGAAAGATTCAACAGGTTAGTGATGTACAAAGGAAAAAGGAGCAGCACTTCCTCAGAAAGATCCTTCTTACATTGCCAAATTGTTGACAAGAAGCTACCTCAGTTCCAAGAATCCCTTGAAGGTGAGCTTGCTCAGAGTAGATCCAAGCATTGCCACAAAGGGACTGCATCCTGACTGGTTACTCCTTGCAAAGTGTTCTGAGTGAGTGCACAGCAGGAGATGCTCACCAGAGAGGATGGAAGCCTAGCTCATACTGGCTCTCCAAGGCAGAGAAAACTGCCCCACTATAGGAAAGGGAGTGGATTGCTTCTTCATGTCCATAGTTATCACTTTGATCTAGAGCAGGGATCCTCAACGTTGGGCCCCCAGATGTTAGTGGACTTCCATAATCCCAAGCCCCAGTGGCCTTTGGTTGGGGATTATGGGAGCTGAAATCCAATAACATCTGGGAGCCCAACGTTGAAGATCCCTGATCTAGAGAGTACGGATAGCCAGTCTATGGCGATGGTGCCCCAAGTGATAAAGGCAGCAGCAATTTGTTGAATTCCTAGACTGGAACAGGAAGGCCTGACTACAACAGAGTAACACAAGTCTTGCCTCCCACTGCAGTGCTGCACAGCTATGAGATTGCAGTCAAAACTACTTCCCAACACAGGAGAGAAGACTGCATATGTACTATAGTGTACACTGGAGTGGCACTGCTGCAAACGGTGGAGTGGACTTGACTTGTGAAAGCCTTGGCAAGAAGTTTGGCCACCATTGTTCTGAAGGCTACCACATGCTGAAATAGCGCAAGCTGCTGTTAATGGACATCGGGTGGGGGGAGTAATATGCTTACTAGGTCTGTGCTAGTCAATAAAGTTGGGAGAGAATGTCATAAATCCCAGCCCCCACCACGAGGAGGCAGCAGAATATGGGGCCATTTTGCCCCTGGTAGGGTGGTGGTGGCGGGAGCTCTTTAATTGCCAACCCAGCACTGGTGCAAGGGTAGCTGAAGAGAATCTTGGGCGCATCCAGGGGCAGGTGGGGAGTGACTTAGGGCAGCCTGGGAAGGCACAGGATGGCTGGGTATTGTAGTCCTACTTAGAGCTTCTACGTGGGAATACAGTACCCAGCCACCCCATGCTTCCTCCCAGTCACCCCGCATGCTTTCCTAGGCTGCCCTGCGTCACTCCCCACCTGCCCCCAGATACTCCTGAAATTCTGTTCAGGTGCCCCCATGCCAGGGCTTGGTTGGCAATTAAAGAGCTGCTACCACCACTGCACTACCAGGGGCAGGAGAGCTGGTCTTGTGGTAGTAAGCATGACTTGTCCCCTTAGTTAAGCAGGGTTCGCCCTGGTTGCATATGAATGGGAGACTAGAAGTGTGAGCACTGTCAGATATTCCCCTCGGGATGGAGCCACTCTGGGAAGAGTATCTAGGTTCCAAGTTCCCTCCCTCGCATCTCCAAGATAGGGCTTAGAGAGATTCCTGCCTGCAACCTTGGAGAAGCCTCTGCTACTCTGTGTAGACAATACTGAGCTAGATGGACCTATGGTCTAACTCAGGATATGGCAGCTTCCTATGTTCCTAATTGCCCCACATTCTGCAGCCGTCTCATGGTGAGGGTCAAGATTTCTGACATCCTCTCCTGACTTAACCAACTTACATAAGCCTAATACAGTACTTGGGGGTGAAGGCTGTTTTTAAGTAGCATGTTATTGGCCTTACACCCCTGGATGCATCAACAAATTACCACAATTGAATCTTTGAGTTTGCTGGAATTTGGTACTGTGATTCTGGTCAGATTCTCAGAAGAGATTATCAATTTATCTCAGCTGTACCACTGCAGATAGTATGTGGGGGAAGGGAGGTGGTTCATGACTGAATGCTCTTCCATATGAAAAAAAATTCCCTCCTGATAAGAAAACTAATTTTTTTTTGGGGGGGGGACACCTAGAACTTTTCCTCTCCGATATGGTAGTTTTTAATATGCACAGAATTTTCTGTTTTGAAGAGCATATCATCAAGTGGGCCCACCTAGAGTAGGAAGTGGAACAGCCCAGACTGATGGCCTCAATGAAAATGACGCCTGTTTTGGCAATCTGCATTTCATGATACGAACATGCACTAACATGCATAGCCTACCTAGCCTGTCCATATCTGGGTAAGGAACAAAGTTCCATTGGTTCATTTAGACTGCAAGGAGTATCACTTTCCCAGGCGATCTAGCCAAGAGAACTTCAGACCTGGATCTCCAGTCAGTCCTTCCTGACACTGGTGTCCACAGGTACTGCCACCTCACAGTCTTGTCCCCTACCTCATGAGACTCAAACAGTGTTCTCTATTTTTTTTTCATCTGTGTGCGAAATGAGTTTTGTTCTGGGTGGCAATATCAAGGCAGTGTGCGCACACATGCATTCAGAGTGGGACCTTCCTGATTCAACCCGAGCAGGATCTAAAATTAACTGAGCAGACATAAAGAAGCTTGCGACAGCGCACACTTCTTAGAGGGAACACTGGACTCAAAGTAAGTAACTGAAGTGGCAGCCAAACACCACTGCTCAGACTAGAAATACATTTGGAGACTGACTCCTAGACAAAGTCCTTTGGAATCTCAGTATAAGAAAGTTGCTCAATTTCTGCTCAGATACCATAGGAGGCAAAAGACAGCAGGAGATTCTACTGCATTAGGATAGCTGAGACCTGAAGGACCTTGGAGAGCAAGTGCTGGCTTCTTCACATTACATCAACGACAAAAGCACACGATTCCTGTCAGGAAAAAGACCCAGAATCCTACAGCAGACACCACTGCAACAAGCAAGCAATGTAAACCGCTCAAGGGGTACGTTTTCATTTCTATGCTAACAATCAAAATTCTTGTGAAGGCGGCACACAATCAGGCAATATGATTCTGTGGCATCCATTTATACACCCTGCCATTGATTCCAGCAAGTTAAGCAGGAAGAAGCCCTTGGCATCAGTTTTCAAATAGGAAGTAACCCATTTAAGCAGGATAACCATACTGGAAAAGTGTGCTATAAATTTCCAATAGGTGGAGCCTTCAGAATGGAAATGGTTCAAATACATTTGAATTTAATTTGCCAAAGCAGTAGCTTTGTCTTCTATTGGCCATAGCTTTGCAAATAACTTGAAGGAGCGGTTTAAATGGCAGATCAAGAAGCCGTGCGCTTAGAGAAGGGTCAGAATCCAAGAAGAATCTGCCTGCTGGCCTGGGCAACCTCCAGAGGGCTCACGAGAGCTTCTGCTTTCATTATCTCCAAATAGAAGCATTAAGGCACAGACCACTCCTGCCTGAAGTGGGACCCAATACTAAGACCTCAGTCTGCATCACACTGTGCCACATTTTATCCTCTCTTAAGGAGAATATGAAACTGAACAAGCCCCCTGGAAAAACTCACTCAAGTTCCCATCTCAACACCAACCAAGCAGTTTAGAAGATACTGCAGCTCTTTCTGGAGGATGCACTAGGCAAGGTGGGCAGACCAAAACATCATAGTCTTGGCAGATTTTCCCAACCCACTCAGCAAGGGCTAGGCTGCCTCCAGTTCGTTCAATACCTTACTGGTACACTGTCTAACTGTATTGATTAATTCCTGAATAACCAGGTCGACACACTTCAGACAAGGCTCTTTCAGCTTCACCACCTGCTTTTTCACAATGGCCTCAAATGCCATGTCTGGTGTGAACAGCCCCGTCCTACAGTCATCCACATAAAGGAGGAAGGGAGGGAACAGGCATGGCAGAGAAGAAAAACAAGGGTGGGGGAAGAAGAAAACAGGTTTAAAGGCTGGCAACATTCTAGAAAACAATTCCCTCCCACCACTGATGGCCCTTCCACAGCAGCAAGTCCCCCACTCCCACCAATAACAAGGCTCACTTAAACAATGCAGCCCAAGGGATGGAATGAGGGCATCACAAAATGAAGCGGTGGTTGGGAGAGGTGTGAAGAACACTAATCTCTGCTACAGGAAGACAAATTAAACCTTTACTAGTAGGTGGGGCCTGTCGTTGACCAGACAAAAGTAAATTCTGTGTAGATTACACTTCTAGGACAGTTCAAGAAATTAATAATATGTAATAGAATTTTTTTTAATTAATGTGCTTGCAAAAGGGAAGTAAACGCAGTTTGAAATTTGTAAAATTTCAACAAACATTTTATTGAATAATGGACATATATGGTAAATATGAGTCTGAGAATCCTCTGTTTTTTCTTGGGCATGATGTCATTTTGGAATTACTGATCTGAGTGTTAAAATCTCTTGAGAACAACAGTTAGAACATAAGAATACAAGAACAGCCCTGCTGGATCAGGCCCAAGGTCCATCTATTCCAGCATCCTGTTTCGCACAGTGGCCCACCAGATGCCACTGGAAGCCTACAGGCAGGAGTTGAGGGCATGCCCTCTCTTCTGCTGTTACTCCCCTGCAACTGGTACTCAGAGGCATCCTGCCTTTGAGGCTAGAGGCGGCCTATAGCCCTCTGACTAGCAGCCGTTAAAATATGATGCACGCAAAAATATTCAGAATTTTTAAAAATTCAAAAGAATGTATTTAAACCTTTCCTCAAGGACATTCCAAGTGTAAAAAGTAGTGCACTCCACTAATTTCAGTGGCAGGATTGTGAAATGCAAAATTTGGCATCTGTAGATCATTGGAAAGTAGGACTTTATTTTGCACAAACATATCCTTCAAAATATATAATTGATAGGTGTGCTGACTAGGAAATGGAGGGCACTCTCATGAAAAGGGTGGGAAGAAGAGTTGGGCAGAAGAAAGATACTTTTCCTGGGACATGTGGATGGGAAAGAGGAAGAGACACATTAATCCCTCTGGGAGCCATGGATCTTGCTTGCTATTGTCCCCCACTGTGCATGGATGAACTAGAAAGGAAAACTTCTTCCTCCTGCAACAATACTGCAAAACTTCCTACTACTGGCCCATTTATACAAGCATAAACACCTTATCCCAGGTAGAGTCAAAGTTTAACTACACATTGGAAAAGCCCAAGATAGCTTCTCACAACACTCTCCCGGCTGCTTCTTTGCTTCCAGGGCAAACAAAATAAAGAGCTGAGAAAGGGTGGGGTGGGAAAGAGGAGAAAAAGAAAGGCACCAGTCAGAAGTCCTCCCTTGTGTGGCAGAGCTGTACTAGAAGTACCTGCAAACAAACATACAGCCCTAAGACTTTCAGTTCCCTCTACTCTTCCTCAGATTCTTCCAAGGAAGAGAGATGAGGACCTTCCCTTTAGCTCTGTAAAGCACCACTTGATAATCATTCATCAACTCACTGACATTTTCCATTTTGACCTCCTAGAATGGGAGGTGCTACCAGCAGCAGGGGTTGCCCAGACTGATTGTCAGCCTGCTTTGGGTGCCACTGGCAGGCACCATCTCATAAGTTTCATCAGTGAAATAGTGGGTAAAATCAGCCACTCGTCCAATACTTGCCTTACACCATGGATGTTTTTGATTGCGTAGCTGATTTCTCGTCTCAAATCCTTCTCATCAAATTCCATCTAAAGACAAAGAACCAAAAGACTAAAGAAAGTGGATATCCAACTGCTGGACACCTTCACAACATACAAAAATATTAAAAGTCCATTTTATGGTTTTATAAGTTTTATAAGACACTGAAAGGTGTCTTATAAAATTTACTAAATAAGTGCATACATAAAATAAAGAGCGGACTCCTTTCTGAACTACTTCCTTGTTCAGACTGCTCCAACAGAGGCTTGCACTTTAGTAAAGCAGCAAAAGCCAACCATCTTAGTGAGAAAAACAGCCTTTTACTGATGATCTGGTAGTGATCCACTGACATCCATTAGAATGGGTTCTGCGCCTGTGCTGAAGCCTGTCAGTGTGGAGTATCACAGCTCCTCTCAGTGCTTGCACCCCACCCCACGTGACCAGGTGGCTATTTAAGACAGGAGGAAGCCTTAAAGTTCCTTGGAGACCACCGGAACAGTCAAACATCTTTGGAGCAATAGGTGAGTTCTATGTGGAATACCTGAGAACTACTGCAGCAGGGAGGATCGGGAAGGTCTAAGGGATGTCAACGGATCACTACCAGGTCATCAGTTACAGATGAGCAACCTGTTTATCTGGGGCGTGATCCACTGAATCCATTAGAATGGGTGTTTAGTTAGCTCCTTTAGGGGGAGGGAGCAGTAGTGTCACCATAACACCCTTTAGAGAACACCTCTCCCAAAATTTGTCTCCGCTGCAGAGTGCAAGTTAATGACATAATGCTTTACGAAGGGCTGTTCCAAGGACCAGGTTGCAGCCCTACAAATGTCCCGGAAAGATATGCCAGATAAATGAGCCACTTGTTCCAGTCCATCTGGAAAGCATCTCCTAAAGATTGCAGGTTGTGGCCCACTCTTGAGTAGTATTTTCTGCACTTGGCATTGAGTGCTGCTGCAAACAAGTCTATTTTGGGGAAGCCCCAAGCTCTGAATATTGGTAGCAGATATTTGTTGTTCAATTCCCACTCGTGCCACTTGTCCCTGGTGAATGAGTGACTCAGATCGTCTGCTAGGACATTCTCCACCCCCTTTATGTGTATAGCTAAAGGGATGATGCTGTTTCTGATGCACCAGTGCCAAATATGTATGCCCAACGCACACAAAGATCTGGACACCATCCCTCCTTGTCTGTTCAGATAGGCAATCACTGTAGTGTTGTCCAACTGCAGCTGTACTACTCTCCCTCTGAACATTGGAAGAAAAGCTTTCATGACCTGGAAAACTGCTAAAAGTTTTAGGACCTTTATATGGAATTGCTTCTGCCACCAAGTCCATTGGCCGTGAGTTATTCTGCCACTGCAATGGCCTCATCAGTGAGGCAGATGCACTCAATGGATGCACTCATTGCTCTGGACTGATTCCGCTAGGTGTTTTGCGGTGCTTAGCTGCTGACATGTTAAGTCTGCTGATTTTTGCAATTGTCTTTTTAAAGTGGGCCTTCAATTCCTCAAGTGAAAGTATATCCAAATCCTTACCCAAAATGTCCCATAGACAATAATTGTATTTTGCCATGCAGGCTGAATAATTGGTTATTTTTACTGAAGGGCATGCTGTTGAATAAATTTTTCTTCCTAATATGTCTAATTTTTCCCCTTCTTTGTCCACAGGTGTTGTGTGACATCTACCTGATCCTGAGTACATGGCACAGTCTATCACAAGGAAGTCAGGCACGGGATGTTTAACAGGTAAGTATTTTCCTGTTCCTGCACTCTGTAGAGGCCTTCCAGTCTTTTGGAGTGGAAGTATGTCGAACTTCCCATGCATATTGCGCAGCTTTAGAAATAACTGGTAAGAGTGGCAAGGCCACAGGTTGCATCGATAAGGATTTTGCCATGAAGTTATAGACCGGGTCATCAATTGTGCCAAGCTCTGACTTCAGATCTAGACCCAATGCAGAAGCCATTTCTTTAAGTCGAACACAATACGCCTTCATTTCCTCTGTGGGGGACACATGAGAAGGTATTGCCACATCACGTGAAGGGTCTGGGTCAATAGATTCAGTATCAGATTCAAAATCTGAAGATCCACGATGACTCTTTCCCGATGGTACCGGAGAGGAATGTGGAAGAGGGACTTTAACCGGAGAGGTGGTAGGTATAGGCAAAGCAGTCTCCCAGGGGTCTGTCTGGATGGCTGCTGATATCACTTGCTTATGTTTAGTTGGGTTTGTTTGGTAAGTAGCATTGGCTTTGGTGGGGATGGAGCTATTGTGTTTGTGTTGCTGCAGCTATTGTCCTCACCAGCTTAGTTGGCAATGTACGAGGAGCATCTCCTCCCGCTAAAGTAAGTATAGATTGTAAGTAAGAACTTGCCAGAGGAATACTTCCATCAAATCCTCCTGACTGCCAAGATCTGTCATCTTCATAATTATAAGTCAATCTTGGAGAGGTTTGGCAAAGGGTAATCACCTGTCTTGTTGGAGCTACAGCATGGGAGAACCCACGTGTGCCATGGAGATGTAGTAGTCAATTGTGCCACAGTTAGAGTGAGGGGCACCTGTTTACTAGGACATGTAGATGTGCTTTCTTAGGGTAGCGGATGTGTCTCCCCTTCATCTGATTGGGGGAAACCCTTGAAAATAGACGGAGTAGTTGTATTAGAGTCCAGCATAGTCAGGAGAGATTGTGCTGTATTTGGGTCTAGTGAACTCGCCTCTTCAACTCCTGGAGAGCCCTCTTCCTCGATTTTGAAAGTCACTGGTGCTCGGTAACGAAGAGTAACTGTTGTTAAAATAACTGGAGTATTTAAAGTTGAGATTAACTCCTTTTCTCTCGGTGTTAAATGCAATCTTATAAGCATTGCTGCTGGGGATAATGAGAGTGCTCTCAACACCGACCCTTTTAGAAAAGGCTGGTTTTGTGGCCTCGGTGTCGAAGGTTTTGATGCCGGAAGTGTCGACTTCGACGCCGTTTTTGTACACTCTCTCAACATTGATGCTTGGCCCTGTGTTGATGTCGAGGGCCATTCGGCTGATATCGATGGTTGAGCTTGCTCAGAACTTGTCAATGTTGATCCATCGACGTACAAGTCGGCATCATAGTTGTCTGTTTAGTTGGAGTTGTACTCAGTCTCGACAAAGTCGGTGTTGGTGGTCTGGACACCAACACGAAGACTACATCCTGCACTGAGGCAGGAGAAGGAGTCAACTTCGATGTTGAAGTTTCGCTCTTCTTTTTGGCGTGCCCTGAGGCATCCGCCATTTTGTCTCCACGCCTTTTTGAGGCCTTTGGAGATTGGAAGGTGTGTAGTCCAGATTTCTAAGAGCGGCCCTCCAAGTGCCACGTTGTGTCTCTAATGTCACCCTGCAGCTAGAAACGGGCATGATAAAGGTGGAGGCCAGAGTGTGAATTGCCATCCTTAGTCTCTGGCTTAAATTATCTCTCAACCCTGGGGCCTGGACCCACTGAACCTGCAGGACAAATTTCAATACTCCTGAAAACGTGCCATTTGGTCTAAAATGTCGTTCTTGGGCTTCTCCCCGTCTTTTCTACTTGCTATGGGCTATGACCAGGCAAAAACAGTTATTGAACAGAGGATAATGGATATAAAATGCCAAAATGATCTAGGCATGGCCCCAAACTTTCTTTCCTCAGAAAGTCTTAGATACTCTGCCTCCCCTGCTGCTTACCTAGCACAGTTTGAAGTTCCAAAACACAGGAAGGCCTTCTCCCTTGCCTGATGTCAAGCCCTTCCCTCTGCTGTTTTAGAAGGCAGATATAAAAGGATTCCGATTGCGGAGAGGCTATGTCCCTGCGACACTAGGCAGGTCAAAACCACAGAGCATATTCTCCTTTACTGCCCTTCTATAGAGACAGCCACGCAAAGCTCATTCTCTCACTACTAATTAAGTACCCTGGATGTTAGATCCACTCCTATACCATGCTGCTGCTTTCAGATGAAGATCCGACCCTCATGTATAATGTTGAAGTTCCATGTGGCAGCGTGTAGGATACACCAGGCCCTGACAGCCACCAGGCTTCGCAGCACAAACTTCTCCTCTCCGTTTGACCTCATACTAGACCAGGAAGTAGAGGGCCAAATTGCTCTGCCAATCTACACAAATCAGAGAGTTATGCAGTACTCTGGTACTAAGAAAGTATCAGAAGCAGCATGACATTGCTGAAATGGCACTGTTTACTCCCAAGTGGGACAGGAGAGAGGCATGGCTTGGGGAAATTTTTTATCATTTGATCCCCTTAACATTTACATTGTTATGACAAACTTTGAGATCAATTTCTTGAAAAGGCATAGGCCCACAATACATGAGACCACAGCTGTGACCTGGCAGAACACACCTGAAAGTCAAGCCCACAGCTGGAAAGAAAATCCCACCATTTTACCTTGACTAACTCAAAGGGAAACCTCTCGTGGAAAATGCGGTTGATTCGGGCTCCACCGGATAATTCTAGTGTGTCTACCTGGTCTCCAGAACCTTCAATCCGCTTCTCAAAGTCTACTGCAAACTGTTGGACCATCCTGCAGAAAGAAAAAGAGGGACCCACAACAGGATTTTTACCATGCCAAGACCAGCTGAATCAGTGCCATGTCCCGCCCATCAGAAACACATGTTCAAAGGGAAAACTTTTAGTGGATAGACTTGTTGGCGTGTGTATGAAAGCTTACCTGTATTTACCTGAATAGAAGACGACTCTGAGTTTAAGAACCTCCTTTAAAAATATGGGTTAAATATAGTTTATACCAGGGATTCTCAATGTTGGATCCCCAGATGTTACTGGACTTCAATACCCATAATCCCCAGCCAAAGGCTACTGAGGTTTATACTATTTACCCAAAAGTAAGAGGATCCTGAATTGAAGAGGACTCCTCAATTTCTAACATCAAATAACTTGGGGGGAAACTTGGATTCAGGTAAATACAGTAACTCTTTTCTAGGAAGCTTTTTTTAAAAATCCAGCAAGTGAAGTAGTCTGCCAAGGATGATCTTTATTTATCACCTTAACATCGCAAAGTTTTCTGCTAGACAGCTCAGAAACTTTAATTAGGGTGGGTAACAAGAGATTTCAATATAAATTCTTTTATAACAACATGAGATGTCCAAATGCTCAAACCTTCGCTAGCTTAACCTGGCCACCAAAACACCATCTTTTAACAGAAAGATTCTAAAGATCTGAATTTGACATTAGATGCTATACTTATGATCCCAAGCACACACACAAACACAAAATCCCAATTATAATCCAAAAGTTGCAAGAGATAACTTTGCTTTTAAGATAGCAAGACTGAGGCCAAATTTCCTTTCTCTATTGTTGGACGCCTTTGAAAAGGGTCCTTTCAAGTTCACACTTGTGTCCACCTCCTTAAAATCCACCTTTTCCATAAAACCACTGGCATAACATCTTAGTACTCACCCCCAAGTGCAACTAAGCCTAAGTATATTTAACTGCATCAGCTCACAACCTTGCTATCCCTTCCCTCTGTTTTGTCCTTAGTTGATATTTCAGTTACAAGCTCTTCAAGGACAGGGACCTGTCTTTTTTTGCTTATGGAACTCTGTAAAACTCCATTCACATTAATGGTGCTGTATAAGTTAAAAACAGAGGAACCACTTCTGAATGCTTGCCATGACACCAGTGACCTCCCTCCAAAACCAACATTACATTTTCATGCCTCCTAAGAGAACACAAGCCAGCGTGGTGTAGTGGTTAGAGTGCTGGACTAGGACCAGGGAGACCCGAGTTCAAATCCTCATTCAGCCATGATACTAGCTGGGTGACTCTGGGCCAGTCACTTCTCTCTCAGCCTAACCTACTTCACAGGGTTGTTGTGAGGAGAAACTCAAGTATGTAGTACACCGCTCTGGGCTCCTTGGAGGAAGAGTGGGATATAAATGTAATAATAATAATAATAATAATAATAATCCCAGAAAACATAATATAGAAAGCAAGTTGCCCAAGCAAGAGACAGAGCTCACTGTGGGTTTGACCTACTGCAGCAAAGCTTTGGTTTTTCTTGTAGGGTCATCAGGGCGGAAGTTCTTATATTCCTCCACCTCTTTCTCTAGGGACAGCAGCTGGCTCTGGAGTTTGCTTCGTAGTGATGGCAGAGTCTCCCGAATATGGTTTGTCAATTGCTATGGAGAAGAGAAAACCAGCAAGAATAATCTTACATCAACATCACCAGCAGCAGTGTTGCTTACTACAAAGGAGAAGCCAGATCCCCAGAAAATATTTAAGGACTACAACTTTGGGGTCTCAAGTGGTGTGATGAATCCCCTCACCTTGCCTTAGAAGGCTGAAATAGGCTGTGTTATCAAGGTATTGTCCAGGGTATGTACACAGCACTCAAAGGTCTTTGCAGCCCTGGCACTGACTGCCCTAGCTCTAGCAGCATACCCTACTCCCTAGCATCAGTACAATTTGTGCATCCCCATCAACAATGAGGGCAAGTGGGAAGTCTTTGGTGCTTCTATCACAGTCATCTCTTCCAAAGCAAGTACAGGGAGTCCCCAACTTACAAACAGGTTGTGTTCTAAAAATTTGTAAGTTGGATGTTTATTTATTTTATTTATAACTCGGAACACATATAGTTCCTATGGGGGATGACTTATTTGTATGTGTAAATTGGCATTTGTAAGTTGGGGACTTTATTAATTTAATAGGTTATGGAGCTTTGTATGAAAGTACGGCTCAGGTGTTTATAAATCAGGGAGTGCCTGTACTGGCCTAGGGATCTAACAAAGGTATTCCTGTTGCAGAAAGATTTGCCCAGTTTCACAAGGACAAATATGTTCAACAGCCCAAGGGCTCAGAACAAATCCACTGAAAAGCTGTATATTAGAAGATATAAGCACTACTGCATACTTATCTCATTTAAGCAGCAGGCCAGGTACTTAGCCAAGTATTCCTGAAGGAGAAATAAGAACACTCCTACCTCTGCCTTCCCCACTTTTATTTATTTATTTAATATATTTTTATACCTCCCAAAACGTACATCTTTGGGCAGTTTACAACAAGATAAAAACAACATTAAAACCTTAATTAAAAACAAAAACAAGAAATTTAAAACAACAATTAAAATTTTGTTAAAAAACAACAACATTAAAAACAATCAAAACAGTATCAGTTAAAAGCCTGGGTGACATGTTTGACTCAGCTCTAAATTGAGGGACAATATAATTGTTTTATCCAAACTGAGATGGACTGCTTTTTGGGGTTAAGCTATGAGAATATGAGCCAAAATTATAAACGATCTGATGTAATTATTCCGGATCTCTTGGCATATTCAGTTCTTCTGCATCTTGTATGTTTAGTTGTGTATGTTCTTTTAATTAGTTTATTTGAAATATTATACACAATATCACTGTTCTGTTTTGTTTGAAGAGGGCTTAATAAACAGACTGACTGATCTGAGGGGTGAAAGCCACTTTCTCTCATGATGCAGTACCACCACAATATATGGCTGGGGTGAGGCCTCTTCTTGTCAAAGACAAGCTAATTAAAGAGAGTCAGGTTGTCTCCAGAACAGCCTACCTGGTTGAGGACCTTCTGCAAGTGGGGAGTTCCCATGCGGTCTGCCATGTGTCTGTAAGCAGGGTGGGAAAGGAAGAACTTGCGTTCAGCTGCCAGCGCTGCTCGGATGTCCTTCTTACCATCAATATCCTTCTGGCTCCGGTTCACAACTCCAATGTAGCCTATAAATGGACAGCTCCAAATGTTAGTTTCTACCTTAAACTTTTGCACTGGGCTATAGGAAATTCTGAAGACAGGGTAGGGTCATAAGCAGCAACTGCAGAAAGCAACAGAACCCTGACAACCCACACTTAAAATGGGAATATTCTATCACTCTTGCTCTGCTTGGAAATGCATGAATACATATGGGGATGGCGGGGTAGCTTTTTCCACAAGCAGAAGACAGGAAAGAAGCAGAAGACAGGAATTATTCACGCAACATACTTTTTTTCTTTCAGTCCTGGCCTTACCCTGATGCCTCAACTTTTCTTCCTTAGTTCACGAAAGCACTGGAATTCAGAAGTGCTAGGAAGTCAAAAGGCACTACCAACATTAAAACATGAGAATGTGCCTGTTTTTGCATAGTTTATTAAAAATGTAGAATGATGATTTTTGAGCAGGATGGCAGGTACATTGATTGAAAAGGTAAGCAAAGATCACACCTATGCCAGAAATTTAAATGTGCTGGTGGAATAAATCATTTCCAAATCTAGTTCTATATTTAGAAGTCTCTCAAGTCCAAGCTGAAGCCCAAGCCCAAGTTAAAAGCAATTCAAACTTAGTAATTCATCAGGATATACAAGCAGATCATAAACTTGGTGTCCAGAGCCTGCTAAGCAAACTTGACCTCCAACTAGGAACATTCTTCTATTCTGCAATTTGGTAGTTTCAAAGTCAGTTTTCTGAGTTAGAGTTGGAGTTCTATAGCTCCAACTTCCAAATCCTTGAAAGGATTTAATGTTGGCCCTGCCGACGATCCGGTTAGGTAGGCGACTAACCAGAGCGCAAGTGGAGGAAGACTCAACTCAAATCCAACAGATTGCGACACAGAGCACATTTAAAGATCTATGCTCTGGCTATACGTGCAGCAAAGAAGTGTCTCTTTTCTGCCCGTATTGCTTCCGCAGGCTCTAGTCCAGCGGAGCTATTCAGGGTTGTGAGGGGGCTAGTAGGGCCCCCTGCTCCCCTGAATTCGAATTTGGAACCATCAGTTGCCTGCTGTGACACTTTTAATGAGTTTTTTGTGGACAAAGTCTCTCGTATTCGGGTCTATCTAGATTTAGATTTAGAGTCCAGTTATCGCAGTGTCAGATGCACTGCAGCAACTCCTCTTGTGTGGTTAGGCTGGATCAATTTCAGTTTGTGACTCCTGAGAATGTGGACAAGCTGCTCAGAACGGTGCGTCCTACCACCTGTCTGCTTGACCCTTGCCCAACGTGGCTTATACTGTAATCTGGCAAGGAGACTGTTGTGGAGAGCCTGATGGCAATTATAAATACCTCTCTGAGAGAGGGCAGGATGCCTCCTTGTTTAAAGGAGGCAATTATTAGACCTATTCTTAAGAAGCCTGCCTTGGACCCCTCGGAGTTTAGTAACTACAGGCCTGTCTCCAACCTCCCATGGTTGGGCAAGGTGATTGAGAGGGTGGTAGCCTCTCAGGTCCAGGCGGTCTTGGAGGAAACTGACTATCTAGACGCATTTCAAACTGGTTTTCGGGCGGGCTATGGGGTGGAGACTGCCTTGGTCGGCCTGATGGATGATCTCCAATCGGGAATGGACAGAGAAAGTGTGACTCTGTTGGTCCTTTTGGATCTCTCAGCGGCTTTCGTTACTATAGACCATAGTATCCTTCTGGAACGTCTGAGGGAGTTGGGGGTGGGAGGCACTGCTTTGCAGTGGTTCCGTTCCTACCTTTCTGGAAGATCCCAGATGGTGTCGCTTGGAGACTGTTGCTCTTCAAAATCTGAGCTTTTATATGGGGTGCCTCAGGGCTCCATACTGTCTCCAATGCTTTTTAATATCTACATGAAACCGTTGGGAGAGATCATCCGGAGATTTGGTGCTGGGTGTAATCAGTATGCTGATGACACCCAAATCTATTTCTCCTTGTCAACATCATCAGGAGAAGGCATATCCTCCCTGAATGCCTGCTTAGAAGCAGTAATGGGCTGGATGAGGGATAACAAACAGACTGAATGCAGACAAGATGGAGGTACTTATTGTGCGGGGTCGTCACTCGGGAACCGATATTGATCTACCTGTTCTAGATGGGGTCACACTTCCTCAGAAGGAACAAGTATGCAGTTTGGGAGTGCTTCTGGATCCATATCTTTCCCTGGTTCCCCAGGTTGAGGCAGTGGCCAGAAGCGCTTTCTATCAGTTTCGGTTGATACATCAGCTGCGTCCATTTCTTGAGGTTCATGATCTCAAAACAGTAGTGCACTTGTTGGTAACCTCCAGACTTGATTACTGCAATGCGCACTTGTGGGGCTGCCTTTGTACATAGTCCAGAAACTGCAATTAGTACAAAATGTGGCAGCCAGGTTGGTCTCCGGGTCATCTCGAAGAGACCATATTACTCCTATATTACAGGAGTTGCACTGGCTGCCAATAAGTTTCCGGGCAAAATACAAAGTGCTGATTATAACCTATAAAGCCCTAAACCGCTTAGGCCCACGGTATTTAAGAGAGCATCTTCTTCTGCATGATCCCCATCGTCCACTGCGTACATCAGGGGAGGCTCGTCTGTGGCTACCTTCATGTCGTCTGGTGGCCACCCTGGGACGGGCCTCCTCTGTTGCTGCCCCGAGACTTTGGAACATGCTTCCCATGGGAACAAGAGTCTCCCCATCTCTAGCAGCTTTTAAAAAGTGTCTAAAGACTTATCTTTTTAACCAGGCCTTTTAGCTTTTTAACTTTGTAACTTTTTTAATTTTGGATTATTTATTGAGTTGTTTTAAGCTGTTTTTAATATTTAATTGATTTTAATGTTTTGTTTTTATTTGTTGTGAACCGCCCTGAGACATTAGGTTAGGGCCGTATAAAAATGCACTAAATAAATAAATAAAATAAATAAATAAACTATAGCTTAGTACCAAAGATGAAAGGTTTGATAGCTTCATGTCAAACATATTGTGCAAATTTGTTCAGGGATGATAAAGGGAGGAGCAGGGAGGAGATTCTTCAAGAATGGCTACTTTCACTTGCTCCAACACCCACTGGATACAATCCAATAAGGAGTGTATTAAAATACACAATGTACAATAGGTGGGAGCCATATAATTAATCCAGGTACTTCTTTAATTCAAGGAAGGTATCCCTGTTATGTAATATCTACTCATTTTATTCAAGATGATGGATTTAACCCCATGCCACAAGCCTCTGTGCACTCAATGGAACAGTCTTCCACTGTTAGTTTGAATAGATTTCTACCTCGCCGCAGAGGTAAGAGTTTGTTCTCCAAGATGTCTCTGGCATCAGTGCCTTCATCCATCAAGTCTAGCTTGGTTATTACCCCAATTGTCCGTAGGCCTGAAAAAGAAACAGAACTGCTGATCAATAGGAGGTACAGATACTTAGGTGAACAGTTAAATGAGCTCTCAAAAGTGATTTCACACCATGGGATACTTTCTCCTCAACAAAACAGTGATAGCATGGATGTGAAGTCCACACATCACCTGGTACACTGACAGGCACAATATAATAATTAATATGCTTAGCTGAACTAGTGCCCAGGCTTGTCAACAAATGTTCTCAATTTTGTAAAATATCTTATCTCTTATACTACTCCATGGTGCAGCACAGAATTAAAGTCATGATCACTGAGAGAATTCCTCTATTTATTTATTTATTTATTTATTTTTGTACTTCAAGTTGTGTCTGAGACTTCTATTACTGGAAGACATTCAGCTGTCAGTACCCACTAGGAAATGGCCTTTAAAGTCTGGGATCTTAGAGTCAGGCTTCTGATACACAACAGTAGAGGTGTATCTGGACAGACTTATTCCACCTGGAAGGAGTCGAGACTTCCTGTTGTCAGGAGCAGCTCAGAATGATATCTAGGAGTCCCATCCTAGTTTCCTCTGGGACCATATGCATTTGGCAGTAAAGTTAGTGCAAGAGAAAAAAAGAATATTGCTTTACCTTGTGGGTCAACTTCTTTGGCCATTTTGAGAGCATCTGAGTTAGCCAAATCCATATTTGCTGGAGTCACAGCAAGAATCAAGCTACTATCTCTACTGATGAACTGCAAAATCATCTCTTTGATCTGGTACTCAATGTCCTGGGGTTGGTCACCCACTGGCACCTTAGTGATACCCGGAAGGTCAATCAAAGTCAGATTCAGCACTGCAAAGAAAGTGAGCAAAGAGTAAGACTCTCCCTTTGAGGTGGTCACCCGGCTTCGCCTCAAAATGGGCCTTCAGAGATTTTTACAAAGCCTTTCCACACAGGAAAGGAGGGGAGCAGGACATTACAGGGGGTTTCACAGGAATTCCACCCCCCCCATAAGGTATTTTTTTCATTTATAAAAATATTGGGCGTGGATTTTCTCTCTTGCAAATAAACTATGCCAGGGGTGTCAAACTCAAATCTGGTGGTGGGCCAGATTGAATTCTGATGCACCTTTGGGGAGCCACGTATAATCCTGTGCCACCTTCTGGCACTTCGTGCCCTCCTTGCACCACATTCTGTCTTCCTCCTCCTCCCCACCAGCTTTCTCTCATTCCCTGCCACTTAAATTAGCTGAATGCACTACTTTTACTCCAGAATTTACTCAGGGAAAATTTAAGTAATTCTTTGGTAGTTTTTGGAAGAAATTCTAAATATCATACTTCCCAATCACCAAATTATGCTCAGGGAAATTTTATTTATCTGTTTTTAAAGTTTTTGGTATTTAAGAAGTATATATGAAGCTGCCTTATACTGAGTCAGACTACTGGTCCATCTAGCTCAGTATTGTCTATACAGACTGGCAGCACCTTCTCCAAGGTTGCAGGCAGGAGTCTCTCTCAGCCCTGTCTTGGAGATGCCAGGGAAGGAACTTGGAACCTTCTGCAGGCAAGCATGCAGGTGCTCTTCCCAGAGCGGCCGTATCCTCCAAGGGGAATATTTTACAGTGCTAACACAAGTGATTCTGAACATAACCATCATATTTAAATGGTTATTGTTCTCTACAGATTTTTAACACTCAGTAATTATATCCAAAGCAACAGTATGCCCAAGAAGAGCATAAACCCTCTTCCCCCCCTTCCTCATCCTCCACTCACGTCTTCTTTCTTCCTCTTCCTCCTGCTCTGCTCTCTCTCCCCCTCCCTCCCTCTCTTCCTCTCCTCTCCTCTCCCTCCCTCTTCTTTGCCTTCCTCCTCCTCCTGCTTTCTTTCCCCTCTTCCAGGCTAGCACTTCATGAGCTGAAGAGTGCCATGAGGATACAGTGCCAGGAGGTTGCCAACATTCCAATGGATCCACACACTTTCTGATCCTTCACCACAAACTCCACAAGTGTGGGAGACTAGAGAGAGGGAGGATAGGGAGGCTTTACAAGAGGGGAATGAGGGAGGGAGCAGGCTTAGAGAGTGGGAGGGAAAGAGAGGGAGGAAGGGATGGGGCAGGCTTGATGAGAAGAAGAGCATGCGAGAGAGACAGGGAAAGGGGATGGAAGAGGGGGAGAGAAGTAGTGGGGGAAAGGAAAGAGCAGCTCAAGAAGTCAGTCAGTACTTTGAAAGGAGGAAGCCTTTGACTGGCTGAAGGAAGGAAGGAGTGTGGCGAATGGCAAGTAGAAGCTGTTAATCAAGAAGAATTGAATTTGAGCACCTCAGTGGAGAATTCCTAAGGGAGGGGCTTTAGAATGGAGGAAACAGGAGATTATAGAGTCAGTTAAGCGTCTCTTGACAGAGGCTCTGAATAGGGTCTCTAGGGAGGGACTGAGGGCTGGAGATTGGGAGGTTAGATGGGCAGGTTTTACACACTAGGCTAGACTTCTGTTAATCAAGCATGACTAACAGATATTAGAATGTAATTCAATCAATATCTATCCTCTCAAGCTTCTCCAACAATCTAGATCTATCAGTCAAATCAAAGGCCAACGTAACATCAATAAACACACCATAATTTTTTTTTTAAATGGCCATTGGTATATTTCTGAATTAGGGTAGGTCAATGGTGCTATGGCCTTTAAGAAAACCAGGCCACTCTGGATGAAAACGTTTTAAAGATTCCTCCCAATCCTCCAACGTATTTAAAAGATGTTGAAAATATAGTTTGGAGTAAACATCTAAAAGACTAATTAAATGCTAATTAGAGGAATCTTGCCCATTACTTTGTTTCCAGTTATGGGGTATGACACATGAATTGCCATTTTATATAAGTATGTATGTATATGTAAACCGCTTTGGAAATTTCAGTTGAAAAGCGGTATATAAATATCTGTTGTACTGCACTGTAATGTAATTTCTGAAAAGGGTCTTGCCAGAATGGGGGCCCACCAGCACACATTCAGTTTATAGACCTCAGGGGGCACCATGTCCTCTCCAGGAGCTTTCCCAAGAGTTAATCAGCTGCTTGCACTCTATTTCCATGACAGCTGGCCACACTGGGAGTGTGTATAACAGATCTAATTGTTGGAAGAGCATAGTTATACAGGGGTTATACAACCAGGGGAGGTTGTTTTCCAGTGAAGGGCTGAAAGTCATAGAAAGCTTGTTACTTCTTATTCAGTCACATCTGAAACCTGGAAGTAAAGCCACTGTTTATGGACTAAAAATCTTAAATAAGAAGCTGAATACTATACTGGTGCAACAGTGCCAGTAGAGTTAAGCTGGAGAGTGTCTTCAGCGTTCCACCATTATAAGCCCTGAACATTCTATTGCTTATCAAATCAATACCATTTGTCTGATCTGCCTGGCCATCAGCACACATTCACTAGGTGACAAGAGACACCTCCCCTGCAAATTTGGTGGTTTTCCATTTGGAAAATGGCTCAGATAGAGCAGTTTAACCTCTTTTGAACAGAGGTTTAAAGGGTTGATTATTCTGTAGCTGATTTGCATAGTTTCCGCCTTTAGCCTACAGCCAGAAGAGTTCATTCTGTATATTCCCTGGGACCCAATTTATTGTTATTTTGCAATTGATCCTCAAAGTTGAGTTTCAGGAGGCAGAAAAATGCATTCTTGGTGCTTACAGAGTCTGTGCAGTAGCAAATTTGAAGTTATAGTGCTGCCCACAATAATCATGGCAGCTAACTCACTGCCCTGACTCTGTTGCCCACTGCAGTAATCCTGATGCCTGCTGCTCACGCTGGCCGAGGCCCCCAGTAATCCCTGCTGGCTGCTCCAGCCTACATCCCCAGGGCTCAGATGTCCTCTGCACATGTGCGGAGGCCATCGAGCCCTGGGGGCAGGGCAGCCCGTCAGGGAACACCAACTGGGATGAGGAGTGTGCCAAGGAGCCTGCTGGAACAGGTGAGGGGGTACCTGTGTGCCTGTCTGTGTCTGCGAATGACTATGTCACTTGTGTACAGCATTTTACACTATTTTGCTGATAACACCATCCTGAAGGAAATTAAAGCAAGCTGGAGAACTGTGAGGTATATGGGAAATTTCTGGGAAGAAATTCTGTAATTTTAGACACAGTTGTTAAAACATTTATTTTTAATTATTGTTGTTTGTTTATGTTTGAACACAAATTACCTGCTTCTTGTTGTATCCTTATTCACTGCTGAATAATAATGAGGTGGGATCACACTGACACTATTACTGAATCCACTAATTTCATTTATTTGTGTTTTTTTCAGACGGCAGTGGGGAGAGTGTGAGTTGTACAAAGTTTCTGGTGTTCTACATTAGGAGGTTCCACCTTAAAGTTTGGGTAAGCTCTTCCCTATAGTGTCTAATCATATTTCCCTTTTTAAAACATCTGGAAATTCAGTAACCCAGAAACCTTTGGTTTAAAATGAGAATTAAGCTGCTTTACATTATCACTCGTGCCCTAAAAAGAATGGAAATGGCAAGTTAAAGTTCCCATCTTAACTTCCTTGCCAGGTAAGCTGTAAAGACTTGGTATCGTCTACCCAGACTGTACGATGATGGATTTAGAAATAAGGCTCCATGCAGCCACACTTTGCCTTGGTCTTTCAGCTGAACATTTGTCTGGAGAGCGATGCATCCAGGCACATCCTAACAGGAGCAGTTTCTCTAATCACTTCCTAGAGATGCCCCTGATGAATTTCTGCCTGATGCATCTCTGATCGAGGCAAAGTGTGGGTGCATGGTGCCTCACTGCTAAAATCACATTATATACCAGACTGTACAAAGTCTGGATCCTGTATTCCAGTCAATTCACAGGGAATGCCAGATCGCCCTGGTGCACGCGTGCGTGCACACGCACACACATACACCCCTTGGAGGGGAGCCTTCAGGTCATTAAAGATAAATCCATCCAATACTTGTTAATGACAATTGATAAAGTATTGTCTATAATACAGGAGTAGAGAAACATCAGAACAAACAAGATTTTAAAATGCGTTTCTGATTAGAAAATCCAATCAAAATCTAGTTTCACAGCAATTCTTTTTGAGAAAGCTCTCTCAACTTCAAATGCGGTATTCACAAGGCCAAAGCAATTACCACAGAATAACAGAAGTGTGCTATCTGGGAATAAAGAGTGTACACATTTTCTTCATGATAGCAAACTATGATATTCATGTTTTGAACCAAGATATCTGGTGCCATTACATCTTTCCTAAGCTTAACTATTTCAATTCTTGCTACTAATAAATAGTGCATAAGGTTATAATGTTTTTTTTTTAAAATTGATATTTCCACCTCAAAAGACCAGCAGTCCTCAAATGTGTGTATGTGTTCCAGTAATACCTGCTTTTAGGAGGCCCAAATGCAGCACAAAAACCACACCTACCATGTGGTGAATACACCCGAAGGTTAATAGGAATGGGAGAGATGCCTTTATTTGTTCCCGTGGCCCTCTCTGTCTCCGCTTCAATCTCCTGTCGAACTTCATCAAAATCTGTAAACTTCTTTGACTTGCAGTGCAAAAATTCTGCATACTCTGCAGGAGAGAAGAAGTGTTCTATCAGTCAAGGTAAAATACAGACCTCTGGGAAGCTTGTCAGCACAGTCTTGTCCTCAACCACTTGCTTAGGCACCACTGGTGACCTAGAGTGTGTCTAGGCAAGCAACAGTGGCAAAGCTTCTCTTTCTCCCCCACCTTCACCACATCTCTGTGGGCAGCCATGGCTGCTGCAGCATTTGAAGTGAGAATGCTGTTCCTGGTGGTGGCCACCATTTTTTTTTTTAGTCTAAAATGAAGGCAGGAAATGGCCAGTGTCATTCCCTGCCTTATTCTAGATCTTTTTAAAAAATGGCTGATGCTTGCATCAGCCAGCTGCTGGAACATTTTTGGAACTTCCAGGCACTGTTGAAGCTGCCATTGTTTGCATATGCACAGCAGGGAGAGAGAGAAAAATATACTCCACACACAAACGGCAAATAAGTTTGGAGGGGGTGAGTTGCTTTGAGGCTGTGTTAGCACCATTTCTAACTGTCCCAAGTGCTTTACCATGCTTACCTCAGTGGTAGGACTGGACTGAGAATATTTCTCCCAAGTTATACAATGTTCACCTTGTTTGCTGTTTCATCAATCTGCTGCTGTTTTGGTGCCATTGTGGGGCAGGAGAGTGTCATCTTCTGGACATTAGTCACATGGATGTCCCCAGCTAACTGGGGATCACATAGTGCACACATAATGATGCTACTGAGCCAGAATTGGCTATGTAACAATGTCACAAAGCCAAATGAATTGAGAGCAATTCTTTCTGATCAGCATAGTCCTTAGTGCCTTTTAGAATGTTGCTTTTTGCCTTATCCTATGAAGAGTTTTGTCCTGAAACACATTAAGACTGCTAAACAATTCTGATTATTATTAAATTGGCTCTTGCATCCAGTGAGTTTTATTTATTTTACTTATAAAGTCCCAAGCATCAGGTACTCTAAATGCCTGAGAGACCATCTTCTTAAAGCTCAACAGATTCTTCTTGATTCTACCAGACATTTGCCACGTTTAAACAGCAGAAGCCACAAAAAGGCACATTCTCAGTCTTCTACAATGCACTCAGTGGTCCAACCAAGTTCCATCCAGAATTCTTTCCAGAACAGCTGTAAGGATTTCCTCTTTGGCCTGGCATTCAATCACCAGGATTAAGCAGCTGTGGGGTAACTTTAACTGGGTATTTTGTTTTATTTTAACTGTTACCAACCCTGAGCCCTAGGGAATGGGTGGGACAGAAACTGAATCCAAATGCAAGGCAAGGAGTCAATCTTTAGAACTCAGTCATTCAAGAAACAGGTTAACAACAATAATGAAGATCAGCATTTCAGTGATTATGAGCTATAGTCCATGTCATATCAGTGATTATTCATTCATGCATTCATTCGATTTCTATATCGCCCTCCAGAAATGGCTCAGGGCGGTTTACAAAGAGAAATAACAAACAAATAAGATTAATCCCTGTTCCCAAAGGGCTCACAATCTAAAAAGAAACATACAACAGACACCAGCAACAGTCACTGAAGGAACTGTGCTGGGGGCGGATAGGGCCAGTTACTCTCCCCCTGCTAAATAAAGAGAATCACCACGTTAAAAGGTGCCTCTTTGTCAAGTTAGCAGGGGTTAGCAGTCAGTTAGCAGAGTATATTATGAGCAATATACCTCTGAATACCAGTTGCAGGGGAGCAATGGCAGAAGGGTATGACTTTATCTCCTGCTGCTGGGCTTCCTGGAGGCATCTATTTGACCACTGTGAGAGAAAGGATGCTGGACTAGATGAGGTTTGGCTTGATCCAATTGGGTTCTTATGATCTTATGTTCACTTTCCAGCATAATATTCTACTCAGCCTATGTTAAATTAAAATCTGTGTGTATAGTCGAACAATCTATTCTACTTCTGCAAGATGGAAATTTAAACAAATTATATCTATACATAATAAATCAGCTTGCTTGCTTGATTATTTATTTGATTTGATTTGATTGGACAAAGACACTGATTTGTTCATCTGGAAACAATATAAAAACCGATGTAGTAAAGTTACACAAGGCACAGTAACAATGTGTTAACTAGAGCAAAGAGACTACTACATTCCCTGCTAATTGAACAAAAGAGGGACTTTTTTGAAGTGGTGATTCTCTTTATTGAGCAGGGATAGAGCAACTGGCCCTTTCCATCCCCAGTACAATATCCGTCCAGTGGTTGCTGCTGGTGTCTATCATGTTTCTTTTTAAAACTGTGATCCCTTTGGGGGCAGGGAGCCATTATATGTATGTATTAAATTTATTTATATCTATTAAAACAATTCGGGAACTTTTGTGGACAAGCAGAATATAAACATGTGTCATATTCATACATTCTAGCGTGGTCAAAGTCCAAGCAGAAATTGTACATGAGCACACTGACATCTAGACAAGGACTTGGGCCATTCTTTAAGTACAATGAAAATACCACTTACCTGATTTTGAGAATATAAGCTGAAGGATGAGAGGTCGTCTAGTGACAATTCCAGAACCACGAGGCAGGAAATCTCTGCAGGAGGTTTTTTATAAGATAACATTACTTCTCTTGAGGATTATATGCAACAGAACTGTGTACTAGATATACTGCAACTAGACAGCACACATTCTTTAGAATATCACATCTATAGAATTTGACAACACATTAATGACAGAATTGGCACAACTTCTAAGAGCATAGGAAGGGGGCGGAGAATAGGTTTTCAGGAAATTGTATGACTTACTGGAATGGTAAAAATGAAAATAAAGTTGAATTACAGGTGAAACTCGGAAAATTAGAATATCGTGCAAAAGTCCATTAATTTCAGTAATGCAAATTAAAAGGTGAAACTGATATATGAGACAGATGCATTACATGCAAAGCAAGATAAGTCAAGTCTTAATTTGTTATAATTGTGATGATCATGGCGTACAGCTCATGAAAACCCCAAATCCACAATCCCAGAAAATTAGAATATTACATGGAACCAAGAAGACAAGGATTGTAGAATAGAACAATATCGGACCTCTGAAAAGTATAAGCATGCATATGTATTCAGTACTTGGTTTGGGCCCCTTTTGCAGCATTTACTGCCTCAATGCGGCGTGGCATGGATGCTATCAGCCTGTGGCACTGATAAGGTATTATGGAAGACCAGGATGCTTCATTAGCGGCCTTCAGCTCTTCTGCATTGTTTGGTCTCATGTCTCTCATCCTTCTCTTGGCAATGCCCCATAGATTCTCTATGGGGTCAGGTCAGGCGAGTTTGCTGGCCAATCAAGCACAGTACACTGTATACTTTTCAGAGGTCCGATATTGTTCTATTCTACAATCCTTGTCTTCTTGGTTCCATGTAATATTCTAATTTTCTGGGATTGTGGATTTGGGGTTTTCATGAGCTGTACGCCATTATCATCACAATTATAACAAATTAAGGCTTGACTTATCTCGCTTTGCATGTAATGCGTCTGTCTCATATATCAGTTTCACCTTTTAATTTGCATTACTGAAATTAATGGACTTTTGCACGATATTCTAATTTTCTGAGTTTCACCTGTATATTCACATTTTCACTGCCATAATGATAAGCCTTTCCTTTTAAGTGCATTTGCTTTTCTTATTTTTAAACAATTAGTAAATATTAAGGGTGGAAGAAGCTGCTAGTATGCATAACTGTACAGCTAGAGAATGGAGGCTCAGCAGTGTAAATGAATAAACAGGCTGCAGAGGCAAGAGCTTCCATGGACAAAATATGTGGTACTGGAAAGGTGAAGTGATGTCTTGAGACATCTGTTGTACATAGCAACCTTTCAGAAGCCTCAGATAGCAACGGGGAGTTTCTGGTAATTTTACCAATCACATACATACATAATGTATATATACATATATACTGTATACATATATACCGCCTTCCGATCCTCACAATTGATGGAGATGCACATTTCCAAACTTACAAAAAAGGCACTAGTATACAAAGGTCAGATATTTGATGTTACTCAAGGTGAGATGTAGCTCCAAAAGGCCATCTCACAAGAGCTGTTACAACTCAGAAGGGCGTCAAGTAAGAATGCATTCTAGCCCCACTCCTCTTCTTCTACATTAACTCTATGGTGGGCCAGCTCAGCAATGCCAGATTTCCACTCTCCAAAGCTCTCTGGGAGCCACATTGCCATCCTGTTATATGCGGATGACGCAGCTATCCTCTCAAGGACCCCCATTGGTCTTAGGAGATCACTGAAGGCCCTGACTGCCTGGAAATCAACTATCACAAAACACAATCATAGCCTTCGCCAGGAGGCCCAAGATCCACTCTTGGAGGATTGAGGAGCATAAGATAGAGCATGTTGCACGTTTCAAATACTTGGGAGTAGTTTTTCATTCTGGCAGCTCTAGGAAAGCTCATGGGGAACATGTGGCTTTAAATGCTCATAGAAGATCCTCTGCCATTCTCAAATTCCTGAGGATGAGAGGAGGCCATTATGCACCCGTGGCTCTTGACGTGTTTGCAGCCAAGTCACTAGCTCAGCTCCTCTATGGTGCTCAACTGGGCACCTTCCCTAACTTTGCAACTCTGGAACTTGTACATTCTAAATTCCTGCGGGCAGTGCTCCAAGTACCAAGATGTGTCTCCAGTGCCACTCTGTGCCTGTATACAAGTCTGATGAAGCTAGAGGCTAGGGTGTGGATGGCCATCCTCAGTAATTGGCTCAGACTATTATTTTGCCCAACTGGTCTTGCCCCCCTAACCCTATGCAATGATTACCAATCTAGCTGAATTCAGACAACTGAGACAAAAATAGCTACCCTGGGTCTTTCCCCCTTGACCTTGCTCAGCACTGGTTACGACCAGGCAAAAGCCACCATCAAGCAGCGCATTATAGACATTGAATGCCAAACCGATCTCAGCAGAGTCCCACATTTTCGTATCAGTGACGGGCTTAGATATTCTGCCTCTCCAGCAGCATACCTCACCCAACTGGAGGTTCCAAAGCACAGAAGGGTGTTCACTCTGGCTCACTGTCATGGTTTCCCTTCAGCAGTGCTAGAAGGCCATTATAGAAGGGCTCTGTTTGCAGAGTAGCTATGACCTTGTGGCTCAGAGCAGATCGAAATTACTGAGCATTATTTCCTCTACTGTTTGTTCTATAGAGACATTCGTGCCTCTCTTATCCTTCCATTGCTAAGCAAGTATCCAGGTCGTTCGAGCCAGTTCTACAGCTCCTTGCTGCTCTGACTCTAAGCCTACCATCACATATAGCATTGCCAGGTACTGTGCGGCTCTGATCAGCATTCCTTGGCGGATGGTAGGCAGTGAGTCCTATCAGCCTCAATCTGACCTTCGGTGAGTTAAGACTGCCTCTACAATTGCTCACTCAGTACTGATTCAATAGAAAGATTTACTCTCCTCCCGTTCTCCTTGGTACTATATCGGGCAGCAGCAGTATAGGAAGATGCTGAAAGGCATCATCTCCTACTGCGCAGGAGGAGAAAATGGTAAACCCCTCCTGTATTCTACCAAAGAAAATCCACAGGGCTCTGTGGGTGCCAGGAGTAGAAATCGACTTGACGGCACACTTTACCTTTACAGCCTTTAGTCTGGCGTTATCCAGTTTTATTACTCAGGCTTTTATGTATTTCTGTCTTCTCATGTCTTTTAATCTTTTTACATCCATTTGTATGCCCCCCCCCCCACTTTTGGCCTTTTTATGACCCTCATTACTTTTCAGGCTTTTATGTCCTCATGCTTCTGGTGTATTATCTACTACTTTTAGTAATTTTAGTATTAATATGCACCTTTAGTACTGTTCTATATGTAATCACTTTTTATCCATTTCATTACTTTTATTATATCTATTTTACTGTTGTGAGCCGTCCCGAGCAATAGTATACTGGAGGGTGGGGTATAAATATTTTAAATACATACATATATTATCTACTCTCACTTTTAACATGTACTCACCCATATACTTTATGCTGGTCTTGACGGTAATAAAGATTGATTGATTGGTATTTGATCACTATTAGGTCCTCTTTCATTCCTCCTCAGTCTTACCTCACAGCTATCCAATTTACATATATGACCCCCCCCCCACGCCCAAAAAACCCTCACAAGCAGCACACTTCGAGTGTTACCATATACTGTATACACTTTCTCCTACACTGAAATGAAGTTCTTAAGATGTTGTCCTACACTTGGTGCTGTGGGCTTATCCAGAAATACATGCCACAAAATTATAAAAATATTTTCAAAATGACACCTGCACAATGGTTTGCAAACTATTGGGCTGTGCTAGCTTCCCCTGCTCCAATTCCCAGCCCTAAAATCCAGGGGAATCTCACCAAATTGAACCTGAACCCAGAAACAGGTTTAGAGAGGGGTTTTCAGTGAACTGGAACTGAACTCAAAGCTAAAATCTCTTTGCTGCCTTGAACCCAAAACAACCTCTAAACACAGAAAGTGGTAACCATTTAAAACCTGTTGAATGGCAGGCCCTCAGGAATTTCTTTTGAGGACTGCTGAGCAGGATTGATTCAATTTAAATCAAATCAGTTTAAATCACGATTTAAATTGCTTCAAAGAAGGACTGAATTTTAATGATTTAAATCATAATTTAAATCACTAGTCAAGAAGATTATATTTAAACATCATTTTCTACTAAAAATACATACTTGTCTAATATAACCTTAATACATAGAGAGGAATGTTTCATTTTTAGAAGGTAGGTACACACTAATTGGTATATACCTCTCATAATACTGTTTCATTCGGGCAACCAGGCTTTACATTTCTTTGTTGCACTGTTTGCATTTCACACACCTGCCTATCTTACCAACAGGCACAGGAACTTCATTAAAATATTCCCAAATGGGGTGTCTTTTACAGCCTGTTTTCATGATAGACATTTCCTTTCTACAATGGAGGATACACTCAGAAAGAGTCCTCTGGGCTGCATGAATATCTTCTGTTCAATGTTAGTTTCACATTCTATTTTCCTCCCCTATTTACATCCAGACTCCTCATTCAGATCTACTCCATATACACCCCCCCCCCAAATCCTCTATTCATTTATTGGCCTTCTTTGTCTTTGCACTTTTCAAGAGAGGAGGGCAAGGGCTTGACTGTGTGCATGTACATTACTTGCAGAACAGGACTGATCAGGTCTGTTACCTCTCATCCTCATATAGTGCTGTTAACATGTTCATAGAATATAATTAGAAATTACGATGAATATTCATGATGATATCTTTGACCTAGGTTTTTTTTTATTAAAAAAACTAAAACCAGATTTAAACAACAACAAAAAATCCATCATCAACCCTGCTAGTGAGGGTTCTTTCTGCTCCTGGTATATATGGAGAAAGAAACATTGGTACTACCCATGAAGAGTTCTTTTTCAAGGTATAGGGAGGTCAGAATGGCAGAAGGAATCAAAGGCTGAGCATTGTCTAGGGGTACTGGTGGTGCAGGTGCCAAAGGCACTTGGCACCTGTGAGCCTTGATCGGCCGCTTAGGATCTGGCACCTCATAAGATGAGGCTGGAGAGACAATTCTGTGTTTGTATGAAAACCTGTATCTAGCAACAAACCTACTCCTCTCTGCCACAGGAATAGCTTCCCTGGCAGGACTGGAATCAGGGGAGGACGACGACAGCTTGGTGGAACACTTTGTCAGGGCAGGTTGTGGGTGGGGGAGGAAACAGGAGTAACAGGAGCTGGCGCTGAAGGACCTGGCATCACAGGCGTATCTGCCCCATGGGCTTTGAGAGCAGGAGAAACGGTGGCTAACTTGTGAACTGCCTAATTGATTCGAACCAAATTTGCTACATCTGTAAGGACACATAGGGATGCCCAAATGGCATGGTGTGTGATGATGTCATCCATTCCAATTCAAGATGGCGGTCATGTGAATTTCTGAAGCGCAAGCAGGTTAATTTGTGGACTGCCTAACCCATTTGAACCAAATTGGTTACAGTTGCAGTGAGTAACACACGAGTGACACCTCAATGGCATAGTTTGTGATAATGTAATCCATCCTGATCCAAAATGGTGGACACATAAACATTTGAGGTGCAAGAGATCTAATTTGTGGACCTTGATTTGAACCAAATTTAGTCCAGTTGTAGAGATCGTGAAAGGAAAGTAGGCTGATTAGTTCTTATTAGAACTTGTTTCTCAAGTAAGATAGTTCTCATTTATTTAATACAGTTCCATTGCAAGGCAGTCCTGTTATTCTGCATAGAAGTATTTAAACCAGTTCAAAGTGCTTGAAACCGTTACTGAATCATTTCTTGAAGTTCAGAATTGAACTAGAGAGTTAAATGCTAATGAATCCAAGCCAGAACTGAACTCAAACATTTATTATATTTATATAATGTCTGATATGTGTATATCGGTGGTGTACACAGTTTAACACAGCTATAAAACAGAGTAAAAACAAAGCAATTTCACAGAATAAAAAGTTAAAACAATTTCATAGGATAAAAACAATTAAAAATTAATTTCAGTTAAGAGCCAGAGAGAACAGTTGTGTCTTGAGGTCTTCTTAAAAGCAATCAGAGATGGAGATGCTTTTATTTTGACAGGTAGCATATTCCAAAGACATGGGGCAGCCACAGAGAAGGCCTGGTCCCAAGTCATCACCAAATGAGCTGGTGGCAACTGTAACCGGACTTCCCCAGATTATCGTAATAGACGGCAGGGTTCATGAAAAAGGTGGTTTTCTCAAGTACACTGGATGCAAGCCATTGAGGGTATGGATGTGCACGAACCAAGATTCGAGCACAGGTTCAACATAGCAGGGAGGTGAGTGGCAAGCAGGATTTTTTAAAAAGAAAGCAGGTCCATACCTGCTTTCCACCGCTGCATGCAGCTTCCTGCTGCAGCAGCAGTGTTCCCTGTAAGGCGTGCACAATCACAGGTTTTTTGATGTCCGCTCAGTCAATTTAAAATCCCGCTCAGAAGGCCCCACTCTGAATGCAAGTGTGCACACACTACCCTTTATATTGCCACCCAGAACAAAACTCATTCCACACACAGATGAAAAGAACTGGAGAGAACACTGTGCAGCAGTGCTTGCCCAAGTACCCCCACATGGCATGCACACGGCATCCGTGCATGCGCGGATGCTAGTGATGTGCACGGAACCGCGGAGGTGCAGTTCGATGCCAGTGGGGATGCCTCTTTAAAGGTGGGGGAGGGTCACTTACCCCTCCCACCACTTTCCCCCTGCTGGCACTCCGTTTTTAGCGAAATCAATGGGCCGTCAGCGTACCTCCCTGCCGCCCCTTCCCCTGTTCTTGGCCGGAAGTATCGCCTGCATGTGCACCTGTCGCATGCGCCCGTTGTGTGCACAGACAATACTTCCGGCCATGAACAGGGGAAGGGGCAGGAGGGAGGTACGCTGCCACCTCATGAACTTCACTAAAAATGGAGCGCCGGCAGGGAAAAGCAGCACAAGGGGTAAGTGCACCCTCCCCCACCCTTAAAATAGGCACCCACCCCCCCTGGCGTCAAATCTTCGAGCCAGCACCACCTTCGAACCAGTTCGGAGGCCTTTAGAATGTCCTCCGGACCGGTTCATGCAAATCCCTAGCGGGTGTCATTTGCATGATTAGCAACACCATGTTGAGCACACAAATGGTGCCCACACATGTGCGGATGCTATATGCGTGCTGTCGCCGCGTGGGGGTACTTGGGACAAGCACCGCCACAGAAGGAAGCTGCATGCAGCGGTGGAAAGCAGGTAAGGACCTGCTCTCCTCCTCAAAAAATAAAGATCCCACTTGCTGCTCCCCTCCCCGTAGTGCTGAACCTGTACTCAAACTTCAGTTCGTGCACATCCATGTGCCGTCCAATTCCAAAGGCTCTAGGAGGCTCACAAAAATAAACTATTAAACAATTAAAATTTAAATCATTCAAAGATTACAGCAATTAAAAAATTTAAACAGCAATTAAAAATTTAAAACATTCAGAGATTACTAAAAGCCTGGCTAAAAACAACCCCCTTGGGCGGTTCAGCCAAATAGGTCCTTCACCCCTGCAGAGGTGGCTTTTGGTTGTCCTACCTTAAACAGATTGTAGTCCATCTATGATGATGGGGAAACGATAGGAGTTCCCACCCACAGAATCTCACCCTGATCAGAGCAAAAAACCAAATCGAGCATGTGACGAGCATCATGTGTCAGTCCAGAGACCACTTGGGATAGGCCCATAATCATCATGGCTGCTATGAACTCCTGAGCTGCTCCTGACAACCTGGTCCAAAAATGAACATTGAAGTCCCCCACCAACAAACTGGACAACTCCAATGCCAACTCTGCAACCAAATCCATCAGCTCAGTTAGGGACTCTGTTGAGTCAGTACACCAACAGAAGTCCCAGTCTATCCTTGGTTCCTAGACGTAGGTAACACATTCAATATAGGCCAATTCCCCACAGGGATTCTGCTAAGGGAGATAGTATTCTTATAGTACCTAACCTCCATCCTCTCACCTGCTCCAGAGTATCCCACTGGATAAGCTTGGACCAAACTGGACCACTAGCCTCTCCCAACCAGGTCTCCGTAATGCATACCAGGTCAGCTCCTCCATCCAGAAGTCATGGATGATCTGAGACTTATTTTGGACCAATCTGGCATTACAGATTAATAAGGTGAGGTTCTGTGGGTAATTGGCACTGTTCTCCAAGGTCAAAGAGGTTGTAGGCCTGCTAAAAGGGGTAATAGGAACTAAATTTCTGAATTCCCTTCCCTTGTAACAGCCCACTGACCTACCAGTGCCATATCTCCATTTATTCCCCACCACCACTGGAATAACTGCCCTAGAGTTGTCCCCCGCCTCCCCATCTCTGGACAACCCAAGACACATACCTGTACCAGGCCCAACCAATTAATAGGCAACAGTAATATTGGGGACAGCAGATTCCTTCCTTTTAGGAATCCAAAAACAATACATTTGGCTCCAGCCCTCAGCCCCACCTCTGAAGACCATCGCCAAAGGCTTTTGGCAGCTGCCCACCCACTGGTGACCCACCCTAGCAGGCAAACCCGGCCCAGGCGCAAGATTTCACAGCAGTTAGAAGTGAGCAAAACAGAGAGCAGCCCAAGGGAGAAGTAAAACAGGTTGCTTACCTGTAACTTATGATCTGGATGTGATCCGTTGTATTCATAAGAACTGGGTTTCTGCGCCTGCGCAGGGACCTCCCGGGCTGACTAGCTAGCTCCTCTTTGCGCCCCGCCCGTCTGCACGTGCCTTGCAGCTTCCGTTAGAATCGACGGTTGGGGCGCCTCTCCTTCAGATTTCTCGCAGACCGCCATATAAATGACGATCCGCACACCAGCATCCATTAGTCCAGGCATTCTGCAGCGGGGCCGGCTGGGAGGGACTTATGAATACAACGGATCACATCCAGATCATAAGTTACAGGTAAGCAACCTGTTTATCTGGATTGTGATCCATTGTATCCATAAGAACTGGGTGTTTAGCAAGCTACCCCATAAGGAGGCGGGTGCAGATGACCCCCAGCTATGCCAACACACGTTTCAACACTGATCTTCCAAAATTCGCCTCCCTAGCCATCCGCAGATCCAAAGCATAATGCTTCACGAATGGTAGATGCGATGACCATGTCGCCGCCAGGCAGACATCTGCCATTTTAATGCCTGACAGATGTGCCGCAGACGTTGCGTAGGCCCTAGTAGAGTGAGCCCGAACCGTCTTTGGCGGTGTTATCTTCTGGCTTTTATAGGCGAGGAAAATCAGTTCCACTAGCCAGTGAGCAAGTCTCTGGCGAGAGATTGGACAGCCCTTGCTACGCCCCCGGAAGGAGAGAAAAAGCTTTTTACTCTTCCTAAAGCCATGAGTTCTCTCCAAATAGTATAGGAGTGATCTACGCACGTCCAACGTGTGGAGGGCCTTCTCTAAGTCTGTCTCTGGACTACTGAAAAAAGTTGGCAGCACTATGTCTTGATTTAAGTGGAAATCTGTTACCACCTTTGGCAGGAATCTCGGATCGAGACGCATCACAACCTTGTGTGGATAGAATTGAGTGTAGGGTCTATCCATCCGCAGGGCCGTCATCTCGCTCACTCTCTTAGCCGATGTAATGGCTACCAAGAATGCCACCTTCAAAGTCAGAAACTTTAGCGGAATAGTCGCCAGTGGCTCAAAGGGTGCCTCCGTTAGGGCGGAGAGTACTAAAGACAGACTCCACTGCTCCATTGGGCTGCGCACAGGAGGGTAAAGGTTATTTACACCTTTCAGGAAACGCTTACATTCCGGGTGGGAGAAAACCGTGGACCCATCCCATCCCCTGTGCTTTGACGAGATTGCAGCCAAATGCAGCTTAATGGAGACATTCGCCAATCCACTCAGTTTGAGCGATGTCAGGTAACGTAGCACATCCCGAGGGGTCGCACGCAATGGCGTGACACTCTTCCCCCTCATATAACTCTTGAAGCGGTTCCACTTGCAGGCATAACTGCGTCTTGTCGACGCACGCCTACTGTTTAGTAAGATGTTGTTTAATAGTTGATTCTCCAAGCGGTCAGCTTGAGAGAGTGCACCTCGGGGTGTAACACCTTTCCGTGTTCTCTTTGCAACAGGTTTGGAGCCCTGGGGAACTTGTGGAACACTGAATGAGACATTCCCAGAAGTGTGGCAAACCACGGCTGGCGTGGCCACCATGGGGCCAGAAGTATGCATTTCGTTTGGTCCCGCAATATCTGCGCAACCACACGGCCCATTAACGGCAGCGGGGGAAAAAGATATAACAGCCCCGTCTTCCAGGCCCGTTGAAAAGCATCCCCCAGGGATCCCTGGCCTATGCCCGCACGCGAACAATAATTGGCACACTTTTTGTTGGCAACCGTGGCAAATAAGTCTATCGATGGGACCCCCCAGATCTCGAACACCCTGTCGAGATACATCGGGTTGATTTCCCACTCGTGCCTTTGGTTGAAACTGATGTCCCTGCTGAGCCTGTCGGCCAAGCAGTTGTCTACACCCTTTATATGTATTGCCACTGGGTGAATTGAATGTTGAATGCACCAGTCCCATATTTTTCTCGCAAGTAGGCAAAGAGACAGTGACACTGTCCCCCCTTGATGGTTGAGGTAGGCAATCGCCGTCGTGTTGTCCAACTCCAGCTGTACTGACCGTCCCCTTATCATAGGTTCGAATGCCCTTAGGCCCTGAAACACAGCCAATAGCTCCAAGTAATTTATATGCTGAAGTCTCTGCAACTGGGTCCATGTCCCCTGCACGCATACGCTGGCGCAATGCGCACCCCAGCCCGCCATCGAGGCATCTGTCGTTATCCGGGAGGTGGGCTCCTTGGACACAAACTCGACTCCTTTGCCCAAATTGTCCATGTCTAGCCACCACCCCAGGCTGGCGAGGACATGTTGTGGTAGTGTCAAGTGCATATTCTGGCCATCCACATGGGGTCGGAAGTTGTGGAGAAACCAATGCTGCAATGTGCGCATGCGGAGGCGCGTGTGTGACACCGTTGCGGTGCATGATGCCATCAAACCCAACATCCGCTGGATTCGAACCGCTGGCTGCCGTGGAGTCCTCTGAAAGTGACGTATGAGTTCGTGCATTTGGGTAATTCTTTCCGCAGGTAAGAACGCCCTGGCCAATTTCAAGTCCAGCACTGCTCCGATGAAGTTCACTCGAGTCATGGGTTCGAGTCTCGACTTCTTCCAATTCACATTGATGCCGAGGCACTCCAACAAGGCTAGCAGCATCTGCACTTGGCGGGTCAGTAAACTCCTGTCGTGGCTCACCACGAGCCAATCGTCTAAATACGGATACAGCCTCAAGCCCTGAGTTCGCAGGTGGGCTACAACCACCGCCATCACCTTTGTGAACACTCTGGGCGCAGTAGAAAGTCCAAATGGAAGCACCACATATTGATAGATCTGTGCCCCTACTGTAAACCGGAGGAACTTGCGGTGACTCTCCTGTATCCCGATATGAAAATAAGCGTCCTTGAGATCCAGAGTAACTGCCCACTGTTCGTTCACCAGCAGAGGCAGAATTCCCTGCAGCGTCACCATCCTGAATTTCCTGGTCAGAATGAAGAGGTTGAGCCCCCTCAGGTCCATTATGGCTCTTATTCCACCGTCTCTCTTTGGTATCTGAAAATACCGGGAATAGTAGCCGGTCAGTCTGTTCGCCCATTGCACCCGCGTGATCGCCTGTTTCTCCAGCAGCACCTTGACCTCCTCCCGCAACACCTCCGTGGCCGGCGTATAGACCAGTCCAGAGAAGGGAGGCCTTGTCTCGAACTCCAACGCATATCCAGTCTGCACTATTCTCAGTACCCACCGGTCGGATGTTATGTTGTGCCATGCTGGCGCACGGCTTGCCAGTTTGATGTTGATCCTGGCAACTACAGGGCCGATGTAGTGGGTCCTGGATTGTAGCGTTGGACTTAATTGGCTGCTGCAAAACTGATGCAGTGGACGAACAGTCCCGTCAAAAGCTCTTGCTGGAAGCGTCCTTGTCGCCTTGACGAGCTGTTTTTCCTTTTTGTTTTTGGTTAAAGCCCTTACCGCGTTGGTAAGGTCTGAATTGTCTTCGGTATTCTTTGCGGTCCCGATACCGATCACTCTTTCTCTGATAATAAGTGCGGCTCCTTGCAGTTGAGCTGGAACCGCTCGAAGGCACCATAAAGGTGCGGGCAGTGAATTTAGATTTTTTTAACGTCTCCATTGACGTGTCCGTGTCCTCATGGAATAAACCTTTGCCGTCAAATGGCAAGGACTCGACTTTCTCCTTCATGTCTGCCTGCAGGGTTGCTGAGCGAAGCCACGCATGCCTGCGCAAGCTCACTGCCGTCACCATTGCTCTCGATTCCGTCTCCGACAAGTGTTTAAATGCGCTCAGTTGTTGGCGCGTTATTGCCGTTGTTCTTTCGTACACATCATTAAATCTCCATTGGAAGTCCTCCGGAGACAAAGAGGATGAATCCTGTAAGAGCGCATCCCAAAGTAAATGGATATAGCGTGCCATACACGCCGCATAATTAGCAATACGAATTGCTAAACTGGAGGTGCTATAGATCTTTCGACCCATAACGTCCATTTTCCTCCCCTCTTTGTCAGCAGGTGTGGAATGACGGTGTCCACTCTTGGTGGATGAAGCGCAACTGACAACCAAGGAGTTCGGTATAGGATGACGTAACAGGTAAGAGTTCTCTCCTTCAGTCACCCTATACAAATTTTCAATGCGCTTGGAAGTCGGAGCCCCGACCCCCACTGAGTCCCATGCCACCTTCGCAGCCTTGTCTATCCCAGGAATCATGGTGAGGGCAACAGGATGCGAAGTCTTAGACCGCTTCATCATATTATAGACCGGGTCAGCAACGTCCGCATCCGGAGAGCTTACGTCCATGCCCAGGGCTTCAGCGATGTCCCTTATGAGGATGTGGTAAGCTTTCAATTCCTCAGTTGGCGAGGTGGATAGTTTTGGTGGCACATCCGAAGGGGGGTCAGACCTACGACTGATATCATCTCTGTCAGAGGCTGGTCCCGACTCATCGTCCTCACTGTCATCAGAGGGTGAAGATGATGGTTCAGAAGGAGGAGGTGTTGCTTTCCTCTTTCTTTTCCCAGCAGGTTTTTCTGGCATCCTCTTCTGGACCACAGGTAATTGTGAATTCTCTGGAATGTAGGTTTGAACTTGCACCAATGGTGTTTGTATAGGCAAGTTCACAGACGGCCCCTGATGGTCCGCATGCTCTGACTGCAGCAGCGGCTGAGCAAGTTGTCCAGCCTGCACAAAATTCCGCAGCCCTTGCACTGGTTGCATTTCTACCTGTGCCGCTTTCCAACGCAAGAACTCTGTATAATCATCCGGCACCCCATGGCGGAAACCGCAGGAATGAGTTGGCTGCAGCATTGTAGAGCACCCGACATCGGTTCTTGGATCCTGGACCACTGCTGGTGTCAGTGAGGCAACATGAGGCAGATCAGCCAGCTCTCCACCTCCAGGACCCTCGTCTAAGCCTGTCGACAGGAAGCCGCGAAATGTCGCACCCGAGGGTGTACTCGAACTCGACTCCAGCAGTTCTCTAAGTCCGTCCCCGTGTGTAGCCAGACTCGGAGTCCTTGGCGTCGAGGGGGACTGTGCCGGCGTCAATGCCGGTGACAAAAGATGAGGAATCCTCCTCAATGTCGAAGCCGTCAACACCGATGAAGGAGCAGTGTTCACATTCAATATCTGCTCCGGCACCGTGGACGCCGACGGAGGAATGGCATACACCGCCTGGGCAGTTATGGGAGGCTCCGATGCCGAGACTTGCAAATGTCTCGACGCCGATATCGACGTCGATGTCGATTCCAATGTCGACGCCTGTCCCAGACTGCCTTGGTCCAATCTCGATGTCGGCGCTGGTGTCGACGTCGAGACTAACGTCGATGTCGAAGCCGAGACCATCCTGACCGTCGATACCGGAGGTGTCGACATCGAGGCTGTAGGGGACTCAGCCGAGTCCACGTCGTAAATCTGTGCTGCCGTCGGTGAGGGAGTTCGATGTCGAGACTCCTCACGATGGCGACCTTCCCTCTCAGAAGCATGACGATCTCTATCCTTATGCTTCCGTTTTTTGGAAACCTCCTTTGGTTTCTTAAACAGAGTGTCAACAGTGGTTTTAGACTGCTTATCAGCAGACCCACTGGAACCCAATCCCGGGGAGCTTGACGCACCGGACTCCTTCGACATCGAAGCTCCCGATGTTGAACCGGAACTCATCGACGCCGACGGATGAGGAGTTGGCGGCCGAAGTGCCTCCTCGTATAACGCAGCTCGAAGCCTGAGAGCTCTATTTTGCCTAGTTTGTTTTGAAAACGAGCAGCATATCTTACATGCCGCCGTGTTATGATTCTCTCCTAGGCACATCAAACAGGCGTCGTGATAATCAGTCGAAGGCAACTTTGCTCGACACTTTTCACATCGTTTGAATGTCTTCTTAGCTTCCATTGTCCAAATGCCGTTCCGAGTCAAATTCAGTAAACAATCTTAGGAACAAACAAAGCAGAGTCCGTAATCAAGTCCGTTCACCGTTCCGAGTCAAAACCGTCCTGTACAAACTTCGAAGTTAGAATCAGAGTCCCAAATCAAGTCCGTTGTTCGTTCTGAAGTCAAACCAATTAATCCGCTCAGTAGAGAATAGTCAAACAGTCCGAAGTCAAAAGTTTTGATAATAATTGAGGAGCAACAGCCAAGAGGTGTAAGCGCTTTGGCGGTCAAGAGAAAACTGAAGGAGAGGCGCCCCAACCGTCGATTCTAACGGAAGCTGCAAGGCACGTGCAGACGGGCGGGGCGCAAAGAGGAGCTAGCTAGTCAGCCCGGGAGGTCCCTGCGCAGGCGCAGAAACCCAGTTCTTATGGATACAATGGATCACAATCCAGATCAAGAAGCTTCAGCCAGAGTCCCTCTCCCAATCCAGAAGGGTTGGGGGGGGAGGGGAAACCAGATAAAATAAACTCCTACCCCACAGTGTCTTACAGTCACCTTCTCTATGGTTCAACTCAATGATAAGTTCTCTTGGTCTTGGCAGTTACAGCTCAGGTCCCCCCGCCCCCCGCAAGCCCCTCCCACATGAAATAAATCAGAAGAGGTCCTTATGGTTGGGGGATGGGTAGACCACAAGTAGTTGTTTGATGGGCAAATGCAACCTCCAGGTAGCTGGAACCCACAACACTGGATAATTTAGCTGGTACAAAGATGCCTGGATACCCCAAAACAGTTTTGTTTCAACTGTGCATGCACTACCAGTCATGTGGAAAGGCCCTGCCAAAAGTATGTTTGTTACTCCTGCTGCTCCAAGTTTTTGAGATGTTTCCCCAAGAGAATAGGATTTCTGATAAAAAGCAGCAGCAAGAACAAAGCACCTGGCAATTTGCCCAAGTCATTCCCCACCCTCGCCTGAGTTCACGTTGTACTGTGCAGATCCATTGTGAGAGACTTTGTTGCCTAAGAGTCATATTAGAAAGACAAGTTTTTGTTGCCTCCTTGTCATACTGATAGTTATGAAGTAAGGGGCTAGTCTTCACGGCAACGGAGTGGAAGAGGCTAAGCTCAGTCTTGTCTTACCCAATAATGCATGGAATCCTAGTATTTAAGGGATTGCATTTCTCAATCTTCTGGAAGCTCCATCACAGTGTAAATTCTAGCGGGAGGGAGCAGCTTTTCCATCCCAAATGCTAATGTCTGTCAGCACATAAGGCAGAAAGAGATATTTCGATCTCTGCCAAAAGATAATGCATCTACATAAGTTCTTTGCTAGCAGAGCACATTGAGGATCTCTTTCTAATATGTGCACTGGCATTTGGATTAAACACAGACATTTAGAACATCTCCCATGGTTGATTTCTAAGGATACCAATCCCACTCCTTATCCAAACATCACTCCAACTATTTATTGTTTGTAGTCTGGAGGATTAGTACCAAACTGACTCTGTCCCTTCAAAGTCTCTCTGCCAAGACACCAAGACATTTTATTGAAGATGGGATCAGAACAAGTCCACTTTGTTACTAAGTTGTAAATCTTTAAAGCTGTTTCAGATATCTTCTGTACTTGAAAGCCCTCACACTGAATGACATCTCTGTGTGGAACTCTTTTATTTTAACTCTTCACCTAGAGGAAAAAAACAATTTAGTTCTATACCTGCCATTTTCTCCAGTCTTTGTCGGCAACTTGTCCAAGACACTTGTGAGCCACTTGGGCAGCTACAGGTGGAGTCCAGAGTGCCTTCCCCCTTCAATAATTAATCAACCCAAGCAACGAAGTGCAATAGTGAAGTCCAGTCAGACACTCCAGATGTTGTCACAACTAGCTTCAGAACAGCATGTGCTGACCAGTGTTCTCTCTCATTTTTTTCATCTGTGTGCGGAATGAGTTGTTCTGGGCGGAAGTATCAAGGCAGTGTGTGCGCACATGCTTTCAGAGTAGGACCTTCCTGATTCAACCTGAGCAGGATCTAAAATTGACTGAGTGGACATTAAAAAAAAATGTGTGAGCACGTGTGCATGTACACACCTTAGAGGGAACACGGGTGCTGACCATTTGTTGCATTTTTAAAGAATTACAGATTTCTATGTATTACGTACTGAGAACCAGGCTCAAGAAAAGTTAGAAAGAGAAATGAAAGCTACAGTGTATCAACCAAATATTTCCTTGTTTGCTGCTGGAGCACAGAAGTGGCTTTGGGGGACACCAAGAGTGCCAAGATGAAATCCATAAAAAGAGTTCAGAACAGTATCTGGTGCAGAACTGGGATTGCAATATACAGGGAGTGATGGAAGAGAAACGAAGGCATCAGGTAACCTGTAAAAAAAGTTATCACCTTCATCCACCCAACACTACACTACTCATTTTACAGAAAATATAATTTCAAAAATCAGACCAAGTACTTGTTGACAGCTGCAAAGATGTTGATCAATTTGCACACCTTTCCATTGCATAACTGATTCTGTACCTTCAGTTCTGCAGTGCAGAGCAGACAAACTGTAGGTAGGATTGAATCCTGAAAAACATTCAAGTTCCTGAAGAACACTTCAGTAACTCGATTATGAAACACAAAACACTCAATGAAATGCCGAGGAGTATAAAACACAGTAATTAGTAGAGATCTGTACTAAATTGTTTTGAACAACCCCCAGAATTTTATCTCGTTTTCCCCATTCATTCCCCAACATGCTTTGGGACATTTTAATGTATAATCAGCATTTTAAAAATATATACTGACAACATTTTCATTATCACTGTGACCCAGAGGATTCCATTACATTAGAAATCTGTTGAGAGATAATGAAGTCCATTTTAAGGAAAAGAAATGCATCTATCAATTCAGAAATGGTTTAGAGTTGAAAGAGTTTGTCTTCAAATTCTGCCTTTGGTTCTAGTAATTAACTCATTTCTTAGATAGCCAGTGAAGTTCAACCGGCCATCTTCTAGACTTAGGGATTTCCCTGATTTCCTTTCCATGATTCACATAGAAGTTTAGATCCTCCTAACAGAATCTGTGTCCTGTTAAAGAGTAGAGCAGAGTTTTTAAATCTTTCTACCCTCACATAACCTTAAGTGGTGCATCGGGGAAATGCTTGACTAACAAGCAGAAGGTTGCCGGTTTGAATCCCCGCTGGTATGGTACTATATCAGGCAGCAGCAATAGATGCTGAAAGGCATCATCTTATACTGCACGGGAGGCGGCAATGGTAAACCCCTCCGGTATTCTACCAAAGAAAATCACAGGACTCTGTGGGCACCAGGAGTCGAAATCGACTTGACAGCACACTTTACCTTTACCATACCTTCAGCTAACACTTTCCACATCAACTTGTCTGAATGCTTAGTACATGTCTGCAAGTTTGTCATGGGGAAAACATCTGAGTATCTCTCATGAAACTGCTGCACACTGCAATGGATTCTAGAGGATATGCTAGAATGCACAAAATTTACACAGGCCAGTCCTGTTGGGTCTAGCCAGTCCTGTTGGGTCTCACCCTGTGCAAGCCAAGAGCATGCCCTCAAATGTACCCAATAACCCCTTGTAATTGTGCATTGGATGAGAAGATTGCTCACCATAATTCTTCTTTGAAGAACCTTATCCCATGATAAGTTTCCAAGGAACTTCAGGGTTTTCCAGAATACAGTCTAGAGCGCACCCAAATAGAGTGTTATATGCTGTGACATGGTTAAACTTTCCTCTATGTCTGGAGAGATGCAAATCCTACGCCATTCTTTAACTGATTTTTTGAGGCAGAGGAGGTTAGCACCAGGACAGCTTCCTCAAAACCAATGGCCAGGCAACACTGTTGGATCTAATGGGGCTGTAATCCAAGTTAGATCAACCAATGCTCTAAATTTGCAGCACAGAAAAGCTGTTTAAGGTTTAGAATAGAGAGGTGGTGCTTGAAGCATTTCAGCACCTCTGTTTCCAGGTAAAGAAAGACCTGCCTTCCTCCTTTTAAAATGCCCGCTCAAATGCCCACTCTCTACTGCTCCAGATGTGCATAAAACACTTCATACACATCCACAGTTTAGAAGCACTGACCAGTAGGAAATTTAATGTTTAGTTTCAGTTCATGTCCAATTAGCTTTAAAAAACAACAACAACAACACTTTGGAGCACACATCATTCCAGACCTGACACAATCAGCTTTTGAAATTCCTCTCAGTTTAGAAAGTGGTTACCATGAAGGAATGAGGACACTGTTTTGAAAAAGCAATAGCAGCAAAGCTCGTTGCATCGTAGTTTGAATCTTGGTCTATTACCAAGTGTTTGTTTCCAAGAGTAATTTATTCAGATTACCAGATCAGGTAAACTTTAACTGCAAATTTCAGAGGTGTGCAGGTCACACACAAAGCAACGATGGCATGCTAGGTTTATCTAAGTCCAATCCAAGCTTTAGTAGATACAAAAAGGTAATCTCTAGAGGTCCTACAGCCCTGTGCCAATCCTTCTGACTCTGGTCCCCCAAGACAAGCCAGCTAATGGGTGGTTTGACAAAAGGACCGCCCATTCACATGAGCAAAGGGCCAAAATGTTATGTTTCAAACCACCAAGAATCCCCATCATCTCCACTTACATCATCAACTTAATGCTTGCAGCCCTCCTGGAAACCATTTTATAAAGAAGTGATGACTAAGGCAACAGAGGCTTTTAGCGAGTGACTAAACCCCTCCTGTATTCTACCAAGAAAACCACATGGTTCTGTGGTCGCCAGGAGTCGACACCAACTTGACAACACATTCTTTCCTTTCCTAAAGGCCATGTATTATAAGACAGGAAGTACAACTACTATGAATCAGAGAAGAGCCAGAATTGCACAATCCCAAAACAAATTCTTTAAAACTTAAGTAGTGGACTACAGCAACTGAGGTCAAAGGTTGACTTTCTTTGGTCAAGCATGTGAATGAGGACATTCTTCATAAACCAAACGTTTAAGGTATAGTGGCCCTTTAACAAATGACTACTTGTTAATTAGAAGACAGAGATGGAAGGAAACACCCACTCTGCAAATAAAGCTGATGTGACATAGTAAACCAGGCCATTCCAAACCAAATTGCAGTATCTGGGTAGTAGACAAGCCAAACACATTTCTGCAGTTGGTTCAATTCAAGGACATGTATCTCATCAAGAGCACCAAACAGGAGAAGTCTTATCCCTAGGAAACTTCAGCTGAGCTAATGTGTCAAAAAGGCTCATCTTTGTCAAAAGATCATTTGCTAACTCAGACCCAGTACTGAAGGAACTTTATAACATTACGAATATTTGCTGCTTTAAAGAAAAAAGTTTTCAAAGCAATTTGTATAGTAAAAGGAATGAGAAAATGGCCCCCTGTTCCAAAAGAGCTCCCAATCAATTAAAAACAAACAACTCCCACTAAGGAGGATGCTATGCTGGGACGAAGAGGAACAATTATTTATTGCTATTAATTAATTAATTGCTATTGCCCTGCTAAAACCGGACACAGATAAATAACACAATTTGAAGAGACACAGACATACAACCCAAAGTGAGTCAGTATCTGTCATGGCACATCCCAGAAGAATCATTAAGGCTTAGTAGGTAGTAGCTGCAGATTTATCATTATGCAGCTTAGTAGCTGCAGATTTATCATTATGCTTAGCAACTTATCGGCCCACTCTGAGAAGCCACACCATGTGAAACTGTTCGCTGCTCTTCTGCACTTAACTACTGTTCGCTGCTCTTCTGCACTTAATATAAAGCAGTTCACACCTCACTATAATTAGAGGTAATGACCCTACTTCCCTCACTGACACCAAGAGCAATGCACAATGAATAATGCAAATAGAGTTTTTCTGATGTAAACCTATGCCTTGCAACACTTTAAATCCTTTTGCTAACGTTCCATTCATCCCGCCCCCCACCCCCCAGTATTTCCTCATTCCATTATTCTCCTGCTAGCTTTTGTGTGTTCATTTTTGTCCTTTAGAGGTTCAGTTTCCAGTCCTGACAAATTCATCTTAATTTGTATTTTATTAGGAATCGCAAAGACCAGGAAAAATCCATTGTTATTACTATGTGCAACTGAAATAGACAGATAAAACACACCTTATCCACAAATGGTCAGTGACTGGGGACAGAAGTCCAAAGGCAGTCTTAAAGTGGTTCTAATGGTTGTTCAGAGTCAGAATGCTGGGAATGTCGGACAGAAGGCAGAGGCTGGACAGTCTTGTACATTTCTCCAGTCACCGACTGTCAAACTAAACCCATCTAGCATATTCAAGAGTTCACGGACTGACCACAGTCTAACAAAGGTGGTGAGTGTGCTCATTTTATCTACCTAGGTGGAAGTTTCACTTTCTGCACTGGCCCAACCCACTGCTTTCTCTGAGTTTCAATCCGCCAAGAGAGCTCTTGATCTCAAACTGAGTATAGGGATCAAAGGCTATTTCTAGCTGTAACAAGTTTGCCAGGTGGCTTTGAGCAGATCACTGCTCACTTGGTGGCCTGCTCAACTCTGCCCCTCCCCCCACAGCTGATTTTTGACTACAATTTCCATAATCCCCAGCCACAGTGGCCAATAGTCAGGGATTATGGGAGTTGTAAGACAACATCTGCAGGAAAGCAAAAGTTGAGCAGGCCTGCCTTAGATTGCACCAAAACAAAACATCATCCAAACACCCACATGAACACTGCACAGCAACACAGGGACAACTTTACCATTAAACAGCCTGTTTCCTGCTGAAGTCAACCACCCACCTCACACACACCACACATCTTACCACCACAAAGATACCTGCTGCTCCATGGACATTCACCATTTAAGGAATTCCTGGTGGCAGCTTCATTTCCTTTACTACATAAAATATGCAAATATCTTTTCTACATGAAATGTGCTGAAATAAAAAACAGGGCAAACAAGAAATCTATTCTATGTTCTGTTATCACTCCCCACCTTCCTCCGTTAGGAAAAAGGCATTATTCTTCCATTCTCTTCCTGCTCATGGGACTCATTTTATATTCAGGCTATATTTATATTCAGGCTAGAAGGAGAAGTGGGGACCAGGAAGGTACTGACCCTCCACATGACAATTGGTAGAACATGACTGCTGGCTGTACTTTTGCTAAGAAGCAGATAGCTGGAACAGTAAGGATTATGAGTGTGAGCAGAATCCGGGCTTATATGTTGTCTGATCTAGCGCCTATGAAGTGGAGGGTGGGAGAGAGAGGTAGTGACAAAGGTGGTGTAGCTGGCAAGATCCAGTCACCCCAGCAGTTCACCTCTTCAGTCAAGAGCTGGGTGGTGACACATAGACCAAATTACTACCAAATATCCTTCAAGCTTAAGGCTTACTGAGCAGTCTGTCCTGACCTCTAGAGGCATAATTGCAATGTGTCTAGGCTCCACCACTCAGTGTGATAAAGGATGGAATGAAGCAATGGTAGCGAGGCACAAGCAGCAAATTGGTTGTAAATGACTGTGCACTCCTTTCCACTTACCTAGCCGGGGTGGATTTCTCAATAAGTCAATCAATTATTCATGGTTCAGCAGAAACAGTTCTTCATCAAGCATCAATGTGCTCCTCGAGATTCCCACTGATGGGCAGTGGGAATGCTGTGACCAGCTGCCAACTATTAACTATAACAAACCCATCTCATATGTTCCAAGAACTATAGTGTACACATGCATCCTGCCATAGTTTGCCTGTCATGTGGGAAAGCAATAGGGCTACTTCAACTTTTTATCAAATCTTGCTGGTAGTTGTAGAAGAGAGATACAGAGTGTGTGTGTGTGTGTGTGTGTGTGTGTGTGTGTGTGTGTGTGTGATGAAATGATACAAAGGTCTATGTAGCAGAACTATTTTAATGAAAATTAGCTTGGAACACATTGAAGCTGTCAATCATGAGCAGCAGTTAGAGTGTGACAGGAGTTAATGGTGGAGGGAGAAGGAGCAGATTTTTGGGTCTGGTGAGAAGCAGTCTCAAAAGGAGATGGTTTAGACTCAAAGGATTAAAAACAGTCTGACAAAAAACTGAGTGAATGAGAGTCTGTGGTAAGGACTAGGGATGTGCACAGAACAGATTTTATATTCAGTTTCGAGCTGTAAATGAAACACAAAACGGCTGAAACATTTCAGCAAAACAGCAGCCAAGCCAGCTGTTTTGATTAAAACAAAACGTTGCGAATGTTCAGCCATAGGGACAATGAGGAAATTCAAGACACCCCATTGTTCCCCATGGGCAGCTCCAAGGGACACCAAAGTGGGTTGGATGGTAGGGCATAATGGGTGTACCTACCACCCAACCCACAGAGGAAGTGAGCAAGCAGGCGATTTCTAACAAAAATTCTATGGGGTTTTTTGAGAACGGTTAAAACTTGTTAAATTTGCGGCCCCTCGGAGCTACCTGTGGGAAACAATGGGGTGTTTTGAGTTTTCCTATTGTTCCCTGTTTCAGCATCTTCCTATATCACTGCTGCCTGATATAGGTGTTTCCCATAATCTGGGAAACATACCAGCAGAGATTTGAACTAGCAACCTCTTGCTCCCTAGGCAAGTTACTTCTCCGCTGCACCATTAGGTGATTACTAGACAATCAATAATCATATAGCAGTTAATAGAATTCCACAACATATTTTAGCCAATCAGGTTTGGCTACACAGTTGTGTCATGAAGGCAAACAGAGCTAGTTGGGTGAGAATGGTATGTGCAAGGGAGGCAATGAGAGTGAATACAGTAGATACATTCCCATTATAATTGTTGAAAGAGGGAGCATTTCAACACTGTCAAAAAGTGTTCTTGGTGAACAACACCAGTGAGGAGTTCTGCCTTAGCAAGCCTGTCCTGTAAGTACTTGCCAATTCAGCCCTAACTTCTGCTAAGAAGTGATACTGCACTATCAGCAACAGAAGTGAACAAGCCTCTTCAAAATACAGTGAGACTGGCTTCCTGACAAAGTTGAACATGTTTTCTCTGACTGGCAGCAGCTGTTTAGGCTTTGTTTAGGGTATGTTTAGATTTCCCCCAGTTCTGCTACCCAAAACCCTTTCAGCAAAAAAATTTTTTTAAAAAAATTCTAGAATTGAACCCACAACCTCATGCACATACTCTACTAAACACAAGAACATAAGAACAGTCTGCTGAATCTACAGGTGAAACTCGAAAAATTAGAATATCGTGCAAAAATTCATTAATTTCAGTAATGCAAATTAAAAGGTGAAACTGATATATGAGATAGACGCATTACATGCAAAGTGAGATAAGTCAAGTCTTAATTTGTTATAATTGTGATGATCATGGCGTACAGCTCATGAGAACCCCAAATCCACAATCCCAGAAAATTAGAATATTACATGAAACCAATAAAACAAGGATTGTAAATAGAACACTATAGGACCTCTGAAAAGTATAAGCATGCATATGTATTCAGTACTTGGTTTGGGCCCCTTTTGCAGCAATTACTTTAAGGGCTAAAACCATCATTGACAACCTCCATAAGGAGGGAAAGCCTCAAAAGGTAATTGCAAAAGAAGTTGGATGTTCCCAAAGTGCTGTATCAAAGCACATTAATAGAAAGTTATGTGGAAGGGAAAAGTGTGGAAGAAAAAGGTGCACAAGCAGCAGGGATGACCGCAGCCTGGAGAGGATTGTCAGGAAAAGGCCATTCAAAAGTGTTGGGGACTTTCACAAGGAGTGGACTGAGGCTGGAGTTAGTGCATCAAGAGCCACCACACACAGACGGATCCTGGACATGGGCTTCAAATGTTGTATTCCTCTTGTCAAGCCGCTCCTGAACAACAAACGACGTCAGAAGCGTCTTACCTGGGCTCAAGAAAAAAAGAACTGGTCTGTTGCTCAGTGGTCTAAAGTCCTCTTTTCTGATGAGAGCAACTTTTGCATCTCATTTGGAAACCAAGGACCCAGAGTCTGGAGGAAGAATGGAGAGGCACACAATGCAAGATGCTTGAAGTCCAGTGTGAAGTTTCCACAGTCTGTGTTGATTAGGGGAGCCATGTCATCTGCTGGTGTTGGTCCACTGTGCTTCATTAAGTCCAGGGTCAACGCAGCCGTCTATCAGGAGATTTTGGAGCACTTCACGCTTCCTTCCGCAGATGAGCTGTATGGGGATGCTGACTTCATTTTCCAGCAGGACTTGGCACTTGCCCACACTGCCAAAAGTACCAAAACCTGGTTCAATGACCATGGGATTACTGTGCTTGATTGGCCAGCAAACTCGCCTGACCTGAACCCCATAGAGAATCTATGGGGCATTGCCAAGAGAAGGACGAGAGACATGAGACCAAACAATGCAGAAGAGCTGAAGGCCGCTATTGAAGCATCCTGGTCTTCCATAACACCTCAGCAGTGCCACAGGCTGATAGCATCCATGCCACGCCGCATTGAGGCAGTAATTGCTGCAAAAGGGGCCCAAACCAAGTACTGAATACATATGCATGCTTATACTTTTCAGAGGTCCGATATTGTTCTATTTACAATCCTTGTTTTATTGGTTTCATGTAATATTCTAATTTTCTGGGATTGTGGATTTGGGGTTCTCATGAGCTGTACGCCATGATCATCACAATTATAACAAATTAAGGCTTGACTTATCTCGCTTTGCATGTAATGCATCTATCTCATATATCAGTTTCACCTTTTAATTTGCATTACTGAAATTAATGAACTTTTGCATGATATTCTAATTTTTCGAGTTTCACCAGTAGTCCAGCATCCTCTTTCACACAGTGGCCCACCAGATGCCACTGGAAGCCTACAGGCAGGAGTTGAAGGCATGCCCTCCCTCGTGCCGTTATTCCCTTGCAACTGGTACTCAGAGGCATCCTGCCTTTGAGGCTAGAGGTAGGCTATAGCCCTCTGACTAATAGCCATTGATAGACCTCTCCTCCATGAAGTTATCCAAACCCTTCTTAAAGTCTTCCAGGTTGTTGGCTGTCACATCTTGTGACAGAGAATTCCACAAGTGGATTATGCGTTGTGGGAAAAAGTACCTCCGTTTGTTGGTCCTAAATTTCGTGGCAATCAATTTCATGGGATGACCCCTAGTTCTAGTGTTATGTGAGAGGGAGAAGAATTTTTCTCTAGTCACTTTCTCCACACCATGCATGATTTTATAGACCTCTATCATGTCTCCCCGCAGTCATCTTTTTTCTAAACTAAATAGCCCCAGGTGTTATAGCCTTGCCTCATAAGAAAGGTGCTCTAGGCCACTGATCATCTTGGTTGCCCTCTTCTGCACCTTTTCCAATTCTACAATGCCCTTTTTTAGATGTGGTGACCAGAACTGTACGCAGTACTCCAGGTGTGCCTACACCATCATTTTGTATAAGGGCATTATAATATTAGCAGTTTTATTTCCAATCCCCTTCCTAATGATCCCTAGCATGGAATTGGCCTTTTCCACAGCTGCTGCACATTGAGTCGACACTTTCAGCAAGCTGCCCACCATGACCCCAAGATCTCTCTCCTGGTCAGTCACCAACAGCTCAGATACCATCAGCGTAAACTTGAAGTTGAGGTTTTTCATCCCAATGTGAATCACTTACACTTGCCAACATTGAACCGCATTTGCCATTTTGTTGCTTACTCGCCTAACTTGGAGAGAACCTTTTGGAGCTCCTCACGATCCGTTTTGGATTTCACTACCCAAAAGAGTTTGGTATCATCTGCAAATCTGGCCACCTCGCTGCTTACCCCTATTTCTAGATCATTCATGAATCAATTAAAAAGCACCAGTCCCAGTACAGATCCTTGGGGGACCCCACTTCTTACTTCCCTCCATTGTGAAAACTCTTCATTTATCCCTACCCTCTGTTTCCTGCCCTTCAACCAGTTAGCAATCCACACATGTACTTGTCCCCTTATCCCACGACTGCTAAGTTTTCACAGGAGTCTTTGATGAGGAACGTTGTCGAAAGCTTTTTGGTGTCCAGGCATACTATTGTCAACTGGATCGCCTTTATCCACACACTTGTTAACACTCTCAAACAACTCCAAAAGGTTCATGAGGCAAGATTACCTTTGCAGAACCCTTGCTGGTTCTCTCCCAGCAGGGCCTGTTGTTCTATGTGCTTTACAATTTTACTACTAGGAACATAGGAAGCTGCCTTCAACTGAGTCAGACTATTGGTCCATCTAGCTCAGTATTGTCTATACGGACTGGCAACAGCCTCTTCAAGCTTGTAGGATGGAGTCTCTCTCAGCCCTATCTTGGAGATGCCAGAGAGGGAACCTAGGACATTCAGCACCGCCTAGAGATGTACATATCAGGCAGGATAGATAGACAGATAGATAGACAGATAGATAGACAGACAAGCGGCCTTATCCCCAGGGCGGCCCCATCCCCTAAGGGGAATATCTTACAATGCTCACATGTAGTCTCCCAGTGTTGACCCTGCTTAACAAAGGGGACGTCATGCTTGATACCGCAAGGCCAGCTCTCCTCCCATGAGCTAAGCAAGGCTCTCAAAGTAGGAGGGCCAGAGACAGGACCTCCCATATCAGGTCCAGATGCAGCAGGGCACCAGCCCACCTGTCTGCCCACAACCACCCCGACTGCTGGCCTCAATCATCCTTCCAGAGACAAGCAAGGCTAGCAACACTCCTAGCCACCACAGAGCTCTGTGGTTGTCTTTGGTAGAATGCAGGCGGGGTTTACCATTACCTCCTCCCACGCAGTATGAGATGATGCCTTTCACCTGTTTTGTTTTGTTTTTAAGAAAATAAGAGTACTGGAGCAGGAATCAGAGGAAATGGACGCTGCTGAGAAGGTAGGCCCCTGCCAGGAAGGTGCGGAGAAGATGAGAGAAAGAGATGGTGGGAAAACAAGAGATCTGAGATGGGGAGTGGGAATGAAATGGGAAAGAGGTCTGGGGCAGGGAATTGGGGGTGGCAGAAAAAGCAACTCAGTGTACTTTACATGTTGAGGAGGGAGGCACCAGTCCACTACACAGTGAACAGTAAATGATGTGTCTGTATGTGTGTGTATGTGTGTGTGGGGAGGGGGGAGTAATCCACATACAGTGGACTGGGCTAATACAATCTTGCTGGCACTCTTGGAGTTATACTCCTTCCACATTGCTATACCATATACCAGAACTAGCCATCACAGAGTTGAACTAACATACATGAGATCTACAGCCCTGAGAGAGTTGCCAAAGCATGCACACAGGTGTGATTTACAAGCTTTGCCAGTACTAATCTGTTTGTTAAGGATTACAGATGTAGATGCTCACTATTTGTCACCTCGTTTATGCCACTAATTATGTGTTTTCAGATTATGGTCCTGCTGACTAAGTAAGTAGTCAATGCCTAACAGTGGCCACAACCACATACTGCCCAGCCAGTTACAGTCTGAACACATCTTTGGCTGAATGTCACTGATATTTGTCAATGTCATGTTAATAATGCACTGAGTATCTGCTAGGACTGATACAGAGCCGCAGATCTTTTATTTACACCACTTGTGTCAATACAATTCAAAAGCTGACTGGCAACTATTGTTACTGACAAGTCACACTGAAGGAAGGGTGGGGAAGGCCAGGTCCACTGGAAAAGTCCCTACTCCCTGCACCAACACCACAAATACCAAAAGGGAGGGCTATTTATTTACCATAAATGTAAAGCTATAAACATAGCTAACAATTAAAAAACATATTTTCCAGCAGCAGCCTGAATGCTATTTTAACCTTGCTTGGCCTTGAAGTACATGGAATTTGGCACTATAAAAATCAATCAGTAAGGGAAAAGAGCAGCTGAGGCACTATCACCAAGACACTCCTACCCTCGGTAGCCACTGAACTAAAAAGATGGGAACATCCAGAGTCAGACCACAGCAATAAGGAGCTCGTATGGGAGTAGGTGCCTTCAAATAACCTGATCCCAGACTTTCTGAAAGGAAAGACAGGTACAAGATTCCCACTCTCAGGTCATCTACCAGTTGCATGGACAATTAAAGGTAAAGTGTGCCACTGAGTTGGTGTCAACTCCTGGCGACCACAGAGCCCTGTGGCTGTCCTTGGAAGAATACAGGAGGGGCTTACCATTGCCATCAGTATGAGATGGTGCTCATCACTGCTGCCTGACAGAGGTGTTTCCCATAGTCTGGGAAACATACCAGCGGGATTCGAACCGACAACCTCTGGCTTGCTAATCAAGTCATTTCCCCACTGCGCCATTAGGTGGCTGACTCCTGGGCTCTTATTAAACCACAATGTATGCCACCTACTATTCCTTCTAAGGTATCAATACTCTCAAGAATAGCAGATGGCACACTTTGTGGTTTAAGTAAGAGCCCAGGCAACTGGTAGATATCCTGAGAGTGAGAATGGCTGTAGATCACTTGTTAGCTGCAGTTAGAATTGTATGCCCAGAGGAGTACTGTTGTGTTTCTTATAGTCTCTCCCTACTGACACCAGCTTTATATCTATAGGAGGAAATGGCAGGCACTTACATATATAGGAGAAAACAGAGGCATACATTTGGGGACAGATCATGGCTGACACATGGAACATAACTGTTTCTGGCAATCCCTCAGTTGGGAACGACAGGAGCTTTTGCCCCCACCTGAACTGTGCCCTCAGTTGCAACCTCTTTATCTGTACCTTTCGTTATAGGCAAAAAAACAACAAAACCCAAGTGCATGGGCTGCAGTGGGGCCAATGCAAGGTAGGACCAACACTTGCTCCCAAACTGGCAATCCCACTGTCAGGGCAGAGTATAGCTTCTGCTCCCAACCCAATAAGGTATGAGAGCACTTTTTTTTTTTAAACCCTCTGCATAGAGTCAAATCCTTTTGCTTCCCTCACCCACTGCACTAGTGAGAAAAATAATGCTCCAATAAGCAGAAGTGTAACAGTTGTCCCAAAAAATTGCTCTCTTCCCGGGAAAAGAGCTGGTCTTGTGGTAGCAAGCATGACTTGTCCCCTTAGCTAAGCAGGGTCTGCCCTGGTTGCATATGAATGGGAGACTGGAAGTATGAGCAGCCATTCTGGGAAGAGCATCTAGGTTCCAAGTTCGTTCCCTAGCATCTTGAAGATAGGGGTGAGAGAGACTCCTGCCTGAAAACTGAAGCCGCTGCCAGCCTGTGTAGACAATACTGAGTGAGATGGACCTATGCTCTGACTCAGTATATAGCAACTTCCTATGCTCTAGGGGTTGCAATCTGAATCGTGGTGGGTGCTAGGCTGCATCCACCACAAAACAAAAATGCAGCTCTGCCAGGGGTGTAAGGAAAGGAATCCGTTTCCTGCCCTCACTCAGGAGAGTGAATAAAGGAGGAGACACTCTTCTCAACCTGGGGTAAGCCACTTCTAACATTCATGATCAACAAAGCAGCCCCCTTCCTCCCCACCCAACTTTAGGGAGGAAAAGTGGCATTGAGTTCCAAGATCCAGTGGCAGACCTGGAAAACCTGCTATCCCTGGTCATCTGCACAATCCCACTTGAGCATGTTCAAAACACACAAAGCTTGAATACTGGCACTCTGGCATCAATTCTTTGGGTGTTGGTGCAAATGCCCACAGCCAATGTGTGCATGCTGGAGAGAGAAAAGAGGTAAGCAGGAAAAATCTGAGTTTAGGGCCAAAGCAATGCACCAGACTCTTATGATAAGAGATTTGGGATATTTAAAAGCCTCTTCAGAAAAAGCAGTGCTCAAACCTGTTACTTCTACCTTCAAAAAATCACCTCTGCATTTTTGCACTAGTGCAAGACAAACCATTCTAGTATGTTGCACATGCACACGCACACACACACTTTATTTATTTGCTTTATAGACCGCCCTTCCAAAAATAGTTTTTATTTACATAAAAATAAAAACAATAGGCTACTGTCTAAGATACTGAAGAGTTACAGGTAAGGGGAAGAGCAACTGGTTGGCTGAATATGGATCGCAGCTCAAGAACAGAACATATCCAATACAGAAAGGTTTGGGTGTGTTTTTTTTGCACATCAGTAAACCACCACTTCCTCCAAATCAATTTAGGGATGAGATTTTGACATAACACAATCTTGCAAGCAGGGTGGATTTGATTTAAATCAAACTGATTTAAACCACGATTTAAACCACGATTTAAACCACGATTTAAACCACGATTTAAACCACGATTTAAACCACGATTTAAACCACTAGCAGGGTGGATAAAAATCAAAAAAATCCAATTTAAATTAAAAAAATCTGATTTTTTTTTATTTAAATCTGATTTTTTTGATTTAAATTGGATTTTTTTGATTTTTATCCACCCTGCTAGTGATTTAAATCGTGATTTAAATCAGTTTGATTTAAATCAAATCCACCCTGCTTGCAAGTAAATCTATTAAAAAGTTACGAATCCTCACAGAACATTTTACTAGGCTATGTATCCAGACACATCAATAACAGTAACTATGGCATGTCAGCAACTTGAGGAAGAAGATGTATCCAGTTTACAGAAATTTCACTGCCTGAAGGTAATCATTACTTGCCATAGAAGACCAAATTATCTTTGTATGATCAATTAGCAAACCTGGCCAAGTAGTCTCTTTGACTGCACCATGACAGTCCACCTCCACAGGATCTTCAGTCTATAATAGGTGAAGAAGAATGAGGTGGGAGAAGGTGTTAAGAACTAATAAACAAGCACTGTGGATAGGACAACAGTCAGGTGGCAAAGGAGGAACAGCTAATCAAGGAATTCTTTTGATGCCCTATAGTACTTTCATTTTATGTATTTTCATTTTATGCAACAGATTTCCTTGTCTAAGCAGTTCAAAAGTGACAAACTGAACTAATTTTGTTTCTCAAGTCAACTTCCTGCCAATACAGTTGACACACACAACACAGGATTGAGTATTTACTCCACCCCTGAAGTCAGCCACTTGCCAAAAACAGTTTGCCAGACCTACTACTAACTCTTCCCTATGGCACAAAAGTATTAGACAGGAAGCCAGCTTAATCCGTTTTACATCTTTAACTGCAATTGCGGAGCTGCAATGACAGAAAGGAAGATCATGGCAGGTGCAGCTTCTCCCACTCCCGCAACAGGTTCTGCTGAACACACATTTTGCTTGGGTATCAAGTGCACACGAATGGCTTCTATCAATGGGAAGAAAGCTGGTCTTGCAGTGGCAAGCATGAATCGCCCCCTTTGCTAAGCAGGGTCCACCCTGGTTGCATATGAATGGGAAACTTTGTGTGTGAGCACTGCAAGATATTCCCCTCAGGGGATGGGGCTGCTCTGAGAAGAGCATCTAGGTTCCAAGTTCCCTCCCTGGCTTCTCCAAGATAGGGCTGAGAGAGATTCCTGCCTGCAACCTTGGAGAAGCCGCTTCCAGCCAGTGTAGACAATCCTGAGCTAGATGGACCAATGGTCTGACTCAGTATGAGGCAGCTTCCTATGTTCCTGTTCTCTTGGTAGGCTTTAATACAAGCATGCCAGTCACTTGATAAGCACAACAAGAAGTGCTGGTGTGATGGGATCCGTCAGAAATGCGACATCATTGACAGAAGATCATTTCAAGTGCAAGCTACTTTATTCGTTCACAAGCATCAAGTGCCGAAGGCACAAACTACGCAAGGTCCCCTGGTTCGTAGAAGAGAGGAAAAGCTGCTCTTGCTGAAGACGACCAAGGATGGAGGCCCCCACGGGTTGCCTTGCCCGTATCAACACCGCCGTGTATTGTGCCCTAGAGAAGGCAGCGACGCCGTGTGAACTCCTCCTCACTTCTCCCCCCAACTCGCCAAGAGGGCTGGGCGAAGAAGGGAATGCGGGCCAAGAGGCCTCCCAGACAGAGCTGCCTCGAGTCGGCTTGCAAGGAGATATAATCTCCGACGCAGGCCACCTCCCCGCAACCCCGCCGCCGCCAACTCGTAAGCGCCGCTGTCCCGCCGCACCCAGCAGAAAGGATAGCGCCGCAGACAGCCCTTCTTCGAACTCCTTTTACGCCATTTGCTAAGCTAACGCAACTAGCGTAAAGCGCAGCATTCACGGAAAGAGACGGGCTTCGCGAAAGGAAGTTTATTCAGAGACGAGGCCGCCGCTCTGCCAAAGGCGACTTCCGAAAACGTAACAGGCGCGCGTAATATTCTCGAAAGGCATTTCCGCAAACAGCGCCGGCTACTACAATCCGGCTTGGAGACTCTTTGCGCCTCGCTCTCTCCCCACCGCTTCCTCCGAGCGACTGACTGACCCACTCACCGGCCGACGAAGTTCTCGAGGACTGAGCTCTTGCCCGCGCTCTGACCGCCTACCACGGCGATCTGCGGCAAATCGAGGTGGCAGCTCTGCCCGATAGAGCTGAAGGCGTCCTGTAGCTTGTTCACCAGCGGGATCAGCTCCTCCATTCCTCGGTTGCCCATGGCAACGACCTAAGGAAGGGGCCAGCTCCCCCCGCAGCTCACAGCCCCAGGCAACAACCACCAAACTTCCCCCTCGGATTCTCCTCATCCGGCCTCAGCGACGCCCCGCTCTCCTCGGCGCCCCGCCCTACTTCTGCCACTCGCCATGACTATTGCTTGTTCAAACTGTCACTTCTTGATCACGACCAATAGAAAAGCGAACCGATGGACAATCATGCTGATAGGGTGCTGTTTACCGGCTACGCCCATTTCCGGTCGGCTTTCTAATTGGGCAGTCTGCCCTGTCATTCGACGTCCCCTTTGCTCTTCACCCAGCCAATGCTGACCTTAGGAGAGCGGTCAACTATCTACTTTGCCCGCCCCATAGCTCGGTAGTCCTTCTTAACTGGCGATAGTTCCTAGCCCTCTGTTCCAGCGAGTCAGCACGACCGACCCCACCCGCCCAACCATAGTCGCTTTTCATTGGCTAATAATTCCGTCACACCGAAACAACAATTACTTCAACTCCCCCGCCCCGTTAACGATTAGATGACAAAAGCTGTTTCCCGTATCAATTCCTCTCTCACGCAAAAAAGTATTGCTTTGCCAAACTTTCAGGATGTATGTCCTCTCAGAAAGAGGAAATAAATCCCGATAGGACTGAAGCTTCCAGTTAATGATTGCGATCTTGCTTGCTTGCTTGCTTGCTTGCTCCGGGTACCCCAGTGTCTTGTGGCTTGTTCCTGTGTGCACTTCTTTGTCTAGAGAAAAACTCCGCCAGATCTTTAAGGGAGAGATAGTAGGTTTGAGAAAGCATGAGTTGACTTCTGGAATCTCGACCAATTAGTAGATAATGAAATCCCTTAGCAGATTTAGCAAACCATTTAGGAGATAATGGCAGATGTTTATGATAAAAATGCATACATAAAATGCACCCAGCTTTTCAAAATTCCAAGTGTGTACCTTATTTAGTGCCAAATTAAAGTTATTGACTGATGCAAGACAACCTGCACCATTGTAGAATGAGGAATGTTATGTCAGGAACCATAAAATAGAAGAAAATGACAGAAGCTAAAAGAATAGCAGCTGCATGGAGCAATTAAAATGAAAGGAACAAAATAGATCCCTGCAATTGTAATATGCCAAAGAATATGCCCCTGCAAGCCTGTAAATAGTTAAAGGGGTCACAAGTGTGTTATTGAAACTGCCATTCTACAACAGCAGCCAAACAATACCGGAAAATGTAAAATTAACATAAGAACAGCCCAGTGCTGGATCAGGCCCAAGGCCTATCTACTCCAGCATCCTGCTTCACATAGTGGCACACCAGATGCCAGGCCCCTGATCATGTTGGTTGCCCTCTTCTGCACCTTCTCCAGTTCTATAATGTCCTTTTTGAGGTATTGTGACCAAAACTGTGCATGGTACTCCAAATGTGGCTGCACCGTAGTTTTGTATAAGGGCATTATGATATTAGCAGCTTTATTTTCAATCCCTTTCCTAATGATCCCTAGCATGGAATTGGCCTTTCCCCACCAATGGCACTTTCAACGGGCTGCCTACCATGACCCCAAGATCCCTCTCCTGGTCAGTCACTGACAGCTCAGACCCCATCAGTGTATATATGAAGTTGCAGGATTTTGCCCCAATATGCATTACTTTACGCTTGCTAACACACTGATCCACATTTGCCATTTTGTTGCCCACTCCCCCAGTTTGGAGAGATCCTTTTGGAACTCCTCCCAATCTGTTTTGGATTTCACTACCCTAACTAGTTTGGTGTCATCTGCAAATTTGGCCACCTCACTGCTTACTCCAACTTCTAGATCATTTATGAATAAATTAAAAAGCACTGGTCCCACTACAGATCCCTGGGGGTCTTCCATCCCTACCCATGCATTCCAAGCAAATTATATGAAGTTTTTTTCCTTTTTTATTCAAAAAGAAAAGGACTATCTCCACATGCAGCATGTTCCTCCTCCAGAATTTAGTCCTGCTGTCTTTTATTAGTGTACCAGTGCATTGATTTAGAAGATTTAGGTTGGACCTGCAAGACTGGGGTTTCAATTCTGTTTGGCCATAAAGCTTTATGAGTAATTTTGACCTCCTAGTATATTTCATCCCAATTTATCTCAAAGGATAATGAGGACTGAATAGATTTGAATATATAATTGCATTGTGTGTGTGTGTGTGTGTGTGTGTGTGTGTGTGTGTGCAAACTGAATGCAAAAGCAGGTTAAAAATTCTGTAGGCTCTCTGATCTTAGCTGTGATTTCCCGTGTGTAATTTTTTTTAAAGAGGGGAAATAACTGGTCCTATACTCCAAACCAGCTGGGTTGACACAATTAGGGGACATTAATATGTTGCTGCACTGAGTGTGCATGTGCATGGTCCCACATATACACAGCCTATTCAAAGCTGTACATTTGCACAAGAACTCCATTAGGTTGTTATGGTCCCTCACACTGCACTATGGCAGGGAAAACGTTCATGCAGGCACAGATGAAAAGAACAGGGAGAAGCTAAGGAAAAACTTCAGAACCAGTATCTTTTCGTTTGCAAGCCCCATGTACAGATCCTTAAAAGATAAATGTAAGCAAAGTTTCAATCCCCATATCTCCTCCTCACAGCAGTCAGCACATAGGGACATTGAGGACTCGTGTGGACTCACTAAAACTGTAGCAAATTTGGTTCAAATCGGTTAGGTGGTTCACAGTTTAGCCAATGTTGCAGCACTACTGTTCTGTGGACTTCCAGAAGCCTCTCTGCCTATGTCTGGGACTACAGGCTTGTAGTTCCCACTCTTAACATGACCAGGAGTCTCACAGGATTGTGAGCTCACCACTTGTTGGAACAAGGGGACAGGTCACTTAGCAGGCAGTGGGACTGTCACCCCCAGGTTCACCAGCTCCAAGCAAATTGAAGGAGATTAGCCTCATGCCTTTCCCTCTATTGGGAATGTCTAAGAAACCCGAGTTAGCTGCTGAGTTAACTCAACTTCAAGGTCTCTCTGCACAGAGACTGACCCTTTCTGGCTACCTCAAGCAAGCTAAAAATAATAACCTTGGTAGTAAAGCAGATAAGGCACTGTGAACCCAGCTACCCCTCTTTAACAAAATAAGTTGATGGGCTCAGGAAATGTGACCATTAAAAATACTGATTGGTTTACTGGGTCCTTCTGACCTGACAGATAAGTCCATTTAAGACTGACATAGGGACACTAGGCTGTTCTTGACCTATTCACGCCATTGTGCTTAAGGTAGCACAACCAACAAAGACAATGGATTCTTTTGAGATCCACAGGAATTCTTCTCCTCAGGAAGGAGGAGGAATCAGCATTTTGGGCTATAACTGGCCCTAGTTTCATGAACCAGTGTGATTCATTTGGGATCTACACTATGGAGTCACCTGCTGTTTGGGCGATTGACCAGACACCAACCATAACACACACCAAGCCGTGTCTTGCTCTTCACACCATTCCAGCTCTCAGCCTCCAGTTCAGCCTTCCTCACCAGCCCAATCTGCCCAGCACACCTCGCTGATATGAGAAGCTGGCTACACGAGAACAGATACCTTTGGGATTTACCCTTACTGCCTAACCCCTGAACTGCATTCGGTTCTCCACTGCCTCCCAGTCCATTCCTGAGGAAAGAGGTCTTTCAGTTATGCCTGAACCACAAGGGTCCAATTGCCACTAAATGGAAGGACGGGGTTGTATGATAACCACTGTGCTCCTCTGGGCTCTCACTATCCCTATTCTTCTTAAATCCAAGAACCTGTTTCTCTGAACCTTCTTTCTCTAGCCAGCCTGGAGTTCATCTAATTTGGACACCAAACTCAAACTGCCTCTTTGCAAGTTATCTGGTTAATCTCTGTAATGTATTTTAGTAATAACTGGCTTAACCCATGCAGAGCATCTGCACGCTGGTACTTGATTGTTCCCCTCCCACCCCCACCACAGCCCCCTCATCTCAGAGTTCTCTCCACCCTCACCTGAGCTGCGCTCCTGCTCCTGCTCCTGCTCCTCCTCCTCCATCCCATTGCTTCCATCCCCCTCATCCCCTCACCCCTCCTGGTAGCTCCTCCATCCCATTGCTCCATGCCCCTCACCCCTCTTGGTTGTGTCTGCAGTGTTGCTGGCACCGATTGGCCAAGCCACAGTCCCCTAACCCCAGAGACCTCCCCACTGTCACCCGAGCCCTGCTCCTGCTCCTCCCCGCAGGAGAAGCAGAAGCCGTTGATTGGGCCCTTACCAACTGCCGCCGCCACCATGGCTGCTCGTTCTCCTCAGGACACTGAAAGGTTCGGGCCCATCCCTTGCCTGCCTGCCTCCCTTCACCAATGGCCTCTGTTGCTCCGAACAGCAGCAACAGTTGACTGGGCCCTTCCTCGTTGCCACGACTGCCACCACGGCCACTCGATCCCCTCAGGCCACTGACAGGCCCAGATTCGTCCCTCACCCTTCCTTCTTTCTCTCTTCCCCTCCTTTCTTTCTCTCTCTCTCCTCCACTCACTCTTCCCCTCTGTCTTCCTTCCCCTCCCTCCCTCCCTCCCTCTCTCTCTCTCTCTCTCTCTCCTTCCTGAGTTAACAGATCTTGCTCATCTTGTTTCCTAATCTAATTCACACAACGGCATCCTCCTTCTCCTGAAGGGGCTCTTTCCTCCCTCACAACCTCTCTCTTTCCAGATCCCTGCCCACTATTATTTTATATAGATATAGATTCTTCTCTCCTCAGCCAGTAACACCTGCATTTCAACTGACCTTAACTATTATAGACTCTTCCTCTGTATATGGAATTCCCACTGCCCAATCACTATGGTGCTCCTGCTCTGCTACTTCTCACTGTGTGTGTGTGGGGGGGCTTGCCACGCACCATCTAAGCCTCTTATATAGAGAGAGATTGCTTTAATCAACTCTCCACTGTACCTCTAATCCTTCAATAAACCGTTTGTATTTGTCAGCCTCAACTTACTCTCTGTCAGTTCCTTTCCCCAGGACCAGAACTATTCTGATGTGGGACTGCTCCACTCTAGCACACTAATTCCCCAGCACAAGTCTGAACATATTTAGGGGTGTTTTGCCAATCACTCCAGAGCACCTCAAAAGTTTATGCATCCACCATACTGAATCAGGGTGGATTATATCATCACAAACTATGCCACTGAGGTGTCACTACAGCTGTACCCAATTTGGTTTCTATTGGTCCAGGCATTGCAAAATTGATGGACACATGGACGGACACACACACAGAATGCCAAGTAATCTCATAAGCCTACTGGAAGGTAGGCTAAAAACAATAACAACCCAAAAGCAGTCAATCTAACACCACAAAGCAGTGTTCTGTCTTCAGCCAAACTGTGAATGAAATTCTATTTTTTCAGATGAACTGTATTTCAGCCAAACTGTGAATGAAATTCTATTTTTTCAGATGAACTGTATTTCAGATTTACTCTTTAATAAGTTGGTAAACGTGCTCAGGTAAGTGACCAAAATTTGCTATGCTTGACAATAAAAAGGTCTCCACTCCTCCAGACAAAGAATCGGCCATATTTCTCTTTTCATTGATCTACTGGTATCTAAATTTATATTGAACTGTGGTGGTCAGCTCAGATATTGAGCTGTGGTGGTCAGCTCAAATTTTAAAGAGAGGATTCTCTGCAAGAGCAATGCTTCATAACAGTTGACATGTTAAACCAGTACAAATTTCATGGTTAGGTAATGACATCCCCGTCTCTATATGTGTGTATATCCGTATCACCTATATCTATATAAAAGAGAGAATTTATTATGGTTTTAGTTTTGAATATCATATTGAGTATAAAATACAGGAAGGGATAGGTGTTGCTTTTTGTATTTTATTTGTACTTAACAGATAAGAATCCCCCCCCGCCTTAAACAGATATATAACATTGAAATGTATTGAAAATAAGACCAATTTATACCGCAATTTTCTGTCTGTGCTGAGTTGTTTTTACATCTGTTTTTGATTCCTCATTATTGCTTTTGATAAGGATTCCTCATTATTGATTTTTTATTCCTCATTATAGTGTAGGGCTTTCTGAATCTCAGTCTGATAATGCAGAAAAACTATTGGACAAATTTAAAGATATAAGAAGAAGTAGAACTGTAAACATCCAAGCAAATTCAAATGTTTCAGAGAGAGTCATTCAAGCCAAGCATATCAGCAAAAGAGATGTTCAAAGATTCTGGAGGATATAGATGGGACCCTTGTGTAAACTATTCAGACAGGCAAGGCAAATTCAAAAAGGGTCAGAATTGCAATGGGAGCACATGCTGGCACTACTTCCAGCCAAGAATGGGGGAAGGGGCAGCAGGGAGGTACGCTGCCGCCCCATGTATTACCCTAAAAATGGAGCGCCAGTGGGGGGGGGGAAGCGGCGGGATGGGTAAGTGCACCCTCCCCTGCCCTTAAAGACACCCCCCTGAGTCAAACCTTCGATCTGGCAGTGCCTTCGAACCGGTTCGGAGGCCTCTAGAACAGCCTCCGGACTGGTTTGTGCACATCCCTATTCTCTCTCTGTGTGTGTGTGTCTGTCTGTCCGTCCATGTGTGTCCCTCATATCAACTTCGCAATGCCTGGACCAATATGAACTAAATTAGGTACAGTTGTGGGGACACATAGGGATACCTCAATGGCATAGTTTGTGATGATGTCATCCACCCCAATCCAAGATGGCAGATGTGTAAACCTTTGAGGCACAAGTGGGCTAACTTGTGAACCACTTAACCGATTTGAACCAAATGTGCTACAGTTGTAGTAGGTTGCCCTAATGGTTTGGTGTGTGATGATGTCATCCACTCCAATTCAAGATGGCGGCAGTGTGAACATCTGAGGTGCAAGCGAGCTAATTTGTGGACTGTCTAAGCAATTTAAACCAAATTGCATACAGTTGCAGTGGGTGACACACAGGGACACCTCAATGGCATAGTTTGTGATGATGTCATCTATACTGATTCAAGATGGCAGACATGTAAACTTTTGAGGCGCAAAAGATTGGCTGCCAATAAGTTTCAGGACAAAGTACAAAGTGCCTTTAAAGCCCTGAATGGCTTGCTTAGATCCGGGGTACCTGAGAGAGCGCCTTTCTCTACAAGATCCCCACCACTCATTGAGATTATCAGGAGGGGTCTGACTCTGGGTGCCACCAGTTCATCTGGTGGTGACCTGGGATAGGGCCTTTTCTGTTGTTGCCCCTAAGTTGTGGAATACACTCCCCCAGATATGAGGGGATTATCTTTCTTGGAGACTTGCAGGAGAGTTAACAACCCATATTTTTAACCTGGCTTTTAATGTTTTTTAGTTTTAATTGCAGTTTGTATCTGCTTTTAATACAATTTTCATCTGCTTTTAATTGGTTTCTGATTTTAATTGTTATGTATTTCTGATTTTAGTGTATAAAATATATATCATGCCCTGAGCCACGGGCGATATGTAAATCAAATAAATAAATGCACAGGAGAGGAGGGCTGGTCTTGTGGTAGCAAGCATGACTTGTCTCCATAGCTAAGCAGGGTCCACCCTGGTTGCATATGAATGGGAGACTTGATGTGTGAGCACTGCAAGATATTCCCCTCAGGGGATGAAGCCGCTCTGGGAAGAGCAGAAGGTTTCAAGTTCCCTCCCTGGCTTCTCCAACATAGGGCTAAGAGAGATTCCTGCCTGCAACCTTGGAGAAGCCGCTGCCAGTCTGTGAAGACAATACTGAACTAGATAGACCAATGGTCTGACTCAGTATATGGCAGTTTCCTATGTTCCTATGTCTCTTTCAGTTTCAAACATGTTGCTTGGCATAGCCTACAACTTGGACAAGGGCGACAAACTGAGATATCCAACAATATCAGTTGTTTATGTCAAATCTTAATCCAGTTCAAACAGTCTTTTGGTCTGTCAGACGTACCTTTTCTAAGAGTTACATCAGACTGTCAGGAGGTTCAGCTTCTCACACATCTCTCCCACCACTGGAAGAAAAGGATAGTTCCACTTTGCATCAAGTGTCTAAATGCTGTATCTCCCTGACCACTACGCCAACAGAACCCAGAAAAAAATGGAGGTTCCTTTCAAAGTGTCATGGAAATACCTCCACCTAGGGAAATAAGTGCAGCACTGAGGAGAGGAGCCACGGCAGTGTGTGGCTGTGATAGGTGGTTGGAGTGACATAAGAGATACCTATTTAAACATACAACACCCCAATGCAAGGTAAAGCAACAGCCTGCCTACCCCTCTGATATCAGATAGTACAGGTGGTCACCTTTCCAGGGTTGACTGGTAATTTTTTGCTCCTTTCCAGATCGGCTGGGGGTGGGGAATTGGCTTTCAGCTGGGTTTGCAGGAGTCATAAGCAGTTTAGTAGGGCCATGCTTGCTTGCCTCTGGTCACAACCAGCAGGTACAGTGTGGGAAGAGCAGAAATGTAATAGGCAGGAACAAAGGATACACTGGTGAGCACCCTGAGACATTATAGTGGTGAAGGGAGGGTTGCCCAGACCAATCTCTCCAAGCTTACTGGTTCAAAGGAAAATGGGATGGGTACCCTTAGGTACTGGTGGCCTTCTTGACCTCAAAAGCTTAAGGGCTTGGAACCTCCTCAGCACCAGGAAATAAAGAGCAAGGATCAACTTTTTATTGATGTGAGACAGGCTTGGAGCTAGGATGGGGTCACTGAAATAAGACTGAGTGCAGGGGTCATAGAGTAGGGACAGATAGGACAAGATTTTTTTTTGATAGGACAAGATTTTTTTATTGAACCAACAAACTACCAAAACATACAGTACGTTGCCAAAGTACAATTATATACAAAGTGGTTGTTTGTACATGATAATCTACAAAGATTTACACACAAGAATTTGGAAACACACAGGGAGACCCTAACTCACTGCCTCTACTCCCAATGCCCCTAGTGGTCATTAGGACAGTTGGTGCAAAAGGTCAATGCACTAGAACTCCATCTCCAACACTTTTTAGTGTAGAAAAAAAGATGACGTATGGGGAGGCATGACAGAGGTCTATAAAATCATGCATGGTGTGGAGAAAGTGGATAGAGAGAAATTCTTCTCCCTCTCACATAACAGAACCAGGGTTCATCCCATTATATTGATTGCCTGGAAATTTAGGACCAACAAACGGAAGTACTTTTTCACACAACACATAATCAACTTGTGGAATTCTCTGCCACAAGATGTGGTGACAGCCAACAACCTGGATGGCTTTAAGAGGGGTTTGGATAACTTCATGGAGGAGAGGTCTATCAACGGCTACTAGTCGGAGGGCTAAAGGCCACCTCCAGCCTCAAAGGCAGGATGCCTCTGAGTACCAGTTGCAGGGGAGTAACAGCAGGAGGGAAGGCATGCCCTCAACTCCTGCCTGTAGGCTTCCAGCGGCATATTGTGGGCCACTGTGTGAAACAGGATGCTGGACGCGATGGGCCTTGGGCCTGATCCAGCATGGCTCTTCTTATGTTCTTATGAACTTCATTAAAATATTCCCAGGGGTCTCTTTTACAGCCTGCTGCCATTATAGGTGTTTCTCTTCTACAACGGAGGAGGATACAATCAGAAAAAGTTTCCTCTGGACTGCATGAAGTTGTGTAGCTATAATTGAGTAGATGGGTTCAAAGAACCTGGAGCCCCCAGTTCCACCCCTCCCCAGTTTCTTTATTATCTCCCTCACTCCAAGGGGCCACTGGGAAGAGGGGTGAACACAGCTCCCTCTCCCCTAGCTGCACCCCTGACTGCATGAATATGTTTTGTTCATTTTGGTTTCACTTTCTATTCCCCTCCCCTCCCCATCTCATGCATTTATATCCAGGCTCCTCCTCCTGACTCAGATCTACTCCATCACTGCAAATCCTCTATTCATTCGTTGACCTTCTTTGTCTTTGCACCTGGGGGTGGGGCTGGGGGAGCAAGAACTTGACTGTGTATGTTTATGTGTGTGCATGCGTGTGCGTGCTGTGCTGCATGTACATCACCTGTGTAATAGGACAGATCAGGTCTGTTATCTCTCATCCCCATATTCTGTTCATAGAATATAACTGATTATATTCATGATGATACCTTTGACAAGGTTCTTTATGAATTTTTTTTTAATCAATTTGAATTTTTAAAAATCTGATTTAATATTTTTTTAAAAAAATCTGTCCAGGAGGGGGCAGCAGCAGCTAACTTTTAAAAGTAAAGTGTGCCATCAAGTTGATTTTGATTCCTGGCTTGCACAGAACCTTGTGGTTTTCTTTGGTAGAATACAGGAGGTATATAACATTGCCTCCTCCCACGCAGTATGAGATGATGCCTTTCAGCATCTTCCTATATCGCTGCTATGGGGATTCGAACCAGCAACTTTCTGCTTGTTAGTCAAGCATTTCCCCGATGCGCCACTTAAGGTGTAATCAACTAACCTTTAGTGTGCTTTAAAGTACTTTAGGTCCCAGCTGGAGTAATTAGACCCCACCTAAAACCTGGAGCAGCAGGGCAAGGAGAGAAGTTAAGACATCCCCAGGATGTTACAGTCAATTACAGAATTGAGTAAAAGTTGCAAAACAGAGCAGGGGCTGGGGATGGTGAGGGACAGCCAGGACCTGCATTGTATTTCAAGCTAAAATAAGCTCTACATTAGGAGAAATGTAGTTCAAAAGAAACTTCTGTTTTAAAATGTGGCTACTTCTAAACAGGTGCTTCTTGTGAATGAACTTTCCCCCAAGAAGGGCTTATTTTACCTTGACACACACTGGGGATGAAATCTGTCAGGTGAACAACATATATTTTTATGGACTAACATAAAAAGAAATGAGCAGGAAATAAAATCCCATACAATCAGAAACAGTCTGCTAAGTGTCTGGGATAAGTACAAGAAAAGGATTAGCTCGGATTTATCACCTTTGGCATCCATTTTAATTTTTTTTTTTTTGTATGAAGAAGAAAAATCTAATAAATTTGATCTTTGGAGAGAGAAGGCATATAGCATGCAAGATTTAACTACTGGAAAAGCAAAACCTAAATCTATTCAAACTCTTGATTTGGAATGGTCCAAGGAACCTTCGTGGTTTCAATATTTACAAATTAGCGCAATAGGGCAGAAAGAAATACAAAAACAAGGTGTTAAGCTCAGAGACTTAACGGAATTTGAAGTACTAATAACTAAAAATGTTGATCATTTATTGGTTATACAATATACAAGTTGATATACAAGTTGCTGCTGAAATATGATTCAGAAACAGAACAGATTAAAGACTGCATGATTAACTGGATGCAAAACTTAAACAGGACAATTGATATTTAACAATGGAAGGTGAATATCAAATTTACAGCAAATAGCACCCTAAGAGAAAATTGATACAAAATATATTTTCATTGGTACATTACTCCTTCGACCATTAGAAAGATGGACAGCAATTACCCTGGAGATGGTTGGAAATGCAAGAACCATGTGGCAACATTCTATCACATGTGGTGGACTTGCGGCAAAGCACAACAATTCTGGGGGGGAAATTCACATTAAGATGCAACAAATTTTAAATATAAACTTTCCTTACTCACCTGAGCTCTTTTTGTTAAATATGATTAAACCCTGTACACCTACTAAATACACGGAGCTATCTTTATATATGATTACTGCCGCCAGGATTCTTTATGCTGACAACTGGCGGTCACAGGCAACCTCAACTTTGGATAAATGGGAATATTCCCATATCCCCAACTATGGGAATATGCTTCGATGGCTAAGGTCACCGCTTGTTTGCGAAATAACTCAGATGAAACATTTGAATTAACTTGGGAACCTTTTATAAATTTCAACATAGCACAGGGTCAACATCCACACCCAAGATTTGGGGTCTTTTTAAAAATACTGAGGGCTGACTAGTGTATTACTTAAATCTTCTATCTCTCTGCAATATTTGTTGTGAGGGTGGAGGTTTGCAAAGGGTGGAAGGTTGGCAAAGGATGGAAGCGGAATCTTGGATTGTCGTATGTAATATCTCATATGTAGCTGTTGGAAGTTCAAGAGATGATAATGCAATCAGAGGCGTATCTAGGGAAAATAGCACCTAGAAAATAGCGCCCACTGAAATTGCGCCTGCTGTCCAAACATCTGACACCCATCTTTTAGATAACTTTACCATAATATCAGCTCAAAAATACAAGTCAAGCTCGTTAATCTTTTAATATTTCAAAAACTATTTAGCAGTGGACGTAGCCAGACCAAAAAATGCTGGAAAACAACAAATTTCAGTATGCTGGGGCTCATGAAATACCCAAATACTATGTGGAGGTGTACTTGGAAAACTAAACAGAAATGCCTGTCTAATTCTCTACTATGCATTGTAGTATCACTATTACATAAGTTTTAAAAATAAATGGAGAATTTGACTTTTCCCAGATACTCTGAAAATAATTAAAGGATATGCAGAGTAAACTGTGTCACTGCTTGGAATATATTCTAGTATTTAAGAAAGACAGTTAAAATGAGAGAAAGAGAGCAAGAAACTCCCAGTGGGCCTTAATACTAAGGATTTCACACTGATTCAAATATAAACTCACCATTAATAGCCATATTATTAAGACATCACATTTAACTTACTTATCACAAGAAGCAAAGTAAGAGCAAATGAATACAATCCTAGCTCATAAAGTTCAGCTCAGTATTCACAAGCCCTGATTCTTTGTACATAGTGCCAAACTAAATATGTATACAGTATATTTAAAAAAAATTTTTTTTACCTGTAGCCCCTTTGGTAGGCTTCCTAAAGGCCATGGGGGGGGGGGTCTGCAAAGGTTCCCACTCCCCCTGCTGGGCTCTAGGGCCTTGCAGGGACCATTTGAACATGTGCAGAGGCCATTTTAAAAAATAAATTCTTTTTTAAAAAATGGCTGCTGAAAACAAAATGTCCACTGCACATGCTCAAATGGCCTAGGCCTCACAGAGGCCATTTGAGCATGCACGGTGGCCATTTTGTTTTTGGCAGCCATTAAAATTTTTTTTTTTAAAATGTCTCCCCCTTCAAGTGGTGCTCAGGGCACGTGCCCTGCCTGCCACATGCTAGATAGGCCCCTGAAGGCAATCATGTTATTTCCGTCTATTTTCTCACTAAAAAACAAAAAACAAACAAACCTCCAGTAGGTTTACACAACCTATTAATTATTTGGCCTGCTTTTTATTCTTGGTACCTTCCTCTCACCATAGCCTTTGGCTCCTGTTTCTATGTGGTCTTCTGACTCCTGATTCTAGTTCAGTTGTTTTCCTAGCTCCAGCTTTATAGATAAGGTCTGCTCGATCTGACCACAGGAGAAGCATGCTCTTGATTCACAGTTACCTTGAGTTATCTATCTATCTATCTATCTATCTATCTATCTATCTATCTATCTATCTATCAAATTTGTACTCTGCCAAATTGGAAATGATGTCCAAAATTGGAACTGATGTCCAAAATTGTTTATTATCATTAGTTACATACCTAGTCCACCTTTCCTCCAGGGAGTTCAGGGTAACAAACTGGGTTCTTTCCATCTCCTTTTATGCTAACCTTGTGAAATAGTTTAGACTGAGAGCAGGTGACTGGCCCAGAGCTGCCTGGCGAGCTTCAGGGCTGTGTGGAGATTTGAACTGGGTCTCCTCATTTCTAATCTGACATCTAGCAGCTAGTACACTACACGGGGTCAGGGATGAGATGTGAGAAGATGGAAGATAGTTTCCTGTGATGCAAGAGCATACAGAGTTGTCTTTAGGAGGCAGACTCCATGTCTAGGTAGGGCCACAATTTACCCCAATGTCTTCCTAGGCAAACCCTACTTGAAATGAACAGGAACTGCTCAAGAGCACTGTAGTGGCCAGCGCATTGCACTATTTTGTGATTCTGCCAAGGCCACTCTATGCCGCTGCAGCAGTGTAGATTGATTCTGCTGCACAGGCAACCACTATCTTTATGAGCTTTGGTATAGCAGAGTTGAACAAAGGCATTTCATTATCAAGCAATGGACAGTGTGTGCGGCAGGTTTAAAGTCAAAGTAGCACCAGAACCTAAAATCATATCTCAGCATTAAAACAACATCTCAGCATCTTATTATATCAACTAGTATTTTTAAGCCCATTATAATAACGGGCGCTAGCCTTTTTACCCCCCTTTATGTGTTCTTCATCTCTTTTTCCTTTGTGTGTGTGTGTGTGTGTGTTTGTTTGTCTCTCCTGTCCCACCCTCCCTCCTGCCCCACACTCTGGCCTCTCTTCCTCCCCCTCCCACCCTGCTCGCACCCTCCCCTTCCTGTCAGCCTCCTGCCCCAGTCCCTCCTGCCACCCCACTCCCTCTTGCCCTTCCCTTCCCCCTCCCCCTGCCTAACTCCCTCTTGCCCTTTCCCCTCCTCCTGCCCCACTCCCTCTTGCCCTCCCCCCTCCCCCTCCCTCTTGCCCCACTCCCTCTTGCCCTCTCCCCTCCCCATGCCCCACTCCCTCTTGCCCCTCCACCCTGACCCACTCCTTCTTGGCCCTCCCTCTTCCCCCCTGCCCCACTCCTTCTTGCCCTCCCCCCTGCCCTGCTCCCTCTTGCCCTCCCCCCTCCCCCACTCCCTATTGCCCTCCTCCCTGCCCCATTCCCTCTTGCCCTCCCCCTCCCCCCTGACCCACTCCCTCTTGGCCCACTCCCTCCTGCCTTCCCCCACTCCCTCTTGCCCCTCCACCCTGACCCACTCCCTCTTGGCCCTCCCTCCTCCTCCCTGCCCCACTCCCTCTTGCCCTCCCCCCCACTCCCTCTTGCCCTCCTCCCTGCCCCAGTCCCTCTTGCCCTCCCCCCTCCAACCCTCCCTCTTGCCCTCCCCCCTCCCCCACTTGCCCTCCCCCCTTCCCCCTCTCCCCTGCCCAGAAGAATCTTGCGCTCCCCCCCCCCCCCCGGCAACTTTACTTACTGTTTTGAATGCGAAGGAGAAAGGAGCTCGCAAGCAGAGCTCCTTTCTCGGCCAAGCTTCTTCCCGGACTGTTGCATTGGGTGTAAAGGACGCCTATTGCATCCATAGCGGCAGGCTGGGCAGTGTCTTTGCCGAGAGAGGAGCTCTTTTCATGAGCTCCTTTTCCTCGCTTGTCTGGGTTGATTCTTCTTCGGGTAAGGAAGTCTCGGGCAGCTGGGTGGGCGGTTGGTGGCGGCGGCGGCCGCGGAGGCATTTTCCTGGGCCATGTTGGCCCTTGTTCATGTGTGGGGGAGCGGGGAAGGCAGGATCGGGCTCCTGGGAGGGTGGTTGGCGGCCGCCGCCGCGGTGGCATTTTCCAGGGCCATGTTGGCCCTTGTTCGTGGCGGGGGGGTTGCGGGGAAGTCGGGCTCTAGTGTGGGGAAGTCGGGCCCCAAAGTTCCCCCCCGCCCGGCTTCGACGGCGGTGCCAGGCCTCGGCGGCGGCTCCGCCACCACCTCGGCCAGCTTCCCCCGCCGCCTCCTCCCCTGCCCAGCTTCAGCGGCGCGGCCAGGCCGCGGCCATGGCTCCGCCGCTGCCTTGGCCGCGCCGTGTCCTCTGGCCGAGGCGGCGGCTTTGCCGCCGCCTCGGTCAGTGTCCCCCGCCACCGCTTACCCGGCTTCTTTGGGGCGGCCACTTCTGGCCGCCCAAGATGGCTGCCGGGTGCTGGCGGTCATGTCTCCCTGGCTCTGTTCTGGGCATGCGCTTCGCGCATGCCCAGAACAGGCCAGGCACGAACGCACGCTTGGTGTTCATCCACGGATGGACACCAAGCGTTTTATTAGAGAGGATACAATAATATCGGATGCCAAGTTTTCTAAAAATGTATGCATGGGAGTCAGGCTGTCAGATCTTGCTTCTGTGCATCTCTGGACAAAGGCAAGGCAAGCCTGACTTGGAAGTTTCTATAGGAACATAGGAAGCTGCTCTCCTCTGCTCTCCATTCACCCACTCACCAACTCACTCACACATACACAAATGCATGCACACGAGGAAGCTGCCATATACTGAGTGAGACCATTGGTCCATCTAGCTCAGTATGGTCTACACAGATTGGCAGCGGCTTCTCCAAGGTTGCAGGCAGGAATCTCTCTCAGCCCCATCTTGGAGTTGCCAAGGAGGGAAATTGGAACCTAGACGCTCTTCCCAGAACAGCCCCATCCCCTGAGGGGAGTATCTTGCAGTGCTCGTATTTCTGGTCTCCCTTCCATATGCAACCAGGGCAGACTCTGCTTGACTAAGGGGGCAAGTCATGCTTGCTACCACAAGACCACCTCTCCTAGGGGTCAGGAGGCATCATCTGGCCTAAGAGGCTTCCTTAACTGAAGTACTTAATCTCCCTGCAGTTCCCTCCTTTAATTAGAGCTGGGTAGTGGTAGCACAAAAGACTTTCGGGCCACTAATTCAAGGCTGGCTGTAAGGCTTGAGTTGGCCATTCTCTCGAAATGAATTACATATTAAATCTCAGAGCACACTTTTCACATTATTAAAATCACTGTAATGTGCAATCTGGAACCACATAGCAAACTTCTATCAATGTGCCATCTAGGTAGTATACAGATATGTGAGCAATCATCCCAGAGTTTAGTAGAGTGCTTGCACTCAATAGCCATCTTGCCATACAGGTGGCCCTTGTTATCTGCAGGGGTTCCATTCTCGCCTAGAGCCACAGATAATGAAATAGCGGATAATGAGACCTTGAGTGAATGGGAATTGAGGGGGGGTAGGTTCTGCAGGTTAAAAAAAGACTTTAAAAGGCAGAAATAAAAGGAATACAGTAATTTACCATGCTCTCCAGGTCTCAAGTTGTTCAGCAGTGCCCCCCAAGTCCCCAATTCTTCTGATTTTCCATGGAAAATCATGGGGTGGGGGGTTAAAACAAAATTGCTCCCTTCAGCAAAATAGTGGCTGGAAATGACTTTGGAGGTCATTTCTGGCCACCTAGGAACTGTGACTAGGCAAATTTCAACTATTTTTAGAACCATAGGTAATGAGGCCGGGTATACATGGACTGACCACAGATACATAAAACCACAGGCGCTGGGACTGCAAATAATGAGAGCCACCTGTATTATGTAATGCATATGCCAGAAGAGCTGGAGCCAGTTCTTGTCTTAGACCAAGGTGTAGCCAATAGTCATCACTTGAACAGATACATTTAAACTGTTCTTTACATTCTAACTGGACTTTTTCTCAAGCTTTTGACTGAGTAATGAGAAAAATTGCAGTCAGTGAACAGTACAACTTAATGGCATGACTGACCTGGGCGTGTATTGAAATACCCACATAACCTTGCATGATAAGTCACCAAGATGGGTTTTAATTGATTTACAGCTTACTATTAATGGTGTGTGGTTCTCAGAGGGGGCAAAAAACGGGACGAGTAAAACAGTTTCAAGCGCATTTTACTGTCAAACCTGAAACACAGCATTTAATTCATTCTCCTCTGCTCTCCATTCACCCACTCACTCACATATACACAAACACACACATGAGGCATGCCAGTGAAATAAGTTGTACTTTGTCCACATCAGCATTTTGCTTTGGAGTGAGTCACTATCGTAGACATAACTGCTAACAGGGAACATGTATTGAGGATGTCTTTCTTCATCCATATCGCATACCCCTCTTGAAATTTACTCCATTCAGTGGTTGTTAGCAGTTGCACAAGAGTGAAGTACTTTAGAAGTAAGCATCATTCCCTTTGCTTCTATTCCCCGCTAAAGAGAATGCAGCCGGGCTTGTATTGTAGTTGTTAAGATTACATTTCCACTCAAGGAAAACAACCAGCTGTTACCCAGCTGAGACACATTCCAAAATTTGTCATAATTCTTTGTGATAGAAAAATAATTAATATTCCAAATTAATTTGGAATTAATTTGGATTCCAAATTAATTTGGAATATGCTGTCAAAATAAGAGCCATCTCCGTCTCTTTGGGCTTTTAGGAAGACCCTCAAGAAAAACCTGTTCTCTCGGGCTTTTAAACTGTTTGTTTTAATCCTGTGAAATTGTTTTAACTTTTTTATGCTGTGAGATTGTTTTAATTGTTTTCACTCTGCTCTATATTTGTTGTTTTAAATTATACACACTGCCTGGAGATACATATTTCAGGCGGTATATAAATATGATGAATGAATGAATGAATTAATTAAAAAAGAAAGAAAGAAACACACTGGGGGTCCTGGTCCTCCCCGTCCCCTAGAAGCTCTGTTTTGCACATTTTATTCAGTTCTCTTGTATCCCCATTGCTTGGGCGAATGAGCGAGTGGAGGGAAGGGGAGTGAGCATGCGGCAGGGAGGGGGCAGCTGAGAGTAGGTGGCTGACACTGAGCAATAAAGCAGGGGCTGTGGTGGGGGCCTGGGGGTCAAGGAGAGCAACCAGACCTTAGTGCACAGATACTCTGTGCGGGTTCAGCTAGACTATATGGGCCTGTCAGTGTCCTGAGAGGAACAAGTGACCAAGGCGGCGGCAGCAGGGGCATAGCAAGGTTGGAGTGGGCCCAGAGACAAGATTTTAAAATGCCCCCCCCCCCACTGAAGCTCAACTCATGAAGTAAAGAAATCTTAAATGAGGCTGAATAGTGGTAACAAAAAGCAGTGTGTGTGTGTGTGTGTATCCCCTATGTGCCACAACAGAACATCATCCTTTTTTTTTTTTTTAAGACATGCTGTTCTGGTAGCTCCAGGTCTTAACACTCACATCAATTTCGGAGGAGAAATACAACTGAAGGAAGCCTGGGCGGGTGCGCGGCTGGGGGAGTCAGTCATGTGACTTGCCTCTGGGGGTCCCCCAAGGGGCTGTCTCCCCTTGCCCTATTATAATTACTCCCGTGGGCGGCAGCAAAGAGCTCAGTCAACTGCTGCTGCTGCTGCTGCTGCTGAGAGAAGCAGGGCTTGGGTGAGGGAGGGGAGGTCTCTGGTGTTAGGGGGCTGTGGCCTTGGCCAATTGGCATGGCCGTGACCAACAGCAGTGCGGAGAATGGAGCAATGGGATCTAGGAGGAGGGGGCTGTGGTGGGGGGTGATGGGAGCAATCAAGTACAAGTGTGCAGATGCTCTGTGGGGGTGAAGCTAGTTGGGTGATAATCTATGTGTGGACCTAATAAATTTCTGGAGTTCTGTTATATGCTGATTCACTAGAGTGCATCTTGTCAAGGGGTGTGTGCTGCCCCTGGTTTTTTTGACATCTCACTGGGGATTTGAAGAGTGACTTTTTCCATATCCTTCACAGGTCCTAGAGAAAAAAATAGTTCAGGCAGCTGACACATTTTCCGCCTCCCCTTTTAGCAATCTAAATGATGTCGGTCTTGCCCTTCTGACGTGCCAACCACTCCCTCCCCTGGAGAGTGTAAAACCTAGCTGGCATGCAGCTTGGGTACTCAGACCAGGAAGCCACACCTGAGTAAGCACAGCATGCAGGTAAGACAGCAGGATACTCTATCGGGGACAAGAGAGAGAGAGAGATGGAGAAAGGCAAGCATCACATTAAGGAGAGCGGGGACAAATAGCTGGGAACTGAGTGGAAACTTGATAGATGATTGAGCTACTGTTGATCATGTATATAACAACAGTGTGCATAATGCTTTTTAGAATAAGAAAACAAGAAGACAGGTCCTTGCCCCAAAGAATGTATAATCTTAAATTATGAAATTTAAACACAGAAGGAGGCTACTGAAGAAGGGAAAGAAGATGGAAGCAACAATAATGGGAATGTGCTTGAGAAGAGGTTACTCTCTTCAGCCACTGAATAGATCACTGCTGCCTTGGTTCTCTTTCCCACATTCCATATAGCAGTACAATTTGCAGGACCCAGGAATAAGAGCTTGTAGGGCCCGCTCTGAGGGCATGGGAGAACAAGGGGGGGCTATGGAGTTCTCAAATGTAAGGTGGGGGAGACAATAGAGTGATTGCAGAGGATGAAGGGAACTGGGCAAAGAGGAAAGCAGCATTTCTTGTGACTTTTGGAAATATGAAGGTCTAGATATTATGTGAGTCTCAAAGAAGCTTCAGTGACAGCTGGTGAGACTTAAAGCCACAACTTTGGCTCTTATCGAAGGGTGTTCCACCAAAGGAAATAAACTGTGCTTAGAAGCAGGGCATTCCTCTGCTAAGGATCAGAAGAGAGCTTGAATTCTTTTAACATCATCTGCCAAACTGGTACTATTAGAGAAATTGCTTAGGAATCAAATAGGTGGTGGGAGCCAAATCTATATAAAGACTGGCCATGGCTGAACAGAGTTTAGCCCTGGAGTGTGGACAGATTTATGGGGGTGTACAGTTACCCCTCGGTTTTAAGTATCCATGACTAGGAAATTGTGGCAGGTCTCACCAAATACTCACCAGAGTATCAGATACTCACCAGAGTATCTGCTGTTTGGCAAAATTTCTTGGTAATTTTTGGGTCCCCCCCACTGCTATTTCCAGGAGTCAGGAGTGATTTCTGGGGGTGAGGGGTGATTTTTGGAGTTCAGGAGTTATTTAGGGGGTCAAGGGTGATTTCCATGGTTCCCCTTCACTCCTCTTACTGACTCATGGAGATTTGGGGGGATTTTTTTCCTATTTTAAACTGTATTTTGCTGTCTTTTCACGACCACGATTCCCCTAACCCCCTGTTTGCCATTGAATTAAATGATCCACCAACCACAAATTCACCAACCATGAGGTTTTTCTGGAACGGAACCCTCATGGTTGGCAAGAGATGACTGTACTGCTGGTAGTTGGTGCAGCCTACATGATCCTTTCTGACTTTGTGGGTCTAGCTCCCTGTTCTCAGTCAAATGACTCCAGTCCACCTAATGCAATAAGTGTGCCTTTGAGCATTCCTTTGCCAATGGGTAACCTTGGAGAAGCTGCTGCTGGTCTGTGTAGACAAAACTGAGCTAGATGGACCAGTAGTCTGACTCGGTATATGGCAGCTTCATATGTTTGTATGTAGTCCTCATACTTCAAGTTAGGGAACTTGCTTTCCATGCTAGAGGATGTCTTCCAAAAAGATTTGAACCCCAGAGTATCTTTTTCTTAGGATCCATACAATGGATAGGTAGGCTTCCTACTTTAGAGCACCTCTCTTTAAAAGTTATCTGCCCTTGAATTAAGTCCTGTGACCAGGTGCCACAGAACCACTGAGGACACTGTAGGGTTTGTCTGTACAGGAACATACCATTTTGGTTGCTAAGTGCCAAGCAAAGCTGTAACTCTCCTTGGACTTCAAGGAAACTTGACAAACCTATTTAAGTTTTCTTTGAGAATCAAATAGCAGGGGAATAAACAGATGGGAGATTTGACCATGGAGCTGCATAATCTCATCTACTCTTTCTTTCTTTCTTTCTTTCTTTCTTTCTTTCTTTCTTTCTTTCTTTCTGACTTTCTTGTTTTTCTGTGTAAACAGAACTTCTGTTGGAAAACAGTATATAAACATTCTTAGTTGTAATAGTATATCACTTTTCATTTGAAGACACCCCCACCCCAAGATGGCTTACAGGCATAACAAATCATCTTACAAACAGGGGTGCAACTCCCCACAGCACTTGATAGGTCCCCCCCTCATTTTATTGAATTTCCCCTACAATGTCTTACCTTTTCACCTCCTCCCCAAAGAGTTTTTCTCCTCCTCAAATGTTAGCATTTTTCTCTTCCTTTGTTAAAAAAGTGCCTTTCTGTTTCCCCAAACAGAAGCATATTTATTCATTCATAAACACACACTAGGGTTGTGCATTTTGTATTTTTTTCTGTTTTGTTTTTGGCCCGAATCCGAAACACCCCCATTTTGTTCTTTCTTCGAAATTGCAAAATCCAAAACACCCCAATTTTGTTCTTTCTTCGAAATTGCAAAATCCGAATCCGAAACATTTTGGATTTTAAAAAATGGCCTTGGGGGGGAAACTAGTGGGTGGGGGTGGTAGTGCCCGATGGGTGGAAACTACCACCCAAGTTTCAGAGGAATTGGGCAAAGGGCTGATTTTTAGTGAATTTCTGAAGTATAGGATTTTTCCCATAGGGAAGAATGGAGGTTTCAACAAAAGTATAGCTTCATGTTGGGGGGAAAGGGGTGGCCCAGAGCAGAGTAGGGTGGGTGGTAGTGTCCAGTGGGGGCAAGGAAGCTGCCAGAAGTATTTCAAAGGAATTGGGCAGAGGGCTGATTTTTAAAGATGTAGTGGAGTTTGTGCGTCTGTAAAGGTCTTCCTCATAGGGAATGATGGACCTCCATAATTCCTGCCCCATAACTGCACTTGGGGGGCGGGACGCCAGGGTGGCCCAGAGCAAGTGGTGGTGTAGAGCACATAGGGTGCCAACCACCCACATGCGTTGCTAACCCATGGGGTACTGGGTTCTGTTGTTTCTGAAATGTTTTGAGTGTAGATTCAGATTCTCTGGTAGCATATGAGAGTAGATTCATGGTTTGTCATTGAAAATCTCATATGCTACCAGAGAATCTACACTCAGAACACCTCAGAAACAACAAAACCCAGCACCCCATGGGTTAGCAACCCATGGGGTTGGTTGGTACCCTATGTGCACTACACCACCACTTGCTCCCAGTCACCCCAGTGCCCCCCAGGTGGAGTTATGGGTCTGCTGAAACCTCCATTATTCCCTGGGGGGGGGACCTTAAAGAAGCGTAAACTTCAACAATTCCTAAGAAATCAGCCCTTTGCCCTATTCCTTTGGAATCTGGGTTGTGGCAGGCACCCCTTGGGGCACTGCCACCCAACCCACTGTTTTTCCCCCTCAGGCCCCCTTTCTGCCCTGAATCTACCCCAAAGACATGTCAACTTCAAAAATTCTTTAAAAATTAGCCCTTTCCCCAATTCCTTTGGAATCTGGGTGGCAGCAGCCACCCATTGGGGCACTACCACCTGAACCACTCTTCTGCCCCTAAAGCCCCCTTTCTGCCCCAGATCCACCCCAAATAACATCAACATCACACATCAACAGCAGCAGAGCTTTGGAAGAAAATCAGGCAGATTTCCAAAGGTCATGCACATCCACATTCCCCCTGCCCGAAATGCAATTGATCTACAGTGTGAAACAACAACAAAGAAATGCACACTGCCCCACTGGCCAATGAGGGTAAATGCACACTGCCCCACTAGCCAATGAGGGTAAAATTTACCCTTAAATTTGCTTTAAAGGAATAAGGAGGCAATTGCCAGCAGATCAGCTAATGCTTTCGCTGGCCAATCTGCGGGCTGGAAGGGCTGGAAATTCAAACAGATGTCAAAACTCAAAATGGAGACTGAAGGAGAAAGACTTTTTGTGATTGCAAAATGGAGTTCCAAAACAGCTGAAACAACAAAACAGGGACGTTTTGTTTTGGCTACAAAATTTTCTGTTTTGAGCTTTGGGTGTTTTGTTTTGGCTACAAAACAGACGAAATGGCCTGTTTTGTGCACAAAACGTTTTGTATCCGAAACGAAACGCACATCTCTAACACACACACACTCTGGCACTTTCCAGATTACACCCTACAACAGTGTCACTACGTGTCCTCAAAGTATGCTTCCTTACTGCCTGGATTTCGACATTGCAGTCCATGAGCTATCTGCAAGGTGCTGTTCACATTTTCAATGCCCTTTCAGGTGCTATCTTTGTGATGCATCATACAGTGTTACAACATTGTAAAAAAAAAAAGGGGGGGGGAGCTGTATTTTCCTGTTGTAGAACTTTCGAACCAGCTAGAAAAGACTGCTCCCCCTGCTGGTGGCTTTGCACAACACCCTTTACTAACAGTTCAAAGATGATTTTGCCAAGTCTAAGTAAACTATTGCTGAACAACGTGTAATCTGGAAAGCACCCCTGTGAGTAGTCACCCTGCATCAGGGTATCTCTGGTGCCACCACTCAGATCTGTTTTGGGAGCATCTGCCAAAAATCTTCTTCTTCCCCTAGTTTGTTGTATGGTAACGAGAGGTGTATCTTCTGGTGACAAAGGAGAGGGAATAAAATGTTCTTATTCCTTGATAATACTAAAATAACACATTTTATTGTTTTAGCACCAGTTCTTAAAGTGTGATGGTTACCCGGTTTCAGTATAAAGAAGCATAGTTTCAGGACTCTTAATTTTCAACTTACAGAGAGGTGTTGCTATTTCTCCAGTAATAAACAGTTGTAGTTATTTCTTTATTTTCTTTCTTCACCTTGATGTTGGGGTGCCTCACTTGTATGTTTTATTTCTGACCTATCTCCATTCTGAGGATGCTTAGAACACAGACAATGCTTTCTTATAGAGCAGATTTACCCCCTGCCTCCACTTAAGCCCAGATTTACCCCTGCCTCCACTTAAGGCTTCTTCCTAGGAGAAGTCTTTCTCTCCTTGATTGACCAACTGACCAACTATCCTCCAACTGACCAACTATCCTCCAACTAAATCTCTAACTCCTCCGCCTCACTAACTGCTGCCAAGCAGGATTTTTCTATCCTTCCTACAGGGGTCTCTCTGCTGCTGTTTGCTGCTGCTATCTGTCAATCAGCCTCTTAGGCGCTTTCCAGTTAGCCACTCAACAGCGGCAAAATGCTTCCGTACAGGCAAATCACGTTCAAAATGTAAATAGCAAAGCGCCCAGCAGGGGGAGCAGTCTCATGAAAACTTAACAACCTCCCAAAAGAGCAACCTTTTAATGCCAGACATACAATGTTTTATCAATAAATCGCACAGGAAGTGTGGAAGCACACTTCAGATACACCATAACTTTGTTGCAGGATCTAATCTGGAAAGCGCCCCGGCCAAGTAACTCAGTAACCCTTCCTCCTTATGAGGAACAAGGTTGGAGGGTGGTAAAAGCCATACAGGAGCACAGAGGCCTACCAGTTCTGAGCTAAAATGAAGCAAAATAGAAGCAGCCAGAGCGAAGAAGCTGCAGCCTATGTGATTGAGCCTGTTCTCCTATTTATCTCAGAGACATGAGTAAAACCATTCAACTGTAATGGTTACCTTTATTTTAAGACATTTCCCCTTCTCTGGGAGAGGGGAAAGATTTCATCAGCCAGTGCTGACAGAGGCCTTTCACGGTGTTTGAAGGGCAAGGGGAGACAGTTGTCTGGGGACCCACTGCCTGGGGGGGGGGGCGCAGAGGCAGGTCACATGACTGACTCCCCCAGCTGTGCACCTGCCCAGGCTTCCTTCAGTTGTAGTCATCCTCCGAAACTGATGTGAGTGTTAACACCTGGAGCCACCAGAACAGCATGTCTTTCTCTGGTACCATGAAATGACTTGCATCGTCCACAATTTACAAAACCTTTTAAAAAATAATTTAGGATGATGTTCTATTGTGGCGCATATATATATATATATATATATATATATATATATATATATATATATATATGCTTTTTGTTACCACTATTCAGCCTCATTTAAGATTTCTTTACTTCATGAGCTGAGCTTCAGTGAGGGGGGGGGGCATTTTAAAATCTTGTCTCTGGGCCCACTCCAACCTTGCTATGCCCCTGTGTGGTCTTGAGATTTCAAGTCTGCTTTTCAACTTCTGCTCCTCATAACTTAGACATTTCCCCACAGATTCAATCAAAGATTGACACACTGAACAAGCAAACCTTCTGTGGCTTCTCAAAGCTTTCTGTTCACAAAAGGGGACATTTTTAAATTTCAAATCACCTGCTGAATAAGCAGGTGATTTGAAGTGGAACACTTCCCCTTTTTGGGAACAGAAAGCTTTGAGAAGCCACAGAAAGGGCGGGGGGGGTGTTCAAATGAATAATATAATAGAATAATAATATAATAGAATGATGCTTTACCTCTCCATCCATAATCCCATCCACCCATTGTATGCAAAAATTGTAAAAGAAAAGCTTGAGGAGCAATCCTCGAGTGAGGAGGAGGTAGAAGAAATATACTTTTTTTGGTGGGGATGTGATGATTTACATTTACATGAATTCATTTATTGTGTTATTTATATGTAGTTTAAAACTTATGTTTGTAAAAGTATGAAGTGTTATTGTAAATCTGTGCAGGGCAATTTCCAGACTAGCCACTCAACAACAGCAGCAAAATGCTTCCATTCAGGCAAATCACATTCAAAACGTAAACTGGGTGCTTTCCAGATTAGACCCTGCAATGGGGTCACATTGTATCTTGGAAGTGTGCTTTCACCATTCCTGCATTGTGACACCACAGTCCCTACGTGGACAGCAGGGTGCTGTTCACATTTCCAATGCCTTGTTTTGAATTTAATCGCTGCAATATAGAGGCCAGGCTTATGAGCATCAGGAAGCTAAACTGAAGGGAGACTGCTGTTTTATGAGGTGCTATGTCAAGATAACACAGCACTGTGAAAGATCTTAGGTTTGGTCTGAGCTCCAATTCATTTAAATATTTATCTGAGTTGTTCTGGGAATGAGGTTGTGTACAATCTATTGCTGAGTTCCTTCCTGCTCCTAATTAGGTGATAGGCACAGATGTGAACATAGGCAATTTTGGAGCTTGGACCTAAAGGCTTTTGGTGGCTGCCCCCCCTCCCGCTGCAACTTAAGCATCATCCCCCTACACACACAAACCATGATATACACAATATTTTTAACACGTAGGTTTTTGAGGGCACAAACAGCAACTGAACTCACAAGAATGTAAGAATATAAAACAGACATATTTATGCAAATATGCATTAGCAGAAATATTTCCACATGCAACTTAACATATTCCATTTCCACATATTTCTTTCCCACTTCTCCCTCTGTCTTCAGCACACTCAGAGCAGGTCAGAACTGCACTCGGCTGCCAGCAGCATAGCATGGCAACCACACCACCCAGGACAGACTAAAGAGGATGGGCCCTGGACTTTGTCTCCAAAGTCCAGGGGTAAGCGTGCCTCTGGTAGGTAAGGCATAGTCATCATGACATACTTTGTGGATTAACTGAGACATGCCTTTTACCTCAGAAAGCACCCAGCATCATTTCACATATTTACCCTTCTTAAGTAAACACTAGTGAGAACATGACGTGGAATTTGAACTTTGGGGTTGCTGGTTTTTTTCTCCTTGAGGAAGTACTTGGCTGGTAGTTGTGTCATTGCAGCTTGCCCTCAGCAGACACCATGATTTTATGTGGCTACAGAACGGGTGTGGAAATAGAAGATAAAACACAAGAACATAAGAACAGCCCTGCTGGATCAGGCACAAAGCCCATCTGGTCCAGCATCCTGTTTCACACAGTGGCCCACCAGATGCCTCTGAGGAGCCCACAGGCAAGAGGTATGTAATCAAGTAATAAATCAGACAGCATATGCACATCTGTTCTGAGTTTCATGGGGTGACCCCTGGTTATAGTGTTGTGAGAGACTCACAACCTCGATCATTATTATTATAACGATCATGTCTCCCTTTAGTCACCTCTTTTCCAAGGTAAAGAGCTCCAGAGACAATGAGGTCAGCCTAGCCTCATAAGGAATGTGATCCAGGCCCCTGATCATTTTGGTTGCCCTCTTCTGCACCTTTTCCAGTTCTACAATATCAATAAGAAGTACTCCAGTTCTTCTTATTGTTCAAAGCAGAAACCATATAGATGCTAATGCCCTGTTTTCAGGACATACTGTGCAAACCCTGACAATATTTGTTTTAGTTTTCTCTTTTGAATAAACTTATTCTAGTTGTATTATTTACACTAATTTTACTTGTATCCTGCCTTTCTTCCATTATGAAACTGAAGGCAGTGGATGCCTCATGTGCTGTAAGACATGGTGCCTGGGATTAATTCTACTGTTTAGAATGCAGAGTGGTCTGACATGGGACAGAAACCGCCCAAACCTGTCCAAGCTATCTCTGCCTTGTTCTGTCTAATATCTTGTCAAGATTTATTCAAAATAAACATGTTCTTTTCTTTGTTTCGGGTAATGCTACCCCTGCAGTAGTTTCATTTAGTTGGAAGATCCAAAAGGGACTGGGGGCATTCTATGAGAGCTCCTGTTAAGGTGAGCATTGTGAAAGGGGAGAACAGGGTCAATGGGGTCAGCAAAACTGTGTCGTCCTCAAATGGCCAACATAGTGTTCTTTCCCAGTAATGGTGGGAAAATATGAATGAGGCAGTCCCAGCATGAACTGCAGCAACAGGGAAACAAACAGGCAGAAACTGCAGAATAGTGGATTTTTTTTACCCTGCCTGGATACAGGGCCGAATTAAGCCAGTGCGGGGCATGTAGCATATGTTATAAAGGGGCCCTAAATTTTTTTTTAAAATGCACATAAATATTAAAACGTAAATTATTTACTTGCATACTAAAGTAATTCGATTTTTTTCATTTGCTATATTTTGGAGTATGGGAGACCAAGACAAAAACTCACACTTACTACAACAACAGTGAACATTTATATACCGTTTTTCAATCAAAATTCTCAAAGTGGTTTACATAGAAAAATAAAGAGTGGATAGATGCTTCTCTGTCTCCAAAGGGCTCACACTCTAAAAAGAAAAATGTGGTAGGCACCAGCCACAGCCACTGCACAGATGCTGTGCTGGGCCTTCTCTTAAAAGGCACATTTAGCAGAAAAGGGATATTTTATCTAACATGGACCAAATAAAACAGGTAAAGTTTTAACTTTAATTCCCAGTTGGAAGCCGGGCATGCGGGGCCCTCAAAAACGCGGGTCCCATAGTAAATGCTACATTTGCTACTACGTTAATCTGCCTCTGCCTGGATATAAATTGGGCAGGGGCCTATCTAGGGTGGGGCAGGCAGGGCACGTGCCCCGGGTGCCACTTGAAGGGGGGCGCCATTTTGTAAAATTAAAAAAAAATTAAATGGCTGCTGAAAACAAAATGGACCCCGCAAATGCTCAAATGGCCTCTGTGAGGCCCTAGGCCATGCCAGGCCTTGCAGAGGCCATTTGAGCATGCACGGTGGCCATTTTGTTTTCAGCTGCCATTAAAAAAAAAGATTATTTTTAAAAATGGCCACCGCACATGCTCAAATGGTCCCTGCGAGGCCCTAGAGGCCAGCGGGGTGAGGGGGAACCTTTGCAGACACCCCCATGGCATTTAGGAAGCCCCCCAAAGGGGCTACAGGTAAACAAAAATTAAAATAATAATATAATATAAGACACTGTACACATATTCAGATTGGCACTATGTACAGAGAATCAGGGCTTGTGAATACTGAGCTGAAGTTTATGAGCTAGGATTGCATTCATTTGCTCTTTGCTTCTTGTGATAAGTGAGTTACAAGTGATGTCTTAATATTATGGCTATTAATGGTGAGTTTGTCTTTGAATCAGTGTTAAATCCTTAGTATTAAGGCCCACTGGGAGTTTCTTGCTCTCTTTCTCTCATTTTAACTGTCTTTCTGAAAGACTAGAATATATTCCAAGCAGTGACACTGTTTACTCTGAATATCCTTTAATTATTTTCAGAGTATCTAGGAAAAGTCAAATTCTCCATTGATTTTTAAAACTTATGTAATGGTGATGCTACAATGCATAGTAGAGAATTAGACAGGCACTTCTGTTTAGTTTTCCAAGTACACCTCCACATAGTTTTTGGGTATTTCATGAGCCCCAGCATACTGATATCTGTAGTTTTCCAGCATTTTTGGTCTGGCTACGTCCACTGCTAAATAGTTTTTGAAATATTAAAAGATTAACGAGCTTGACTTGTATTTTTGAGCTGATATTATGGTGAAGTTATCTGAAAGATGGGTGTCAGATGTTTGGACAGGGGGCGCAATTTCAGTGTTTGCCCTAGGCACTATTTTCCCTAGATACGCCTCTGAAATTGGGCTACACTCTAACACACAGTGAAAAACCCAAATTGTGTGTGAACGGCTCCCCAATAACTCGCAGGGACTTTGGGGTAAATCTGGCCAATATGTGAACGCACCCCCTCCATTCTGGAGATGTGAGTTAAAGGGCTTTCAAATACCCGTGTGAAAAACCTCCAGGTGATCTCAATAGGCAGTGGAGCTCATAACGAAGAAGGTGTTATCTTAAATATTCTGGATCTAAGCTGTTTAGGGCTTTACAGGATATAACCCACACTTTGTAATTTGCCCAGAAACATATTGGTAGCCAGTGGAGTTCTTTTAGAATAGGTGTAAGATGGTCTCTTCGAGATGACCCCAGAGACCAACCTGGCTGCCACATTGTACACCAACTGCATGCACAGAGGCAGCCCTACATTACAGTAATCAAGTAATAAATCAGACAGCATATGCACATCTGTTCTGAGTTCATTTATCTCAAAAAACAGACAGATCAGTTGAAGCTGACAGAGAGCACCTTTGGACACTGTCTCAACCTGAGATGCCAGAGAGAGGCTTGGATCCAGAAGCACTCCCAGATTGCATACCCATTCCTTCTGGGGGAGTGTAACCCCATCCAGGGAAGAGAGCTGGTCTTGTGGTAGCAAGCATGACTTGTCCCCTTAAGCTAAGCAGGGTCCACCCTGGTTGCATATAAAAGGGAGACTAGAAGTGTGAGCACTGTAAGATATTCCCTTTAGGGGATGGAGCCACTCTGGGAAGAGCATCTAGGCTCCAAGTTCCTTCCCTGGCATCTCCAAGATAGGACTGAGAGAGATTCCTGCCTGCAACTTTGGAGAAGCCACTGACAGTCTGTGTAGACAATACTGAGCGAGATGGACCAATGGTCTGACTCGGTATATGGTAGTTTCCTATGTTCTTATGTTCTATGTTCCAGGATAGGCAGATCGAAATTTTCTCCTGAGTTCTGATCCTGCACACCTCTGGCTTATTTGGATTCAGTTTCAGTTTATTATCCCTCATCCAGCCCATCACCACTTCTAGGTAGGCATTTAGGGAGGATGTGTCTTTTCCTGATTATGTTGACATGTAAGTAGATTTGGATGCCATCAGTAAGTAGATTTGGATGCCATCAGACACCCAGCACCATATCTCCTGATGAACCCTCCCAGTGGTTCCATATAGATGTTTAAAAGCACAGGAGACAGTATGGAGCCTTGTGTGAGTCTATGCTGGAGCTCTTATTTTGAAGAGCAACAGTCTCCAAGTGACAACATCTAGAATCTGCCTGAAGGTGGGAGTGAAGCAGTGCCGAAGCAGTGCCTCCCACTCCCAACCCCCTCAGACACTCCAGAAGTAAATTTAGTCAGGATGTCAGGCAGTGGTTCTACAATGTTAAATGAGAAGGGAACTTGAGACAATACATTGATTTAACTATGTCCAAACTGGATAGATAAATAAATCTACATGTCTTAAAATGCAACAATACATTATTTGAAAAGTTACTTTTGTCTTAAAAGGATTATTCTTTAAAGTTATTCAATTTTTCAATCTCTTTTTGTAGCACCGTCTCACTCATTTGTTAAACAATGAGGAATAGCTCTTAATGAAACAATATTAGATAGTGATCTAATTATACAACATGATTTTTAAAAGCGAAAAAACCCTTCAAATATGTGCCCAAACCAGTCCAATTATTAATGCACTAGTATTTTTAAGCCCGTTAAAATAATGGGTGCTAGTACCTTTTTATTGTTGTTGTTGTTTCCTTGTTCCTCCCCCCCACTCCCTCTTGCCCCACTCCCTCTTGCCCTCCCCCCTCCCCCCTGCCCAGAAGACTCTTGCGCTCCACCCACCACCCACCCACCCGGCAACTTCACTAACTTGACGAAAGTGGGCCCGGGCCCAGTCTTCCCCTCGCCACCGCCTCCATGGCCATGCTGCCAGTCCGGTCCGGGCCGCCCCCGCCTCACATTCCCGGCCGGTCTCCCCGGCCGGGAAAGGGCCCTAAGGTCCCTCAGCCGCCCGGCTTCTTCAGCGGCGCCAGGCCTCGATGGCGGCTCTGCCGCCACCTCGGCCAGCTTCCCCCGCCGCCTCCTCCCCCTGCCCGGCTTCGGCGGCGCGGCCAGGCCTTGGCCATGGCTCCGCTGCCACCTCAGCCGCACCGCTTCCTCTGGCCAAGGCGGCGGCTTTGCCGCCGCCTCGGCCAGTGTCCCCCGCCGCCGCTTACCCGGCTTCTTCGGGGCGGACGCCGGGTGCTGGCAGCCGTGTCTCCCTTGCTCTGTTCTGGGCATGCGCTTTGCGCATGCCCAGAACAGGCCAGGGAGGCACGAACGCACGCTTGGTGTCCGTCCACGGACGGAACACCAAGCGTTTTATTAGAGAGGATTCTGTTCCAGAACTGTACACATATAAACATTTTGGAGTGTCTCTCATCCTGAAAATCCTGAGTAGAGATGTGAAGAACTGAAAAAATGTGGAAAAAACAGCCCCCCTCCCCCGCCCAAGTCTTCACATTTCTTATCCTGATATTGTTTAACTGACTTATTTAAACATGTAAAAACAGAAAAAAGTTCAGTGGGTTTTTGTATGTAGTCATACAAAATTATTGACCAAAATATTCTGAAAGAACATATCCCGTCAAAGACAAATTAAGATTTCGAAAACTGCAAATATGATGATGTTTATCTACATAATAAAATGTGGATAAAGGTTAATAGCACAGATCCAAAAGCATTATATATCTGGGCTAAATGTTTAAATTACTTTGGAATGCTAACAAATGTGTCTGTGTAAGTCTTATGTGGCAATTCTTTTAATGTTTGCTTTTTCTCTGTGGAATGATATGATTTATTTATTTTTTTAAAGTATCACAGCTGCCTTATTGTCCTCTGTTTAAATAATAAGCAAAATACTCAGTGCACAACTGACTCAATCAACCAAGCAAGCAGGATCTGGAAACTAGACCCAGGAGGATCCTGGAACATATAAGATAAGGAAAGAGGAAGTGTGGTAATAGTTATCTTGTGTGGAAATGCTGGAATAGTCTGTTCCTTTTTCATTTACAAAAAAAAGGAACAGACTATACAGGCAAATAAAGAATAGGATGAAACTAGGAGAAGATATTATCTTTTTATTAGAGAATGTTTAATGTTACACTTCCAAAGGCAAACAGCAGTGCCAGTAGATAAAGTTTCCCTCCAGCTGCGTTAAGCATCCTCACTTTGTTAGTCAGGATGTCAGCCTGTCTTGCTTTTGTGCCCTATAGCTGTTTGGGCCTGTTCAGTTGATCAGTGAGTTAGTTTCTCTAAGATGACCACACCCACATATGCAATGTTGATGGAGCTAGCACAGATTTGCAATTTTTATCAGTAGACTGTTGTTCAACATTGTATGCCCTCTTGTATAAACCGCAATTGATATGATTCAATTTATTACAGTCAACAACCAGCTTCAGGAGTGGATTAAGCTTTTTGCTGCCCATAGGCAAAAAGGCTTTTGACACCCTTTTACCTTAAACAAAAAAGGTTTGCCTTTAAAAAAAATAAGGTAAAAGGGGGGACTTTCTCCTCGGCCACTTCACCCTTGCTGCAGCTGCTGCTACCCACAGAGAGGAGTGGCAAAATCTGAGGAGGGACAAAATTTGCTGCTCCTCAAATTTTGCCACCGTAGGCAGCCGACTCTGCCTCTCAGTTAATCCACCACCTACCAGCTTTAAATACACATCACATTAGTTACACATCAAATACTTTAAAATATACATCACATATTATTACTAAGCATCTAAATACAATAACCTATAAATCAGCACTCAGACTTAATCACTTTAGCATCTTAAGCAATATTAACACAACTAGCTGACCCTGCACAGAGCATCTGTGTGGTCGTACACTGAGCCTGTGGCAACCCCCCCCCCACAACTCTCTCGCTCGTTCTCTCCCCCCACAACTCTCTCACTCGCTCCCCCCACAACTCTCTCGCTCGCTCCCTCCCACAACTCTCTTGCTTGCTCTCTCCCCCCACAACTCTCTTGTCCGCTCCCCCCACAACTCTCCCCCGCTCTCCCCCCCACAACTCTCTCGCTCGCTTCCCCCAACAATTTAGTGCACGTTCTCTCCCACAACCCTCTCGCTCGCTCTCTCCCCCACAATTCTCTCGCTTGCTTCCCCCCAACTCCTACACTCGCTCCCCCCACAACTCTCTCAATCACTCTCCTCCCCACAACTCTCTCGCTCACTCTCCCCCACAACTCCCTTGCTCACTTTCTCCCTCCCCCACAACTCTCTCGCTTGTTCTCTCTCCCACACAACTCTCTCGCACGCCTGTGTCGACCTGTTATTGTCCAATAGCCATATTATTACGACATCACATTTAACTCACTTATCACAAGAAGCAAAGTAAGAGCAGATGAATACAATCCATAGCTCATAAGCTTCAGCTCAGTATTCACAAGCCCTGATTCTTTGTACATAGTGCCAAACTGAATATGTGTACAGTGACATATATTAATTTTTTTTAACCTGTAGCTCCTTTGGGGGGCTTCTTAAAGGCCATGAGGGGGTCTGCAAAGGTTCCCCCTCCCCCTGCTGGCCTCTAGGGCCTTGTAGGGACCATTTGAGCATGTGTGGTGGCTAGTTTTAAATTTTGTTTTTAAAAAATGGCCGCTGAAAACAAAATGGCTGCCGTGCATGCTCAAATGGCCTCTGTGAGGCCTGGCATGGCTTAGGGCCTCACAGAGGCCATTAGAGCAAGTGCAGTGGCCATTTTGTTTTCAGCGGCCATTTTTTAAATTTCAAGTGGTGCCTGGGGCACTTGCCCTGCCTGCCGCACCCTAGATACGCCCCTGGAAAGGATGCTACCCCAAACTTTTTGCATTGGGTATTAATTAAGTACTAGCTGAACCCTCACAGAGCATCTGTGTGACAGTACACTCCCCCCACCTTCTGCCCATCTCCCCTGCCACCTTCTGCCCCAGTCTCCACTCCCACCCACCCCCTTCTGACCCAGTCTCCTCCCCCCGACCCATTGTGGCCCAGTCTCCTCTCCCCCGCCCCCTTCTGCCCCAGTCTCCTCGGCCCCCGCCTTCAGGACCATTTTCCTCTGCTTTCTCGCTGCCACCATTATTTATCTCCCACCCATGCCACTCAGTCTCCTCTCTCCCCCACCCCCTTCTGCCCCAGTCTCTCGGCCCCCTGCCTTCTGGCCCATTCTCCTCTCCTTTCTCACTGCCGCCACCATTATTCCTTTCCCACCCACGCTGCTCAGTCTCCTCTCTCCCTGCCCCCTTCTTCTCCAGTCGACTCTCTCCTCAACCACTTCTGCCCCAGTCTCCTCTGCTTTCTTGACACTGCCATTATTTATCTCCGGCCAGCCTGCTCAGCCACCATTATTTCTAGCCTGCACACTTCTCTCCCCCCCTTCTGCCCCAGTCTCCTCAGCCCCCCACTTTCTGGCCCATTCTCCTCTGCTTTCTTGCCACCGCCATTATTTATCTCCCACCTGCGCTGCTCCCAAAACGGCCATACTTCCTATCGGGTAGCTTGAGGGTGGATGACTGGTGTCTCGCCGCCTTCGATGCCATTCCCTCCCAAGGCAATGGGTCCACTTTCCTCCCTCGTTTCCCCTGACTCTGCCGATTCCCCTTCAGTTCTGCTTCTTCCTCCTCTCTCCCGCCTGCCTCCTTGGCTGCCGTTCCCTCCCAAGGCAATGGTCAGAAATCTTGCAGGACCTTGGAGAGTTCCACCAGCAGGCATCCAGATGCATCCCCACATCCCCACGCAGTTCCCTATCAGTCAGCCGTAAGAGAATTAAATATATAGATTGTGCTGCCTCAGTTGTGCCACTTCTCTAAGCAGTGAGAAGTTGCAGGGTGGGTGGGTTGCAGTATGCCTTCTAATTCCCCTGGGATTACAGCATTGTCTTTGTAATATTTGTTTACACAAGTACACAGTAGTTTACACAAATATACAGGTTGAGCATGGAATGAAGCTGGAAATAGCAAAACATTCCCAAAAGTCAGTAACAGGTTACATCAGATAGCCAAACTCCTGTGATGCTGCAGCTCCTGCCTATCTGCTTCTCTGCCAGGCTCTAAAACTCAAGCTGCTTGCAGTTTCTTTTGCTGATCAAAACCATACTTCTTTTTGCAGAGTGTGGGGAGGAAAAGTAATCTCATAGCTAGTCCATTAGGAAATGTATTTATTTAGTTATTTGTTTGTTTGTTTGTTTGTCTTCTATACTGCCCTTCCAAAAATGGCTCAGGGTGGTTTACACAGAGAAACAACAAATATTTAGCTCCTATTGCCTTTTCTCAGATCCTGACCAGACAGGATCCTGGTCCAAACTCTTCCAAATTTGGTGCAAATCTGTTGCAAAATGCCTGAGATAAAGCAGTTTTAAATTTTTAACTCCTAAAAAGAGGGTTCAAAGACCTTTTTTCACCACAGTTATTGAGGCTATTCCCACAATCACTGGAAAGCGGGCTAAGGGAGCTTAGCCCACTTTCCAGTGATCGCTGGGATCACCAGGCTCACTCGCGAGCCTCGTGGTTCCATGGCAGCTAGCCTGCCTTGGAACCCCTGCCCTTAAATGAGATTAATGGAGCTCGCTTTGTTAACCGCGTTTTTGCGGTCATGAGATGCCGTCGTGCCATGACTCTTGAGGAGACCTCCACCAGAAGACTCCAACAAGCCTCCTGGCCTTGGGGGGTCTCTCCAGGATGTCCTGCGCACTTGCATGGGGCATCCTGGGACTTCCGAGGGCCATGGGGCTCCTGATCCCCACTGCCCCTGCCGACTCCGTGACAGAGCCAGCAATCGTGTGGGCGGCTCCCTGCCCATGTGTGGGTAGAGAGGGCTAAGCCCGCTCTCCCCGCACAAACCCTGACGGCGCTTCACACTAATCGTGTGAAGTGCCTCAATGTATATTTTTAAATGTTTGATGTCTTTTTAGCATTCCCCAAAAATCCAGATCCATACTCGACTGGTACCTTTTCCAAAACAAGTCTCATTTGATAGAAATACTGCAAAAAAACACTGATCGAAATCAGCAGTTTTTTCAGTAGAAAAGAAAAATTATCCTTTCGATCTTTCAATTTTTATATTTCCTCATTGGCCACTAGCCTGGATAAACCAGAGTTTCATACTTCAATATTGGCAGGTATCCAGGTTCCCGTTTTGCTTTTTGTGGATGATGCTGAGGTAGTTTTGCACACACCAATTGGCCCAAAAAGAACTCTTAGGAGTGTCTCACAGTATCGTTTGGAATAACCTAGAGATTAATTACCAGAAATCAAAAGTTCTGATATTCACCAAAGGAAGTCAATCAATTGGTCAGTTGGGGGTAACAAAATTGAACAGGTGAGGAGCTTTAGATATTTGGGGGTAGTTCTTAGTGCTATGGGCTCTTGGAAGCCCCACATCAGCAGTGCCTGCATGAGTCAGCTCAGATGAGTTCTATAGCAAGTTATATTAAGATTCTTCTCTGGCAAAGGAGGGGAATTGGTACCAGTTGCCCTGAAGCTGTTTGAGGCCGTTGGCCCTAATTTTGTATGGCACGCAACTAAGAATTTACATCAATCATAAGGAGATGGAGACTGTCCAAACTAAATTACTGAGGGCAATTCTTCGTGCACCTAGATGTGTGTCCAATGTAAGTTTGAGGTTGGAGTCAGGGATTCTAAGAGTGGAGGCAAGGGCATGGAAGCTGATGGGCAACTATTGACTGAAGCTCAAATTGTGCCCTGTGGGTTTGGCCCCTCTGGTGCCCACTGACAATTATAAATGGGCATGAGAGATGGCACTTAGGGACAAATGCTGTCTTTGGGTCTTGTTCAGGCCCAGAGGGTATTTGCGCAGAGACTAGAGGATGTAGAACACCAAAAGGAACTTAGTATGATCTCTGACCTCAGTTGAGAGTATTATGTAAAAAGCAGCTGTTCTCCAGCAAAATGTCTATCATTACTTACCTTCCCCAAGCATTCTTCTGATAAAGCATTCTTCTGATATGCTCCCTTCAGCAATACTTTTTGGCAGGTGCAATAAAACGGCTCAAGCCAATAGGATCTGTCCTTGCAGTGAAGGAATGCTTGAGACAATACAATGAGGCTATTCCCACGATCAGGTGAAATCGAGCTAGGGGAGCCTGATTTCGAACTAAATTTGGCTTCCAGGACCTCCCAACTACATTTCCCCACATTGTTGGTGCCAATGTGCACAACAACAGCTGTCTCCTCCCCAGCACTGCCTAACAGCCTATCTAGATGCTGCGTGGTATCTGCAACCTTCGCACCAGGCGGTCACAAACCCATCTCTCTGTACCTCTAAAGATCGAATCACCCACTACAAGGAGGCCCCCACTCCCAACATCTCTAGAGGTTGGAAGAAGGATGAGTGAATCATCTCATCCCTCACTTTCACCAATATTTCTGGGTTCCTGGACTATTAGGAAATATTCATGCCTTTTGTCAAATCCCAGATCCTAATCAGGCACCCTTTAGACATTTTACTCTGATCTTAACTTCAAAAACAATACGTACCTAAATTGGTGGAAGGGACGTCTCTTATCCCAAGCTTTTTGCACTAGATGTTAATAGACAATCATTTATTTGTATTCAGTTAGGTGTTCATACCTGTTGCTGAGTTTATGCCTGTTTCTGAAAGTGATTCTCATATTTTCAGGAACAAATAGAAGAGGCCAGAACAGAGATATTGGAAGCAGACCTGGAACCAAATTTGACTTCCACCAGTGGCTGTGTGTGTGTTTTTAGCAGTGGCTGGATTGATTTTCTAAGTAAGTATGTGGGCTGTCCTATCCTTAGACCTCCACAAAAGAAAGGAATTAGGACAACCTCTCTCTCATGTTACCAACGCAGCTTGTCTTAGGACTGCAAACGGCACCCCTCTATGAGATTTGGAGTTGCAGGCTTGCAACCTTCATCTTGAGTACCTGAGCTCATGGTATTGTGAACTCTGCACATGCCTATATTTGGCAAACTATGCAATTTGGTTGCTTGGCACAAACAACCATGGGGCAGCACTGTCCAAAGTCAGAATAATAGACAACTGTAGGGAGACCCCCTATTGCCTCTCATGCAAAAAGGAAGGAAACTAGCAAGGAGACCCGGGTCAAAGAGAACTCCCCAAGAGAAATAGCTAACTCCAAAATGGGATTAGCTTCACTATTTGCTCTTATAACTACCCAGATAAGCATAGCACACCCCTGGTCTCCTATCACACCATTATTGAGCTGGCATGGACCCAGAGGTAGGCTCATTAACAGAAAAGGAACCTTCCCCCTCTCAGGAAGAGATGTCCCAGTCTCAAATAAGGCGTTTGAGTTCACCAATCCAGTACTCTACACATACCTCTCGACCACCCATTCCATATTTTGTTCCAATTCTGTGCTGCTTGCCCTTTCTCTTTCTTGCCTTTCTACTTTACCCCTGTGAGGAAGTCTACCTGCACAGTCCAAGCTACAAGTGCATCCAATGCACCAATGGATCGGGACCAGCAGGGCCATCTCTAGTGGGGCAAATCAGTGTGTGCGGGCACCCCTTAACATTTCATATCATTACAGAATCATACTGATTGATGACATACAGTGTAAATAGTGTGAGTGAGGTTTTTGGACATGTCCAACCAGCTTCGACATATAATGCATTTCTAAAGAAATAAAAATTCGAGCTTGGTTGTAATCCCGTCCCCCTGCAGCCGTATCTTTCTCGGCCATTCTGGGCATGCGCAGAGTGCATGCCCAGAACGTCCGAGAAAGATACGGCCGCAGGGGGACGGCGGCCATGTTGGCTCCTGGACCGGGAGAAGGGAGCAGTGAAAGACGGGGCAGGGAATGACAGCGGCGGCGGGACCGGCCTGACCGTGGGGGGGGGGGGGATAGTGGAAACAGGCGGCGGCAGTGGGACCGGCCCGACCAGAGAGAGAAGAAAAATGGCGGGGCCAGGATCCGGGCCGAGCGTGGGGAAGGAGGGCAGAACCGGCCGACTGTTGCTGAGGCAGCCGTATGGAGCCTGGCGAGAAGAGTCCAAAAGATGACTGAGGTTAGGATGGCTGCGGCAGTGAGTGGGGCCCATGGCGGCAGCCGCGGCGGGGCGGCGGTTGGTAGTTGGGGGGCCGCCCAGCAGCGGAAGGAGAGCCCGCAGTGGGCCCCGATACCAGGGGTTGAAGGTGGGAATGGAGGGAGCGGTGGCTGTCCGGCAGCCGCCCGCAACGACGAACAAGCGGCTGCAGCGGCCACGGCAGGCCGCGTGGCGTGGCGGCCCCTCCGCGGCCGGCATAGGACCCAGTCGCTGCCTCCTACTGCTGCTTCGCCACCTCCTGCTGCTGCTTCGCCGCCGCTTAACTGTTTGCCGCCCGGGAGGAGGAGCAGCAGGCCGGTAAGGGGAAAAAATGCAGGGGGGGAGAAAGGGCAGGAGGGAGGGGCAAGAGGGAGTAGGGCAGTGGGAGGGGCAAGAGGGAGTAGGGCAGGGGGAGGGACAAGGGCAAGAGGGAGTAGAGCAGGGGGGAGGGGCAAGGGCAAGAGGGAGTGTGGCAGGGGGAAGGGGCAAGGGCAAGAGGGAGTGGGGCAGGGGGAGAGGCCAGGGCAAGAGGGAGTGGGGCAGAGGGGAGGACCAAGTGCAAGAGTGAATGGGGCAGGGGGGAGGGGCAAGAGGGAGTGGGGGAGGGGGAAAGGCAAGTGGGAGTGGGGCAGGGGAAAGGGGCAAGAGGGACTGGGACAGGAGGGTGAGAGGGAGGGGGGAGAGAGAGGGGTGGGAGGGGGAGAGAGGGCAAGAGATTGGGGTGGGAGGGAGGAGAAGAGAGGCAAGAGTGTGGGGCCAGAGGTGGCGGTGGGCCCAGCTGGGTGGAGGAGAGGGGAAAAATGTAACCCAACTAGCTCCCGTTATTTTAACGGGCTAAAAAATACTAGGAGAGAGAGAGAGAGAGAGAGTTCCAGATGTTTTTGTAATTTTCTGCCATGAAACAAACCACTTATAGGACTTTTTGGATGGGGTTTTTTACATTAAATTTTTTTTAAACCAACAATTTATCCAATCCACTTCAATTTAAAGATACATATTCCTCCCACTCTGCCCTTTCATCTTTGCTCAATGCCAAAGTCCTATGGCAAGCCAATCCCTAAATATTCATGCAGGGGGGAATAACCACAAAAAGGAAATCACATCATACCTCCATTACTAAGGCTGGACTGGGCAGAGGGTCTGCAGAGAGCTTTGATGCTGGATACTCTCTGCCTGCCTGCTTCCTTCCTTCCACAGCTTCAGGCTTCAGCAAGGCCTGCATGGCCTCTCTGGAAGCCCTGCCCACCCGCCAAACAGGGAGAGACAGAACTCTAGCAGCTTGCCTGGGAGCCTTTCAAGCAGCAAACAGACACAAAAGATCAACTGCGGGGAAAGATAAGTGGCTGGGACTGGGGGAGAGAGGAGGGCAGGCTGCACTCCAGTGTGCCAAGAGCGGAGCCTGTGCCAGTGCAGGGCTCGGGGCAATTGCTCCGGTCGCCCTGGTCACCCCACCCTAAGGACAGCCCTGTGGACCAGTAATACTAACTGCCTAACCCTTTGAAATCTCCTTGCTCCCTTCTCTCTGCTCCTTAAGTTTACTTCCTGGTCCTTTCTCAAGTGAGACTCTTTTTCTCTTCCTGTACCCTGATTATCCCTAAATAAATCGGATTGTACCATGTTTCTGTCTCCTCATTTCCAAACCAAAACTTTGCACAAATTGATACTGTAATCCCATATAGTCATGCTAATTCCTCACATTAGCCCAAAAGCCCAATTGGAGTTTTTAGCTGGCACCCTGGAACAGTTTCATTAACACTCAGTTGGCTTCTCTTTTGCAGGTCATCTCTGGAAACAGGACAGAGTGGACTGGGATCAGTCTCTCTCTCTCCCCCCTCCCCTTTGGAGGTGCGATGAAGATGCTCACGTCTCAGCTGCAGGCTTTGCTCACTGCAGTGCTCTTCATCTTCTGTTCTATCTTTCTATTCCTATTTGGTGTTAAGACCCGAAGAGAAGCTCCTGGGTCTCTCCCCCTACTGCCCATCAAGCGACAGAGCAGCTCAGATTATTCAGGGGCTCTTGGGAGTGTCCCAGATTTTAAATGGAAAGCTGAAAATAAGGAGACAATGGAGGCTAAACCATCTGGTCTGCAGCCTTTAAGACCAGTGGCTACTCAGCATCCCTTGGAGGTTGTCTATAGCAGTAATTATAAATTTCTTCTTAATGAGCCAAATAAGTGTCAGCAGAGGACTCCTTTCTTGGTCTTGTTGGTGATAAGTGAGCCCAGCGATGTTGCCAAACGGAAAGTCATTCGGCAGACATGGGGCAATGAGAATTTGGTGCCGGGTGTCTCCATCCTTCGCCTTTTTCTGACTGGTGTCCACCCAGTATTTGGACTCCCTCTCCAGAACCTTTTGGCAGAGGAGAGTTCCCTCTACAGAGACATCATTCAGCAGGATTTCCTGGACTCCTACAACAACCTTACCCTGAAAACTCTGATGGGCATGGAGTGGATAAGCAAGTTCTGTCCCAATGCCACCTATGTGATGAAGGCAGACAGTGATATCTTCCTCAATGTGGACTACATGGTGTCACAGCTCCTGCAGCCCCACCTACCTGCCAAGAAGGATTACATGACAGGGTACATCTACAGGAACACAGGGCCAATGCGCAACAAGGCATATAAATGGTATGTACCACGGGAAGTGTATCCCAATGACACCTATCCACCCTATTGTGGAGGCCCTGGGTATGTGCTGTCTGGAGATCTGGCCATGAAGATATACCAGGTGGCTCAGACCATAAAGGTCATCAACATGGAAGATTCCTTCATGGGGATCTGTCTGCATTACCTGGGCATTAGTGTGACAGACAGCCCCTGGGGCCTCTTCAACATGTATAAAAAAGACTATGAGAAGTGCACATTTTCCAGGCTAGTGGTTGTACATCACTTTGGGCCTCAGGAGTTACTGAAGATTTGGCCTGACTTTCAGAATCAGAACAAGACCTGCAACAGCTAAAACAGAGGGTAACAGGCTGGGGCCTGCACTGACATGCAGTCTCTGGCAGGGTGTCACGATCCACCCTGGTTCACTCAAGGAGGACTTGAGAGCAGAGATGGACTCAGATGAAGCTGTTGAGCAAGTCCCACTTGAGGACTCCTCTGAGGAGCCCCACAAAGAGAAACATTCTCACTACCCACAAGAAAACGCCTTATTAGAAGCTGACCCAAGCCCTGAAGAGACTGATAGCCCTGAAAGCCCCAGGGAAGACCCCAAAGGACAACCTTCGCTCTTCAGCACTGGGAAGGCTGGAGCTGCCATTTTAATCTGACTACAATGCACAAAGTGCCGCTCTAGAGTGATGCTAAATTAGGGACATTATGGGGAGAGTTTAAAATGCTGGTTTAAATATTCCCTATGTTTTAGTGCCAGGGAAAAATTGAGAGTAATTTTTTAGGTGAAGGCCCATGCTTCAGTGGTGAGCCCTCCTGGAACACTTGGGTCCCAGCATTTGCCCCCAAGTACAGTGTGCTGATCCCAGACATGCACACCTTGTCCTGCCATGCAACAGGTTTTTTAAAAGCATCTTCCTGTCCTTCTTGAAGGGTGAGATAAGACTGAAAAAGGAGGCACTGGTAAACCCTGAACCAGGGATGTCAAACTCAATTGACTGGTGGGCTGGATTTTATTCTGATGCACCTCCAGAGGGCTGCACATAGCCTTGTGCTGCCTTCCGTCACCTCGTGCCTGCCTTGCACCTCCTTCTATCTTTCTCCTTCTCCCGCTTTCTCTCATTCTCCTCCATTCTTTTTCCATCACCCTGCCATTTCAATTAGCTGAAAATACTACTTTTACACCAGAATATGCTCAGGGAAAATTTTAATATATTTTTAATTTGTGGAAGAAATTCTGAATATCATACTTCCCAGTGACCTCAAGATACCAAATTTTGCTTACACAATCCTGCCAATAAAATTAGCTGAATGCACTACTTTTTACAGAATCTGCTCAGGGATAATGTTGTTGTTGTTGTTGTTGTTGTTATTATTATTATTATTATTATTAGTGTTTTAAAAAGAATTTCTGAACATAACCATCATATTTTAACGGTTAATGTTCTTAACAGATTTTTAACACTCAATAGTCAGATTAATAATTCCAAAGGAACATCATAGGAACATAGGAAACTGCCATATACTGAGTCAGACCATTGGTCTATCTAGCTCAGTACTGTCTTCATAGACTGGCAGCAGCTTCTCCAAGGCAGGAATCTCTCTCAGTCCTATCTTGGAGAAGCCAGGGAGGGAACCTGGAACCTTCTGCTCTTCCCAGAGCAGCTCCATCCCCTAAGGGATGGCGTGCTCACACAATGCTCACACTTCTAGTCTCCCATTCATATGCAACCAGGGCAGACCCTGCTTAGCTAAGGGGACAAGTCATGCTTGCTACCACAAGACCGGCTCTCCTCTCCTTAATCATTTATTTTTATTTATCATAAAATAAAATAAAAAATCATAAATCATAATGCTTCAAGAAAAGCAGAGCTCCTATTTCCCACTCCCTTACTCTCCACTCACCCTTCTTTTTTTCTCCTCCTCTTCCCTCTTCTTTCTCTCAGTTTCTTCCTTCCCCCCAACCCCCACCTAGTGCCCCACACTGTCTTCTGTTTTGTTGTTTTCATCTTCTTCCTTCCACCCCCCCAACATCTCTAGTCTCCTTCTTCTGGGCTAGCCCAAGGGGGAGGAGGGGAGAAGAAAAAAGGCCCAAGGGGGAGGAGGGGAGGAGAGTGGCCATGGTGAGGAAGAAGAAAGCAACTCAAAACTTCCACATATAGAATGTATTACTCTATTGTATATTTTACAAGGATATCCAAATTAATTTTTCTTCTTTTTTAATGGAATTTCCTGGCCACACCGATGAGTTTTATTTAGATGATTTGTTGTCAAATTTTAAAGACTCAGTTTCTTGGAATGTGCCCAAGTTCTGTTACGTAGTCTGTGAAATTCGCAAAGAACTCACCATCTGATTATTGTTTGCAGTTGTTGTCTTTTTATCATTGCTGGTCAATGACCAAAATGAAGATATCTAGCTATTACAGTTTATACTGCTATGCACAGGGTGGTGGTGGTGTGGCGGGAAGGGGGGGGGGAGAGAGAGAGAGAGACACCAGTGGAGGCAGCAGAGGTGCTCTTGCCCCTGGACTTTGGGCCAAGATCCAGGGCCTTCACATCCCCTGGGCCCACCCCCAATCCTCTTTAGTCTGTCCTAGGTGGTGTAGTTTGTGCCCTCAAGAACCTACGTGTTAAAAAAATGATGCTTCACTTGCAGCGGGGTGCGGGGCTTCAAAGGCCTTTAGGTCCACAGGCTCCAAAATTAACTAGGTGCACCTCTGGGAGGTGGCAGGGGGAAGGAGGAAGCTCAAAGAGAAATAAATATATGTGTGGCCTTTTCCTCAGCTCTGTGTGTGTGTGTGTGTGTGTGGGGGGGGGAGAATAGTGGTGGCAGCAGGGCTTGTCCAGGTCTTATGCTCAGTTGACCTCCACAGGCCTGCTCCAGCCTACAGGCCAGCAGTTTAATGCCCCTGCCCTAAACCATTACAAATTTGGAACATGGTTTAGAATTTTTTTTAGCACTTTTTGACCAAAAGGTTTTCAAAGCTTGTTTGAAGGAATGAGAAGATGCTTTCCTGTCTCAAAAGGACTCATACTCTAAAGAGAAGCACAAGGAGACACTGGCAAAGGCCCTGGAGAGAGAGTCTGCTGGGCTGTCCTTTTGCTCAGCACAAGCAATGCACCACTTTAAGAGATGCCTCTTTGCCCAGTGAGCAAGGCAAAAACAATAATGGGAATTCCAAATATTGAAACACTGCACTTCTACAGGAAGCTGGCCAACTTCTCCATCTCTGTCACACGCCTTAGGTCAAACTACACATGACAAACATATGTCTGGATATGCAAAATTTTCTATGTTTATATATGTCTTTTTAAAAAAAATTATACATCTCCTGTATATACATATATACATACATATATGTTCTTTGGTTCCAAAACCAAGAACAATAATCAAGGAAAATCTGTTCACGTTTAAAAAGAACATGTGTGCCTCGCTTTTTATTTGTTAAATGGTAGTCATGTGGGGTATCAGGATTAGAACTATGGTAGTGGTGGTGGTAGGTGGGTATTAAACCTTTCCTCTATGTCAGTGCCATGGTCTCAGTGAAAATAATCCCCCACCCCAAAGCTGCTATTTCCCCTGGTATAAAAACAGAAAATGAGCCAGCTGTGATTTTCTGATGTTTGGTTTCTTCACGATGGTGAAATCCAGTCTTTCGTAAGTATAGCAAGTATAGCAACAATCCACAGTGGAATCCACAGAATCCAGGATGGAGTTTTGCAAATAGAAGGTGACTGATGTCATCTGAGTGCAAGGACCAGATTTCATCTCTGTGGAGAACTTAATGAGGTGCTTCACACAAGCAGGCAGCTCGGCCTGGGTGGCTGGATTGGCCGCCCGCATGATTACTGGCTCTGTCACAGAGCCGTTTGGGGTGGCAGGTGATGTGTTTTAGAAAACCAAAGTAACTCCATTTTACTTAGAATACCTCACTCTAACTTAAATTAACCCCAGCCCAGCTCAGGACAGCTCAAGGACACGGCCTCACATGATCAACGCCATTATCTCTCTCCACTAAATTGTATCTAAAGAAACTTGGTTCTCACAGGACAGTTTAGAAAACAGGATGTAACCAAATAAGGGGTGATCACCAGATGAACAATGAATCATTCGCATGCGTACTAGATACTTAGTCCACCATTTTGTTGCCAAGTATACTATGTCTAGGGTGTCAGCATCATTCAGATTGTCTGTATAAATGTAAGATGCACCTATAACCAATTTGTATTTCAATGCAGAGCAATAGCCCATTGATTTACCTTGCTGGCTGCAGCAGCAAATAAAATTGCCTCTAATTGATCCCCACTGAGTCTGTTTGATTGGCAAAAAGGTGACTGATGTCACCTGAGTGCAAGGACCAGATTTCATCTCTGTGGAGAACTTAATGAGGTGCTTCACACAAGCAGGCAGCTCGGCCTGGGTGGCTGGATTGGCCGCCCGCATGATTACTGGCTCTGTCACAGAGCCGTTTGGGGTGGCAGGGATCGGGGGCCTTGAGGCCCTGGAAATCCCAGAATTCGAATCACCAAATTCGGGGAGCCCCCCCCCAACTCCAGGAGGCTTGTTGTAGCCTACCCACCAGGGGTCTACTTGTGAATCGCTGCACTGCACGCTCCACTAACTTCATTTAATGGGGGGGCACTTAAGAGTGCTGGCTGCCGGAAGCCACACAGCTCCTGTTGCAGCACACGAGCAGCAGAAACCAGGCCAGGCTTCCCTGAGAATAGCCTCAATGAGTGTGTGAATATTGTAATAAACCAAGATTCACACTGCTGAGATTGTCTCAGTATCCCCCAGTTTCTCCCTTTAAAGCTTCTGCTGCCAGCATCTCCTTAAAATTGTTGGAAGTTAAAGGACTTTGCGCTGTCTCATTGTCTCAGACAGTGGAGGACAGACTAGTAAGTCAGAGGGCTAGAAGGTCAAGACATTGGTCATCACTTCTCCACTGCTCTGATGCTATCCCTTTGATATGTAGATTGCTACTCTTAGGGATCAACTTCCTCTTCCTCTCTCTCTTCCCCACCTGCCTTTCTACCTTGCAACATGGCAAGCCTCTCTTCCTGCACCATATGTGCAGAGAAGATGCAAAATCCATCTGCATCCAGCTAGATAGATAGATTAGAGATCCTAACTCTTCACTTTCCTATCTAGAATGGAGTTCCTTAATAAATGCCTTTTATATTGATTTGAAACTATAAACTGGCTCCAAGTTACTTTACTCTCAGCATACATGCATGCCTAACTAAACTACCACTGTGTAGTGCCTCTGTGCACTCTGCTATAATGAGAAAAGGATTCTCTCACCACAGAGAATTTCCAACAAAAATCACCCTAGGTAAACACAGCAAAGCGGCCTAGTGTCTCTCTGGGTTGCTTTGTGGGGGTGATCAGCTGCCTCCAGTCCCCGCCTTGCCACCACAGGGCAAAACCCAGCCAAATCCCCATTCAGCCATGAATCTAGCTGGGTGACTCTGGGCCAGTCACTTCTCTCAGCCTAACCTACTTCACAGGGTTGTTGTGAAAGAGAAACTCAAGTATGTAGTACACCGCTCTGGGCTCCTTGGAGGAAGAGCAGGATATAAAATGTTTAAGGGGGAAAAAAGTTTCCCCTCCCTTGTGTTATGAACGACACCTGGTTTTGCACTCTGTATATGCTGAGGGAAAGACACATCATACACAAACTGAATTGGTTCTTGGAGATGGTGACCATGTAAACAGAGGTGTGCAAACAGAGATAGAGGGAGATACACTCAGAAAGTTCAATGGGCTTTATTATGGAAAGTTGCTCATCAGGATAAAATTCAAACAGGTCGTCCAAATTAAAAACATGTTTCTGATTCAAGGTGTAGTGCAATGTGCCTAGCTAAAATATGTGTGTGCAGTCAGTAATTACAGCTATCTAACAAATGCTAATAAAACATTTAGAGAGAAGCAGAGAAAGAAGGAGAGGGATGACAGTCATCTTCACCTGTCCCCAGATTTCTGGCGCCTGGTCCCAGAAGGCGTTAAAAGGTGTTAGCAAAGAAGAATCAAAGCAATAGGTGTGAGACAATGATTAAATCATTCCAAAAGACAGCAATCAGGTGTAACAATATTCTACATAGTGGATGTTTCTCAGGATTATCTCCTTTGGGCAGAGCAATCATTAACAAGGATTAACATAGACTTTTTGCAGGAGGAAATGCAAGCCCAGCTCCTAGCTGCCTCCCAGAGACATTATCTGACAGCAAGTTAAATTTTATTATTTTATTATTTTACATTTCTATCCCGCTCTTCCTCCAAGGAGCCCAGAGCTACATACTTAAGTTTCTTTTTCACAACAACCCTGTGAAGTAGGTTAGGCTGAGAGAGAAGTGACTGGCCCAGAGTCCCCCAACTAGTCTCATGGCTGAATGGGGATTTGAACTTGGGTCTCCCCGGTCCTAGTCCAGCACCTAACCACTACACCACACTGGCTCTTGGATAGACCAAGCTTGTCCGTTGTATCTCTTTTGAGTACCCATTTCACAAACACTGAGAATACAATGCTGGATTGTCTCTTCCTTCACAAAGCAATTAGCAGAGGCAGTCATGAGACCTGGGTGTCATGCCCTGGTCAGTGCATCTGAATTCAGGCATTATTTGATTCCTTAATAAAATGGAGTTAGACACAGGCCTGGATTCCATATAATTCTGGGTTGGTAACTCTGGGTTTAATGTTGGGGTCAGGGTGTCCTCAACCCTATCAGATAGGATGAAAGAGTAAAAGGTACATGGGAAAGGATGGTTCATTAGAGCAAACAGTCAATCCCACTGGTTCAACATTTGATTAAGATTTTATTGGAACAAGGATCACAATTTAGAGGAAAAGGACAGACATAAAAAAAGAAAGAAAGAAATTTCAAGCTAGCTCCTAGCACAAGTCTAATAAGCAGGCACAGAATCTCTCATGGCTAGCTCAGATAACTCCAGTTGTTTGGATAGCTTTGATGGGTAACAGGCAGCTTCCCATGGAGGAAAACTGGCATCCTTCTCTAGGATTGTATGTGGTTTTTCAAGGGGGCGGGCTAGGGGAGGGACCCTTCCAATCAGCATTGAGCCAGATGAGGCAAGTGTCATCTGCCTGACCAATGGGGACTGCCATTCCCATGCCAAGGTGATAAAGAACACACTCTCTGTCCCCCGTTGACAGAAAGGTCAGACAAGACACCCGAATGCTGCTGCTCCCCTCGCCCCACTGCTGATATAAAAGAACAGGAAGGCTGAAATGTCAGGGATCTCCTGGAAACAGGACAATTAGGCTGTATCACTCATCTCCCCATGGTACATTGACTTAATGGGATTAACTGACTTCAGGTGGTTCCTAGCCAGGTACAGAAAATAACCTACATGACTTGTGGTTCAGCAAAATGGAACCTGTATCCCAGAGGACAGAGATGGCCGATTCTGGCTTTGGTTTAAGAAGAGAGAGCCTTCCTCCACACAGTCTCTGCTGCAGTAAAGTGTACTTCTTTACTACTTCTCATATATGTGAATGATTGCCATTCATTCCAAGGGGAGAAGTAAAACCCTGCACTCAAAGGCACTGTTCAGATGAGGGCAAACCCTTCCATCTGCTACTGGCACTGACTGGTTTAGTGTTCACCAATAAGAGCATCCACAGGGAATACAAGATTTATCTGTGCACAGAAATGCACTATACCCCCATACAGGGTCCTTGCAATAAGCACCCTGTCCTCTTATAGCACCTGCATACCATCCTGGCCTGTCGTCATTTGGCAAGTAAAGTCAGTTCCTTGGGTGCCATCATACTCAATAGTATCTCAGCTAAAGAAGATATCAAGCAGCAGGGCTGGGAAAGGCCTCCCTCTGCTGGGCGCTTTCCAGACTAGCTGCTCAGCAGCAGCAAAATGCCTCCGTTTGGGCAAGTCGCATTTAAAATGTAAACAGCAGGGAGGGGGGCAGTCTCACAGCAACTAACAACCCGGAAAAACAGCAAATTTTTCACGCCAGATATACGATGTCCTAGCTCTATATCACAGTGATTATATTCGAAACAAGGCATTGGAAATGTGAACGGCACCCTGCTGTCCAGGTAGGGACTGCAGTGTCATGACACACTTCCAAGAGACGTCCTGACCCCATTTTAGGGTCTAGTCTGGAAAGTGCCCAGGAGCTTTCCCAAACAGTTATTTAATGGAGCTTCACTATGCTTTGCTATATTTAATGTAGGGAAGAGTTCAATTGAGTGATGAATTTACAGCAACTTCAGTACGATGCCATTCAAACTGCAAACTGCTTTTTTATGAGGATCCACTACGATTAGCAGCTACTGTGCAGTATCTGCATCCTTAGAAGTTGTGCTTTTAAAAACAGTTGTGTGCAATACTCTGGCATTTTGGAGAGATCCTGCCCCTCTGTGTCATCCCCTGTTTGCCTTTGCCTTCCCCACATCCACATCCACATCCTCCTCCTGCCTGCCTCCACCACCTGCCCCGGCATCTGTCTACCTTCTTGCAACTCACCTGTTCTCTCTCAGGTGCAAGTGAGAGAAGAGGTAACTCCCTCTGCCCTCTTGCAGGCTTGCCAGGGCGCCAGCTGCTTTCTCTTGGGTACAAAGGAGAGAAGAAACCACTGCCTTCTTGCTGGAATGCCCAACTTCCTTCCTCGCAGGAGAAAGCAGCCGATCTGCCCAGTGCACCAGCAAGAGGGCAGAGGGGGGTTGCTTCTTCTCTCACTCGCACCTGAGAGAAAGCAGGTGAGCGGCAAGAGGGCAGACAGGTGCCAAGGCAGGCAGCAGAGGCAGGCAGGAGGAGAAAAAGGAGGGGAAGGCGAAGGCAGCAATATAAACAGCCCCAATTTACTCTCATTTATGCTCATTTTTACTTATATGCAGTTTATATACTCTCCTTATATACTCTCCTCTTGACTCATCCCAATCTACACCACTTTCTCTTCCTTGATGTTTGGAAAAAGCTCCTGGAGATCCAGGTGAGCCACTGTCAATCAGTGTCAACAACACTGGGCACCCTGGACCAATGGTATCTTCATATGAATGGTCCCACCAAGCAATGAAAACCAGGAATCAGATATACAAATGAAAGGCAAGGGGAAGGGGAGCAACTATGTTGGGTTGCATAGAACAACCTAAAGAGGCTGTGATTTGGGGACAGAGCTGCCTGGAGGCAAACCGTGACCCTCACAGACACTGTCCATTGTGGCTGGTGATGACGGGAGCTGCAGTCCAATGAGATTTGGGGATCCAAGTGTGAGAACCCCTGCTTTGATGGGCCCTGCTTGTATATAATAGCTAGAAACACTCCCATGAACAACCTGACTCCATCCTCCACCTAAATCAGTACCAGAATGACACTCCGGGTGGGCAGTTTGTGGAGAATTGACTAGCCATAGGTGAGGAGAGTGTCTACTCAGAGATAGCAGACAAATGGATGATCTCATCTGATCCATCTACTGGTGCAAAAGGAACAGTGTTGTCAGGTTTATCAAGTCAATTGACAAGATATACTTAGACTTAAGTCAGGAAAATGTGCATACTGTGATAACTATTATTGCTGCCTTGCACACACACTTAAAACATCACATGTCACTGCATGCATACTTAAAACATCATACAGGTACACGGAAAACAACCGCTATGTACAAAAGAAAATAGCTTAATATTCTACGTTTGTTCCTTGGACGAGCCCAGAACATTTTTCTCTTCACATTTCATCTCAGATCCTTCCCACTAACTCCCCTTAGTGATTTCCACAAGTGATCTCTGAAATATTTCCATAGAGCAGGCCAGGGGCATAGCTAGGGGAGATGGGGCCCATGTTCTCTACTCTCCCCAGTGGACTCTTGGAGTGAGGTGGGTAGTGAAGAAAACAGGGAGGGGTGATTCTGGGCCAATCACTTATCTCTCAGTCTAACTTTCCTCACTGTGTGGTTGTGAGGCTGATCTTAATCATGCTCTGGTCTCCTTGGAGGAAGTGTGAGATATACATGTACAAACAAATAAAATCAGCTCTTTGAATTTGGCCTTTAAGAAAACTAGTAACAAGTAATATGATGGGCCTGTTCGGACGAAGCTTGAAACCTCGGGTAGACGAACCTGCGGTTAATCCGTGAAGCCAGGAATCATCCCACAGACGACTGTTCAACTACAGTTTCCCAACCCCTCACTTCTGAGGAGAGGGAGGGGCTCCTCTTCCTGGTCCACCAAGGCTGCATCCCGTACCATGCATGTCACCAGACTGCCAGAGCCGGCTCAAACCATTGGCCATATTAGCCAAAAAAGAGGGTACCTTAGGTTTAGGGGCAGGACAGCAGCAGCAGTGAGCCACCTCCACTCGGATGCCCTCAGCCCGAGGGAGCTGCCTGCCTCTCCTCCACCCCTCCGCCGGTAGCTGTAGCGAGCTCCTCCCACTTCTCCAATTGGCTTGGTTTAGCCCCAGCAATACTGCACCTGCATGTTGAGTCACAGCCAGGCTGAAGCGCGCAGAAAGAAAGGAGTGGAAGAGAGGAGAAGGCACGAGGCAAGAAAGAGCAGAGTTGAAGCTGTCCGTGGCACCAAAAAGGAGAGCAATCTGCTGCAGTTGCCTGAGCTGATTTCTAGACTTCACAATAAAATTGTTGAGAACACAACAACCTTTTAATCCATCATCGATCAGGTGAGACTGAGGAGGGGGGGGAGAGTCAGCCAGGTGAGTAAGGTGACTGAGACTTGCAAAAAGACACCCCACCATGCCATTTTTCTGCCTCTTCCCCCCCTGCTCCCCACTCCCCAGCCAGCTGCTCAGTGCTCCCCAAATGCTTTTTAAAAACTTTATTTTTGCTTTCAGTTTTATGTTATGTAGAGGAGGGGGATCATTACAATGCTGCTCATTGACCTCATTCATGCCAGGCAGGTTAGTCTGCTGTTTTTTCAATGACGGGGGTTGGGGTGGGGAGCAGCAAACTAATGATCCTTTCCCCCAACACAGTTTCAGAAATGTGTGTGTACCTAGGCTGTGTGTGTTTCTTTTCTGGCTTTCTCTGGGCTTCAGTCTCTGGAGATGGAACACACATGTTTTCCTCCTGACTTTAAAGTATTTTTTATGCAAACTGTAAGAGGAGCAGTTAAACTCAATGCTTTAAAAAAAAATTATTTTTGCTTTTCAACTTTATGTTATGTGTGTTAGGGGAGGGGGATAATCACAGTGCTGCTCATGCCTGCCAGGCAGGTTAGTTTGCAACAGTGGGGGTGGGATGGGGAGCAGCAGCAGCAACAAACTAAATATCCTTTTCTCCCAACACATTTTCAGAAATGTGTGTACTGTACCTGTGTGTTTTTCTTTTTCTGGCTGTCTCTGGCTTCAATATCTAAAGATGGAACACACACGTTTTCCTCCTCACTTGAAAATATTTGTATGCAAACTGTAAGAAAAGCAGTTAAACGTTTCCTTTCTGGAAGAAGTCTGCACTTCAAACTGCAAATCTTTCTTTTTGTATTACAGAGATTACTTGATTCTGTTCTGCAGTGTTATATATATGAAGTAGGGTGTGTGTGTGTATTATATACGGAGAGGTGTGTGTGTGTGTGTGTATGAATGAATATGAGACACACACACACAGAGGGAGAAAGAGAGAAGCGTGTGTGTATATTTGTGGAGAGGGGTGTGTGGAGGGAGGGTGAGGGTGAGGGGGAGAGGGAGAGCCCTGCTAACTGAGCAAAGAGCCATCTTTCAAAGTGATTATTCTCTTATATTTAGCAGGGGCAGAGCAACTGGCTCTATCCAACCTGAGCCCAGCATCCCTCCAGTGGCTGTTGCTGGTATCTGCCTTATGTTTCTTTTTAGATTGTGAGCCCTTGGGGACAGGGGACCATCTTCTTGATGTATGTATTTTTCTATGTAAACCGCTTTGAGAACTTTGGTTGACAAGCGGTATATAAATACTATAGTAGTAGTAGTAGTAGTAGAGAGAGGTAGGGTGTGTGTGTGTGTGTGAGAGAGAGAGAGAGAATACCGTGTGTGTATATTTGTGGAGAGGTGTGTGTGTGTGTGCGTGTGCGTGTGCGGAGAGAGAGAGAGAGAGAGAGAGAGAGAGAGTTGTGTGTGGTTTCACCATAGCAACTTTCCTCCCTTTCACCTATTTATTTATTTATTTATTACATTTATATTCCTCTCTTCTTCCAAGGAGCCCAGAGGTTACATGGTTACATGGTTATCTTTATCCTCACAACAACCCTGTGAGGTAGGTTAGGACAAGATACACATGACTGGCCCAGGGTCACCCAGTGAGTTTATGGTTGAATGGGGATTCAAACTTGAGTCTTCCTGGTCCTAGTCCAACACTCTAACCACTATGCTATGCTGGCTCATCAGCTACATGCATGAGGCACAATATTGCACTACGTTCACTGCATTGAGGCTAGAGTGCAAAACTCCTTTTATTCAGATACAGATGTACTCAGATTCACTTTTAAAGCAAACACATATATAGTCATGTACACAAAAACATGTGCATGCACTCACAGACAGCTGTGCACAAGTACAGTGTAGAGGTCCCATTTCCATGTGTAAGGGCCTCTGTACTAAGCCCTTCTTCCCAGCATAGCCAAAGCCACATGGAAGCATTGCCAGGTAACTTCAGCATGGCTGATGTTTCAGGCTTTCACAATTTCTTTTAATTTGTCATGTCAGAGCCAGCCAGGCAGCGCAGGAAGGAGAAGGCGCAAAGGAGCAGATTTCTTTACACACAGCTTGGCCTATGGCCAAAGCTATTCAAACATTTTATTGAAGTTAACTCCTTGTCCCTTGACCAAACAGGTGAGGTGAGTGAGGCAAATGCAAAAATGGAAGTGTGACTTTGCTTTGAAGAAGGACACCATTCTACCCTCACTGAATGAACAGGATCAAACTGCCAGTATCTCACTATTCATACAAACAAGATAACTCCTCCCACCCTTGTATTGTGCTTTTGGTAATCCAAGAAATTAGCAACATAACAATCCTCCCCAATGCTTTTTAAAAACTTTGAATTTTTTTTCTTTACAATTTTATGTTACATTTGGGGAGAGGCTCTGTTGTTACAGTGCTCATGCCAGGTTAGTTTGCAACAACGGGGGGGGGCAGGGTGTGTGTGGAGCTGCAAACTATCCCTTCCCCCACTTGGGGTTCTTCTTAAGGATCAAAATCAGAAATGAAATTGTAAGAATATAATATGGTGATTTAAATGTTGTTTTCTTTATGTTTGCAAACAGAAATAACATTTGTTATAACATGTTCAGAAACTCAGGTTTTCCTCCTCACTTCAAAATACTTTAAAATGCTCATAACTCTTAGAAGAGGAATTATGCTTCTCACTGGAAGAAGTCTGTGCTTCAAGCTGCAAAGCTTCATTTTAGCACTACAGAGATCACACGTGTGGGGGGAGGGAGGAAAGAGGAGTGTGTGTGTGTGTGTATACACACACACACAATATGGCAAATACATATATACTGTTTCTCAACAATATCTCCAAAAGTGGTTTAACATAGAGATAAACAAATAAAATGGCCCCCTGTCCCCAAAGGGCTCACAATCAGAAACATAAGATAAACACCAGCAACAGCCACTGGAGGGATGCTGTGTTGGGGTTGGGTAGGGCCACTTGCTCTCCCCCTGCTGCTAAATAAGGAGAAACACCACTTTTAAAAGGTACCTCTTTGCTCAGTTAGCAGGGGGAGGGAGGGAGGGAGAGAGAGCGAGAGAGAGAGCGTTTTGTAATATCAAATATTTTTCCAGTTCTCAGCAATTCGTGGGAGAAAGCAACCATCAGGAGAAAAAAATCAGAAGAGAAAAGCTGAAAAAGAATCTACCATGGAAAAATATAAAGGCAGCCTCACACAATTTTTGAAGAGAGCAACCGGAGCTGAAGCATCCACCATTCAAACAGCAATGAACTGCACAACAGTTGATGTAAAGAACAATGGAAGCAGTCCACAAAGCGTAGCTGTTGAATGTGAGAAGGCCATTGAGAATGTCTCCAGTGAGAATATTTCACATGAAGAAAGTGGTGCATCTGACTCGAATTCAAGTCCGCAAATAACAGCTGATATCGCAAAGTGGCCGGAAAATATGCAGTCTATAACTGATCTGCTGGTTAGAGTAGGTCCCGTGCAAGTAATAGATCATGCAATTCCCATAACCATTGAAGGTGGGAGAAAGAGAAGATCTAATGCAGCAAGCTATTATTGAACACTTCCAAACGGGGGAAAGTACAAGCGTGACTGGCTTGTATATTCAAAATCTAAAAATGCTGTGTTCTGTTTCTGTTGCAAATTGTTTTCGAAGAAAAGAAGCAGACTTAACCATGATGGCATCAATTAATTGGAAAACGTAGGTACTAGATTAAATGTTCATGAAAGAGGAGCCGACCACTTGAGTTGTTTTAGAACATGGAATGATTTAATTAAGCAATTGAATCACAGTTCAACAATAGATGACATCCAGCAAAAACAAACTGATGAAAATACCAGGCTTTAGAGGAATGTTCTAGAATGTCTGTTTTCTATAATAATACTACATTGTTCTCAAAATATTGCCTTGCAAGGAACATCAGATCAATTCTACAAGGATGACAATGGAAATTTTTTGAAAATTGTGGAGCTACTGGCAACGTTTGATCCAGTAATGAAAGAACACATAAGAATTACAAATAAAGAAACTTACCAGCACTACCTAGGAAAAAAATATACAACATGAAATTATTCAAATTTGAACCGGTTTGCACATACCTACTGGAGTCCTCCACAGAAACCCTGTGGGTGACAATACAAGGCGTGAAAGGAAATGTGCTACTGGGGACGTGCTATCGCCCTCCAGATCAAAACTCTGACAGTGACTGGGCATCGCAGGAGGAATTCAGGGAGGTGTCAAGGAGAGGCAGGGCAGTAATAATGGGTGACTTGAATTACCCACACAGACTGGGTAAATTCACAGTCAGGTAATGACAAAGAGGTCAAATGTCTAGATACGCTGAATGACTGTGCCCTAGAACAGTTGGTCTTGGAACCAACCAGAGAGAAGGCAGCCTTGGACTTAATCCTGAGTGGCACCCAGGACCTGGTACGGGATGTCAGTGTCATCAACCCTTTAGGAAACAGTGACCATAGTGCAATCAAATTCAGCATACATGCGGGGAGGGAATCACCAAGGAAGTCTAACAAAAACACTTTGAATTTCAGAAGAGGAAACTTCTCCAAGATGAAGAGTATGGTGAAAAGAAAGCTGAAAGTGAAAATCAGGAGAGTCACTTTGCTCCAGAATGCATGGAGTTTACTCAAAACCACCACAATACTAGAAGCCCAGCTAGATTGTATACCCAAAAGGAGGAAAGGTACCACTAAGTCCAGGAGGATGCCAGCATGGATAACAGGCACCGTCAAGGAAGCCATAAAAGGGAAGAAGATTTCCTTCCAAAATTGTAATGCCTGTCCAGATGAAGAGAACAGAAAGGAACACAAACTCTGGCAAAAGAAATGCAAGGTGACAATAAGGGAGGTGGAAAGAGAGTTTGAGGAACATTTAGCTAAAAGCATCAAGGAGAATAACAAAAACTTCTTTAAATACATCAGAAGCAAGAAACCTGCCAGGGAGGCAGTTGGACCATTAGACAATGAGGGAGTGAAATGGATTATTAAGGAGGATATGGAAGTTAAAGAGAAGCTAAATGAGTTATTTGCATCCATCTTCACGGCAGAGGATACTGAGCATATACCTGTTCCTGAACCAGGCTTATTGGGGATGGAGGCTAAAGAACTGAGTCAGATAGAAGTGACAAGAGATGATGTTCTAAACTGTCTAGAAAAACTGAAAACTAGCAAATCGCCAGGGCTGGATGACATCCATCCAAGAGTCCTCAAACAACTCAAATGTCAAATTGCCGACCTCCTAGCTAACATATATAACTTATCCCTGAAATCATGCTCTGTACCGGAGGACTAGAAAGTAGCAAATGTTACACTGATTTTCAAAAAGGGATTCAGGGGTGATCCGGGAAATTACAGGCCGGTTAGCTTAATGTCTGTTCCGGGCAAATTGATAGAAAGCATCCTCAAGGATAAAATTGTAAAGCTGATAATGTAAGTATATTACTTTTGCAACAGGCCCTGATAGTATAGAACCAGCATGGCTTCTGCAAAAGTAAATTTTGCCTCACAAACCTTTTGGAATTCTTTGAGAGTGGATCAAGGTGATCCAGTTGACATAATATACCTGGACTTCCAAAGCTTTTGGAAAAAGCTTTCAAAAAGGTTCCTCATCAAAGAGTCCTGAGAAGATTTAGCAGTTATGGGATAAGGATATTGTAATAAATTCTGAATCATAATTATTAATTCTTATCTGAGCTTTTGTAAAACGATAAATCCAATCAATCATTTTAGAAAATCGCGGACCAAAATTAAATTTCCGTAGTACTTGTTTTAAAAAAGACCCTTCCAAACAATCAAAAGCTTTAAATATATCTAATGAACATACTGATAATGTAAGTATATTACCTTTGCAAAAATATATAATATCTAGCAATTTCCTAATAGAGCTAGATATATTCCTTCTTGGAATAAAGCCAGATTAATCTAAATGAATTATTTTATTTATAATTAACTTAAGACGATTTGCCAGTAATTTGGTGTAAAGTTTATAATCGATATTAAGTAGTGAAATAGGTCCATATGAAGTTACCTCTTGTAAATCTTTACCAGCCTTAGGAATCATTGTTATTTTGGACTCATTCCAAGATCCTGGAAGAGAACTGCCCTGATGTCACTCATTGCAAATCAATAGAATTTCAGGAATTAGAATTTCTTTAAACTCTCTATAAAACTCCATTGACAGGCTGTCCGGACCTGGGGCTTTTCCATTCCTAATACTTTAAAAAATCTCAATAATGTCTGATTCCAAAAAAGGACAGTCTAAATATTGAACATCCAATGTAGAGATTTCCGGAAACTTCAGTCTACTTAAATATTTACTTATTTCATCCAGTGTAAGATTAGCAGATGAATATAATTGTTTACAAAAAATAGGTTAATTCTTTACTAATAAATAAACTAATAATAAGTCTTGAATGTTTATTAACAAATTCATAATATCTTTGCCTGACATATAAAACTTGAGTAGAAATGGTCTCCGTCTCTAACACTTCAGGCTCTTCCCTTTTCTTTTCCAGTTGCCTATAGATGTTTACAGATCCTGTTCTATTGTACATTAACAATAGATTCATTATCTCTGAATGTAATATGTTAATCTTTTCCATAGTTCCATTTTTAATCCTATTCATCTGAGATATACATTCTCCCCTTATAATAGCCTTCATAGCATCCCATCTAATATTTAATGTCATCTGCTCTATATCATTTTCATGAAAGAAAATTTTCAGTGTTTAAGCTAATTGCTGTTTTGCTAATAAATTATTAAAAATATGGGATTAAGCCGCCAAAAATAGGTAAATGGAACATTTTCCTACAATTTAAATTCAAAAATCACAGGAGCATGATCTATTTTAAGTATCGGTGCAATTTCTCTCCTTTGACATTGATTTTAAACGCTTTTGGAAGCCCACATATAATCTATCCTAGAATGAGTCTTTCATTCGAGGTCATCTTCTCTCTAATTGTCTCCAGATGTATGTATGTATGTATGTATGCATGCTTTTGTAAATTCGGCCAAGATCTTCTTCATATGACTCAGTGTTGAAACAGTCTCTCTTCCTTGAAGCTTAGAAACAATTAACTTAAAAGGGAACCCCCATTTATAACGAATTCCCTTCTGTAGTAATTGTTCTGTAAGTAGTTTAAAGTCTTTCTTCCTTAATCCCAATTAATCTCATCCACCTCACACACTTTATTCATAATCTTGTCTTTAATGCAAACATTAACAAATCTCACAATAATATCTCTTGGTTGCTGCAGCAACCTAGGAGAAAACACTCTATGAGCTCGTTTGATGTCTTTGTCAGTAATCTTTAAATCCAGCAATAGAAGATTAAATTTAGGAATAAGATATCCAATTGAATTAGTTTTCCCCATGCTTTCGCTCAATCCTTTTATCTTTATATTGTTTCTCCTATTGCGGTCTTGAATGTCAGCCATGCCTGTCTTAATTTCAGAAATATCTTTAAGGGCTTTACTTATATTCAATGTATTTTGTGTAGCCATATCATAAGCCTTACTTGCAGTTTGAGCAATGTCAGCAATTTGTTGAGGCAGCTCCTTATGTTGATTGTTGAGTGCCTTAGCAAGAGCCTTCACTAGGTTCAAATCCCAAGTGGGAAACCTATGGACTATGGACTGCTGGCAGTTTTAAGATAGCCACCTCTCTCAGAAATCTTTGGATATGCAGATGCCCCGATATGGAGTCCACACCCTGTACGTCCAAGACCAAGGCAATGACAAAAACCTGGCACTGAAGAGTGTTGGGTCAAAACCGTTTATCAAGACCCTTCTGTAGAAACCCCAAAACGTGAGCTATAGAAGCTGACAAGGGTGTGATTCCCTGTGTGACACACCATAGGGAAAATGCCTTCCAGATTGACTGGTATATCTTAACTGTGGAAGAACAATGGGAGGCCATGATAGTGCCCAGAACTGACTGAGAATACCCGCAGGCCACTAAGGAGTCCTTCTCAATTTCCAAGCGAACAGATTGAGCCATTTGGGTGGAAAATCAGGCCCTGCTTGAGAAGTTGACTGTGAAACCCCAGGGCCATTGGAACTTCATTGGACAGTTTCACCAGATCTGAAAACCAGGGCCAGCAAGGCCAATGTGGAGCTACCAGGATGACTTCCGCTCCCACCTGCCATATCTGTCTTACTGTTTGAGGGATTATTGTAGTGGGAGGAAAGGCAGACGCTCTAGCCCGGGCGCCATCAATGCACCCCCCCCCCTCGGCCCCTGGTGTTAGGTACCTGGACAGGAACTGGGGCAACTTGGCATTTACCAGAGTCAGCGAACAGGCCCATTACTGGCCAGCCAAATGTCTGCTTGATCCACCGAAACGCTTGATCACTCAGTGACCACTCTGCCTGATCTATGTGAGAACAGCTTAACCAATCTGCCACGATGTTTAACACCCTGCTTACATGGGTCTGCCTCTACAGACAGCAAGTTGGTCTCTGCCCAGGCTAGCAGGCTTCCTGCCTCCCTCATCAGAGCCCAGGACCTTGTGCCACCCTGGTGGTTGATGTGGGCCTTGACTGCCTCACTCATGGTCCAAACCAGGAAGTGGGGTTTTTGGAGGATGGGCAAGAACTCTGTGATGACATATCTTATAGCCCAGAGTTCCAGCCAGTTTATACTGTTTAACTTCTCAACTTTGGACGATAGACCTTGCACCAGAAGTCACTGACAGTGCCCCCCCACCGCCCAAGACCTGAAAGCTGGCATTGGTTGTCACTTGGACTCGGTTCACCAGAAGAAAAATAACCCTTTTCAAGGTGGCCAGGGACACCCACCAGCTCAAGGACAGTCGAACGTGTTCCATCAAGCTGATCTTGAGCTTTGACCTTTCCATGACCTGGTCCTGCCAAGGCAAGAGAAACCATTGGAGAGGCCGCAAATGAACCCCACGGTATCCCACAGTACTATCCCTATGGTTGACACCATAATCTCCTGCAGCTGACTTAGGGACAGAAAGTTGGACCTCAGGTGCAGCATTAGAGCTCAGCACTTGGAAACCAACTTGCATCTGTGCTCAGGAGAAAGGGACACCCTTGAACAGTGTCAATGAATGCCCCCGAGTCCAGGATCCTGTTCTGGGGCCTGAGTGAACTCTTTGGGTAATTGACAATGAAGCCATGGGTTTCCAGCACTGAGAGGGTGGTTTGGACATCCCCCAGGCTTCTCTGGACTGACGGTAACCTGAACAAAAGATTGTCCAGAAAAAGGATACACATGGACACCTTTGGTTTTCAAGTGCACCACAAGTGCCACCATGATCTTGGTAAACACATGAGGCGCAGTCGAGAGAACGAAGGGTAGCACCCAATACTGGAAATGGGAGTTGCTGTATGCAAAGCAAAAGAAGCATCTGTCCTGGATATGAATGGGGACATAGAAGTATGCCTCCTTGAAGATCACTGATGTCAAGAAGTCTCCCAGCTGGATGGCCATCAAAACTGAATCTCCATGTGGAACTCCATGTGGTCTCCATGTGGAACTCCTTCTTCCTCAGGAACCAATATGGCCCTCTATTCCCTGTACTTTTTCGGAACCAAGAATAAGACAGAATACACTCCCTGCCCCTTCTCCTCCAATGGGACAGTTTCGATGGCCTGTATCTGAACTAGATGCCTCCAACATCAGGGCATGCTTGGACCCCTTGTGGAACCAAGGAGATGGCAGAAACCGGTCCAGGGGCTGGGAAGAAAACTCCAGAGAGTAACCCTGGGACAGGGTCTGGTGAATCCAGGTGTCTGTGCACGTCATTTTCCAGTGCTGTGCAAACTCCTGCAACCTGCATCAATAGGGGCACCCTGAGCTTTTCCATTATTGACTTGGTTGAATTATAAAAATGTCTAAGCTTATGTCTAACCTTACTCTCAGTAGGCCTGTCCCATTCTGCCTGAATAATATCAAAAAACAACTGTGAACAACAAGGCACTGAGACCTCAGTTGCATGAAGGGAGGGCAGAACTGCTGGAGCTCCTTTGGGTTTTTCTGAAACAGACTGTGCCACTTCCTCCCTCCTAAGGCTCTTGTGGGCTTTGTGCAGGAGCACAGGAAAATCCGACTGAGAGAACAGTCGGCAAGGCGCGTGCTGTGAAGAACCAGGCTCTTCTTCATCCCCTGAAAGCTCCCTGTCTTTCTTACCTGAACCAGACGCTTCAGAAGGAACAATGGGATCAGGCCTCATGGGCAGCAAAGGCACTGCCGCACAAGCAGGGACAGGGGACCCCTGCGGAGACAGGACAGGTGCAACAGATCGGGAGCCAAGTTCAGGCTGAGCAGCAAGCTCCTTGCCCGCATCGCTCCCTTGCCCCCCAAACAAGGGCAACCGCCCCTTTGTTGGTGGGCAAAAGAGGCAAATTGGTGGGAACGGGTGGCCAGAGCAGTTTGCTCAACTCCTCCACCATAATGCAGCAGAGCAGAGCCACAAAGCTGGGAGAAATCTCATCCTCCTCGTTCTGAGTCGGGGCTGTCTGTCAGTTAGCCTCAAAGGGGCGCAAGTGTTTGGTGGGTGGAGCGCTGGAAGCCCCCACTAAGGGCTGCACTCCCAGAACCCCAGCCTGATCCCCACATCGGGCCTATTGACCCCAGAGAGTGTCGAGGTGCTTCCTCCCACTTCAGCTGGCACTCCCTCCCTGAGCAGAGCCGTACTTGCTGCCAAAGAGCTCTTTGCTTCCCTCTCCGCCACAACCCTCTTCTTCGCAGCCTTGGAAGTCCAAGCGTCAGGTGCGGGAGAGGTCACTACCACCCACTTGGCCCAGCACACAGAATATGCCACCGAATCCTCAGTGAGAGAGGGAGAAACCTCTCTCTTGCTGAGTAGGGCATTGGTGGCCATGTTGGGTAGGCGAGAGACTGGAGCATTGGTTCAATTACCATGAAGGCTTCTTCTTGCTGCTGGAGCCGAGGACAGTCTGATTGGGTTATCCTTCCCATGTGCTCCCAGCCAGGACTAATTGAAACATATTACAAGCCTTAAGAGCCTGGGACGGATAATCCTGCCCAGTTCTTTTAGGCCAAATGTGCAAGTAGCACTGAATGTAATCAACTATAGAAACGGTTAACAGAATAACGTAGAGAATGATGTAGAGTACCTCATCACCTCAGAATAACATAGTCACCACAACAGTTCGGGGGAAGAAATTTGTATATTACAGTACGTATAGGTTTCCCATGGAGTAGGCCAGGACACTGCCTGAGAGGGCCGAGATGTCCTCGACTCCAGCAGCAAGAAAAAGCCTTCACTATAAGTGAACCAATGCTCTGTTCTCTGCTGCCTGGAGCCGAGGACATCTCTGATTGGGACATACCACCCACAGCTCTGGCCATAATACTCTCTGAGAGGGAGTGTCCTTGCCTACTCTGGGGGAAGAACCTGCTGAAGCACACTGTGACCGAATGCAGCCTGGGAAGATGCATATAAATCAATCTTGTAGTGCCTTGTGAACATTGATGGTGTTTTCCAAGTGGCCACCCTGCATATCTCCTGCACAGGGGTGTTCGTTGGAAAGGCAGCTGATGTGGCCACCACCCTTGTAGAGTGTGCCAGTATGTGCTCTGGGGAAATGTGCAGAGGCCATTTGCACATGTGCAGCGGCTTCCAAAATGGCCACCGCGCCGATATATGGAGGCCCGAACAGGCTGGAGAACAGTATTTTGAAGGCCAGCAGGGGGAAGGGGAACCTCCATGGACAGACAGACACAGACACCGCTGCTGCCCCAATGAACTCCCCCGGGAGGGGCAAAATGTTAAAGAACTTTAAAAAAATTTTAATTCACGAACTGGTGGGGTGGGGGTTTGGTCCCAGTCCAGACGGAATGGCGTGGTGGGGGTGGTTTGACCCAGAACCATCAAACCCCTGAACCAGTTCGTACATCCCTAATAATGTTATGTTGATCTTCCTGGCTATAGGACTCTGAAACTGAAGTAGGAAGCACTGAAGAGCTCTCAAGTGAAATCTGACCCACGGCACGGAGTCCAGGGTAGCCACCAGTAAACGGAGATGCCTCGCTAATGAAATCAGTTTGGCCTCCCAGGCCCATATTACATCTGCTACCTCCTGTTGTAGAACCTGTAAACGCTCTTCTGACAAGAAGACTTTGTCTTTTCAGGTCTCTATTAGAACACCTAGGTGTAATATTTTGTATGACGGTACCAAGTGACTCTTCTCTCTGTTTACAAGGAAGCCGTGTTGTTCTAGCGTCTGCAGAGTTAGCCGAATGTCCCCTGAGGTTGCTAGCATGGACGGTGACCTTAAGAGATCATCTAAAAAAGCAAAGATGTGGACACCCTGTAGTCTCAAGTGGGCAATAAGTGGTACCAGTACCTTGGTAAATACCCTTGGGGCTGATGATAGTCTGAACAGAAGGGCCTTGTACTGATAATGTACCCCGCAGTACTTGAAGCGTTGTTGTTGACGGTCGGGGTGTATTGGCACATGGAAGTAAGCTTCATTTAGACCTATAGATGTTAGTAGGTCTAGGTATTTTAGGGCATCTGTTATGGAACAAAGAGAGTCCATATGAAACCTGCACCTTGGAACCCAGTGGTTCAGGAACTTTAGGTCCAGGACCACCCTGATAAACCTGTCCTTCTTGGGCACTGTGAACAGAATTGAATAAATATCCTTGCTGTGCTGAGATGAAACCAACTCTATATCTATGACCATCAGCTGTTGTGTTGTTTCTAGAAAACCTATGTGCATGATAGGCCAGCATGACCTTGGAGTGGGGAGGTATCTGCTGGGGGAATGGTCATTAGATCTATAGTGTAGCCTGTCACAATTGTACTTAATACCCACTGATCTGTGGTAGTCTTCTGTCATTTATGTAAGTAAGCTGACAGTCAGATCCCGCCCCTGCCCCCAGACCCCCTAAAATTAAGTCACTGCTGATTTTGTGGTCTGGGTTGGCTTGAGAAGCCCTGGCGATTTTGGACTAGCGCCCCCCCCCCCCAGTCTGTTCCACTGGGGGCACTGAATGAGATTTAAAATCTGTCCCTCCCCTAAAAAGGAGGAAGGAACAGCTTTTCCTTTGACTCCACCAAATACCTCCTTGAGGGCCTCCTCACCAAAAAGTTTCACCCCATCATAAGGGACTGCAGCCAGATTTGCTCTGGACACTGCATCTACAGGCCAATGCTTCAACCACAAGTTGCGTTTTCCTACTACAGTCACAGTAGAGGCCCAGAAGGAAAACCTTATAACATTGAAGGCGACATCTGATAAAAATACAAAAGGCTCAGGCATTTGTATCAATTTATGTCTGAGGCTATATAGGTCGAGTGGAGGATCCTGAATTAAGTCATCCAGCCACACTACTGTGGCACAGGATAGCATAGATGCTGGCACTAAAGCCCTGATAGGGAGGATGCCTCATTTGCCTTTCTAAAGGAGACTTTTATAAGTTTGTCATTCTGACCCTTAAGTGCCGATTCCCCAACTCTAGGTAAGAGGGCACCATTTAACAGGGCCACCACCGGGGCATCCATGTGGGGTGGGGACCTTGAACATATCACTTGCCTCTTGTTAAAAGGTACATTGGTACTCACCGTGAAGGTGTCTTCTGGCTGGTGTAGAAGAGGTCACCCAATGTGGGATTACATCCCTCCACATGCTCCAGAAGGCAGGAAGTAGAAAAAACCTGAAGGTCCTTAAACCCCTGCATGTGGGCAGATCCCTTCAGTATCTACAAAAGCTCAAGCTTCAGAACAAACATTAACAATCCAACACGGAAGGTACCACATAAACACACTCACAGGTAAATACCAGGCACCAAATGACTGCGCCATCAGGGCACACAGCACTCCCGGTCCTCCGACACAGACAAGAACAGAAAAACTTGACAGAAAAAACAGGAAACCCGGGTGGGCCTTGGGTGACCTCTTCTACACCAGCCAGAAGACACCTTCACGGTGAGTACCAATGTACCTTTCTCGGCTGGTGTAGGAGGTCACCCAACGTGGGAGATACCACAGCACCAACCACGGGAGGGACAACGTAGAGAGTCAAGACAGATTTTACGGCCCTGGAAGGACCTTCTGGAGGACCCTCCGACCAAAAGCAGCCCTAGCTGCCACATGTTCATCCAGCTTATAATGCCTGGAGAAGGTAAAGGGCGTAGACCAGGTAGCAGCCTTGCAGATCTCATCTAGGGAGGCCAAAGAAGACAATGCCGCCGAAGTTGCTGCCGACCTTGTCGAGTGAGCCGTGACTTGACCCGGAGCAGGCAGGTTCTGAACCTTGTAGGACTCTACAATGCAGGATTTAACCCACCTGGCGAGGATCGCCTTCGAGACCTTAGTCCCCTTTTTAGCCTCCTTAAAGGCCACGAAAAGTACATCAGATTTTCTGAACGCCTCCGTCCGCTCTATGTAAATTTTTAAGGCTCGCCGTACGTCCAGACAATGCCACTCCTTTTCGGAAGGGTGTTTCGGGTCTGGGCAAAAAGATGGCAAATAGATGTCGGCCGCTCCATGAAAAAAGGAATTCACCTTAGGGGAAAAAGATGGGTCTGGTATGAGTCGGACCGCGTCTCTTGAAAAAATACACAGGTTGCTCTTGACTGAGAGCGCCTGCAACTCCGAAACCCTCCTAGCCGAAGTCACTGCCACAAGAAATGCTACCTTCCAGGAGAGCAGCTTAAGCGGGATGGAGCGCAGGGGCTCGAAGGGAGGAAATTGCATCCCCCGGAGAACAATATGTAGATCCCATGTCGGGAACCTGTGACATACTGGTGGTGACAAATGACTGGCTCCTCTAAGGAATTTTCTCAGTAGCGGATGTTGAGACTGAAACGACTGTCGGTGTGGAAACAGCATCTGAACCAGGCACGCAGCCTGTCTCTTGAGTGTATTGGGTTTGAGACCCATGGACAAACCGTCCTGAAGGAACTCCAACAATTCCTTTAACTTACAATGCCCAGGATGAAGAGACCGCCGAGACGCCCACCTCAGGAAGCTCCTCCACGTGGACTGATAGATCCTATTAGTCGACGCTTTTCGAGAGGCCAAGATCGTCTCGATCACCCCCTCCGACAGGTGGTCCTTCTTCAGGGACGTCCTCTCAGCTTCCAGGCGGTCAGTTGCAACCAGCCCGGGTCGGGATGAACGATGGGCCCTTGCTGCAGTAGATCCGGTCGGAACGGTAGTCTTAGCGGGCGTCCTAGTGCCAGCTCCACTATTTCGGAGAACCACGGCCTCCTTGGCCAAAACGGGGCGATCAGTATCAGGACGGTATGAGAGTCCCTCAGCTTTCTCAGGCACCGAGAGAGTAATGGTACTGGTGGAAACGCATATAGCAGACACGGAGGCCACTGCACCGATAGGTCGTCCGTCGCCTCTGCCCCCACCGTCGGAAAGCGTGAGAAGAATCTGGGCAGCTTCGTGTTCTCCCTTGAGGCGAAGAGGTCTATTTGTGGCAGACCCAGCTTGCTGGTAATCCACCGGAATACTGACGGGTGTAAACCCCACTCCGCTGGTTGAATGTCCCGGCGACTCAGCCAGTCTGCTTGAACATTTGATGCACCGCTCACGTGGTGAGCCAAAATCGATATCAGGTGGCACTCTGCCCACGACAGGAGCTCGACTGATTGCAGGTAGAGGGATCTGGATCTTGTCCCCCCCTGCCTGTTTATGTGCGCTTTTGTTGATGTATTGTCCGTGCGCACTAAAACATTCCTCCCTTTGATCAGCGGGAAGAACGTCAACAGGGCTAGGTACACCGCTCTCAACTCTAGCCAGTTGATACTGTGGGCCGCCTCCGCTGGCGACCATAGCCCTTGCGCCGACCTGTCCAAACAATGTGCCCCCCAGCCCGACAGGCTGGCATCCGTAGTGACCAGGATCCGTTTGAGCTCCACAAACGATCTGCCTTTGTTCAGGTTCTCGTGAACTGTCCACCAGGCGAGTGACTTCAGCACGAGCCCTGACAAGGTGATTCTCTTGTCCTGTTTGAGTGCAATCCGATGCTGATAAGGCAGTAAGGCCCACTGGAGCTGGCGAAGATGAAGTCTCGCCCAGGGGACCGAATCCATGGCCGCCACCATGAGACCGAGGAGACGCGCCAGTTGTAAAAGGCTGACTGCAGGATGCTTCAGCACTGAGCGGGCCAGGGACATGAGCACCTCCATCCTGTCGGGGGGGGGAGGAACAATTTGCACACTGAGGTGTCTATGATCACACCGAGATGACGGAGTCACATGGACGGAGTGAAGTGGCTCTTCCCCACATTGACCAGGAAACCATGTGCCCGCAGAAGAGAAATCGTCTTGCCTAGAGCTGCCTCCAGTGCCTCCGCTGACCTTGCTCGAAGTAGCAAGTCGTCGAGGTAGCAGTAAAGGTGGACCCCCTCTGTGCGGAGGACGGCTACCAGAGGGCTCAGCACCTTCATGAAGACCCTTGGCGCCGACGACAGGCCAAACGGTAGGGCCCGGTATTGGAAATGGCCGCCCCCGTAACAGAATCTCAGCAGTGGCCGGCTGCGAGGATGGATGGGTACATGGAGGTATGCGTCCTGAAGATCGATGGACGCCATAAAATCCCCCTCTTGTAGAGCCTCTGAGATGGTGCGCAAGGTCTCCATCCGGAACTTTCTTTTCTGGACGAACCTGTTGACAGGTCGGAGGTTTAACACGGCTCTTGCCGAACCATCTTTCTTTGGCACTGTGAATATTATTGAGTATACTCCTAGCCCCCTCTGGGTTGCGGGAACCTTCTCTATGGCTCCTATATCCAACAGGTGAAGTATTGCCAAAAGTAGACCCTTGTGTTTTTTGGGGTTTCTTGACGTGGGGGTAATGAGGAATTTGTTTCCGGGCTGGCTGGTTAGCTCCACTTTGTAACCCCTTTTTACGATGGAAAGGACCCAGAGATCTGAAATGGATCCTTTCCAAGCGTGCCAGAAGTCCAACAGTCGAGCCCCTACTTTGCCGTCCTGACTGTCAGGACTGCTGTTTGGGCCCCCGTGACTGAGGGGGAAAAGCCTGACGGGTCTGAGGAGAGAAGTATTGCCTGCCCTGACCCCTGGGCCTGTTCCACTGTGGCTTAGCCGCACGAGACGAGTCCCTTTGGCGGAATTGTGGCCGGTAGGACCTGAAGGGCTGCGAGGCTCTGCGGCTGAAAGGCCTATCCTCCTTGCGCGTGGCCAACGGCAGCGATTTTCTTTTGTCCTTGGTCTCAACCAGGACCTCTTTGAGGGCGTCATCGCCAAAGAGTTTTCCACCCACATAGGGTACCCCTGCCAGGTTAGCTCTAGAGGTATTATCGACCCTCCAGTATTTTAGCCATATGTTACGTCTGGCCAAGACCCCAGAACTCATGGCCCGTGCCGAAAAACGCACGCTGTCAAACGTCGCGTCAGCTGCGAGGGCAGCAGCCTTCTGTAAGCGAATGAGTTTACGACGCATGCGTGCTGGATCAGATGGAGGCTCATTGAGGAGTTCATCGATCCAGAGCACTGAAGCCCTGGACACAAGGGAGGCTGTGGTATCGGCCCTAATTGCCAGGGCCGAGGCATCATGCGCCCTACGCAGAGCCGCCTCTGCCTTTCTATCAGCTGAGTCCTTAAAGGTAGAATCCCCGTCCTTCGGGACTACCACCCCGCTGAGCAGGGCCCCGAAGGGCGCGTCTGTAAGGGGCACCTTTAACATGTTCAGAGTGTCCTCCTCAAAATTGTAAAGTTTATTAGCCGAGGCCGGGGTTCTTTTAGAGGCCGAGATGGCCGACCACTCTTCTTTGATAGAGTTAACGAATCCCTCAGGCATAACCGCTCGGAGTTGGACCGATTTTGACTGAGGAAGTACTAAGGAGCCCTTTGAAAGGGGGACATCCTCTGAAGGGGTGACAGGCTTTAAGCCCAACGCTAGGAGGGCCTGATTTATCACTGGCTGTGCATCTTCCATCAGGGCCAACCTTTGGCTATGCACCCCAGCCCCTTGCTCCTCTGGGAGTTCCCCTTCCTCAGATGAGGAAAACTCCGATTCCCCTTCCCCCTGGGCGGAGCCCACCATCGAGGTGGGCCGCTGGAACATGTCGGGGGACTCCCCGCCTGACTCCTCTGACGAATGGGCCCCCACTTCGGCCGAATAGGGCGTGACTCTCAAAGACTGTCTGAGCCGTTTTCTACAGGGCTCTTCAGTGTCCGAGTCAGAGGAGGAGGGACCGGCAGCTGCTCTTCTGCGTTCGGCTGCTCTAGCCCGGTCCTTAAGAGCCGCCTGAAGGGAGCTCTGGACCGCTTCCTCAATCCACTTCTTCATGGCCGCTGGGTTAAAGGCACCCCCTGAGCCGCCAGTGTCTGGGGGTGGGGAAGAACCAGAGGGGAGATTCCCAGTCAGGGGCCGATCCTCCTCGTCCCCGCTCCCCTGTAAAAGCCCCGGTCTCACCGCTGCGACCGCCGTGGAGGCGACGCCAAGCTCCTCCGCTGTGCCATGCCGCTCCCCCGATGGGGACCCCTGCTGGACTTCCATCTCCCTGGCAAGCTCTGCTATCGCGGACTGCTGAGAGGACCCGCCCGCAGCTTCCATGTCGGGGCGTCTGGCCGCAGGCGATAAGAGGGGCGGCGAGCGTGGGGCCGCTCCCTCCGCTGCCAGTCCGGACGAATGCGCGTGCGCCGAAGCGGCTGCGCGACGTCTAGGAGCTTCGGGGGAAAGCACCCGATCGGAGCGGCGCTTCTTTTTGTTCTTTCTCTTGACGCACAGAGGGTCCCTCGAGGGGCAAACGTGCGAGGACCTCATCGTCGCATCCAGCCCCAAGTCTCCCGTGGTGTGGGAAAGCCGCTGTGGCCCAGTGGCGCCAGCAAGGCTCCCTTTATCAGCCGCCATTTTGGAGCGATGTGTGGCGTCACGCCCGCTTGGCGGGAAAGACCGTTGCCTGGCTGAGTACTCTCTGCGAGCTAGCAGGCCCACGCCCTTCTCCTTCGCCATCGATCCGAGGGCCACTCCAGAGAGGGGGGGGGGAGACTGAATAAGAGAGGCAGAGCAACGGTAGCAGATCAAGGTGGGAGCAGATAAAGACGGGGGAGGTCAGCAAGGGAGGAGATAGAAACCAGAGAATTTTTTTTATTTTTTTTTTAAAGGGAGCAAGAGGGACGACAGGCCGAAGGGTGAGGAGAAAGTGAGAAAAAAGCAGATCGGACTGACCAACAAATGAAGCAGGAAAAAACAAGACCAAGAAGCGAGCTAGCTGTATGTGTCTTCTGGAGCGAAGGCAGGAAGTAGAACTGAAGGGATCCGCCCACATGCAGGGGTTTAAGGACCTTCAGGTTTTTTCTACTTCCTGCCTTCTGGAGCATGTGGAGGGATGTAATCCCATGTTGGGTGACCTCCTACACCAGCCGAGAAATGAATATTTATTAGCAACTACAATGCTAGTAGCCATTCCTCTTTAACTGTGTCAGCAAACAGTTTGGGTAGAGGGAGTGCCAGTTCTCTTCTTTTGCTTAGGAAACACAAATGTTTCTTTAGTTGGAGGCACTGTCTCTGTAGGGACCGTGGACTGAAGCCCCAAAGTATTAATGGCCCTGCTCACGAGAGGCGCAAAATCCTCCTGGGCAAATAAGTGTTGTGACAAGATAGATTGCAGGCTTTCCTGGCCATCTGACTCTTCCCCCTCCTCCTTGTCCAGGGGATGCTAGGTGGAGTCTCCACAGGTATAACAGGAACATTTAAATCACTTGCAGTGTCCACTGCATTGTATTATAGTGTTAGCTTGCCAATATTAATGGTCACAGGTATTGGCATGCTAGGCATAGAACTGTAGGATTCCCTCCAGAGCCCTTGGAGGAATGTACTCCCTCTCCCTATTACCAGTTTCCCTTTAAGTGGAGGAATAAGGTTGCCTTGTTTCTCTAGTGTGCTTCCTCCTTATTTCGGCCTTTCTAGGGGAATGGCTCTCAGAATCCTCAGCTGAGGAGGGAGAATGCCCCCTGCCCTCTTGGACCTTTGCATTACTCCCTTAAGATACAGCCAAAATGTCCTTGATCCAATTCTGCCTAGTGGGCATTTTCTGGGGCAGACTTATCATTGGTACAGAAGTGACCTTTTGGGGGGCAGAGGCATTGTGACTAGCCACAAGGAAGGATCTCACCAGTGCTGCTGCTATGTCTCTCTGTCCAGTTGGAGAAGCATCTCTCATTTCAGTTCTGGCTCCCTGGCAGTCCATGGATAACATGGCCATAATCTGGGAGATACGGCTTTGAGTAGTGGAGGCTCCCAACATTCCTGCCCAAGTTGTAGAGCCGTCGGAGCTCAAAGCAGTAATAGTGCGCATTTGCTACACTGAGCTCAGGAGCAGTAGAAGTGAGGCAGATGCCTGGCCCACACTGTCCGGCTCTGCTCAAGCTCAGAGTCTTGCAGGCTAGTTGGGAAGGACCTGGTCCGGCATCCTTCAGTGTAATCTGGGAGGGACCCAGTCTGGCGTCCTCCATTTCTGCTTGACCGTGGGGAGAGCCCAGAACTCTTGTGGAACTCCTGCTTTGCTTCCTCCACTCAGGAGCAGAATATGCCCAATAGCCTGACAGCACTCAATAAGCATATAGAGAGAGAAAGGGGAGGAAAGAAAAGAATGAAGTTTCTTTTCTTTCTTTCTTTTTAAGGAAAACACTTAGTTTTAAAAGGAAAACACTCAGAAGCAACAGGATAAAGGTAGTAGAAACAGTAAAGATAAACAGCTCTTAGAATATAGAAAAAAAGAGAAGACTATGGAGATCTGCCTAGGGTTATCCATCCTGGGCTCTTAAGGCTTGTAATATGGTTCAATTAGTCCTGCCTGGGAGCACATGGGAAGGATAACCAAATCAGAGATATCCTTGGCTCCAGGCAGCAGAGAACAAAGCTCCCCATCCAGTAGCAGAGAAGCGAAAATCCCAGCTGGCTAATGCAGCCATGTTCTTTTGTCTTCTCTCTCTTGGAGACACAGGGACAGACAAAGCACTCCTGCTTTGAAGCTAGACAGGTAGGAAACTGGAAGGCAGTGGGTTATCTGAGTTGCTTTGCTATTAGCCCTGTCTTGGAAGCAGGTGGGAGGAGCAACCTGACCTATGGATACACTCCTCCACTGAGGGAGAATGATACCATTCAGTAGCTTGCCTTGAAAGTCAAGAGAGTCTCACTAGTAACCAGGTTATCTGTTTGCTGCAGAATGGCATCTGAGAATAGGAATCCAAAACAGACACATGAAGAGTTTATGTTTATTTGTCTACATTCAGCATAATCCAGATGTGCTGCCTGAATGACCCAGACATACAAAACCCACTCTTTCCCACAAGTTTTAAAATAAAATCCTCACTTATAAAACTGAAAAACACTAAAGCATTAAAATACAGAAAGCTTGTTTAAACTCACTTCACAAAAGCATTAGCAGAAGATATCCCTTATCTATTTAAATATCAGGTGAATGTCATTTAAAGAGAAAAGGGATACTGAACTCAAATTCTATTTAGACAAAAGTTGAAATGGCAAACTAACAAACCATTAAATACACCATTAAATGTCCAAAATACAGCTAAGTATGGAATTACAAGGTACTCAACCATTAGTGACCAATATCACAAAGAGCACTGCAACATGGAAACAGGGTTTACATGTTTACTGTGATGCAATAAAATGCAATATTCAAAGGGTATGCAAGTTTAGAAGATAACAAAGCTTCACACCCAAGAACAGACTTTATTTATCTATATTGATAGTTCATGCTGTGGTCATTTCTACCGTACCCAGCCTGGGAGGCTTGGTAGGAATTGGGAGGTCCACTGTAATTCTGGTTTGAACCTGGAGCGTTGTAGTTTGACTGAGAATATCCACCTAGAGCAAGGAAGCAAACAAGCAAGTGAGAATTAATATGCCAGTATAGTTAGTACTATTCATTCTCTCTCAAAAAGCTGCTTGGGCCTCACTGACTGACTGACATGAAGTTCCCAGAACAAACCACAAAAGATCGATAGAAACATGCTGAAATCCCAGGAAAATGAAGTTACCAGAAAATGCAGGAACCTTCTCCTACTGGAATTGAGTTGGGGTTCAAATGAACTTTGGCAGTTCTCAGGTATTTTTACACACAGACCAAACTTTGTGTTACAAGAGGCATGTTTGCAAACTGCAAGTCCTGTTTGTCCGATATGATATTTCCCAATGACCTACAGATTCCCCCAAGATTTCAGTTGCAGATACACAATCCTACTGAAAATAAATGAATGCACCACTCTACACACTGAAAAATGCTCGGGGGGGGGGGATTTTTTCAGAAGAAATTCTTAGTAGATACCAAATTTGGCATGAACAATCCTGCCTGTTAATTTAGCTGAGTGCACTTTACACACTGGAAGATGCTGCGTTCAAAGTTAAAAAAATTTTAACACTCTATAATCAACCAATAATTCAAACACAACATCATGCTCAAGAGAAGCAAAGTTCTTTATCACTTTTATAATTTACTATGATTCAAGTTTACCATGTGATATGGTAATTATTCAATAAAATGCATGTTTGAAGTTGACATCCTACAAATTTCAAACATTAATAAAAAAAATTATAGTCTTAACACACTCAGTATTGACCTTGCTTACCTTGATAAGATGACCCTCCTCCCCCAGATCCTCCTCCGTATCCACCATGGGAACCAGCACTGTAGGAGGCACCTCCTGAACCATAGTTGTTTGCACCACCTCCACGTCCACCACCGCCACCACCATAACCTGGAATTAAGAATGCATATTGAGGAAAGTCTCAGATTCTCCACCTCATCAGACTACCTCAAATAAATTCAAATTAAAAAGGAATCTTATGAGACAAACCCTTCGAAAGGTATGATTTAAAGAAAGTTGTTTTTCCACTCTTGATGCCCAAGACATCACTGTGGTCTTTTGCAACAGTGACAGCTGAAGGCGTATACTAGTAACCTAGTTTCTAGAGACTGGAGATGCAAACTTCCCCACATTCTGCCCAAGCTCACTGAATGCCTGTTTATCACCTACAGTTAAGCCTATTGAGCTTTTCCCCACTTTCCCCCACCCCAACAGGAACTCACTGAATTTACTTTCATAAGTGTAGTCTGATCCTCCGCCGCCGCCGCCGCCACCACCAGGAGAGTTGTAGGAATTGGAGTAGGGAACGTAGTTGCCTTGGTTATATCCCTTCTGCTTGCCTTGTGGTGGACCATAGTTGCTATACTGGTTCTGGTTATAAGACTGCTGTTGTTGGCCTTGATGGGACTGATATCCTGAACCATAGGCTGGCTTTTGTCCTCCATGCTGTTGCTTCTTCCCAGCATGTTTAGGAGGAGGAGCTGGAGAGCTGTAGTCACCACCCTGGTAGTAGGAACCATATCCAGAGGAGCCACCACCCCCTCCTGCATTGCCAGAATGGCCACCATTGCTATAGAACTGACCTAAAGGGGGAAAAAGAAGAGTCAGACATTGTGAAAGTGATACTTTTCAAATTGGTGTAGTATTTGTGTGCACTCATGGTTAGAGTGTAACCTCTGGAAGGACTACAGGCCTCACTTCTCAAATACTTGGCAGGGCTCCTATCTCATTCATTGTACAGCCCATATGTGGACCTATTTTGCGAACCAACATGTAGCTCATTTTAAAATCGAGCTGAAATTCAGAATCTAGGATTCCATAGACCAAAGTTACATTCACTGATATAAGTGTAAAAATAACATAATAATATATAAAATATATACATGGTTTGTATATTTCCCAGTCCCCAAACCCAGGAATTTCATCAATTTAAATTAAAATAAGTTCTCCCCAAAGTTTAGTGTCAATAGGTATATATGTAGGGAGGAAAAGTAGGCAGGTGCTTGCCTACTGTGTGTTTAGAAGTTTGGTATGTCATAATATGCAAGAAGAACTGGAAATCACTGCTGAAAACAAAGTAATCAGCAAACAGAATTACTTGGAATTCAACTCAACCCAGGTAGGTAAAACACATCTTTCCCATAGGACTATTCTGGATAGAATTACTCAGCTTGTCAGATTCTGGCACCTTACCAAGTCCAAAACCAGGCTGAAAGCTGTTGGGTATTTTAGAATCCATCAGATTTTGGGGTGGGGTGTGAGACTATGTGTGTGCAGACTGCTGTAAATTAGAATTCATTTAAGACACATCAGTATAGTAGAGCTGTTTATAGGGGAAAAGTGGTCCAGGTTTTATCCATTAAAGTTACCAATCCTCACAATACCAGGTAGCACCCATGTGTAGAAGTTGAACCGGAGATGACAATGCCTGGGCCCCCTGCTGCTGTGCTGGAGTCATTGCTGGGAAACCAACAAAACAAGAGCTCCACTGCCACAAGTTTAAATTGTTTTTTCAAGCTGAATTGTGGCCAGAGGAGCACTAGAAAACAGGGGCCCAGGGCAGGTGCCATGAAGTTAAGCTCCTGCCTCACAAACCCGAGGGCTCATCCATGCTGCTGGGCACTGGAACCAGCCTTGAAAGTCACTACAGTTTACTGAACTTTAGCATGCAGAAGACTGCTGGAAATTGTCATTTTCTCCCTGCAGCTATGAGCAATTTCTTGATGTACTGCTCTTTAAATGTGTTACAAGATTTTTACTTAAAAAATAATAAGCACTCCATTGTGGTGCTTTAGTCATGAAGGTGTCAGCTTTCATGCCTTGTTTCTATCCATGTGGTATGGTTACATGCCGATGAGTAAAAAGTATATGTGGACAAACAGGCTCTGGTCCAGTAAGGTGATGTGAACAGAGAGCACTCTGAAACATTACAGCCTGAATGAACAGAATGGTACATTGTATAGAGCACAACTGATTTCAAGCAAACAGTGAAACTGGTTTCTTGAAGTCAGTCTTTGCTTCCTGAACTCAGCTTCCCTCTAAAAATAACCACCACCAATTTTTACTTTAGCATATACAGCTTTTAAAGAGTCGTTTTCCAGTCAATTCAGGACTATCAACACACTTTTTAAAATGAAATATCTTATAACCAAGCTTATACTGAAAACCTGATTAGGTAAAAACATAACTCAGTTGATTCCTACTAGCTCCCCTTTGGTTACCAGATGAATTTAACAGTTGACTTAACTATGCCAATGTTGCTGCTAAGACAGTGAACAAGGTAACACACTTAATACAAATCAAGCAAGAAGGACCAAACAGTAAGTTTATTAAAAATCTTAACAACTAGTTTATTCCCTGTGCCTTTCAGTGTTCAGTAGCTTTCAATTTCCGGGACATTACATACATCTGTTTTGGGGGACATGTACTGCAAAGAAAGGGTAAAGAGCCACACCCTACAAGATTTGCAGCAGCCTTGCAAAGTGCTTCAGACCTTTTATCCTTCGTTGCAAAAAACCCACTGCAGCTAATAAAACCATTCATTTTAAAGATAACAACCCAACAACTGTAGATCAGGCCATAGGTCCTGTATGTTATACCAATACAAGAAGCACAAAGGATGCAGAGATTAAAGTTAGCACAACTTCACGTACAAGTCAACATCATGCATGCTTAAAACATCAGACGGTAGATTCTGCAGTGTTAAAGAGGTCTTGCTCCTTATCAGAGGCATCTACCCACCTTTTGGGACTAAAAGGGTTAAGTTTTGTACAAAATTTGTTGTAAATTAAGACAAAAGTTGACACACTTTTGCATGTTCCTTAAAAATAAAGTGATGCTTTCCATAAAAAGCAAACAGGGGCCTTTTGCTTGTAAGCGGAACAGAGTTGGCTCTTATTGTGTGCAATGCACAAAGACATTTCTTGAAATTTAGTTCCCCTGTAGTGTACATCAATATGACCAAAGGCAAGTCACAATAAAAATTGCCACAGTTTGTAGGCTAACAGTTTCAGACAAGCTGCGGTGAAAAGCCACTGTTGAGAAACCCAGTGAAGCACAGGGACACAGCACGAACACTTTGGGTTTTGGAGTTCGAGAAAATTGGAGTAAAAAGTTGTTTTATGTGCAATACTTTTAGATGATCTAGGAAGACCCAAAATCATGATAGCCGTAGCAGTCTGTGAAAAAGTCACCTACAAAAGGGGGAGACAGAGCAGAGGAAAAAAAATTAGAATTCTTTTGAAGATGGCAAAATGTGCCACATTTTTAAAAATTTATTTTTTATTTCTCTGCTCCCGTCACCCCCCCTCCCAACAAAGGCCTCTCAAAACAAAATAAGCTGTGTATGTTTTAGGGAAATTGATTTACAAGAATGGTGTTTTGCTTCACTTGGCTTAAAGCAGAGAAATTTTACATCAGTTTTAGAAGAAAATGAGATCTCTTAAATATCAGATTTTTCATCATTTCATGCCCACGTATAGCACCTTATGCAGCAATTCAGAACTTGAGTTTCGCTACCCCCAGGGTGTTGTGTTACTTCCCACCCACCCTCATCATGAACACTTACTATAGCCTGCTGTTGCAGAATTGCCACCATAGCCATAGCTTCCATATCCAGCTCCTGAAACAAAATGAAATATGCAATATTCACTCAATGACATTACAGAAGAAGAGTGACATAGATAACTATTTGCTATGCTTGCACAAAAGCTAGAAGTAGACAGAAAGTAGTGGACTCAAGAACCAGTGTGGTTCAACAGAGTATTAAATTTGGACCTAGATTTGTGTTCCTGCTCCACTTTGAATTCAGTAGCAATCTTAGGGCAGCATCCCCTACCTCAAACGGAGTAACAGAAATATAGCAAATGCTGCCTCCTCAGATATAAGGCATGTTATTAAAAAGTTGCAAGACAGATCAAGCTGCACATTCAAGATTAATGCTTGCTTCCACACTTCAAAAGTAGAAATGAAACAACTCACCAGCATTCATATAACCTCCATGATTGGCACCACCAAATCCACCTCTGCCTCTACCGCGGCCTCTGATATTTCCTCCTCTACCACGACCCCGCATGCTTGGGGGAGGTGGCACTTCAGTATGCATAGGACCTCCCATACCGTAGCCTGGATTATGCTGTTGAAATAAGTGAAAACCTGTCATTGTGATGACTCAAGGCTTAAGTTAATTGTTATGACTTATTCAGTTTCTGCTGTAAGCCCAAGGAAGTCAAAGTTCTAGCCATAAGGTATCTGCAACACACCATGGATTGTGCCAGACGAGGTAAATGCCAAATCAGAGTGTTTTGGTTTCAAGTCAACTAATCTCCAGCCATACCCCAAGTACTACTGTCTCTAGAGAGATGTTGGAAGTATTTGTCTACACCTACCTTCACAGGAAATTTAGATCCACCTCGTGCTGGCATAGGGGCCCTTTTCTTCTTTTGCTCCATGGGAAGGGGGGCATCTGGAAAAAGCTTTTCTAAGGCAGCCAGTGCAGCATAGGCTTTTGCCACCTTTTTGTTTGAACCAGCTCCTTGGAACTTCTGGCCATCAACCTCAACCTTTCAAATGAGATAAAGGGCCAGAAATGAGTCACACTTTGCCAAGCTGATAATCACATTCACAACAGCTATTCTCAATATATACACTGAACTAGATCATCTCACCTCCATCACAAATCGTTTGTCATGACTTCCACCAGTTTCCGAAATCAACTCATATTTTAGGCCACGTCGTTTCTCATTTAGCTCCATAACTGGGTTTTTCCCATGCTTTGTCAGTATTGGTCCCTGTTGTTTCACATTCTAAGAAGTAAGAATATTATTGCAATTACTTTCCCACAATTTAGAAAAAATCAAGCCCAAAATGGACGAGGGTGCTAATGTCAAGCTAAGGCAGCACACACAAGCATAATGCCAACATGTTTATCTAGCCGAATATTCTGACTTTCTGTGACTGCTGACCAGCCAATTCCTTTTTCAGAGCAAGGTAAAATACGTTGGGACTGTGCAGTATTTTAACTGATGTGGTCCCTGCCCATTAGAAGATGACGTCTTTGTCCACATGTAGCAAAGAACAATGTGGTACAAGTCAACATTTATTCAGGAAAGTTTGCCAAAGGCAGCCATTAAAGGAAAAGAGAGAGAGAGGGTGGGACATGTACCAGAAACTGGAGGATACTAAGGGGTCAGCAATAGGAAAGCTTGTGCAGAAGAGAGACAGACAATGGAACACCCTGGACAGAAAAAAGTTTCTAAAATAGGCAGGAATTTGAAATTTAGCATCCACTGTTTCAGTCATCACCCTTGCCATGACATGGGCTGCTGTGTGAGCCCCAACTTCCTTGCAACCTTGGAGCAAAAGAAGAGGATGTGAACCATGCCCGCCCTCTCCCCAAGGTTGCAAGAAAGACTAAAGGTTTGGCCATGGCCACAAGAGCCAAACCAGAAACCACAGCTCTCTCTGAAGCAGAAAAGCAAGGTGGGGGCTTCCTTTGCCTGCTTAGCTGTGGTGCCTATAATGCCTCTGCCAAGCAGTGTTCACAGTAGAGCCTCATACTTTCCTCTCCCACTCCAGAGTAGAAGTATCCCCCCCCCAGGGGGGGGGCAAGGGAGGTCCTTGGCTGCACCAAGATGATCTGCAAGCAACAGGGACAGGTGACAATTGTGGAACACACAAAACCAATTGTGGAACACTGCTGAAGTCTGTGGAATGAAAGGGATTCTAGCCAGGAGGTCCAAGAAAGAGACAATAGCCAGAAGGAGAGATGGCAAGCAATGTTCACCTCTGTTTGTTCTGTAGGAGAAGCAGCACTGGGTGTACAAATAGTTTCCACTATTGGAGGAGCTGCAACAGCTACTGGCTTCTGATCCGTTTCCTCTGCCGATTCATCACCCCTCTCTCTACCTTCTACACCGGTAGGCAATCCCATATCTTGCAATACCTAAAAAGAGATTACAGGAAGCCAGCTGCTTTAATCTAAGTCACCCTTTCTGAAGCTTCTGTACAACTTCAATATGCAGGATTATACAGGAACAAGCAATTTGATTTGCTGGTTCGGACATCAAACCAAATTATTCTCTCACTAATCAGTTAAGATCCGAGATCATCCTAATAACTTCTAAACACACACACGCACAAACCCCACTGTGATTTAAAACTCCTTCCTCATTTTCTGTATGCTCAATCCACTCCAATTTCTACGTCTTGTTATTCTTCAGTGACAGAGCAAAAGGTTTAACTATGTGTTCATTCAATTATGCCAAATCAATCAGCACAAGTCACACTGATTACAAACCTACTTCAAACTATGGTTTCAGATTCTAGTTCACTGGCCAAATCACAAGCAATAGTTTGAAATTCAGGCACCACACTAAACCATGTTTAAGCTTCCTTGACCATGATCTGCTAGGATGTCAAAGCTGAGCCACTAAATTAATATTGTATGGGAGACAAGCAGTGTTTAAAAGCAAAAGCTGTATGAATCTTTAAAATCTTGTTAACCATAGTCATAGCCACCTACCTTTACTGCTACATGTAACTTGGCTGTTTTTTTGGAAGGTCCTGAAGCTTCATATGTGATGCCATCAACTTCCACAGACATAGTAAATATAGGAGCGTGAACTGGACCCGTCTGAGACACTAGTTTATACTGAAGTCCAGGTTTCAGTTGGTTCAGCTTCATTAAAGCATTCATAGCTTGTGGAGGTTCCGATTTCTCCTCTGAACAGAAAAGGTTATTTGTGAGAGACTGACATTTTAATAATATCTCACTCAAGAGTGTTCTGCTAAATGTGCAGTCTTAAGTTTAGTTATTAAGAAAAACAGCCAAAGCATGAAGACTTGCCATTTTATTTTTACTCATCTACAGTAACATAACAAGGATTCTAAACATCAGTGTTAGCAAGCACTCAGAAAACCATCTATACCTACCTCTTGCCAGCTCAATACCTTTTTTCTGAATCTTCTTTTTCTTTTTGCTTGGAGATTTCTCCTCTCCATCCTCTTCCATAGGACGTTTCAATGGCGTGATGGCATATGTGGTGCTGGGGGGAATCTGGACTATAGACAGATTTTAGAAAGTCAGTAAAAACATTGACAGGTTTGTTGTCAAAAGGTATTACCAAATACTAAAACCTACCAGTGTAGTCAACTGGATTTTCGTTTTTTGGTTTCTTGGGCATCTTTGATGGCAACGGATCCATCCCCAAAACCTTGTGAAGCTGGCCAAAAGCAGCAAGTCTCAAAGCATGCTAGAAAGATAAAATATGTATTACCAAGGTATCCGGTCTGCTATCAGTTTTTCCCACATTCATGACAAACAGAACACAGTTCCAATATTTCAGAGAACTACCAAAACCCAGCAAACATTCTAGAACTTAATGTTAAATTTTAAAAACCTGACACCACATTTCTGGCAGATCAACAAAAGTCTCCTGAGTAACTGGAATGGGACCCTTTTTTCCAGGTAAAAGTTAGCCTTGTTGCAATTACTAGCTACCAATAACAACTCATTGCGGTTTTGTAACATCTGTAATCAAAACTATACCTGAGCACTCTGTGTGATATCTTCCCTTTGTTGTCTGTCTAGATGCCCAATAGCATCAGTGGCTTCTTTTTCACAAGGATCATAAATACCAGAACCATCTGAAGGCAGGAAACAAGGAAGATATGCAGAGAATTATCCTAGGATCTCCAAGTAGACTAAAATATTCCCTTAGCATTATCTAAGACTCATCAGTGAGAGTAGCCCAATTGAAGTCCTTGATTGAATGGGCACTAATTTGATCTGACTAGTAAAGCACAGCAACATGGCAAGTTGGCCAAAGTCTGAAAGCACTCCAAAAGCCCTATAGAGTCTGTGACATCCAACTAACTGAATCGGAATGATGGGTCCATAATTGTAAGTGCATCTGTTCAAGGTATTGTCATGCTCTTGCTGAAGCTTTAATAAAAACCTGAACAGATATATAGTAATATCTGATTTGTACCAAGCATACAATATCTAGACTAGCATAAATTTCAGTCACATCCATTCACGTTTCTCAAGAATCAAGAACCCTCTAACCTGGCATAACTATTCCAGATGCAAGGCATTCAAGAACTCTTCTCAGGGCCTCGCCAGCTCCCATTGGCCGGTTAGCTGTTCCAATTGATTTCTCACATAGCAACTCTAGAGGCTGAAAAGACATTTCCAACATTTTTAAAGCAGCATGCAGAATACATAAAATACTCTCAGTGACTGTAATGAACTGGACTTCTTAGTCAAAATGTGTTAATACTAGCAGATCAGACTAATACCTTAGACTTTCTTGCCAAACCTACTTTTGTATACATAACTAATTTAACTTAGCATGTCAAAGCTTTAAAAGGCTGGTATAAACTATTCAGTCTACCCTTCTGCTCAGTATGCGGTTCAATATATGACCCAACTGAAACACATGCGGAGCGATGGTCAGAGAACTGGGATTAGACCTGGGAGCCCTTGATACACTCTTGCCTTTATCTGACTCACTGGACAGTAACCACATTAACCTCTATGCCTCTTTGCTAAAATGAGAGTCTGTGAATGCAATACTTTTTTTAAAAATCAAGTACAACAATTATAGTAAAAATAACTAGGTCATCGCTTTAACAGGTAGTCACAGATCACCTATATATTTTCTCCACTTCCCAACACTTTCTCAGCTCAGATGGGGAAAGGCCATGGTCATGCTAGTATTAACTAGAAACCTGTGTGGATATCTAAAGAAAACTTTTTAAACGTGCACATGTACAATACTGTAAATGTTCTGAATAATACATTTGCTGTACTCCTCTAGGGGAAAGCAAGGACTTAATGTTTGATATAGAAGTTGAGGCAAGCAACATGCTGCCTGAAATATGCCTTGCAGTCAAACTCCTCTTTTAACATCGCAGGCTGAATCTAGAAAGGTGCAGCCACCAGCCTGGTTGCAGGAGTTTGGTAAAAGGTGAAAGGCTTGTTTTTAAGATTTATTGTGCCAGGATTAACTTCTTCAAGTCTTCATCTCTCCTAAAATTAATTTATAAAACACTGGCAAAAACAAGCTCATTTATGCTAGCCTGTATTTTTATGAAGTACTAATGTGAAATTGTGCAGATAGCTTTGTTACTCTACCACACCCTTCTTATGCTGCCACTGTGGATCTGGGACTCATTTGCCAGCTCTCCCTCCTGATTTTGCAGTTAATCTGTACTGGAACTTCTTTATTTTGCTCTTTGTGGACAAGTTTGGCAGTAGGACAGCAATGCCAGAAGCTTTAGGGTCTAGCAACACCCATAAGGAAAAGCAATCTCCCCCATAAGATCAGCTGCGAGAAGCCTATGAACTTTGCTTTTTCTTTGCCTGACTAGCTGCAAGAAAAAAGAAATAATCAGCTGTAGCCAGTCTCTTGACCAGGATATGAGTTTGCATCTATTCACAGTGGAGGCAGGAAAACGTTTGGCTTTATGGAGAAAGCTGGAAGTGTCTCCTAGCCCACATCCACATGTGTCTTCAGAGAACCTGCCTCATAGTACAGTGTTTCCCAAACAGTGTGTCACAACTAATTTCTTTGCGCCAGCTCCACTCAAATAAATAAATAAAAATTAAGAAGATTGATAAATCAGGCGGCAGCTTTACTGCCACCACAAAAACAAGTGTGACTGTGCTTGGCGGGGGGGGGGGGGGGACTGTGCTCCATTTAAAATTTTTTATTTTATTAAAGTGTGCCTCAGGATGACAAGGTTTGGGAAACATCCTAACCAACAGACTGAAGAGGATGCTGTCAGGAGAAAGACTCATTAGATGCCAACCTTTCAAACTTCTACAATCTCATTTTTAAAATGAGGTACTCTATGCTATCTCTTCAAAATAGTTAGATGCCATTATACAGGTACAATTTAGAATAGTGGACAATCCAATTTGACCTCTCAATTACATAGCAACATAGGAAGCTGCCAGTCAGACCATTGGTCTATCTAGCTCAGTATTGTCTTCACAGACTGGCAGTGGCTTCGCCAAGGCTGCAGGCAGGAATCTCTCTCAGCCCTATCTTGGAGAAGCCAGGGAGGAAAACTTGGAATCTCCTGCTCTTCCCAGAGCGGCTCCATCCCCTAAGGGAAATATCTCAGTGCTCACACTTCTAGTCTCCCATTCAAATGCAACCAAGGTGGACCCTGCTTAGCTAAGGGGACAAGTCATGTTTGCTACCACAAGACCAGCTCTCCTCTCCTTACTGGAAGGGTTAAGCATCACATTTCTAGTCACTAGAAGTTTTTCCAGTCTCAAGGGAAAATGCACATACATCTAGATGACTGTCATTTTCCAAGCACCCCCAGAAAGTCACATTGCATTAGGAACTGTAGTGGTAAGAGTGGATTTAGCCTCAACTACCCTATGCAGCCCTGGAACATAGAGATTCCTCTTTCATATCCCCCAGTCTTTGTAAATAGGCAAAATTGACTTGTGTTCAGCACCTGCCTTTTTGTCTCACAATTTGCATATCAAAGAAGAAATACAAAATTCGCAGAATTACCCATCCTCTAAGTGGAGCCCAGGTAGGAACACGGGTACAAAGATCCCGCAGCACCCGGATGACTATGACACATGACTTCAAGCCATTTGCCCTGGCCTAGAACAAAGTAATAAGCAAAACAAGTTCAGTAATGGATTATCATAACCAAATTGAGACAAATATTTATCAGTCCTTGTAGTGCTACTTTGTCAAGGGTAAACTATATAGATATATCCATAACTTAATTCTGTAGTTTTTAAGTTACTGTATACGAAAACTTACTCTTAACACAAAGCAGCAGCTATGAATCTACTCCATCTCTTTTTTGAAAAACTAAATTCATTCAAGTGCTTCTTTAGCAACTGTACATTTAACAGATGCTAAGTTCTGCACATCTACAGCCCAGTATTAAAACATTAAGTTAGGCAAATTATGACTTACAAGTTTTCTACTTAAAGACAAATATAAGAACAAAATGCAAACCTGGAACCACTTGGCGTGTCGGAGTGACGCCAAGGCAGCAAGGCATTTCTGCCTGTCCAGAACGTCCGGTGAGTCGTTGACTGATAGCGTTTCTATTCGTGGGTGGAATAAGAAGACAAGGTACAGTTTGACCAAGGGGGTTCTGTCGGGTGGAGAGGGGATGAGGCAGTTTCCTAAAGGGCAGCTGAGGCTCCCAAAACTCCGATCTATTATCCCTATACCTGAAGGGATACACCTTGATACACTTTATGTTTTCACCCTTATGAACTAACAACTACATAAGGAGAATGTGAGGCACTAGCTCACTCCTAAACAGGGGGAAAAAAGCCCTATAGAGGACAGAAATCCTAGACTGCTTTAACCAGGCTATAAAAGTAGTATATAAATAGGCTAACCAACAGAATGGAAAGTTAAAATTAGATTCCCACTCTATATCCAGTAAAAATACATAATTGAAAGCTTTTCTAGAGGGGAACCCCCTCCGCCCACAAGGCTCGACTGCCCTGGCCCCAGCCCATGACAGAGTGCGTCCTGTTGGTCAAAGGTCCAGCGTCCCTAAAATCGACAAACTAGAAGGCTTGGTAGATGCGGTCAGATATCAGAACCATAAAACAATCAGTAGAGAACAAAATTACTATCAAGTCTGTGCTGCAGCAAAACTGAAGATAGGAAAAGGCAAGCGTTTTAGATAAAGCTATTTAAATTTGAGATATGAGAATTTTCATGGTATTGTGTAGATGGCTTAACTGAAGTAGTTTAATTTTTCAAATGTGAATGTTTGGTATTAAGAGTGAATTTACACATACAGGTTCATCACTACATAAAGTGAAAAATGTGCATGAATAAAAACACCCACCACACAGAACTTCTGTAGTTGATACTTGCCATAAATACTTTTCAATTGAGGCAGTCCACACTCACTTACAAATCATCATGTATGCATGCCTGTGAATCAACCCTATTACATGTTCAAGTAAGATGAAGCGAGACTAAAGTACTCATGAGTAGTCCCAAACTGGACAAGTTGGTAATTACCATATTATCCCATTAATTACAATGGGACTACTCATAAGTAATTTAGTGTAGATATCAGCCAGTAACTTTATCCAAAACTCTGTATTTATGTTTCAGAATTCAGCTGAACAGGCCAAGATCCAATAAAACTCACCAATCATTTTTGCTGCAACTCAAACTACTTTATGTAACACATCCAATTTTATGAACATGCAGAAGTCATTTAAACTAAGACTTCAGTATTTTAAGAGGTTTTGGTTTACATTTATAAAACACCTGTATCCATCATTAAAGTTTGATGAAACAACATTGTTACACGCAAGTGAACTAATGCACTTGTATAAGGGCCCAAATTGTTAGAGCGTGTTAATTTGGAAGGTGCAACTCAAATTCTAGAAACGTGTAATCCAGTCATCCATAGCCATGGCACAGTGTAACATTATGACGTAACATTGAATTGCATGAAATTGCTCTGCCTAATCAGAAATTGAACACCACAAAGGACAGCAAAGTCTGTCTTGAAACTCATTCTGTGGCTGTTAGCAGTTTCCAGTCTTCCATACCTCCAGCTAACATTTTTTCCATTTCTTCTCTGACAACAGGAGATGTCAAATGGATGGTAAGTGTCAGTTGAGGCTCTTTTGTATTCTTAATCACAATTGCAGCATCACTGATAAATTGGATAATTTCATATTTATCTTCAGTAATAGCCTGAAACACAAAAATGTTTTTGAGTTTTTCTAGACTCACTGAAAAACATCAAAGGAGCTTTGGGACAACTGAACTCATTTTCAGTATAACCAATACAGACAATGATGATTAAGGAAAAATGCCGTAAAGTTACATGACCATTTATAAGTGTGGGGTACATGCATATGTAGTTTCTTCAAAAGTAAGGTTCCCAAGGGATGGATCCCCATATCACCGCTCCCCCTCACTAGTACACACTGGTTGGAATGGTCTCCACAGGAAATACACACCCCCATTAAGTTGAGAGGGGTGCAAGTCAACTGAGAGCAGCTCAAGAAAGAGCAAGGCTCCCTTTTTTGCCTGGACAGCACTGTTCTCAGGGCTCCCATGCCATGTTCCCTCTAACAGTGATTCCCAGATGATGTTGACTACAATTAGATAAACCCCAGCCAAAGGCCATTGTAGCTGGGGATGCTGGGAGTTGTAGTGAACATTATCTAGGGATCCTGTCAAGAGGGAATACAGCTCCCCTGTTAGTTCTCCACTTCCCACAGGGACACAATGCAATGCCACCTCTGAGGGCAGCAGCGATATTGCAGAGACCCCTCAGATGTCTGCATTTCGAGTATGGCATCTGTCAGTGTTTGCAGAAGCTGAAACTGTACACAAGATGTTGCTTCTCATCCAGCAGCACCCCATGGGCATAGTTTTCATTCCAGTCCTTTCTAAGAGGACACATAATGAGGCAACCAAAGACAGAATCTATTAATCTTTTCTTGCAGCAGCATATACTTTTCTCAGATTGTGGAGTGATATCAAAAATTAAGACAGAACAAATGAAATTCCAAGGGAGAGCCAAGGCTTCCCCCACCACACAACGTCTAGATCAATGTTGTCCAAAGATAAACAGGCACAGCAGGGCTCTGGTGTAAGCAGCAGAAATTTATCAAGTCTCTACATAAAGGAGGAATTTTACAAGCAACTGAGGACACATTCCTCAAGATACACCTAATGGCATTAGGTGAACACCACAATATGTTTCCATAGCAGTCATTCAGCAGTCTAGAAGGACCTCCAGCCCAGCCTGTAATAACCTGGAAGTACTGAAGGGACAAAACACACAACTAAAAAAAAAAAAAGACACTGAGTATTTTTAAAAAGCTGAATCAGCAGTTATCCAACAGCCAGAGATGTTGACAGTTCACGAATGCAGTGGCGACTGTGTGCTACTAATCTCATAAGAAAACCTGTTGTAGAAGCACTATACCATGATCTCAGATGCTAGATTGAACTGGGCCGACTGTTTTGGCAGAACAGTGTGAATCCTTCCCAGGATGTACAAGCCACTCTTATGTCACTATGCATCTTTCCGACTCCAAGTCCACTACCACATACAACATAGCCAGGTTCTGCATGGCAGTATTCAACATCCTTTGGTTGCTGGTTGGCAGTGGGTCCCCTCAGCTATAGTCTGGTGCTATAATCTTTCGGTGTTTCCAACTTGACTCCAATGCACTACAATGCGCTCATCCAGCTTAGCACACCACCCAAAAAACTTGTGCTCCTCCAACCATTTAGCACCACAGCCCCACGTTTTTACTGTCCTACATAGTTTTATTACCTGGCTTTTTATGCATTTTTACCTTTTAATGTCTTGCATTTCCCTCTGTGCCTTTTATCCCTTTTTATGTCTTTTATACCTTCCTATCCTGTATGCCTTTTTGTGTATTTTTATGCCCCTTATGCCCTAAACCTTATGCTTCTCGACAATATGCTTTCTCGACAATAATAAAGATTGACTGATTGATTGAGTGTGAATGCTACATAACTCATAAGCATGCATAACATATTTTTAGACTAACTGAGGTGTATCAATTTTATTTGTTACATGGCGATTTATGATTAAAAGTTGTCACAAGAAACAGGAGCATAAAAACTAGTACTGTGATTGTTTTTTCCATACTCACAGCAAGTTGTGTGCCAAGATTGTCTGCTACTTTTTCCAGAAGATCAATAGTGGGCTTCTCCTTGCACAACAGAACCAACTCAAGATCCAAGTCTCCCTTGAGCAAGAGGCCTTTTGCTACAAGGCCAACACGCATCACTCCACGAAGTGTCCTAGTCAAGTGCTCGTTGGTCTTCTGCTCACTATGAAATGGTGAACAGAAGTTATAACACTAGAAGAGTAGCCTAAAGGTACAAACTGCTCCTACAGTGCTAATAAATCTTTGTTTAGATCAAGCAATCTTTATATGACACAGATATGGAAGACACTGGGCTTGTTCAGACACTGTGCTTGGCACGTCAGTAGATCTTTGAATTTGCATGCTTCTTCCTTTGGAATGCTGGAACTCCCCAGCAAATCATCATTTAACATTTCATCCAAACCAGCAAACATTTGTCTTGCAAACCAGATTCAGATTCACATTTGTCTTGCAAACCAGAATCAAAGTAATCCCTAGAGAACTGAATCTAGCTGCCCACCACTAGCAAAAGCTACTTGCTGCTTTGAGTCTTTCTAAGGTTCAGTGTTAAAGAACAAGCCATCACCCTCCAGCTTGGAGGAAGAGGGACACTTGTAACTGCGGTCATAATGGACCTCAGAGACCCTAGAGCACTTCAAAAGCTCACAACTCCACCACAGGCAAAAATGTGCCCTTTCCTCTCAGGGGAGGGACAGGATCAATAGCGAGACCAGCCAAAGATGTATGGACCCCAACATTGTCGGTCAGATTGGAAATCTGTAATCCTATATTCTAATCTTCAATATGTTCAAAATTCTCAAATAAGAGCTGTCTGGTAGTGTTATAGTCATGGGCACTTGTCTAGTAACTACCTGCCCTTACCTACATAAAGTTCTGGACACTTAATGCTTGATTCTATGCACCATTCCTTGGAAGCAAATCCCACTTCGATCAATGAAATTGTTCAAATGATTGCAGCCTTAGTCTGCAAGCACACTATCTTGCTTAATACTGTATGCATACACACAATCAGACAGAAGTCTATCAATTTTCAGACACAAATTCTGATTAGAGGAAAAACATGAGTCACACTGATATTTTCAAGGATATTTTATTTACTAGGGACATGCACCAATTTGCTTTGGTACCATCCCAAGGACGGTGAGGGGTTCCCTTAAGAGGCGAAAGGTAGGTTGCATCTGCCCAACCTGGATGCCTCCGCTGCCCTGCGCTACTGTTCTCAGAAAAGCATCCCTGTAAAAGTGACAGCCCGTTGTCTCCTTTAAACCGCCCCGTGGCAGCGATGGGATGCTTCCCCCAGCATCTTTCACACAGCATCAGCATGCAAATGGCATTGACGCCATTTGCAGGCCAAATGCTATTTGCATGGTGACACCACACAAGGGATGCTGGGGGAAGCATCCCGTCGCCACAGCGGGGCAATTTAAACGAGACAGCAGCACAGGCTGCCACTTTCAGAGTTGCTTTTCTGAAAAAAGCACCATGATGGGGTGGCAGAGGCTTCCAGGAGGAGCCGGTATTAAAGGAACTCCTCACTGAGTTCCTGAAACGTTTCAGGGAGCCAAAATGATTCGGGCACATCCCTATTATTTACTGGGATCAAGTCACACACATCTAACAAGAATGGTCAATTTTGTGTAGAGTCACTATGATCCTTGCAATCTTTCAGCATAAGTTTGTGGTCTGCACAATCATAGTGAGCTCTTCAACATGTTTAACTGAATATCCAATTGTACTGCTAGACTAATACTATGATCTGCTCAGATTTTAGCTATGTTTCTTTTCTGAGCTGTTCCAGAAATATTTGTTTCTTTCATTTCTGGATGAGAACAAAGATAATAAACTATTCCTTCTGTTCGTTATGGCAGAAATAGTTCTTATTTTCAGCTTATTTTCCCCCCAACTGCAAAAAAGACACCAGCATTTTTTTTAGGTAGGGCTCCACCTAATGGCACAGCGGGGAAACAATCTGCCTAGAGAGCAGGAGGCTGTTGGTTTGAATCCCCGCTGGTGTGTTTCCCAGAATATGGAAAACTTCTATTTTGGGCAGCAGCAATATAAGGTGCTGAAAGGCATCATTTCATACTGCGCAGGAGAAGACAATAGTAAATCCCTCCTGTTTTCTACCAAGAAAACCACATGGCTCTGTGGTCGCCAGGAGTCGACACCGACTCCACGGCACAACCAACCATCTAGTTCTAAGCAGCTAACACAAGGCTGTTTGTAAATATTTGACTAAAAAGGCATCAATACTTTTAAGGTGAATATACCAACAGTACAGTTTTACCGCTACAGAATACAATAGTGTTGAATTGATAAGTGCAATATAAATTTGTTAAATATATGTACTATTTTTCAATTAGTAAAAGTTTAGATTGGATATGTAATTTATATATCTCAACTTTCTCAAGCTTTCTGTTCTCCTTTCTCATCCTGGTCTGGCTTTAAGATTTCAAAAAATATTACATCTCTAAATCCAGACTGCCACCAACAAGTGGAAACTGCCAAAACAACAGGTTTTACAACGCCATCTCCTGGCCCCATTCTTCAGCTACGGTCTTTAGAGAGAGTTACCAAGAAACTCTATATTATGGGGATCTATTTTGAGGCCTGAACTCACAGATCTTCCCATACTGGAATCACCTATGTTTTAGGCTTACAATCCAATCTAAACAGGAAGTTGAGTCTTATATAACACATTTATGCGTTGAAACAGATCTTGTGTGCTTACAAGGAAATCTAGTTAAATTCAAGTTTCAACCACTTGCTACTTAATTGTATTCAACACTATCCAAAATACACACATTCCTACTGAAGATGTTGTAATGTACTAATAGATGTGGTGGTAGTGACAAATCCTCTCAATGCCACTGGCCAAGCTGATGTATTGGATCATGAAATGTTCTACTACCAATTCTATGAATGCAAATGACACGGTGGGAAACATGAGTAGCACCAGACTTTGCCTCTCCCCCAGCAGGACAATAACAGTTTTCCCTTTAGAGAGAAACACAACTGAAGGAGGTGGGTGAGGCAGACACCTCACCGTCCTATTTCAACATGCTTAGGCAGTGGACTGTAATGGTGGCCTTTGGTCTCCTTGAATAATTCTTGGAAAGTCATGTCAGCATGTCAAAGAACCAACAAAACTACTTGCCTTCCTTCTTTATTCTCTTCTTCAGTCACTGTTTCCATGGTCTCTGGTTCTGGCTGCTCACTACTGCCTTTCTCCTGTTCATTAATCCAATCAGACACAGCTTTGAGAGCACGTTCAGTATGAGAGACCATGTTCTGCACTGCTGTCAGTTCTTCCTGAGTAGGATAGACTGCAGAATGTTTTGCCATGACATGGCGGTCATCGTTCACAAAAATACGCATTGGTCGCTGAAAATGAAAACACAGAATAATGAACCAACTATGCATGCTATTGGTTTGCACTTCTGAATAGCAAATTCTTACCATTTTTGCTTCAGAATGTTGACTGGATTTTTCAAGAAATATCTGCTTCTTCCAAATTGTATTAATACTACTTTTTCAGAACTCTAGGGGGGAAAAAGATTAATAGTATTCAACAAGTGCCAACACAAGAAGATGTATATATATCATAAAGCTTATGGAACAATTAATCAACAAGCACAAAAGTATACCATGCCACACAAGTGCACACCTGGCACATTTAAACTATGCAAGGGCTACCAAACTCTTCCTGCTGGCCACAAAAAGGATCGCAAGTTAATCATTTGTGAGGACCTGCACATTGTAGCTCAGCTAAGAACACATGCAAGCTGCTCTGGGGTCCTTGAAGGATAAGTGTTAACTTTTTGAAGATGTATCAGTCTTAACTGTAACAAACCATAAAGTACATCTTCCCCACCCAAACCTCTCTGCTCAAACTCTGCTCTATTTATAAAGATGGACTGAAGATACCCTACTTTCTAGAGATGGTGGGCTGTGTGTAGTGGCGAGACAATGAAATGTAGAGGTGCCACAGCTAGACACCTCATTCCCAATATGTTGCTATCTTGGAGCTGCGGAGGCAACAAGTTGTGCATTTGAGACAGTAGTTCAGCTCAAGGTCATATCTTGCAAGATATAATGTGTAACCTGATACCCTGAACAACTTTTACTGCAGTAATTATAGAATTAGCTTTACTAATCCTAACACTATCTAATTTTTAGATTGTGAGCCCTTTGGGGGACAGGAAGCTTTTTTTTTTTTTAATGTAAACCACTTTGAAAACTTTTGTTGAAAACAGTATATAAATATCATAATAGTATTAATGATGTGGGTTAGACATAAAAAGGTTAGAAGCTGAGACTACTGGTGGTTTGGAACTACTACATATTACAACTTTATCCAAAACAGGCACATCAAAGTTGCACAAACACGTGTCGGATAAACCTAATTCCACTCCACATTCTTAAAAAAACTATTCCAGCCTCATATAGTTTCAGAATTCTTTACTTGCTGAAAATGCACTACAATTTGGCAGCAGCAGGGTGACACATTAAACTTTGCAAGGATTAGGGTTGTTTTTGTTTTTTTAAAAAAATATTTGTACAAAGCCACTGTATGTGTACTCCCCTACAGCAATATTCAACTCATTAAGCAACCCTCCAAACTCATCCATTATGCACATTAATTCAAATAACTGTTTCTAATATTTACACTCTAGATTAAACACAGTGAATTCAAACAAATTAAGTGCTATTAAACCAAGATGATATACTCTACTTGCAAGTTAAGCTACCTGAGCATCATATTGTGATAGATAAAATGGAGTTAGAGCTACGAACGACCACAAGGCACTGCTTCTAACAGCCACTACTACTACTACCGTACCACCACTACGACGACCCGATACACATAATAAAGACAGTTATGCAGAAGTCCTGAACTCCGGAAAGAGCCCGAGGAGGAGGAGGAGAAGGAGGAACCTTCAGTCTCGCAGCAATGAACAGGCCTGCAGGGGAGTAAGGGGCACATGTACCTAAGGCAACCACAGTTTGGGGCTCTTTCCCAGTACAGTGAGAACCTACACTTGCCGCATTTTTTGACCACGTGCAAGAAGCGTGAGGTCCAAGAACCAGAAGAGGTCCAAGAAGAGGTCTTTTAAGAAGGGTACCCAGTGGCTGCTGGAGAAGCTCGGAAAAGATACAACTAGAGAAGACTGCTTGGAGCCGGATGGGGGGGGGCAATCGGGGGCCTCAGCCGCACAAAGAAGAGCCGCGCGGGAGAGAAAGCAGGGGGTGCAGCCGAAGGCCGGCCCTTGCAAGACGCCGCCTACGGCCCAACCAAAGAGAGACCCCCGAACAGAACCATCCCCTTCCCCGTCAAGGAGAGCTCGAGGACAAGGCCAGGATGCAGGGAGGGCGCTGAACCGCAAGAGGCGAGTCGGGGCGGCGGCGACCCCACAGGAGAAGCAGAAGCAACAATAGCGGGGAGTAAAGAGAGCGGAGGGAAGAGCGGCCGGGGGCCCCCGCACCGCTCACCACCCACCACTTTCCGTTGAGCCGCCCGCGCGCCATTCCCTCTTCGCCTCCCCCCCCCCGCCTGCCTCACGGCCCAGCCGCCGCCATTTTGTTTCCACCACACAATGGAGAGCGCGCGCGCGAGACTCGGAAGAGTAGCAGGGATCGGAGCGTCCTCACAGCTCCCAGAGGCACCTCTCCTGCCTCCCTTTCTGCCCCCCCTTCTTTCTCCTGATTCACGTGCCAGCCAACCTCTCTCCCAGGACTAGAAAGCGGGGCCGTTAGAGAAGCGGCCCAGACGAAGCGCCCACTTCCTCCGCGCTGGCTCCTACTCACCGAGCGGGCCGGGCCCGTCGACGATGACCGGTTCCCACAGCCCCCCCCACACACACGAAGCGACAGATCGTTCAATCAGTCAATCAATCTCTGGAGAAGGACTTGATTCCAGCGCCAAAGCGGCCCCGACGGCGGCTTAGTCAGTTCTAACTGCAGCGAGGAAGGGGGGAGGGGCAGCGAGGAGGAGAAAGGCAAGGCGCTGGACCACGTGGTGCGGAGGCGCTTCTATCCTCCAATCAGCGCCAAGGGAGGGGGCGTGAACTAAGGCCTGGCTCGCCGGTGGGGGGGGCTGGGCCTCCCCTTCCTTCGTCTCCTCCCCCTTCGCCGCCGCCATCTTCTTCTTGCGCAGGCCGGTAGGCTGTGCTCTGCTCTGGTGTCTCACGCCGGCGGTTGGTGCTGCATGGTTCGCCTTACTCCCTCTTTTTTTTATTTCAGAAGCAAAGACAGGGATGTGAGGAGGAAAACGCTGGTGGATAGGAAGCAGGCGTGGTATGCGAAGCCGCTGCGTGTGTTTGAAATTGTCCTCGGCGTCCCCTCAGCTGGGGGATGGAGGAGGATGTGAGATAATGTATTTCGTAAACCGGTATGCAGTTACTGGGAAGGAAGTCCCACGTTATTCCGTGAGACTTGCCCTCCTGCACAATGTGCTGTCCGATCCTGTCCAATTAGGCGTGCCTATCCGCCCTTTGAAACCGGCGGACTAAGGTGCCCCTGACTCTGTACAAGGCTGGGCTTTTGCTGTTCGTCAGTTTTTATAGTATAGACTTGAGCGCTAACCGCAGTATTTGAGGCGATGTACAGGCTTTCAAAACACACTGTAACTGTGCGATCGTATGCACGTTTTCTCGAAAGTAAGTCCCGCTAGTAGATATGACTTACTCCTCAGTGCACTAAAACAAGCGGCTGTAAAGATTTTTTAAAAACACAGTAAGAAGTCCCATCGATCCGGGTAGGGCTGGCTTTCTTACAAATGTGGTCGTGTGTGCGTGCGCGTATGCATGTATATAGTAAGTATTACAGAACGGGATGCGTAACTGCCGGCTTCTACTTACTTGATCAGAACTGCACTGAACTAGGCCTGAATTTAGTGATCCTTTACTGTTATTTCTATAACTATGTGCACAGCTCTTTATATAGAATGAGAAAGATTTGTCTTTCTCACGAGGCTCATGAATGAAGCGAGGCTCTCTCATGACATGGGAGGCAACAGGAGTGGAGAAGTAGGGATAAAAAGATACTGATATTATTTCCCAGTTTATTTATTTATCATATTTATCATATTTTTACACTGCCCAAAACTTACATCTCTGGTCGGTTTACAACAAGATTAAAAAGTAAAAAATTAATTCAAAACAAAACAAAAATTTAAAAGCAAGAAATGTAAAACACAGTTTAAAATATTTTAAAACAATATTCTAAAAACAACATTCAAAACAATTAAAACCATATCAGTTAAAAGCCTGGGTGAAGAAATGCGTCTTTAAGGACTCTTTAAAGTTTATTAAAGTTGTGATCTGCCCCGAGCAGTAGTGTGCTGGTGGAGTATAAATACTTTAAAGAAATAAGAATATGGAATTACTTCATTTATCTTTGGACTATACTATACTATAACAACCAACTGATGTGTGAGGAGGAACATGTGGATGCTCCCTCCACATGCTCCATTCCTATTCCAACATAATTATTTGGGAGCAGAATATTCAAACTCCCACCCCCATATGACTCCACACAGGTGTGTGTGAGAGAGATGGGTGTGCACATTCCTTGCATCATAGACAGACTGGTTGGACAATATTGGACTAGGAATGGGAAGACCCGAATTCAAATCCCCATTCAGCCATGAAGCTCACTGGGTGACTCTGGGCCAGCCACTTCTCTCTCAGTCTAATCTCCCTCACAGGGTTGTTGTAAGGATAAACATAACCATGTATTTTGGGCTCTTCAAAAGGAAGAGCGGGATATAAATGTAAATAAATAAAACTATAAAGTTGGGATATGTAAAGGCTTTATGGAAAAGCTGGGGTTTGAGGAACTATTTAAGGAAAATAAGAGTGTTTTGGGAAACCATTCCCACTATATGGGGCAGCAAGGGTCAGAGGGTGGAATAAGTTATGGTTTGGAATAGTAGACCTGGACAGGCAAGGATGTGTTTGGATATGAGAGAGAGAGAGCAAGGCCATGGAGAGTTTTGGTGGTAAGGGTGAGAATCTTGTTCCGAATCTGGGAGCAGACAGGAAACCAGAGTAGGGATTTAAGGATGAGTGTCACATGGTCAGAGCTACAAGAGAGGTGAATATTTTGCAGCATAATGCTGGATAGGATGAGGTGAGACAATGGAAGGCTACAGATGAAGGGATTACTCCTCCAGGCGGTGGGGGCCTCTGTGTAGTGGGCGATTTGATCATCAGAGGTATAGAGAGATGGGTTTGTGACCCACATGTTGACTGTATGGTGACTTCCCTGCCTGGTGCAAAGGTTGTGGACATCACACAGCGTCTAGATAGGCTGTTAGGCAGTGCTGGGGAGGAGACAGCTGTAGTGGTGCACATCGGCACCAACGATATTGGGAAATGTAGTCTGGAGGTCCTGGAAGCCAAATTTAAGCTGATAGGTAGCGTACTGAAGTCCAGGACCCCCACTATAGCATTCTCAGAAATGCTACCTGTTCCATTCGCAGGTGCAGGGAGACAGGCAGAGCTGAGGGGTTTCAATGCGTGGATGAGATGTTGGTGCCGGGAGGAGGGGTTTAGATTTGTTAGGCACTGGGATACATTTGGGACAAGGAAGGCCTGTACAAAAGGGATGGGCTGCACTTGAACCAAGATGGAACCAGACTGCTGGTGCTTAAAATCAAAAAGGTTACAGAGCAGCTTTTAAAATGACACCTGGGGAATAGCCAACAGGAGCTGGGCAGTATCCGGTTTGGCAAATGCCATCCTTTAAAGTGTGAGAGTCAAAGGATTCAGATAAAACAGAAGGGGACAGAGCAGAACCACATAAAGAGCAGACAGAAGGCTGTGCCAACTGTTCAAAGTATCAAAAGAAAGATAGCATATACCAGGTAAGAGATTCAGCGTATAGATACTTATATGCCAATGCCAGAAGCCAAGGTGAGTGAGCTGGAGTGCATGGCTGCTGACAGAGAAATAGATATAGTGGGCATAACAGAAACGTGGTGGAACAGTGAGAACCAGTGGGACGTTGTTATCACTGGATATAAACTCTATAGAAAGGACAGGGAGGGGTGCCTTGGAGATGGAGTAGCACTGTATATTAAAGAAGGGATAGAATCTAACAAGGTAGAAAACCTAGGTGGACCGGAGTCCTCCACAGAAATGTTCTACTGGGGATATGCTGTTGCCTTCCGGATCAAAATGCTGACAGTGACTGGGATTTGCAGCAGGAAATCAGGGAGGCATCAAGGAGAGGCAGGGCAGTAATAATGGGTGACTTCAATTACCTACACAGACTGGGTAAATTCACAGTCAGGTAATGACAGAGAGGTCAGATTTCTAGATAAACGGAATGACTGTGTCATAGAACAGTTGGTCTTGAACCAACCAGAGAGAAGGCGACCTTGGACTTACTCCTGAGTGGCACCCTGACCTGGTGCGTGATGTCAGTGTCATCAACCCTTTAGGAAACAGTGACCATAGTGCGATCAAATTCAGCATACATGCGGGGAGAGAATCACCAAGGAAGTCTAACACAGACACTTTGAATTTCAGAAGAGGAAACTGTTCCAAAATGAAGAGTATGGTGAAAAGAAAGCTGAAAGGGAAAATCAGGAGAGTCACTTTGCTCCAAAATGCATGGAGTTTACTCAAAACCACAATACTAGAAGCCCAGTTATATTGTATATCCAAAAGGAGGGAAGGTACCACTAAGTCCAGGAGGATGCCAGCATGGCTAACAGGTAATGTCAAGAAAGCCATAAAAGGGAAGAAGACTGCCTTCCAAAATTGGAAGGCCTGCCCAAATGAAGAGAACAGAAAGGAACTCAAACTCTGGCAAAAGAAATGCAAGGTGACAATAAAGGAGGCAAAAAGAGAGTTTGAGGAACATTTAGCTAAAAGCATCAAGGGGAATAACAAAATCTTCTTTAAATACATCAGATGCAGGAAACCTGCCAGGGAGGTGGTTGGACCATTAGACAATGAGGAAGTGAAAAGGATTATTGAGGATATGGAGCTTGCAGAGAAGAGCATATACCTGTTCCTGAACCAGACCTTTTGGTGATGGAGGCTAAAGAACTGAGTCAGAAGTGACAAGGGATGATATTCTAAAATGTCTGGGGAAACGGAAAACTAGCAAATTGCCAGGGCCGGATGGCATCCATCCAAGAATCCTCAAAGAACTCAAATGTGAAATTGCCGATCTCCTTGCTAACATATATAACTTAACCCTGCAATCAGGCTCTGTACTAGACTGGAAAGTATCCAGTGTTACACTGATTTTCAAAAAGGGATCCAGGGGCGATCCAGGAAATTACAGGTCAGTTAGTTTAATGTCCATTCCAGGCAAATTGACTGAAAACACCCTCAAGGATAAAATTGTAAAACACATAGAACAACAGGTCCTGCTGGGAGAGAATCAGCATGGCTTGTGCAAAAGTAAATCTTGCCTCACAAATGTTTTGGCGTTCTTTGAGAGTGTCAGCAAGTCTGTGGATCAAGGTGATCCAGTTGACATAGTATACCTGGACTTCCAAAAAGCTTTTGACAAAGTTCCTCATCAAAGACTCCTGAGAGAACTTAGCAGTTATGGAATAAGGGGACAATTACATATGTGGATTGCTAACTGGTTGAAGGACAGGAAACAGAGGGTAGGGATAAATGGAGAGTTTCCACAATGGAGGGAAGTAAGAAGTGGGGTCCCGCAGGGATCTGTACTGGGACCAGTGCTTTTTAATTGATTCATAAATGATCTAGAAGTAGGGGTAAGCAGTGAGGTGGCCAAATTTGCAGATGATACCAAACTCTTCCGGGTAGTGAAATCCAAAACGGATTGTGAGGAGCTCCAAAAGGATCTCTGCAAACTGGGTGAGTGGGCGACAAAGTGGCAAATGCGGTTCAATGTTGGCAAGTGTAAGTGATGCACATTTGGACAAAGAACCCCAACTTCAAGTATATGCTGATGGGATATGAGCTGTCGGTGACTGACCAGGAGAGGGATCTTGCGGTCGTGGTGAACAGCTCATTGAAAGTGTTGACTTAATGTGTGGCAGCTGTGAAAAGCCAATTCCATGCTAGGGATCATTAGGAAGGGAATTGAAAATAAAACTGCTAATATTATAATGCCCTTATACAGAACTATGGTGCGGCCACACCTGGAATACTGCGTACAATTCTCGTCATCTAAAAAAAGGACATTGTAGAACTGGAAAAGGTGCAGAAGAGGGCAACCAAGATTATCAGTGGCCTAGAGCACCTTTCTTATGAGGCAAGGCTACAACACCAGGGTCTTTTTAGTTTAGAAAAAAGACTACTGTGGGGAGACATGATAGAGGTCTATAAAATCATGCATGGTGTAGAGAAAGTGGATAGAGAGAGATTCTTCTCCCTCTCCCATGACATTAGAACCAGGGGTCATCCCATGAAATTGATTGCCAGGAAATTTTGGACCAGCAAACAGAGGTACCTTTTCATACAACACATAATCAACTTGTGGAATTCTCTGCCACGAGATGTAATGATAGCCAACAACCTGGAAGGCTTTAAGAGGGGTTTGGATAACTTCATGGAGGAGAGGTCTATCAATGGCTACTAATCAGAGGGCTATAGGCCACCTCCAGCCTTAAAGGCAGAATGCCTTGCATGAGTACCAGTTGCAGGGGAGCAACATCAGGAGAGGGCATGTCCTCAACTCCTGCCTGTAGGCTTCCAGCGGCATATTGTGGGCCACTGTGTGAAACAGGATGCTGGACTCGATGGGCCTTGGGCCTGATCCAGCACAGCTGTTCTTATGTTCTTAGATGAAAGATAACTGGTTTTTGACCAAAAAAAGACAGAGAGGAAGGGCCATATTTTTGTAATACTTCCAATTGACCTTCCTTAGGATTGTGCTGCAAGCACGGAGATCCTGTGCATGAAAGACGTATGCCTAAATACGATGGGAAATGGAGAGAACGTTTTTGCTGAATCAGCTCTAGTTTAAATGTTTTATAATTTTTGGATTTTAAAAGATTTATAATATTCAAAGCAAAATAATCACAAAAAATGGTTAAAGTTTGTTCACATCCTGCCTTTGGTAGCAAGATTTTGGGGACCTGTTCTCCAAAAGAACTATTAACTGTTCCCCCTACCGGTTCACTGGAACTAAATGCCAGGGTGTGTTGTGTGGGCCATACAACTAGCTTTCCTGAGGTGAAGTAAGGAAATTGTCTTTACAGCAGATGCCTTCTGTACTGTTGCTCAGTCCCAGAGAAACATGGAAAACCATTTTCCCCACCAGCGCTTTACCCATTCCAAATACTCCTTTTTGCGTTTTTGAGTGTGTTTTCTGTCACAGACATGTCTGGAAGCCTGCTTGGGCAGAGGGATCAATTTAGAATGTAAAATGGCAGAACAAGGATTAAATATCTTCTCCTCCATCAGCTGTTTCTCTGCTTAAATTATTTTTTAAAATGTCCATCATGGCTTCATTACATGCATACTGATACTGGTCTAGTCTGCTTGGACAGCACAATGAGGTGATGGAATTCTGCAGTGGTCAAGTGGACTTCAGACTGTGGGTGGTCCTTTAAAAAAAATGTTTCCCTATATAAAATACTCGTATGCCCTGTTTGTCTCTTAATAAACATAGTACACATTCTAGAGGCAGACTAGGGCTGTGCCCTTCTGAGGCTTGAGGGAACCGATAGGTGCAGGGAGTATGCATAATGCCCCAGCTTGTATTTTCCAGATCTCCTACAGTTTTCACATTTAAGTAGCTCTTAGGTTTGTAGCCTTGGAATGTATCTGGGTCAGTAGTTGCAGGTTGCAATATTGGCCAGATGTGATTTTAAGTTCCTTCCTGTGAAATCTCTGTGGCACCTCCACTCCAATGCCGTGTTGCAGCTTGCCATAATTTTAGTTGTCATTGTCCTTGGGGATAGCTGGATTAGATCCAGAAAGAAATGAGTCTGTGAGAAGTGCAGCTGATGGCGAAGTCTTCTGGCCATCTTCTATGCTCTTGGAAACTTTGGGGTTGGCAGAGGTAATGTCCTCTGCCTACAGAGAGACCGCCCAGGCAAAGATGAAGTTGGTGACTGAAGCTCTCTTGGAAAGTATCTCTGAGGAAATGCCTGCTGCAAATGGGTATGTGTGGCTTGTTAGCTGCTTCTCTCCTCAGCTCTGATGAGAGCACAAAGGAAGAAAGTGGGCACAATCACTGTTAGTTCAAGAGCTGGGATGCCAAAGGTGTGCTTTTCTGCCACTGCTGTGGAGGCCAGAGGTAGTGAAGATGGAGTACTAGGAAGATAGTTAAAGCAATCCTCTAACTCTCCCAGCAGTCCTTTGGGCAGTAGTCCCACTGGTTGATCTTCCCTACCCTGTGAGGGGCTCTCACTACCTAGGTCCTGCGATGTGCCAGGAGGGAAGATAATCTGGGGGGCGGTGGGGGAGACCTCCAAAAATGAATAAGAATCAGCAGACTCTTATGGAGCTGCACTGGTGATCTGCTACCCTGCTGCTAGGTCCAGAGAAGCTGAGGGACCCTTCTCAACAAAAAATCAAGTCAGCAGCTGGCCCTGCTTCCTGAGTAGAGAGGAGAGAGTTTTACATACAATCATCTGTTTCTACCTACCTTTCCCTCAGAGTTGCGTCTGTCCAGATACAGGACCAAAGTCCTCAAATACCATTAAGTTCAACTTTTCAGAGGGGAGACAGAATAACCAGGCAATTTAATGTAGATATAAGTGATTTGCAGATGTGATACCTTAGGAAAAATGAATTGGTCTGGCATTTCCACTAAAGCCAGCACTCCAGTACTGTCATTAAAGGTTTGCTACAGCAACCCAGTTGCATTCTTATGTATCTTCAACAGCAACTGCAGCCTTTGTGGAAGAAAATGCTCATTAACATGAAGATTGTCATCATTCAAAATGATGAATACAAGCTTTAATTAAATTGTCAGTACAAACAAGGTCTGTCCATTTTCCAGCCATCAGTCTGGCTTTAGAAAATTTCTCATGTCGAACCAGGGCAGAGTATACACAAATTCTGGCCCAGACTGCGGTGATTGCTGAAACCACATCTGCTTACATTATTAGTACACCAGAAAATAATAGTATTTTCCAGTGAAATGACCAAAAGCTGCCTGTACATTAGGTTTTCTGAAGAGATAGCTGTCCAGTGGGCAAGCCTGGCCTGGTCCTTTCCTACTGCACTGACTTCTGTGAACTGCTGTTTTTCTTGGAGCCAGAGGCGAGCCCTTTAAGAGTAAGACTGTGCTGTACCACTGTGCCATCTTTGAAAATATGCATAGAGTGCTAGGAAATGTCATCCTTCCCAGAGCTTTCCCCATATAACTCATTCTTTCCAAGATGGTGCTGGGACTTGAGAGGGCTTGGTTTCCCTTATTATTATTATTTTAACATTTATATCCCGCTCTTCCTCCAAGGAGCCCAGAGCGGTGTACTACATACTTAGGTTCCTCCTCACAACAACCCTGTGAAGTAGGTTAGGCTGAGAGAGAAGTGACTGGCCCAGAGTCACCCAGCTAGTATCATGGCTGAATGGGGATTTGAACTTGGGTCTCCCCGGTACTAGTCCAGCACTCTAACCACTACACCATGCTGGCTCCTTAAAGGAGCTGGGGAAAGTGCAGCACTACATGGTGGGAGTGGTCACCTCAGTGCAGTGCTAAGGGGGCTGCTTAGAATATTTAGCTTTGGCCAAAGCTTCACACAAGCCTAATAAATAGTCAGGTAGCTGCACTTGGGGTTGATGGGAGCCATCAAGGCCCTTGGAATGGGCCTTGCATTGAAGAACACTGCCTTAAATTCAAACTTGCTGTATAGTTTTCACTGCTGCAGCTTCCACAACTGATAAGTAAAACTTCATAACAATTTTGCACTCTCTCCTGTTTGCCCGATTTGAACTGTTCCTTTTCAGGTGAGGATTTCAAGTGAGATTTCAGTCAAGGCAAAGAAAGAATGAACTTTCTTTTAAAATAAATTATAGGTTAGGTTCCCCCAAAGCTTAAAGCTAGAACATCCTCCATGTTGGTGGTAATTGTAAACCGCCCTGAGCCTTTTCGGAAGGGCGGTATAAAAATTGAATAAATAAATAAATAATAGTGGGACACAAGACTTTGGACCAAAGCAAGTCATCTTGATTCTAACATCAAATTGCACTAGGCTTCTGCTACAAGGCAGTTCAGTCTGAATAAAGAGATAAACAGGCTTACAAAACAAAGTGTTTAATATTTCAGTTATAAACTTTTTTTGAAAGATACAGGGATGTATAGGAGAGTATAAAAGGCATATAAAAAGCAAAAATAAAAGCCAAACTGGCCAAATTTAAAATATAGATAGCATTTTCTTTTGGAGAGATACCAGTTGTTTTATAATGTACAACCACACTATCTGGAACTTTCCCCAACTATTCCTGTTATTTTCTTCTGCAAACCTGATACGTTCTGCAAACCTTTAGGTTCTGCCTCAGATTTGGTTATATCATATTTGGTACTTATGTTAATTTATTGTTTTAATTTTTCTTCCTGGTAAACAATTTTACAAATTTCCCCTACAATTGTATAAGCTCAAACACAGCAACAACTTTGAGCCATCCCCATTCACAAAGTAACAGAGTTATTATAAAAGAAGATTTCCATCACCAGCAACCCCACAACCATGGTTGCTAAAACCAAGCCTTTCTGGTCACAATTGATCTAAATGCTGCTGCTTTGATTATCACAGCTGCCATTATGAAGCCACTCGGTCAGGTTTAAAACTTTCCTTGGACAGTTCATGTTTAAGATATCCATCTGAAGTGTATGAGGATGTACAGTGAAGTAATTTTCCATGAGACACAATAAATTTAAAATGGCAATGACAGTCACCAGGGTGATCAGACATCTGAGTTAATTTTAAAATGCATTAACTTTGGTTGCAATCCACAAATCAGTTAAACTAGAATTCTTTGATTCAGACGATGTCTGTGCCGATGGAAAAAAGTGAGCAAAACCAGAAAGTGAATTGCAGCCTCAGTGGATCATTTGTCTAGACCCAGGATGTCAAGCCCCTGGCCCATGGAGCTCCACTGACTAGCCATGTGACCAGCCGCTGCTGCTCCCCCTCCCCCCAACAACCTGCTGAAGAGGCAGCCTGTCGTCTCATTCTCCCACCACCCTGTGCGGGACCCAGTGCTTCCTTTTCTACTGCTACCACTGTCTTCCCCACTCATAGCGGGCTTACAGCATGGAGCGCTAGGTAGGAGATACAGAGGGAGAAGAGTATGACAAAATCAAAAGAGAGCATGGGGTGCTCTCTCTGGGCAAGAGAGGGCGGAGGAGGAGGAAGGGTAAGAGGGGAAAAGAGGAGCTCTGCTTGGGGCATGATGTTGCTTTCATTATTGATCCAAGTGTTAAATCTGAGAATGTTCATGGTTCACAATTCTTTCAAAAAACAATTCTGGTGTAAAAAGTAGTCCATTCAGCTAATTTCAGTGGCAGGATTATATATGTAGAATTTGCTGTCTGTAGGTTATCAGGGAGTATGATATTCAGAATTTCTTTTTAAAATAGCAGAAAAATATTTAAATTTTCCCAAAGCATATTCTGATGTATATCAGTGCATTTAGCTAATGTAAGTGGCAGGGGGAGGGAGGGAGGAAGGGAGAGAAAGAGGGAGTAGGAGGGAAAAGACAGAAGGCAGCATGAGGTGGGTGCGAGGCAATAGAAGGTGCCATGAGGCTATGTGTGGCCCTCCAGAGAAGCATCAGAATCAAATCCAGCCCACCACCTGATTGCGTTTGACACCCCTGGTCTAGAAAGACTGCTGGGTCTGTATTGGTAAGCAAGAAGCCCACCTACTCCAGACAGAAGGTTCTGGGCTGGGTGGCTTTGCTTGAGTTAAATTTCCCACTTGCTCAACTTGCTCTGTTGCACTTAACCTCTAAGATACAATTACTGCAGCACAAATTGCTCATTTATGGCTGCAAAGGAAAACCAAGAGTTGCCAAATCTGGGCAAGTTACTGTTGTCTGGCATAGGAAATGGAAACAGAACATTTTAACCCCACAGATGCCAGTCTTCAAAAACTTGGCTTGACAAAGCTCAGGTATGTTTCTCAGAGTGTCTATTTGCTACCCATGGAGGCAAGAAAGCAGAAGCCAATCATGCATCTGTTTGCTGCTTGTTAGTCTTCTTCAAGAGCTTTCTCAGATTAGATGACATGAAGTAAGGCTTTTCAGTAGAGCCATCATTACGCTCCAGGTCTTCCACTGCAAAGAGAGACAACCCCGCCCCCAGGAAAGGTGTGAAAAGGGTGCCTCAGAACTGCTAGATAGCAGAAATCTGAAACTGGAACCAGGTAGGCAATTAGAAATAATAGTAGCAACCCTACCCTGTGGTAATTAAGAGAGGCTTGACCATTAACTGTAGTGGAGACTGGGTGTCATCCCAAGTTAGCAAGTGCATTCCACTATAGGTACAGGTTTCTGAATGAGAATTCAGAACAGCTAGTTAACTCTTACCATTGTCCAGCAAGAAAGGCCATGCCACTGGAAAGCTTTTCATGCTAGGCTGGGCAAAGATCTAACCAGGTTGTGTATCCATCCTGTCGCAATAGAAGATGGACCATGTGCCCTTTTGAGACAGGATGAGGAGGAGCTCGGTCATGTCATTCTCAAGGTGTAGCATGATGAATCTTTAAAAATATAGGTGGTGAGCTCACAGTCTCCTGCTTCTCCCTGCTTGAATCCCAGTTCTCTGGGTGCAACTCAAGTGTTGATCCACAATAAAGCAGTCACTTGAGCTCCTTTATGTGTAAGCAGGTTTGCATAAACTATCCCCATTTGGGGGGGGATAGAATTTAATACAATGGCACAAAGTTTAAGAATTCTTAAAGGCCCTAGTGAAGCAGAGATTGTGGAGAAGAGGATTCCATTTGTGTGTTTAAAATGCAGGCACAGTGTTTCCCTGTATGAGGGAATCCCAGATGTTGTTGACTACAGCTCCCAGAATCCCTAGCTGCAGTGGAGTTTGGCTGAGCATGCTGGGAGTTGTAGTCAAGGAATTTCTGTTAGTGGGAACACTAGGCACAAGTCTTTCTCTGAGCCCTTTTTATTTTCACAAGGGGTAGCAATGAAGATATTTTCCCCCTCTGAAGAATCAAGTAGAGAAGTTGGAGATGTGGTATGCCATTGTCCATGAGAGCAGTGTTGGTTATATTAAGCAAGTTTTGCATCCCTAAACCCACCTCTGTGGCCATAGCTTTTATATGGTGGTCAGAGCAACTCTCAGGGGCCAACCCAAGTCGATGGAGGCTACTTGAAATCTCCAAGTAGATGGAGGTTACAAGACCCTCTTGAAATCTGGAGCCAGCCCTGACATTATGGATGCTTTAATTTACTAGTCTTTTTCTTTTTGCACATTACTAGTCTCTCTTATACTAAACTTCTTCAAGCATTATCGTTTCCCTACTTGTTTGTAAAGAAATAATATGCATCTTGTGATAAGGAAGTCTTTGACTGGAGTAAGTCAAATGTGCAAATGGCAGAGACTAGCCTGGCCCTTCCGCAGGATGTATCTCAGATCTCAATTTAACTCGTCATTACAAAGATGTACCTTTGCAGATTTTTGCTGACCACTTCCCTACACACACTTGCAAACAGCATCCAAAGTGGTCTTGAGGGTATGAGGCCCTTTGTAACATAAGATAAGATAAGCAACATAAGCTGACCTTGGGCCCAATACAGTTGCTCAAAAGAAAATAAACTGTTCAACAGAAGCCCCACAATAACTAAGGCCCGTCTTCATATTCCTTGCAGGCTCAAGCCAACGAACAAAGCTTGAAGGCTCAAGCCAGACGATGGGTTTTCAGAGAGTTGAAGGCAGTTTTGAATTGACACTTGTAGTATTCTACCTCTAGTAAACAGGATTTGCAGTGTTTTGTTATCATTTAAACACCTGTTTGACCAGAGGCAATAAGTGGGACAAAAGAAACGTGCATATATAACAGGAAGCAAAACTTCTCAAAGCCATTTCAGTACTCTTTAAAAACACACACACTTCATCCCCAGCCTCAGAATTTGCTAGGCAGGGCCACTGGTTTCATGAAATGCTACATATAGTAGCATTTGGATTTAAAATATCCAATTTCATTTTGAAAAAGGAACTTTTCAGCCCTCATGGTGATGGAAATCACCACTGGTTGTTTGTTGAGGTCTACTTAGAGCAGGGCCACACAAACTTTGGTGCTCTTGTAGATGTTGGACTACATCTCCCATTCCTTGCAGCAAGGGATGATGGGAGTTGTAGTCCAACAATAGTTGGAGGTCCAAAGTTGTGTAGTCCTGATTTTGAGCCACTTGTGCCAATAACAGCAATGAGGGAAAAGAATGAACAAGAGACAATTAAAATATTTTCTTATGGAGTGGATTCCCAACTTGGCATTGCAAGCAGCAAACTTGTGCATCTTTTTGCAAGTAAATTCCCTCAGTTTACCACTTAAAATGGCAAACTCATGATGCCCAAGGAGCATCATGAGGTACACTGCAAAGAAGTTATTACCACTACAAAACCTGGAACTTTTGACACCACCTGGGGCAAGATGCAGAAAGCACTAACTGCTTCCAGGAAAACCAGCTGATTCATAACCACATTATTCTACCTGGCTTGTTTTCCTTCCTGACCTCCAGCATGCCACCTGTCCCACACAACTCCCAGCTTCCACCTATCCCCCTCTTCCTGCAGCAAACTCACCATTGCTTGTCACCCCCACCTTCAAATAGAAAACACTCTAGTTCCAGAATGAGGCTGGCAAATTTAGGTCCCCTGCTTACAAGGCAAAGAGACACCTTCAAACTGTTGATTCTCTTATATTTAGCAGGGAGAGAGCAACTGGCTCTGTTCAGCTCCACCACAGCCTCCTTCTAGTGGCTGTTGCTGGCATTTCCCTTTTGTTTCTTAGATCCTGAGCCCTTTGGGGACAGGAAGCCGCCTTCTTCTGTGTAAACTGCTTTGATAACTTTTGTTGTTGTTTAAAAGCAGTATATAAATAATAGCAATAGTAATGGATCCAACCTGCATACATTGTTGTTCTGCATAATTTGTTTTGGGGTGCAGAACTGATTGGTGCAAAACATGGAGAATAAATTTGACCAGACTATAGGGTAAACTATTTGTAAAGCAGGAGTGACAAAATGTTGCAATCCCTAGCTTTAAGTACTACTGAAAAAATAAAGTATATTTTGAAAATGAAAATTAAGAGCTTTCTTGGGGGGGGAGGGGGGAGACACGCACAATATCCATTACCAGATTTCCAGGATCCTTGCTAGTTATTGATTTTTGAGTAAAACCACAACTTTGCACAGACTTGCACTGGGAATCTCAAAGCTGCATGCTGATCGCAGTGCAACACAATGTTAGGCATGCTAAAATGTATGTCTTTCAACAGGTACACCTAAATGTATGTTGATTTGAGGCCATAGTCTATAAGGAGAGCCATGAAACAAAATAATTTCTTTCTGCATCAAAGCAAGTTTTATAGAAGCTATAAAGAAGCAAATGTTGCTGTATTTAGATCAGATTCATCTGCAAGCAGCTACATTCGCAATAGCATGCTAGAGCTTCAAGATAATTGAGTAAAAGGGGTTGTCAAGAGTAGGACAGCAAACTTCCAGGTCTTACAGAACATTTCTTTATACACAAATAAGGAAATATTAAATGAAGATTAAACAGATGGCCTTCAAGTAAATAAACTCATATCTATTGGGAAGAATGACTTTGGCTGAATAGATTTGCAAGTCCATATATAAAAAAGCATTCATAAACTGGAATTTCAGAAGTGGGATGGGCACTAAGACAAGAAAAGTTAGACAGTGTAATATAATCCCCTTGGATGCTTATTCAGCTTCTTGAACTGCAATTCCCCACCGCCATTTCTGTCCAAAGGAAGTCCTCTGCAACTTGAAACTTGTGACCTAACCAGACCCAACTTGACCCACACAGGTAGCTCAAATAAAAGGGATATCATCCCAATAATTCTGGATCTGCCTCTCTCTGGAGCCATGCAGCAACCACTCTTGAAATTAACAAGTCAACCAAGAGAAGCATCTGCCTCATCCAAGAGGGGAAAGGAGCTAGAAAGTATCTGATATGTATATCATGTAAATATACACCACCCTTTTTATACTGCGGTGCTCTATGTATGTGTTATCTTGCATATGTAGCTCTGTTGCAATAACCATTCTCGTTATAGAGATAGTACTTTGACAGAACAGAAAACCACCCCACATGGTGCAACAGTGGAGAAGTGGAACCATTTCCAACACCATTAATCTTCCATTTTTAGCTCCACTATTTTGGTGTTGGGATATCTGCTGGGTTAAGGCAGGTTAGATAGTACAACCTTTCATTTGCTCAGTGCAAACACCACAAGCGCCCCCAACTTCCCTGGACATCAAAGTGAGAAGTTTTGCAATGGAGCACCGAGCAGCCATGCAGAAGAGCACCTTGCACACCAATCAGCCAGGTGTGCACAAGGCTTGCAGTGGGACACCTGCATGTGCCCTTACAACTTCAAGCACTTGTCCCTATTCTTGGCTCTCAGCACTTTTGGAAGATTCTAGGCTTCCTTTCAGCAGGATTTCACTCAGTGCAGGGGACATGTAATAAGGCCGCTCAGGAGATCCGTCGTTCCTTTCCAGATCTTCGCCTTTTGGAATCCCAAAGAAAATGGAGAAAGCAGCCATAGAGGAATGAAACAAGAGAAGCAAAGCAAAATAAAGACAGGGGTACAAAGCAGGGGAGAGAGAAAAGGAAAAGTTGAAGTTAGTTGCAATTAGATTCCTCCACCAAAGAAAGAACAAGACTGCTTAGACAGATATCTGCTTTTATGCTAGAGAACATAAACTAAACATACTAAAGCAGCAGCAAAGGAGTTACTAACCAAACTGGTGATGGAAGAGTGGAGGGGAGCGAGAATCTATTGGTTACAGCGTCTTAAGCAGAATTAGCTTGCTCACTATCTTGTTACAGTAAGGCTCAGGCCTACCACCACAAGCCTTGAGAGCAGATGTTGGAAGAGAGCCATTCTAGCCAGGGGAAGTTTATTCACTTTATAAATGCAGGGAATGTTTTTTAAAGCACCTTGTGTATCATGTTAGGGAAAGCAGCTTCTCACATCTTAACTCTCCAACACACTTGGTTCCTGTAGTCTTCCTTAAGCTAATAAACCTACTCACACATCACACTTGACTAGTAAGGCTGCTACCTGGTCTTCAGGCCCTGTTCCTGGGTCTCCAACAGCAGCCTGATCCACACCAACTAAACAGGTGAAGCTTTGCCTATCACTTTATTTCCATGCCCCGCTTTGATTTCTATATATACTGCTGCTGTTGAAAGACATTGAAGCAGGGCCAGTAAAAAAGGTGGGAATCTTAAATGCAAGTCCTGATTGGTCTTTCTCACCCAAACCCTTTGGATCACAACACAAGCCACATCATTTGCTGCTGCTGCTCCCCCACCCCCCTTCACTATCCCTGCTCTGTTACTATTCTCTGGAACTGAGAACTGTTCTAGTTCAGATCAAAGGTTCATCATACCCAACATTCTGGAGTTACCTGGCTATCTCATATTGACTTATGACTAGTAGCTGTTCAAAGACTTGCCTTCTATAAATCTGTCTATTCTTTTTAAGGTTCGTCTAATCATTAGATTTACCTCAGATGCAAAGCCAATGGCCATCATCATGTGAATTCCTTAATTATGCATTGTGTAAAATAAGTACTTTGTTAGCCCTGAACCCAGTTCCTGTTGCATCTCCCATTCAAACAGAAAATACAGATCATCTAAACGGGGGATATTATCAAGCATCTCTATAGTACAAAATGCTCAAACAGGTGACTACACAAGAAATGTAAGAACGGGGGCTCTACCACAGCTTTCACAATTCTTTATATTCCCTCATCATGCATTCTGCTGGGGACATTGAGACATCCTGTTTTTGCTCTGTTCATACTGTTTTGTGTAGGTGAGAAAAGCGGGCAGAGAGGGCTGAGTTCCCATACCATTGCGAGAGTTTTTTCTTCCTCTACCTCCTCCCAAGAAAGGACATAAATTCCCTGAGCTCCATCTTGCTCCAGAAATATTTGGAGAGTACCATGTTGCTCAAATGTTTTGATCTTTGGCCCCCTACTTCTGAATCCTACCATGCTTCAGAGTTGAGGGACCCCCAATATAGGACAGAATCAAAAGAGCTGCATGTGGGGCGCCCTCTGAAAAACTGCTCTGGAAAGTTGTGAACAGGTCCTTGCTGAGCTTCTGCTATCTGCTTTGTTGCATTGCAGCATGGGGAAGAGACAGAAAAGGCAGCCACATTGTGGAGTAGGCAAGCAAAGGCTTTGGATAAGCAGGACTCCTTTGTCTTTCCCTGTGCTATTCAGGTTAAAAGGCTAGCTTCTCAGCTGAGGAAAACTACAACTGTTCTGCCACTGAAGGACAAACTAGCAACATCCCTCCAAAGGCCCCTCACATACCTCCAAGCAGGGGTATACCTCAAGCAGCCCATAGTTTGAGAAGCACTGATCTAGTAGGTGCACCTGGGGTGAAAGCTAGCTTGTAGAGAGCTCCCGTAGGAGGGAAAGAAGAGGAAAGAAATGCCTTTTTGAAATGTGAATGGCAGTAAGAGATAGCACAGCATTCTGGCCTGAATAAATAAAAGCTATGCACAATCACCACAGAGTAAGCTCCATTTGTGTTAGTGGGACTTAATTCTCACAGGACTGGGCTGCACACTGTACATTATTACTCATTGTTAGGTCATCTTTAATATTCCCTATTATAGCAGCACACTAAAGAGTCTCAAAACTAAAACGTGCTCTTGACTCTCAGCCTCACCAACAATACAAATCTACCATTCCCAATCAGTTTCAGTGGATGTATCTACAGATTAAGCTTTGCTACTCTACTAAATACTAAAAAAATAGTACTAAAAATAATTAAAAATAATAATAATAAAATAAAAAATAATACTAAATACTCTACTAAAAAACCACCCAGAGAACTTGCGTTTTGGGCGGTATAGAAATGTATCAATCAATCAATCAATCAAATAGCATGTGTGTGTTGGGAATACAGGAGCAGAACTCATGAGGTGAAGAGATAAGTCTGCCAGCACAGAAGTCAGTGATGCACAGAGACAACAGCAACTATGGCATGGACACCAAAAATCTGTTATCTTTAACAGATTTAAAGAGGCTATCACAGGCTCTGTGTTGGTTGTGCTTCCACAGACTAGCAAGGCTCTGGAAAGGAAACACACTGAAGCCCAATCTATTAGTAAAAGCAAGGCCACACCACAATTACTTTTGCCCAGTTCCTTTCACACTTGCCTTTGACAAGAGAATCAGCATTATGTGGATCTTTGTGGGGTTTTGGAGATGAAGTGCTTTGCAGTGAACTATCATTAATTGCTGTTTCAAGGCCAGAGAGCCTGGGGAGTATTTCTTGCAATTGCTAAGCACCCACAATTGGCTTCAGTACCTAGCAAAGTCTCTGGTTAGAACTAAAACCAGGTCAGATGTGTATGTTAACCCGAGAGGCACTATAGCAGGATACTTACAAAAGCAGAGGAAGAGTGTGTCCACACACATGGCATACACACTGAAGAAACCATGTGCAATGAGGTAGGAGCCCACAATCACCGTCTGCAAGAAAAAGCAGTTCATCATTTTTGTTAGTGTGCATACCACACTAATAGAGAGGCAGCATAGTGTAGTGGTTAGAGTGTTGTACTAGGACTGGGAAGACCCAAGTTCGAATCTCCATTCAACCATGAAACTCACTGGGCAACTAGGCCAGTCTCAGCCTAAACCTACTTCACAGGGTTGTTGCGAGAATAAAAATAACCATGTACTCTGAGCTCCTTGGAAGAAGAGCATCATATAAATGTATAATAATAATAATAATAATAATAATAATAATAAAACTGCATGGCTTTTGGCTTAAACACCTAACAAGCCTTCATAAACAACTATCAAAACAGTTCAATCACATTTTGCAAGGAGGTGATATTGAACAATGGCTAACAACTGGGAAAACTCATCTCATAATGAAAGACCCAGCAAAAGGTGCACTTCCAAGTAATTATAGACCGATAACCTGCCAACCATGTTCAAATTATTAACTGGAAAAATAGCAGATGAAGTGATGCAACACTTATTAACTAACAAACAGCTTCCAGTTGAACAGAAAGGAAATTGCCCAAACACCAGAGGCACAAAAGACCAGCTGCTAATTGACAAAATGATTTTAGAAAATTGCAAGAGAAGAAAAACAAATCTAAGTGTTGCATGGATTGACTACAAGAAAGCCTTCGATTCATTGCCTCACACATCCTCTCTAATAAAAGGCTTGGTGTCCGTCCGTGGACAACCAAGCGTGTGTCCATGCCTCCCTCAGCCGTTCTGAGCATGCGCGGAGCGCATGCGCAGAACGGCCGAGTCAAACACGGACAAAGGCACCAGGCAGCCATGTTTGCTGTTTTGCCGCCACGGGGAGGGAAGAAGCGGCTGCAGGAGCCGCAGGGAGGCCAAAGGCACCAGGCAGGAGTGGACAAAGGCGGCCACGGAGAGTGGACCAGGAGAGGACATAGGCGGCCACGGGGAGGGAAGAAGCGGTTGCAGCAGCCGCAGGGAGCCAGAGGCAGCGGCAGCGGATCCAGGCCACCCACGGGAGGCAGTTGCTTGACTGGCCGCGAAACTGACACAGGCGGGCACTGGAAGAGCAAAGACGGCAGCTGGCCCGCCTCCGGAGACAACTAAGAGGACCGGCCATGCGGGGAAAGTAGAGGCGGGGAACAAAGTAACACACAAGCACACCCCGCCCCCAAACGAACAAAGCTGTATGAAAACATGTAACACACACACACAGTGCCGCAAACAAAAGCGTTCCCCGCCAGCTCAGCCGCCCGAAATCCATCCCCTCCCCCAGCAGAAACCGGCGAGGGCAGAGGCGGCAGCGGTGGGACGAGCCCTGCTGCTAAAACTAATAAGAAGCGTGGACCCGGGAGGGCATTGACGGCAGAGGCAGGTGGGTAATAATTGACAGCGACTCTGGCCGGTTGCAAGGAACACACACACACAAAAAGTTTGCATTAAGCACTACACCCCCCGCCCGCCAAAACAGCAACTTGAGTGTGACGGAACTCAAGACAGCACACATGGGGCCCCATCCTGGCTCTGACCAGACCTTATATGTTGATCTGTATATACTGCTTTTCAAATAAAGTTATCAAAGTGGCTTACGCAGGAAAATAGAACAAGACGCCATAATAAAACGAAAATGGTTCCTGTCCCAAAGGCACAATTTAAGAAGCAACACAACAGCCTCTGAGAGGGATGCTGTGGTGGGCTGAAGAGGGACAGTTGCTCCCCCCTTGCTAAACAAACGTGTTTGTTCACAACCACTTTGAAAGGTGACCCTTTGCCCACAGAGTCGGGACCGAGACCTGCTTCGCTTCAGCGCAGCAAAGCGGCTGCTGCACGTGTCCTCAGGTTCTGCCGAGAAAGGTGATGCTGGAAGGCTCTTTCCTGTTTCTCTCGCAGCAACCTGCACAGCTACCCCCCAAGATGTTACAGATAATAAGGCAACTGCCCTTATCAAATGTATACATTTGAATGCTGCATGCAAGTGTCACAAACCTACAGCTGCTGCCCTTTCTGTTCCATAACCTTTTGGTCCCTCACCTCTGTATCCATATGCAAGCAGTCCTCAACTTAGAAAGACCCGGCTGACAAACCTTGCTGACAAAAAACAACCCCCCCCACCGCCAGCCCAAATCCATACCATAAGACTGAGGACAGATCAAACCAGCAGCAGCAAATTCAGTCTGACGGGAGGAGGGAGTGTCCAAAAGAACTCAATCCCCTCACCTCTCAACTGAGGCTTTTGTGGAGAGAAGTAGCGCTGCCCCCCTCCCATGTTTATTTTTGCTATGTTGTGTTGGTTTTGTATTTGTTTTTTAATTCTGTCCTGCATTTCTAAAAAGCTAAAGCAGTTATTTAGCAGACTTAAGTTCAAAAAGTGCATGGTACAATGGGCAGGTCTGCATGGTCTGCCAAAAAGTAAGTTGGAGGGAAGCGGAGAAAGATACCTCCTCAACATTACGTTCAAGGGACTGAGGGAGGAAGGCAAAGACAGAGAGAAGGGTGGGGGGGAGACAGGACAATAGAAAGATGGAAAGAAGGAAAGAAAGAAGGAGAGAAAAGAGAGAGAAAGGAAGGAATAGGACAAAAGAAACAAGGAGGAGGGAGGGAAAGTAGGAAAGAGAGAAGGAAGGAGAGAAGGAAGAAGAAAGAAAAAGGAGAAAATAATGAGGGAGAAGGACAAAAAAATGACAGAGGGGAGGGAGGAGCAGCCAGCCCCAAAGAGCGAGCCCGTTAAAGAAAGAAAAGAGGAAAAGAGAAATAAAACAGAAAGATGGGAGTGAGAAGAGGTGGAAGAAAGGAAGGAAAGGAGAAAGAGGGAGAGAGAAGAAAGGAGGGAAAGGAAACAGAGGAAGAGGAAGAGAAAAGGAAGGAGTGAAAGAGAGAGAGAGAGAGAGAGAGAGAAAGCAAAAGAAAAAAGGAAAGGAGGGCGAAAGAGAGGGAGAAGGAATAAAGGAAACAACAACAACAACAAAAAGGGACTAGCGCCCGTTATTTTAACGAGCTTAAAAATACTAGTGGATAATAAAATGTTTAGAAACAACTGGTGTCAGCAAAAACATTCAGATATTTATTTTAAAAAGCAATGAGCATGTGGAGTACACAGTTAACAATCAATGGCGAGACACTTGGACAGGTTAGCATTAGAAGAAGCATTTTCCAAGGGGACTCACTATCCCCTCTGTTGTTTGTAATCGCCATGACCCCACTTTCACAAATACTAAACAAAACAGGCCTCGGATACCAAACATCTAAAACATCAAGTAAAATCAACCATCTGCTGTACATGGATGATCTGAAGTTGTATGGAAAGTCCCAGTCAGAAATTGAATCACTGCTAAACACTGTCCGTATATTCAGTAGCAATATAGCAATGGAGTTTGGACTAGACAAGTGTGCTGCATTAATAATGAACAGAGGGAAAATAAGAAAAACAGTAGGAATAGAACTGCCCAATGGAAGCAAGATCAAGAACCTGGAAGAGAAAGAACATTACAAACACTTGGGCATTCTCCAGGCTGATAACATCGCACACACTGATTGGAAGTAAATACATCAGGAAAGTTAGGAAAATCCTAAAGTTGAAACTCAATGGCGGGAACACCATACAAGCCTGGGCTATACCTGTTATCAGATACACTGCAGGAATAATAGACTGGACCCAGGCAGAGCTAGAGACGCTAGATCGTAAGACCAGGAAAATAATGAGCATCAATCATGCTCTGCACCCCCTGCAGTGATGTAGATAGGCTATACCTCCCTCGCAGCTCAGGTGGAAGAGGAATGCTGCAAGTCCATCAAACAGTAGGAGGAAGAGAAAAGAGGCCCTGAAGAATATATAAAGGACAGTGAAAAAGATGCCCTTCAAATGTTCAATAACGCGAAAATATTCAACACCAATGAAAAAAAGCAGGCCTACAAGAAAGAACAAGTCAAGAACCGAGCAGAAAAATGGAAAAGGAGGTCCCTGCATGGTCAATATTTGCACAATATAAGTGGAAAATCAGACATCACCAAGACCTGGCAATGGCTTAAGAATGGCAACTTGAAGAAGAAACAGAGGGTTTAATACTGGCTGCACAAGAACAGGCACTAAGAACAAATGCAATAAGAGCAAAAGTTGAAAAATCAACAACAAACAGTAAGTGCCGCCTTTGTAAAGAAGCAGATGAAGCCGTGGACCACCTAATCAGCTGTTGTAAAAAGATCACACAGACTGACTACAAACAAAGGCATGACAAGGTAGCAGGGATGATACACTGGAACATCTGCAAAAAATACAAGCTACCTGTAGCCAAAAATTGGTGGGACCATAAAATTGAAAAAGTTGAAGAAAATGAAGATGTAAAAATGTTATGGTACTTCCGACTACAAACAGACAAACATCTGCCACACAATACACCAGATATAACTGTATTTGAGAAGAAAGAAAAACAAGTTAAAATAATCGACATAGCAATGCAGGGGATAGCAGAATAGAAGAAAAAGAAATAGAAAAAATCACAAAATACAAAGATATACAAATTGAAATTGAAAGGCTGTGGCAGAAAAAGACCAAAATAATCCCAGTGGTAATTGGCATCCTAGGTGCAATTCCAAAACAACTTGAAGAGCACCTCAACACCATAGGGGCCACAGAAATCACCACCAGCCAATTACAAAAAGCAACTTTACTGGGAACAGCCTATATTCTGCGACAATATCTATAATAATAACAGCAACAACATTGACAATAAAATTCAGCCATCCCAGGTCCTTGGGAAGGACTCGATGTCTGGATAAAACAAACCAGTCAATAACACCTGTCTGACTGTGTAAATAAATAAATTAATATAATATAATATAATAGGTCCTTGGGAAGGACTCGATGTCTGGATGAAACAAACCAGTCAATAGCACCTGTCTGACTGTGTAAACAAGAAATAATAGCAGGATATAAATGTTAAATAAATAAATAAATAAATAATAAAAAATTCCGATTCATGAGGAATTGTGACGTGGGATCAGCAGTGAAGCTGGACCCTCTAAAGGGTCTATATGCTAAAACCCTCTATATGCTAAATCATTGTAAACCGCTTAGAGAGCTCCGGCTATAGAGCGGTATATAAATGTAAGTGCTATTGCTATTGCTATTGCTAAAGGCAAGTAATAGTTGAATACTTAATTCATGAAAAGTTCAATAGGAATTTTCTTGCAAGTGAACCTCATCTCCCCTTCCTGCATCTCCTCAACAATGAATAACCTGTGTGGTGGAAGGACAGATCATATGTAAAGCAAACTTCGGCTGCCCAACATTATAGCTAGACTACAAAAGGAATGAAGACCTTTAGCAACGACTATAAGATACCAACCAGAATGGGGACCCAGTAATAGTTGAGGGGAGGAGCTGTGTCTTGAACCACTTTTATCTTCTGGGTGAAAAAGAAGAAGGCAAGTATGCCTAAAGAGGAAGGAAAAACATTTAGTTTCAGACTTTTCTGCCCAACCTTCAGCCTTAAAATTTGAAGCTGCCCCCTTTCTCAGAAACTTTTATCTCGGTCCCATCCCTATTTCAGCTAGATCTGAAAACACCTCCAATATCAACCACCTTGCCTTCCCATATTTTGGAAAACAGCTGTGAGAAAAGCCAGCAAACAAGAGTGAGAATGAGGGCACTGAGGGACACAGTTAGAGCTCTACCAGAGAGTTATTCCAACTTCAGTGCAAATTATAACAATAAATAAAATGAGAAATTGATGTGACATACAAGGATGTTGCTACATATTTTTAGTGCCATCAGGCAATCTGTAAATCAACGGTGTCTTTTCAAACTTGTATTCTAACTCGAAAAAATACAGAGTTTATTAATGGATTGCCAGAGATTGTCAGCAGATAGCATTAAGAAGATAATGCAACACCCTTGTATGTCATGTGGCTCTCTCATTTTATTTGTCATCCTAATTTGTGCAGAAGTTTTCAATATATCACTATCTGGAGGAGTCCTTAGTCCCTGTAAAGGAGAAGTTCCATTGGAGAGATTCAAACAGAGGGGTCAGAAGGAGGGACTTGTAAATAAAGCAGATTTGAGAAGAACACCTGAAAATACCACAAAGGGCTTACCGACACTTCCTACAATCAAGAGCTTGCCAAGGAAAAGAAGGAAGTCAGTGACTTTATCCAGGACAGCAACCCTGAAAGCAGAGAGAGAAACTTTCTCACTCTCCTTATAGTTGAGAATGGTCCAGCAGTATCCACAAAAGGCTTCTCTGAGTGGATTTCTGTATTTCAAAGTATGATCAAATAATGCCCACACTCCATTCTTTAGTGCAAAGTGGATCCTTCAGTCTAGGAAAATGAGACCCTCCTTGGTCAAGGTACATGTGGTAGAGGAAAAATGAGTAGTTTCAATATGATCAGAGGTGTCCACCTCCAGCCATACCTATTTTAAGCCCCCAGAACAGCAGGAATACACTTAAAGCAATAGCAGGCCCTTACCTGATTATATTCCTCATGAGTAGGAAAAATGCATTCCTTGCAGAAGTGCAGAAGTTGGTGCCATAAATGGCAATCTGGGGAGAATCACCAAATATGTCACGCAAGAAAAAGCATTAGCTGTCAAGAGTTGTTTGAGCAGCAATAGAAGCTTTTGTCCTTGTGCCTCACCCCATGTCCAAGACATGGTTACCTGGAGATGTTTTTCCAGCAACAAAAATAGCAACCAAATCATATTTGCCTAATATCATATCTGTGCTAAGAAACCTTTACATGGGCCCCCAGAATGCCAGTGGAGGCAAGGGGTGGGAGTGGCATGGCAGCAGGTGGAGATAAAGCTATGCTTTGGTTGCTCCCTTGCCTAACCTTCCCATGTATCTCCATCACACCCCAATATAAGCAGAGCTGGCTCATAAGAGGCCATCATTTACACTCTATAGATTCCAGGAAAGCTGCATGTGCCCTACCATTCTCACAAAACCAGCCCCTTTAGGAGTCCCCCCAATCTATCACATTCAAACTGTCAATCTTCCTCATCTGGGGCCACTTAAACCTTAATATCAGAGATTGGAGTTTCCTTGCAGTAATGTCACACCATGGCCAAATCTTAGCAATTTCATGTTCCTGAAGATACTAATTCTAACATCTGGTGGAGACGTGATGAATTCAGTGGGAAACTCAAATACCTCATTGATTTGGCAGTGAAAATGCACTCTTTGAAAATGGCATCTATGCGGAACAGAATCATGCACACCCACCAGCTCGTTCAGATTCAACAGCCACATTTCTAGGAAATTTTATTTCCAATTAATAATTGATGATCCCCACTTCATGTGCTGCATGAACCATGTTCCTATATGCATTTGAGACAGCAAGGCATTATACGTGTCCAGAGTGCTCCTCACCTTCCCTATCCCACTTCTCACACTACCAATGACATCTATCTCCTGGCCCCTTTATTTACCTGCCTTGTTTCCCACTTTGGAGAGATTGATTAGTAGATATGGCCTTCCCACAGTGCTGGGTGCACCAAGAAATGCCTCTCTGAAAAAATCATCTTCTCTCTAAAGCACGTTGGAGGTGAAAGCAGCAAAGTGCATTCCTGAACTTACAATACATTTTGCTTTTTCACTACCTTGCAAGTCAGTCAGCTGACATGACAGCCAGTTCTAATTTGGTGTGTCCAAATAGCCATGGGCTTCTTGCACTCATAGCTCAGTAGTGTAGCATGCAGTGGGGAGCATAAGGCAAGCAGAGATCCTTTTCCCCTTGGGCTGTATATACCACATACTCTGGTCCAGGTCAACTGTGAACTAGAGGGATTAACATGGATTGGAAGAGCCATGTTAGAAGATACCTTGACTAAGGGAAGCAGTAGCAGTTTTAAATCAGCATATCTGAGAATCTTCCATATCAGAGTTATAGCCACTACCTGGACATGTATCAAGGCTTGCCACACTAAATAAGTGTCAAAAATGAGGTATGCCCACTGCAGTGTTGGCACACTGCCACAAATGGTCAGGATAGGTGCATTAAACACTCAAGGCCTCTTTAAAAGACCTAAACTATGACTGAAGAATCTAAAAGAAAACAGTATCTCCTGCTAAGGGCAGGGCAAATGGACTTGGAAAGAAGTCCCCATTTGTTCTGAGCATCTACATGATTAATTCTTTGGGTGACTGTGAAAGTTGGTTTTCTCACCATAATGTATGCATTCCTGTTCAAAAACTTGATGAACTTCTCCAGGCACCAGAAGCAGCACTTGAGACACATCAAGAGGAACTTGGCAAATTTATTCTCGGCAGCTAATGAGAAAAGAGCAACATAAGACAGGAGGTTGTTTTGTTTGTTTTCTCTTTGTGTCTGGCTGAGAAGAGCCTCATTTGCAAGGCTATTCATACACACATAATTTCTGAATCAATTTTAGAATCAGGATTTCAATTCTTGAGAATCTCAGTTTTCATTCCAACAAAAAGGATATGTTTCTAGTTCTCCTGGTTCTGAATTAGAACATACAAAACTATCATCTTGTTTCAAAGCTCAGTGGGAGCATCCCCCAACATTCAACCCAGGGGAGAAATTATTGCTTGCTCAATACTCTGTGCATTCACCAAAACTGCTAAATCAAAACTAGAACGTTTTGCACAAAAAAGCAGGGGAAGGGGAATGATTTCTGCCTATCCTCTTCCTTTGCTGCTCCCAATGTCCCAAAATATGTATCTGAAGGTTCCCAACCCTCAGGGACATATTCTCAGGGGGCAAGATGGGGAGAGGAGAGCTGGTCTTGTGGTAGCAAGCACGACTTGTCCCCTTAGCTAAGCAGGGTCCGCCCTGGTTGCACGTGAATGGGAGACTTGACGTGTGAGCACTGTAAGATATTCCCCTCAGGGGATGGAGCCACTCGGGGAAGAGCAGAAGGTTCAAAGTTCCCTCCCTGGCATCTCCAACATTGGGGAAGCCGCTGCCAGTCTGTGTAGAGAATACTGAGCTAGATGGGCCAATGCTCTGACTCAGTATATGGCAGCTTCCTAGGTTCCTAAGACAGGCAGCAGAAGGAAGTTAGAAGCCCAGCAGAGAGGGAAAGGGAGAGTCCATCTACCTCCCACCCAGTGCTGCCTGGAGTGAGAGACCAGGTGAGTGCTGGGGTTCCTTCTGCTGTTGCCTGCATACTTTTGCTTCCCCTGTGGGGCTGCAGCCTCAGGTTAACATCTGCTGGAAGTGGGGGCAGGATTGGGACCAGCCCCTGAGTGTCTCAGCTGTTCCTCGGGTCACCTGCTCAGTTTTGGGCTTTATAGGAAGGCTCCTTGTGGTGGTGGAGGGGGAGCCACCAAAGGGGCAACACCAAAGGGGGTCGCCACTTCGGGGGATGAGGGTGAGGGCTTCTGTTTAATTAGTTTTAAGCTGTTTAGACTTGGGTTGAAGTTGCTGTAATGTGTTTGGGTTCATCTGGAAATGGGGGGACAGGGGGCACCTTCGTTGACTATGAGGCAGCTATCCCGGTGGTCGTGGGGAATAGAAGAAGTAACATTGGCAGTTCAGCAGGCTGTTCCAGGGGAAGGGTAGTCAGAAATTTAATAGCTGTCTCTCCCCCTTCTGGCTGTCCTGCCAGCTCTTTGACCTCGGGGAGCACTTCCAACAACCCACATAGCCTATCCCTGCTCCTCTGTAATGCCAGGTCGGTCCAAAATAAATATGAACTCATCCATGATTTGATCATGGATGAAGGGGCCGACTTGGTATGTATTACTGAGACTTGGTTGGGGGACCCTAGTGGTCCAGTTTGGTCCCAGCTTCTCCCTCCAGGATATTCTGTAGAGCAGCAGGTGAGGGGATGTGGGCGGGGACGTGGAATGGCTGTGGTCTATAAGGATAACATCTTCCTTACCAGGGTCCCTGTTAGGGTGTCAGACCATATTGAATGTGTGTACTTGAGTTTGGGGACCAGGGACAAATTGGGACTTCTGTTTGTGTACCGATCACCCCGCTGCCCAGAGGAATCCCTTACTGAGCTCACGGACTTGGTCGTGGAACTCACGTTGGAGTCTCCCAGACTTTTGGGGCTGGGGGACTTCAATGTTTATTTCGGGACCAATCTGTCTGGGGTAGGAGTTAGCGGCCATGACAACTATGGGACTATCCCAAGTGGTCTCTGGACCGACACATATAGCAGGTCACACGCTTGATTTGGTATTTTACTCTTATCAGGATGGTGTTCCGTGGGTGGGGACTCTTGTGATTTCCCCATTGTCATGGACGGACCACTATTTAGTTAAGGTTGGAATGACAACCACTTCCCACCTCCGCAGGGGCGAGAGGCCCATTAAAATGGTCCGCCCGAAGAGGTTATTGGATCCAGTAAGATTCCAAAAAGCCTTGGAGGAATTTAATATTGGTTTTGCTGGTGATCCTGTTAATGCCCTGGTTGAGAATTGGAACAACTTGCTCACCAGGGCAGTAGACACAATTTCTCCCAAGCGTCCCCTCCGACCCGCTTCAAATTTGGCCCCTTGGTATACAGAAGACCTACAGGGGCTGAAGCGGCAAGGTAGGCGACTGGAGTGCAAGTGGAGGAAGACTTGACTCAAATCTGACAGATTGCGACATAGAGCACATCTAAAGATCTATGCTCAGGCAATACATGCAGCAAAGAGGCGGTTCTTTTCTGCCCATATTGCCTCTGCAAGTTCACGTCCAGCGGAGTTGTTTAGGATTGCAAGGGGACTAGTATCTTGCCCCACTCCCTTGAACCAGAATTTGGAGTCATCAGTTACTCGTTCTGATATGTTTAAAGAGTTTTTAACAGATAAAATCTCTCGGATTCGGGGCAACCTAGACGGAGACTCCACAATTAATTTGATGTCTGAGCTGGAGGTGCCCAACGATTCCCCTTATGCAATTCGACTGGATCAGTTTCAGTTTGTGACTCCTGAGGATGTGGACAAGCTGCTTGGATCGGTGAGGCCTACCACTTGTTCTCTTGATCCTTGTCCAACGTGGCTTGTTCTATGTAGCAGGGAGGCTGTTATAGGTGGCCTGGTAGAAATCATAAATGCTTCTCTGAGGGAGGGCAGGATGCCTCCTTGTCTTAAGGAGTCAATCATTAGACCTCTTCTAAAGAAGCCTGCATTAGATCCCTCAGAGTAGAGCAATTATAGGCCTGTTTCCAACCTCCCATGGCTGGGCAAGGTAATTGAGAGGGTGGTGGCCTCTCAGCTCCAGGCGGTCTTGGAGGAAACTGATTATCTAGACCCATTTCAAACTGGTTTTCGGGTGGGCTATGGGGTGGAGACTGCCTTGGTCAGCCTGATGGATGATCTCCAAGTGGCAATTGACAGAGGAAGTGTGACTCTTGGTCCTTTTGGACCTCTCGGTGGCTTTCAATACTATCGATCATAGTATCCTTCTGGAACATCTGAGGGTGTTGGGGGTGGGAGGCACTGTTTTACAGTGGTTCCGCTCCTACCTCTCAGAAAGATTCCAGATGGTGTCGATTGGAGACTGTTGCTCTTCGAAATCTGAGCTTAAATATGGTGTCCCTCAAGGCTCCGTACTTTCTCCAATGCTTTTTAACATCTACATGAAACTGCTGGGAGAGATCATCAAGGGATTTGGAGATGTGTTTCACCAGTACACTGATGACACCCAGATCTACTTCTCCATGTCAACTTCTTCAGGAGCTTGCTTATCCTTCCTAAATGCCTGCCTGGAAGCAGTAATGGGCTGGATGAGGGAGAATAAACTGAAGCTGAATCCAGATAAGACGGAGATAGTTACTGTGCGGGGTCAGAACTCTAGAGACGATTTTGATCTGCCTGTTCTAGATGGGGTCACACTTCCCCAAAAGGAACAGGTTCACAGTCTAGGAGTACTTCTGGATTCACACCTCTCCCTGGTTTCTCAGGCTGAGGTGGTGGCCAGGGGTGCTTTCTATCAGCTCCGGCTGATACGCCAGCTGCGCCCGTTTCTTGAGATCAACAACCTCAAAACAGTGGTACATCTGTTGGTAACCTTCGAAGGAGGTTTCGAAGAGCAACAGACTGGACTTTTGTAATGCGCTCTACGTGGGGCTGCCTTTGTACGTAGTCTGGAAACTTCAGTTGGTTCGGAATGCGGCAACCAGGTTGGTCTCTGGGTCATCTCGGAGAGACCATGTTACTCCTCTACTGATGGAGTTACACTGGCTGCCAATAGATTTCCAGACAAAATACAAAGTGCTAGTTATAACAAAGCCCCTATAACAAAGCCCTAAATGGCTTAGGCCCTAAGTATTTAAGAGAGCGTCTTCTTCATTACAAGCCCCACCGCCCATTGAGGTTGAGGAGGTCCATCTCCAGTTACCACCAACTCGTTTGGTGGCTACACAGAGACGGGCCTTCTCAGTCACTGCCCCAGGATTGTGGAATGCGCTCCCTGCTGAGATACGATCCTCCCCATCTCTGGCAATTTTCAAAAAACACCTGAAAACCCAGATCTTTTCGCCCAAGCTTCCTCAGCTTCCTAATATTTTTGGGTTTTAACCTCTGGTTTATTTTTAAATAGTTTTTGTATATGTTTTTAACTGGTTTTATGTTATTGTAAACCGCCCAGAGACTAAAGTTTGGGGCGGTGTACAAATTAGATAGATAGATAGATAGATAGATAGATAGATAGATAGATAGATAGATAAAGTGAGACTGGCAAAAACCACCCTTTCCCTCTTGCACGTGCAAAATGTGTGCAAAGTAAGTATATCACCTACTGACTGCACAACAGAGATCTGGGGTAGTTGCAAAAGAAACACCTGCAGAAACAATCACTGATTTGCAGAGTTCATTTTCTTGGCACAATTTTGATTCTATTTGGAAAGACTTATAAGCCAGAAGCTGTGTCACTTGGGCCAGCCATGACCTTCAGCAACAACACAGGATTTAAAAAGAATAAAAGATGGGAGGCTCAAAGGTCCAAAAGGAGACCCCAAAATGGCATGTCTAGGTAATGAAGAGTTTTGGAACCAGATGTTCCGATACACTGGGCAAAATTACTTCATGCCCCCTTATCCTGCCAACTCCAGTGAGGCAGCCCAAGAGAAGAGGCCAACCAACTCCTTTAATATTCTCCCCACACTAAGACCTCCCCTATTTGGTACCTTTTAGCCTATGATCCAAGTACTCCAGAATTACTCGAATGATCTGTACAATAGCAAGAATCAGAGACCCAAAAGCCAGAGAGCCAGTGTGATACCTGCCAGGGGAGAAAAAACGCAGAAACAGAGAACTTGCATGAGTAGAAGTCCCAAAGCATGTGTGACCTTTTCATTGGAGAAGAGCTCCCTTTCTGTGTCAGTCTTTGTGGCAGGGGTGCCTGCTAGTCCAACCATTAGGCACACTGACCTGAGTTCCATTTGAGCCTCCATTCTGAGCCCCACCTGGGCTATGCAGCTGGCACTTAAAGGATGCCGCTTGTAACTCTTCCATCCCAGCTGGCTTTAATTATTCAAATGCCCCCTTTGCCCTGAGCATGACCCCTCCTGGGAGGAAAATACTCAAGCGCCTCGAGTCATGCAACCCTATTAAGCACCGACTTGAACATCTTCACTTGTCCCTTTGGCCTTCTCAACCCTATAGCTCATGTGAATTAATCCATATTGAAGTACAATGATTCAGATAAAGATGTAAACAAGGCTTTGGTCTCTGAATAATCATGCTTAAGACACAATTGTGCAAAACTGTATTTAAGCTGTGCCTTAGGTTCTTGAAAACTGGAGCTCCTTTCTCTGTTGTAAGGGCTGGATGCTGTGCTGTTCCTCTGATCAAGACACCCCACCTGGTCCACTGTACTCTCTCCAAGAGTATGGAGACTGCTGGGTCTTAAGGGCTACAAGTTGCATCTCTTCCCCTTCTCCCTGGTCCCCTTACCTGAGTGCTCGCCCGAAGGAAGAGAAGAGGGGAAATGCTGGCATATCATCAGGTTTCGTAAAGGCCCAATAATAGGAAGCAAAGGCCCCAGCCAGTGTGACCTGGCCCAAGGCAATGACAAAGTTGGCCAGCCAGAAGAACATGAAGGCATTGTAGATCTGGAAGATTATGAGGTATTTGTGGTAGGCGGTCTCACCACCATAGAAGGCAAAGAGGCAACGGGCATCTGGGCACTGCTTGGTGACACTGGAAGTATTGAAGTTCTATAAAAAATAAGAATTGGAAACTCTCATAACAGTAGTAGCAGCATCCAGACATTTTCACCTCAGAAATGGACCTAGGCACCTTTCCCTTGGCAGAAGAGGGAATAAAGCTACCAGGTTGTGAAGACAGAGAATCCTAGTAGCACTGTTCTTAACACACAGACCTCCTCTGGCAAAAGTGGAGAGCAGAAAGTACCTACCCACATCACCTAGCCAGCCTTTTGCCTTGAAAAGCCATTTTAAAGAGCATGAAATTAGGAATCTAATGTCCACCTACCATGCTAAGTGGTGTATGAAAGAAAAAGTGATGGCTCAGTATTTTAGAGGTGGAGCATGGCTAGGAACATAATCATACAATTCTCAAGTTGGTTGTCATCTTAGGTTCCAGATGCATAACAGCAGCCATGCTGTATCAGGCCTACCTAGTCCAGCAACCTGTTTCACACAGTGGCCCACCAGATGCTTCTAGGGAGCCTAGAGGTAAGAACTGAGGGCATGCCCTCTCTCCTGCTGTTGCGCCCCTGCAACTGGTACTCAGAGGCATCCTGCCTCTTAAGCTGGAGATGGCCTGTAGCCTTCAGACTAGTAGCCATCAATAGACTTGTCCTCCATGAATTTATCTAAGCCCTTCTTAAAGCCATCCAGGCTGGTGGCTGTCACCACATCTTGTGGCAGAGAAAAAGTACTTCCTTTTCTTGGTCCTACATTTCTTGGCAATCGATTTCATGGGATGACCCCTGGTACTAGTGTTATGAGAGTAGGGAGAGAAAGAAAAATTATCTGTCCATTCTCTCCACACCATCCATATATTTATAGACCTCTGTAATGTAAAATAAAATAAAATAAATAATAAATAAATAATATCTCCACTCAGTCGTATTTTTTCTAAACTAAAAGGCCCCAGGTGTTACAGTCTTGCCTTGAAAAGAAGATGCTCTAGGCCCCTGATCATCTTGGTAGCCCTCTTCTGCACTTTTTCCAGTTATATAATGTCCTTTTTGAAGTATGGTGACCAGAACTGTACACAGTACTCCAAATGGGGCCACGCTATAGATTTATATAAGGGCATTATGAAATTAGCAGTTCTATTTTCAATCCCCTTTCTAATTACTCTAAGCATGGAATTGCCCTTTTTCACAGCTGCCACACACTGAATCAACACTTTCAATGAGCTGTCCACCACAAGCCCAAAATCCCAATCCTGGTCAGTCACTGACAGCTCAGATCCCATCAGCGTATATGTGAAGTTGGGTTTTTTTTGCCCCAATATGCAACATTTTGTACTTGCTAACATTGAACCTCATTGGCCATTTTTTTGCCTACTCCCCAGTTTGGAGATATTCTTTTAGAGCTCCTCACAATCCATTTTGTATTTCACCACCCTAATTTGTTGTCATCTGCAAACTTGGCCTCCCTATTTGTATTTTAAATTGTTTTAAGATTATTTTAATGTTTACAACATAAAACCGCTCAGAGATAGAATATAAATTTGTAAGACAGAAAGACAGATAAATAAAAGTCAAGAAAAGAGACCAACTAGAGGAGGTGCCTTTAAGTGACTCTTATAGGTCTTTATTTCAAGGATCAATATCTAAATAAGTTACCCAGGACCTAAGCTGTTTACAGCTTTATAGATTTTAACCAGCACCTTGTATTTTGCCCAGAAACTGGAGCCAGTGCATCTCTTTGAGTATAGGAGCAATATGGTCTCTCCGAGATGACCCCCAACCTGGCTGCCGCATTCTGTACCAATTGCAGTTTCCGGTCTACATACAAAAGTTGCCCCACTGACAACACATGAACATCAAGCCACCCTTAAAGCTCCCCAAGTGCCGCCGCCACATGCCTCCATGATCTTCCAGAGGAAGGGAGTACAAGTGTACCTCCCCTCAAAAGCCCACCTTCCAATGGCAGAGATCATAGGATGACTCAGGGGAGGTGCTTGGGTCAAACTCTTCAGGGCAGCCACCACAGGACCCTCAGGACACTCCTGTCACATGCTTCCCATAGCTCACCCCAAAAAGAGGCAGACCACTGCATTCAGCTGTTGCTTCTCAAGATTTTGACCATTAATCAATAAATTTAAGTTCCATTTGTGACTATTTTAGATGGTTCCTCACCTCTGGGTCGCAGGTAATCCCAGCATAAGTGCACTGAGTCTCGTTAAACACTTTGTAGACTGCTTCATTAGATGTAGACAAGAAACTGGAAGCAGTCAAGGGACTCAGCTTTGTAGAAACTTGTACAGCCCATTCCTGCCTGAGAAGCAGGCAGTTTGCGGGCATTCCCATTCCCACTCCCACCCCCACCCCCATGACCCACTTGTCTGAGAAAGAGAGAGAGAAATACTGAAGAAGGATACACAGCCGTGCTGGCCCAGTAAGCAATGCAGAGACACACCAGGAAGAACGTGCAGAGGGGAAACAGCAGGGATGTCATGATGTAACCAATGGCCCTGTCAAGGAGATGGGGTGGGGGAGAGAAAACAGGAAAGAGAGAGTGCACACGTTAGTTAGTCCGAAGACCTCATCTTATCCAGCTACAGCAAAGCACTCCTCCTAGACCCATTATGGATTGGACTCCTGCCACACATAGAATAATTATCAGATTCCACTCCACTTTGTACATTGTATCTAATCTCATACTTCTGCTGCACACAGCTATTCCATAATTCCTTTCAAATGAAAGAGTGAGAGAGAGAATGAATAGGTAGTGATGTGCGAATTGGCTCAAGGTCAAGCCAGTTTGCCATCAAACCAGGCCGGCTCAAGGGCTTGCCTTTGAACCGGTCCAGTCCCAGTTCAGCTCGACCTCGATCTGAACTCCTCCCAGCTAGCTTGAGGATTGTAAGCTTAATTTTTTTAAAAAATAACTTTTTACACTCACCACCAGGTCCTGGTCGACAGCCACGGTGGGGTCTTTGTCATCTCCCCCTCCCCTCACCGGCCTTCTCCCATTCTAAAAAGGGCTGGTTCGGCCCATTTGGGGGCCATTTTGGCCCTTCCTCCGGTGGTGGTGGCCAATTTGGAGGCCACTGCGTATGCCCAATGGGCCTCTGCATGGCTGTGCCCCCACGGCCGCCACCAATCCAGACTCGGCTGAAAGTGTAAAAAGTTGTATTTTTGTTTTTTGTTTTAAATGTAAACTTACAACCCCTGAATGGCTCGAATTTGAGCCGAGCCGGAGGTATGTTTGGAGGCCCCAAACCAAACATACCCAGTTAGGTTTGAGTCTGGTCCAGACTTGAACTGAACCGGGCAAGCCAGTTTTGTGCACACCCCTAAGAGAAAGAATGTTATCTTTGAGATGGACAGTCCAGTCAGGGGGTTATGACAACTCGCTATGGCCAACTCGCTGCAGGGAACAACACAACTCTCCCCACCCCAACAAGCCCATCCTGTCACTTTGGCTTTCGATCCGGAGAGAACAAGCGGGAGGGAAGCGAGAGGAAGCTAAATTTCCACCTACCACCCACCAAAGCATATCTTTCATGTTCTGCAGTGGAAGGAAGAATCTCTCTGCATTCCTATTGTGGGGTTGTGCCTCATGAGAAGTGAAATGTCGGGTGCGAATCCTGCACCAGAGCTTTAGAGCAGGCGAGTTGCCATTTTCCTCCTCATATTGCCCCTTTGCGGGTCTCCCCAAAGCAGAAGCAGACCTTCCTGCTGAGTTCTCTTATTAAAGCAAACACCTCTCGTGTATCCCAGGGATATTAATAGATCCCAATGTATCTGGATTTCCTCCACAGATGGATACTTTGTATTTATACCTCATGCTTTGCTTTCTATTTTCCAGAAACTCCAGCGCTCTACCTACATCTGGACTTGCTTCCAGAGGGTAGTGTGCCCTTTGGGCCAAGCTTTGGAAGTTACTAGGCCATTTTCCAATGTGATGCCTTTTTATTAGAATGGCTCAACATTTCCTGAGATTTTATATAGAACACAGCCTCTTGTTGGGACACTGTGGGGTTTCAGAAAAACCAGACAATTGTCAAAACATGCTTGTATTTGGTGTGGTGTTAGACTGTCCCTCACTACTGAAATGTCAGTCAATGTTGCCCAGTCAGTTTCCACCTACCACCCACCAAAGCATGTCTTTCACATTCTGCAGTGGAAGGAAGAATCTCTCTGCATTCCTACCTGTGGAGTTGTGCCTCATGAGAAGTGAAATGTCAGGTGGGGAGGATATGCAATATTCGAATATGCTGTGAGATAATATGATGATTACATTATCCAGGTAGAAGAGAACATGGTAGGCTGTCTCCTCTGTTTCCTCCACCAATGTGAAATCTGTTCAGCAGAACACTGAGTGCCGAGGATCGGACCAACAACCATGCCAAAGCTGCTCATCGTCAACTCCGAGCCAAACTTGGAATGTGCCATTCTACGATCTGGACGTACATTGATTGGCTCAGAAAGGTACAGAAGGGCAGAGACGTCTATTATGAACAGCTCGTTTCAGGCCACAGTCTTCCAGTCAAGTTGAAGAAATACCGCAAAGCAGATGAGCATATTTCAAAGATTGTGTCAGATTATGGCAATAGAAGCCACATAGAATACTTGCGTGCCATAGCAAACAATTATCAAATAGCTTAATAAACTTTTTTATATTTTACTATTGCATTTTTGTCACTTCTCCAGAGGAGGAAAATGGCAGCTCGCCTGCTCTAAAGCTCTGGTGCAGGCTTCGCACATGACATTTCACTTCTCATGAGGCACAACTCCACAGGTAGGAATGCAGAGAGATTCTTCCTTCCACTGCAGAATATAAAAGATATGCTTTGGTGGGTGGTAGGTGGAAATTTAGCTTCCTCTCACCTCCCTCCCGCTTGTCCCCTCCGGATCGAAAGCCAAAGTGACAGGAAGGACTTGCAGGGGGGAGTTGCGTTGTTCCCTGCTGCGAGTTGTCCCTGTGGCGAGTTGGTCACATCCAACTGATTGGCGGCGAATTGGTCCATTCCCCCAGCCAGCTATTCCTAGATGGGAAGAGAGAAGTAGTTCCTCTGAATTCTAGAGTTGTTCTCATTGCCTCTTTGACCACCTGGATTTTCCAGCCGCAGCAGAATCAGGTGGAACAGCAAACCTCCTCTGGGAAACTGCAACTCTTGGAAGGATGGAGTGGGATTGTATCATTCTTACAAGGGGATCCATTCGGCACATTCCATGTCAGCCTCACCTGCTGGCTTCCTTGATCAATGCAATAGCAATGAGGATCCTCTTGCGCAAGAAAATGAGCAAAAGGATGATGATAACTTCCACAATGCACAAGATGATCACTGTGGACAAAAAAAAAGGAAGGGAGGTGAGGTGAGAAAGAATTCTGAAGAAAGTGAGCTGTACCATGAGCCCCTCACTACTCTGGTTCCACCAAGAAAACCCCCAAATGAGTGTTGCTCAAAGATGCTAGGAGCAACTCACAGCCTGTGTCTATATGGAGGCCTGAGGAGATTCTGGCATTTTAACTTTATGTAAAAGGAGGAGGATCTTCCTCCTCCTGGCATTTTAACTTTACACAGGAAGGCTTGATAACAAAACACCAAGGGTCACAAGGGTGAAACAGAGCAGGGCTTACTGAAAGCCAGCCAGGTTTGCTTCAGGTGGAGATAGACACGGAGATCTGTCTGGAACCCAAGGTCCTTCAGAGAGACGTCGGACCCAGCTTGTCCTTTCAGATAGGCATATTCCATGTAGCAATGAAAGATTCCTGCAAAGTGGAGGCAGCAGAGTGACAGAGAAAACTACCATCAACATTCTTGGCTCACTACCCACACCCAATATACTTAATGGCTGGAAGCTACCAAGTTCAGATCACAGTCCAAAACTTGCGAATAGGAATGTTTATGCTCCATAGACCCAAGTTCAGAAACACTGACCATAGCAAAGGCTTTGGGTGGGGATGTCAAAACTGCAGCCCTCCAGCTGGATTTGGCCTACAACTCCCATCATCCCTACTCACAGTGACCAGTAGACAGGGATGATGGGAGTCGTAGGTCAACAACAGCTGAAGGGCTGCAGTTTGACACCCCTGGCTTAGAGGGTAGCAGCACCACACTACTCAGCTCATTTTATCTAAGCTTTGATTTGATTTTGGATACAAAGGGCTGGCTTTTGGTGGTAGGACTGAGGGCTGGGACAGCTCACATTTGTTTTAGTGAATATATGTGGCTGGTAATGAGATTGCCTATCTTGCTAAGTTATGTTGGCTGAAATGTGTCTAGGCTTATCTGAAGATGGAGAAATGAGGGTGTGGGTTCTCAGTTAGGGGCAATTATTTCAGTGGTGGTGGGGAAGAGAAGAAAAGGCATTGGGAGGTCAGCAGGCCATTACAGGGGAAGGGAAATCAGAAACCTAATAGTTGTTTCCCCTTCCAGCTGCCCTGTCAGCAATTTGACTGGGTAACAGTACCACCCATCCACGCACCCACAAAACCTCAACTTGTTTCTCTGCAATGCCAGGTCAGTCCAAAATATATCAGAAATTATCCATGATTTGATTGTGGATGAGGGTGCCAATCTGCTATGAATTACAGATACATGGTTGGGGGAGGCTGGTGGCCCAGTCTGGCCCCAGCTTCTTCTACAGGGTACTCTGTTGTGGAGCAAGTGAGAGGATGTGTCTATAAAGATATCTCCCTTATCAGGATCCCTGTTATTGAACCTGCCTATACTGATTGTGTGTACACATGTCTTGGGACTAGGGATAGATTGGGACTTCTGCTGGGTTACTGATCACCCCACTGCCCAACAGACTCCCTAACCAAGCTGACAGATTTGTGGCGCAGCTGGTGTTGGGAGTCACCCAGGAGAATGGGGTGTGTGTGTGACTTCAGTGTTTACTCGGGACCACGTTGTCAGGGGCAGTCCAGGAATTCATAATGGCCATGATAACTATGCACCTTTCCCCAGTAGTTTCGGGTCCAACACATGTTGGTGGTCACACTAGATTTGGTCGTTTGTTGTTCTTTTTAAAAAAACATATACTACTGTTTTTATTTCTGTCTTATGCTACTGTTTTATTATAAATCATTTTTGTTTATTGAGAAATAAAAATAGCATGTATACATCTCTTGAGCTTCCAGAAATTATCAGTAACAATCCAATTATAAGCAACAATCCAAGATTCAACTTTCCTCCCTTGCCAACTGTCTCCCTCACATCAGATATTGCAGAGATAGAAAAACAACAAATTAGTCAATCAATCAAGAAAAACCAAATCTTGGGTGAGGATTTTGGCCATATGCTATATTAAAATTTATAAAAGGTTCCCAAGTTAGAGCAAATAATTCATCTGAACTGTTCCTTAGATAAGTTGTAATCTTAGCCACAGAGGCATATTCCCATAACTTTAATAGCCATTCATCCAAGGTCAGGGCAATTTGTAATCTCCAGTTAGTCACATAAAGAATCCTGGCTGCAGTAATCATGTATTAAGAACAACTCTGTATATTTAGTAGGTATGTAAGGTTTAGTCATATTTAAAAGAAAGGATTCAGGTAAGTAAAGAATGTTTATCTTTAAAGTTTCTTGCATCTTGGAGTGAATTTTCTTCCAAAATTGTTGTGCTTTACTGCAAGTCCACCACATATGATAGAATGACCCTGTGTGGGTATTACATTTCCAACAAACTCCAGAGTAATTACTGTCCATCTTTGCAAGCTTCATGGGAGTAATGTACCAAAGGAAATACATTTTGTACCAGTTTTCCCTTAAGGTACTATTTGCTGTAAATTTAATATTGACTTTCCATTGATACTCCCATTGTTACATGTCAATTGTCCTGTTAAAATTTTGCACCCACTTTATCATGCTGTCTTTTACTTGTTCTGTCTCCGAGTCATATTTCAGGAGTAACTTGTAAATCAATCCCAGTAGATGATCTGCATTTTTAGTTATTAGCACTTCAAATTCCATTAGATCTCAAAGTTTACCGCCTTGTCTTTGTATTTCCTTTTGCACTATAGAACTAATTTGTAAGTATAGAACCAAGAAGGTTCCTCAGACCATTCTTGCGTAAGAATCTGAACAGATTTAAGTTTTGTTTTTCCAGTAGTTAAACTTTGCATGTTATATGCCTTCTCTCTCCAAAGATCAAACTTATTAGATTTTTCTTCATCATAAAAAGGTATATTTAAAGTAGATGCCAAAAGAGATAGGTCCAGACATCCTTTTCTTATATTTGTCCCAAACACTTAGCAAGCTGTTTCTAATTGTATGGTATTCATTTCTTTTAATGTTAACATGTCCATAAATACTTATGTAACCCATCTGAAAGATCTGACCCCTCCATATCCTTCATTGAGCCGTATGGTTCTTTAATCCAATCCGAAATCCATGTCAAACAACTGGCATGATGATATAATTTCAAGTTAGGCACTGCCAATCCTCCTCTTTCTTTTGCATCTTGCATTATCCTAAATCTAATTCTTGGTTTTTTAATAAGCCAAAATAAAGGAGTTTATGTCCTTCTGCCATATATTCAACGTGTTATCTTCAATCTTAACCAGGATCATTTGAAATAAAAAGTTTATTCTTGGTAAAATATTCATTTTAACAGATGCTATCTTCCCAACCAAGGAAGATTAAATTTTTTCCACCTGTTTAGGTCAGCTAAAATAGGTTTCCACACTGGTAAGTAATGATTCTTGAACAAGAATATTTCTTATTCCTGGTTAAATTAATCCACAAGTATTTAACCGGTTTTGCTGTTTGAAAGCCAGTCTTTTCTTTCAAAAACAATAATTCTTTAACTGACAGATTCCAAGTAATCACCTGTGTTTTATTTTTATTAATTTTGTATCCTAAAATTCTACTGTATTGCTTTATATGCTCCAGAATTGAATCTAAGGATTCTTTTGGTTGAGTAATTTTGAGAGCCACGTCATCCGTGTACAGTTTTATTTTATGTTCTTGGTTCGCCATCTTGATTCCATAAATCTTTTTCTCCTGTTGAATCTTCTTTGCCAAAGGTTCAAGAGCTAAGATAAACAACAATGGAGAGAGAGGGCATCCTTGTCTAGTACCCTTCTGAATAATACATTTTTTGGATAACGTCCCATTCACTATTATCTTCGCCGATTGCTCCTGATAAATGCTTTGAATCCATGAAAGAAAATTAGTCCCGCAATTCATCCTCTCTAAAACCTTCAACAGAAAAGGCCAATCCAAATTGTCAAAGGCTTTCTCCATATCCAAAAAATTCATTGCTGTTTTACTCTTCTTTCTCGAGATGTCCTCTATTGCATTCAATACAAATCTCAGATTATCTTTCATATACCTCTTTGGTATAAATCCTGTTTGGTCAGAGTGTATTGTATCAGTCAAAAAACCCTTCAGTTTTCCTGCTAAAATCGCCACAAAGAGTTTGTAGTCCATGTTTAAAAGAATTGGTCTATACGATTCTGGGCGGGTTGGATCATTCCCTTCCTTATGGATAAGAGAGAAATGCTTCTTGCCAAGAGGAGGGCAACATATGACAATGTAGTATCTTGTTCATAACCTGGGTCAGTGGGCTAATAAATATTTCTTGAAAGTATTTATAGTAGACAGAGGCAAAACCATCCGGGCCTAGAGAATTATTTTTTAAGCGCCGTATTGCCTGTTTCCTCCTCAGAAATTGGTTTGTTAAGCAATTCTTTCTGTTAGTGAATTCTGAAATTTGTAAATCTTCCACAGACCGTGAGAACTCCTCCGAATCCAACCTTTCTTTTCTATATAATTTTGTATAATATTCTGTAAACTGGTCTATCATCCCATCCGTGTTGGAAACAAACTCTTCTCCATTCCACATAGAAGTAATAACTCTCTTCTCTTGTTCTTTTCTCAGTTGGTACGCCAGTAATTTATCAGGCTTGTTGCCCTTCTCAAAATGTTTGTGTTTTGCAAAGATTACGTTCTTATGTGTCTCTTTTGTGTCTATAAGATCAATTTGTTTACGAAGCTCCTTTATACTTTGCCATATATCCTTTGAGGGATCTTTCTTATGAGTAGTTTCTAAACAATTCAACTCCTTTAGTAAAGACACCTTCTGTTTTTGCAAGTCCTTCTTTCTCCTCGAAGCCATCGAAATGAGCAACCCTCTCATAAAGGCTTTACTGGACTCCCAAACTGAAAATAGTGAGACTTCTGATGTCGTGTTTCTTTGGAAAGAACTCTTTAATTCATCTTGATACTTAACCTTAACTCCTTCTTGCAGTAACAGAAGATTGTTCAGTCTCCACCTTCTCAGCCTACTTCCATTTCTATTCAATCTAATTATTAATGGATTATGATCAGCATACGTAAGTTTACTCCCATTTCCCCCATTTCTTGTTCTGTGTGCCACTCTCATTCCGTAATACATTTCATATACTTAGAAGTGGATTCAGTCTGGTTTAAAGGTTCTGGAGGTTCTTACTTGCCAAAAAGGGGGGGGGGATTCTTCCCCATGGGCCTCATAAGGTCATGTGCTACTGATGAGTAGTTTTTAGATCAATATATGTTTTTCTAGAGCTTGGTTGTGTGGACTTTGACTGTACAGTGCCTGTAAGTCTCAAGCCAGGCAGTTCTAGGGTGCTGAAGCCATGTCTGAGCCTGGTGGCTTCAGTCTTCGGTATCAGTCTTCAACTAATGGCAGCCTAATCTGAAGTATGGTGTACTCCTAAATTGGGTTCAGGGCAATCTCTCTACTGAGGGTAGATCTCTAGAAAATTACAGAGTAATCCATCACACAAGGCTATAGAATCTCCTTCCTTGGAGGAAAAACTGGAGGGGCATCAGGAATCCCACCACAGGGCTATGACCCCATGCTACATTAACTAGAAAAACTGCCCAAAATAATCATCACCAGGCACATAACACTAAAGTATTTGCCTGAACTGGCCCAATCTTGACTACCATTAGCAGCAACTATTATGGTGCCCAGTTTATTCATGAAGAGAGTTCTGTTTCTGTGACTGATCCAAACAGAAGCACAATTCCTGGAGAGCAGCCATGCTCTTGAGTTTTGTGTAAATATTGCTCCTTCAGAGTTCTTCCACAGCAGACTCCAGCCTTGTCTTTGAAAGAGCTGCAAGTTTGGCACAGAACTTAAGGAGACTGTGAAATTTACATGTAACAGTAATAGGCTACCAGCTGTACAGAAACAATGGCTTCTGCAGATCATATAACTAACAATTGAGTTGTTCAGCTGAGCAAACTTGCCTTTCCTTTTCCTCAAGAGAGAATGTTACTATAGACATTGATCCTGTACTATGCCAGTTTCCAAAGCTTCTACAGCAGCTAAAACGTGCTTGGGGAGAAAGGAGCATTGGTTCCACTTACCGTGAAGGCTTCTTCTGGTTGGTTGTTGCCAGGGACACCTCTGGGTTATCCTCTTTCACTAGCTCCAAGGCAGGACAGTTTTGATTGGTTAAAGATTCTTGGCCACACCCCCTTGGTGCTAGGAGGATAAGCCCTCCCAGTTCTTTTGGCCGAGAGAAAATACAGCTCAAGTAATAATTGGTCATAAAACAACAATACAGTCAGAGAAATTACACAACAAAACAGGAACAGGGGAAAAACGACTGGAAGGACCTAACTGGGGAGACAGGCAATCTGTATACCCCAGGATGAGGCCCGAGAGGGAACCCCCAACAGGAGAGGCCAGGAGCGCCAAACTGGGTGGGTCGAGGTGTCCCTGGCAACAACCAACCAGAAGAAGCCTTCACGGTAAGTGGAACCAATGCTCCTTTCTCGGTTGTTTGTTGCCAGGGACACCTCTGGGACATACCACAGCTGGCCAACACACGGGCGGGTGCGCTCTGGCCTACTCCTGGGGAAGGACCCGCTGAAGCACCCTTCTGCCAAATGCTGCCTGAAGGTCGGCGTGGGTCTCAATTTTATAGTGCCTGGTGAATGTGGAAGGCGTGGACCAAGTAGCAGCTCGACAGATGTCCTGTACTGGTGCATTTGTGGAGAACGCTGCTGAGGTAGCCACCGCTCTGGTGGAGTGCGCCGAGACGCCTGAAGGAGGAGAGAGACGCTGTACCTCGTATGCCAGCTTGATGCATGCCCGAATCCAGTGGGCGATCGTAGGAGCTGAAACGGCCGAGCCCATGGATCTGGGATGGAAGGAGACAAACATTTTGTCCGAAGTTCGGAAGGTGGACGTGTGCGTGATGTATTTTTTGAGGCAGCGACAAACGTCTAGATTATGCCACAGCCTTTCCCTCTCATGCTTAGGATGCGGACAGAATGAGGGGAGGAACACGTCCTGGGACTGATGGAAGACCGACGCCACCTTAGGTCTGACAAAGGGGTCCGGAATCAGTCTGACTGCCTCCTTGGAAAAGATGCAGAAGGACTTGTGGATGGAGAGGGCCCTTAGTTCTGAGATATGCCTAGCTGATGTCACTGCTACCAAAAAGGCAAGTTTGAACGAGAGAATCCTGAGGGGAATACTGGCCACAGGCTCAAAGGGAGGTTTCTGTAGCGCCTTTAACACCACGTGGAGATCCCAGGACGGGAAGCGGTGTACTGTCGGAGGGGATAGCAAGGTCGCGCCTCGAAGAAAACGCTTGAGGTGCGGGTAGGTCTTCCAAGAGTCCGACTTTCCCCCCGAAATCAAGCCAACTAAAGAGGCTGCCTGGCGTTTCAGAGTGTTTGGGCGCAGACCCTTTTCCAAACCCTCTTGCAGAAACAGAAGGAGGTGACGTAGATTGGCATTGCCCCTGGGAATGGAGTGGCGGGATGACCAGCGTAGGAATGCCCTCCAAGTGGACTGGTAGATGCGGTTGGTGGAAGGCCTGCAGGACGCCAGCATGGTGGCCACAACTCTGTTAGAATAACCGAACTGCCTCAGAGCTCGCCGCTCAGTTTCCAGGCGGCAAGCCTTAACCACCCTGGATTGGGGTGAAGTACTGGGCCTTGTGAGAGCAGATCGGGACGCATTGGCAGTTCCCACGGCGGTTCCTTGGAGAGGTGTAGTAGCTCTGGAAACCAGGGGCGCCGAGGCCAAAATGGAGCTATCAGGATGGTTTGGGCCCGCAGGAGTCGTATCCTCCTCAGGACTCTGGAGATTAGAGGGGTCGGTGGATAGGCGTACAGCAAACCCCTCGGCCAGTCCGTTGATAGGGCGTCCGTCGCTGTTGCCAACCGACACGGAAAACGGGTCATGAATCGGGGCAACTGGGCATTCAGGGGAGATGCGAAGAGGTCGATTACTGGGGTCCCCATCCTGTCCGTGATTTGTTGAAACGTGGCCGGATGAAGAGACCACTTCCCTGGTTGCACGTCTTCCCTGCTGAGCCAGTCTGCCAGAATGTTGAGATCTCCCTTCACATGATGAGCTGTCAGGGATTCCAGCTCCCAGTCCGCCCAGGAGAGTAGAAGGAGCACTTCCTGGTGAAGGGAGAATGAGCGGGTGCCCCCCTGTCGATTTATGTGGGCCTTTGCGGTGGTGTTGTCGGTTTTTACCAACACATGCCTCTTGCAAATTGTTGAGTGGAAGGTGAGGAGTGCCAGGCGGATGGCCTGGAGTTCCCGCCAGTTGATACTGTGTTTCCTCTCCGTGGCCGTCCAATGGCCCTGGGCTGTCAGGGTGAGGCAGTGGGTGCCCCAACCCCTGTTGCTGGCATCCGTTGTTACTATGACTTTGGGGGAGTCCAGGAACTCCCTCCCCCAGAGGAGGTGTGCTGGGGCCAGCCACCAGTGGAGGGACGACCTGACAGTGGGGGATAGCCTCAGCTTCCGCCGGGCGATGGAACGCTGGTGGGGAAGCAGGAACCACTGAAGTGGCCTGTAGTGGAGCCTGGCCCATGCGACTACGTCTATGGTGGCCACCATTAGACCCAGAATTCGTGCCAGAGACAGGAGGCAAGGAAACGGAGACTGCAGCGCACACTGTATCTCCTCCCTGATCGTCGTGAAGCGGTCCTGAGGAAGGAAGAGGCAATCCTTCTCTGTATCGATGAGTACCCCCAGGTGGCGAAGTTGGTGAGATGGGGCGAGTTGGCTCTTTTCTTTGTTGACAATGAAGCCGTGGCATTCCAGCTCTGAAAGAGTTAATGAGAGGTGTTGGTGGGCTTCTGGGTACGAAGACGAGTGTAGAAACAGATCGTCGAGATACGCCATGAGCCGGACCCCTTGTAGTCGAAGGTGTGCCACCAGAGGAGCCAGGACCTTTGTGAAGACTCTGGGGGCGGACGCAAGGCTGAAAGGAAGGGCTGTGTACTGGTAATGAAGGACCGAATACTTGAAGCGCAGAAGCTGTCTGCTCTCTTGATAGATTGGGATATGGAGGTATGCCTCCTTGAGGTCGACCGACATTAGGAGATCCAGCTGATGCAGGGCCTCCGTAATGGATCGTAGGGTGTCCATGCGAAAACGCTCTCGCCGTACCCACTTGACGACATATTTTAAGTCCAGAACGGCGCGTCGGGATCCGTCCCTTTTGGGGACGGTGAACAAAATAGAATAGACACCTCTCCCCTCCTGTGCAGGGGGGACCAGCTCTATTGCTCCGATGTCCAGAAGGTGGGAGATCGCCTGAGACATCTCTGAGTGCTTGAGAGCAGACCGAGACCTCGGAGTTGGGAGGAACCTCGGGGGGGGGGGGAAGGCGACCAGTTCTATTTTGTACCCCACACGGATGACCTGGAGGACCCAATTGTCGGTTACTGAGGACTCCCAGATGGGGAAGAAGCGGCCCAGGCGCCCCCCCAGGGAGCCCTGTAGGGTGCCATTGGTTTGACTTTTGCTTTGAAGTAGAGGGCTGGGGTTTGAAGAACTGCCTGCCCCTATAAGAGGAGCGTTGGCGCCCCCAGGAGCCTTGCTGGTACCTAGTGTCCCTGTCCCTGCCCCTAAAGGGGCGGAAACCCCGAAAGAACTGAGGAGAAAAGTTCTTTTTGAATGCGCGTTCGGCCTTTCGGCCGGAAGACGGCATGGTTTTGCGTTTATCGTGGGACTCCACGAGGACGTCCTTAAGGGCGGCCTCACCAAACAATTTAGTCGCATCGTAAGGCACATCGGTCAGGTTGCTCTTAGAGGTATTGTCAACTGACCAGTTCTTTAGCCAGAGGTGGCGGCGGCCCAATACAGAGGCGGCGGCAACTCTGGAGGAGAACCTAACTGAATCTAGGGTGGCATCGGCTATAAAAGCCTGAGCCTTCTGTACCTTAACTAGCTGCTGCCTTAGTTTAACTGGATCAGAAGGAGTGTTATTAAGTAGGTCATCCAGCCAAAGAAGAGAAGCTCTTGCTGCCATAGAAGCAGCGGTGGCCGCTCTGGTGGACAATGAGGAATTGTCGTGCGTTCTCTTAAAGGCCAGCTCAGCTTTCTTATCAGCTGGGTCCTTTAGAGTTACCTCACCATCCGGGGGACCAACGAGTTGGAGACCAGCTGGGCGATGGGGGCATCGGCACAAGGAGTCTTGAGCAGGTCAGACGGTTCCTGCTGGTAGGAATAGAAGTGGTTAGTTACTGACATAGGCTTCCTGTTGGCAGCAGGGAGTAGCCATTCCTGCTTTACCACCTCTGTGAATAATCCAGGGAAAGGTAGCAGAATGTCTCTAGGCTTTGCCCTGGGAAAGACCACTTCTCCCTTCTCAGACATGGAGGCCTCGGGAGGAGCGCCCTGATGGAGCCCTATGGTTTTTAAAATACGAGTCATTAGTGGATTATAGTCCTCTGCCACAAATAGTCTCTGAGAGACCGAAGTAGCCTCAATGTCCTCCCCACCGGACCATTCCCCTTTCTCCCTGTCTGTGGGGTCGGGGTCCTGTGGTAGCCCTCCCGGATTAGAGGGGCTATTTCCTGCATCAGAGTCAGACACGTCAGGTAGGTTTGGCTTAACTGGCCTAGGATTGAACGGGGTGGGATCCCCCGAGTTATGCTCAGAGGCCTCTGAGGAATGTGGTGAGGAAGGCGTGTGTTTCGTCTTTTGTGCCCTTTTAGGCTTGAGGTGCTTCTTTTTGGCCTTTGCCTTTTTAGGCGTGGGGCTATCATCTGATGAGGAGGGCGTCTCGGAGGAGGAGGAGACCTGCTTCCTCTTTTTGTATTTTTTCTTTGGTTTGGTAGGCTTTAACTGGTAAACTGTTTCTATAATTGCATTCTTGAACCAGGCTTGCCATTCGGGGGGCACTGATTTTGGGATGGTTATTTGAGTTTTGGGGGCTAATGGTACAGCAGTGCCTGATGAACCAGGGAGCCCCAAATTAACATGAACAGAGTCTGAAGGCTCTCCAGGTGCCTCACGAACAGGAGAATTTACACACAAGGCCTCTGCCGCGTGCTGATTAGAGATTTCCAAAATGGCCACCGCCCCCTCTTTTCGCGCCATTTTTACCTTCTCTGCAGCCCGTTCTCGATCGTGCCTTAAGCCTATCTCCCGTATTTCCAGTGAGGAGGGAGGGGGGTTTGGGCAAGGCAATCTGAAAATCTGCTGGCAGTCTGTTGAAGAGAGTGCCTGATTCGCCCGCCTGGCCGCCGAAGCACATGTCTCGCAGCCCGAGGGCGGGAGGACAGTGTGGGGCCGATCAGCGAGCGGCGCGGGCGGCTCTGAGGTGGCCGTCGCAGGTAGCGCAGCCGTGCTGGAGGCCGTAGGAGCGATAGAGAGGAGGGTTGCTGCCGCCTAGATCGCTGGCTGAGCGGGGAGACAAACGCTGCAGGAGAGCGCCGCCGCTGAGGCTACCGGCAGGGGAGGCGAGAGTTTTATGGGCGGCAGATAACCAGCTTTCCGAACGGGCGCTCTAGCTCCCTCTGGGCACACAAATTCTGGTGGCCTTGAGGTGCCTGGGCCAAAGGGCTGTTGGCGGGGTCCACGAGGCACTAGAACTATCCTGCCCCTTCGCTCACACTCCATACAAGGGGGGGGGGAACGGGAAGGGAACAAATGATAACAGCCTTTTTTTTTTTTGGTTAGGGAACACGAGGAAGAGGTTGGAGGTGGAAACGGGAGACACGAGAGAGAAAAAACTCACGAAAAGGACCGACAGGAAGGAAAAAACGCGGAGCTGAAGGAAGGTCTGCCTGGAGCTGAGCGAGGACAGAAAGAACTGGGAGGGCTTATCCTCCTAGCACCAAGGGGGTGTGGCCAAGAATCTTTAACCAATCAAAACTGTCCTGCCTTGGAGCTACCAGAGGTGTCCCTGGCAACAAACAACCGAGAAGAAGCCATTTTACATGTTTGTAGAGGATCTCTAAGCTGAGGCACAATCCCAAAATAATTTCACTGCAGTCACCCCAGTTTTAGCATCTACAAGCAAAGCCATGCCTAAGAGACTTCTGGAAAGGTCATTAGGTCTGAGTGACAGCAAGTAAGTTATGCCATCAGCACCAGGCACAACAAGCATTTGTGGGAAATAAGATGAGAGACACCCTCTGTGGGAGAGCGAAGGTTTTTACCCCACCTCCAGATTCTTGGTGTAACCAAACTCACCATATCCGAGCACCAGGATTACCAGCACAATCATCACCCAGACCATGATCCCTGCCAGGAACCGGAGCAGAACAATAAAGATGAGACTGACCACCATAGCAATCACCAGACCTCTGCAGATAGAAGACAAGAGGGGAGTTCTCAAGTAGCTCTTGCACTGTCAAACAAACACCACAAGCAGGGCCAATGGGGATGGGGGGAGAGAAGCCAGTACAAATTTCCTAAGGACTGATCCCCTTGGTTCTGGCAGATGACCTCCTGTCTAGCTGGAGATCTCAAACTGAAAGAAAATTACATTGATATGGATTTCCCCCAAAATTAATACCGGGGGGGGGGGTGTTGAGTGAGCCAAATCAAGCAGAGGATTTTAGGTATTGCACAGCAAGAAGAACTATGCGTTTCCATCTGCAGTTTTGGAGAGTGTTTTAAAAGGCCCCTTATGCAGTGCATTTATGCCCATGTGGCAATGGAATGGTTGAGTCAATCTCCCATGTTCTATAATATTGTAAATTTTATAAATATTTTTGAATTTCACTTATTGCTCTACATTTATGTGACTTTCCAGGCCATTCAGATGATTTCTATATATATTTTTATTTGCTCTCAGACCAGGTTTCTGATGTTACACATTGTGTGGCAAAGTTCTGTGCGGTAGCTAATAGAATTAGACAGATGATGGTATCTACTGTAGGTAAGACATCAGGCAACCAAGCTGAAATTTATGCCTATTCTGTATTATGCTGTTGTTTTGTTTGTTTCTATTTTGCTGCTCAGAGACCGAATAAAGATGATGTAGTCTGGTGGTAGGAGAGGATGTGCCCTAGAAACACAAGCCATAAAGAGGAGGAAATTGCCACTCCGTGTTGTGCGGTCAATAGGATTTCCATGCATATCCTGTTGGCTGTATTGAAAGTGAGTGAGTGAGTGAGTGAGTGAGAGAGAGTTCATTGTTATTTAACTACCTTGTGCAAGACACCCAGCCTCTGGCTGAACTGCTGTGTTACCATGGGATGTTCGCAAACATTTTAACTGCTCAGAGTGAACATAACAGAATGTGGACCAACAGTGCAGGTTCAATGAAGGAACTAAAAGTTTCGTTTGGATTGGGAAAACATCTTCACACTGAGCTGAGGGACAAGAGGAGCTATGAACTGCTAGCAAGAAGAGTGGATAGTCAAGGAAGCTGTGGAAACTCCAGAACTTTATGTGGATTAGGAAGTCAAGAAAGTAGCAAGGACAAGGGTCAGGGGAGCAGAAAATGACCTGTAAGCTTCAAGACATCCCAAAAGGAAGAATGGGACAAAACTGTAACAAATAAATGATGCTTTTTAAAAGAGGGAGGCTAGGATTGAATATGATAATGATTTAAACATTAGAAAAAACTTATTTGCAGGCATCTAATTTAGTGCTACTGAGCTCAAACAATGGACTATTAATAACTGTTTCGGCCCAGCTGTTGAGCACACAGGACAGGGCCTTAGAATACAAGAAAAGCTGTGTGGATCAAGCCAATCTAGTCCAGCATCCTGTTTCATACAGTGGTCCACCAGATGCCTCTGGGAAACCCACAGAAAAAGCTGAGGGCATGCCCTCTCTCCTACTGCTACTCCCCTGCAACTGGTATTTAGAGGTATCTTGCCTCTGAGAATAGATGTGGACTATAGCCCTCCGACTAGTAGCCATTGATAGATGTTTCCTCCATGAATTTATTTAAACCCCTCTTAAAGCCATCCAGGCTGTTGGTTATCAACACATCTTATGGCAGATAATTCCATAGGTTGATTATATGTTGTGTGAAAAAGTATTTCCTTTTATCAGTCCTAAATTTCTGGCAATCAGCTTCAAGGGATAACCCCTGGTTCCAGTGTTATGTGAGAGGGAGAAAAAATTATCTCTCTAAACACCATAAATTATTTTATAGACCTCTATCATGTCTTCCCCCTCAGTCGTCTTTTTTCTAAACTAAAAAGCCCCAGGGGTTGTAGCCTTGCCTCATAAGGAAGGTGCTCTAGGCCCCTGATCATCTTGGTTGCCTTCTTCTGCAACCAAATTCTACAATGTCTTTTTTCCACGTTTCCAGTTCTACAATGTCCTTCTTAAGATATGGTGAGCAGAACTGCATGCAGTACTCCAAATGTGGCTGCACCATGGTTTTGTATAAGGGCATTATAATAGCAGTTTTATTTTCAAACACTTTCCATGGAACTGGCCTTTTTCACAGCTGCTGCAGATTGAGTCAGCTCTTTCAATGAGCTGTCCAACATGACCCCAAGATCCCTCTCCTGGTCTGTCACTGACAGCTCAGATCCCATCAGTGTACTGTATATGTGAAGTTGGGGGTTTTTTTGCCCCAATATGCATCACTTTACACTTGTTAATATTGAACCACATTTGCTATCTTGTTGCCCACTCCCCCAGTTTGGAGAGAACCTTTTGGAGCTCCTCGCAATCTCTCTGAAATTTCACAACCCTAAATATTTTTGTATCATCTTCAAATTTGGCCACCTCACTGCTTACCCCCAACTTCTAGATCATTTATGAACAAGTTAAAGAGCACTGGTCCCAGTACAGATTCCTGGGGAGCCCCACTTCTTACTTCCCTCCATTTAGGGAACTATCCATTTATTCCTACCCTCTGTTTCCTCTCCTTCAACCAGTTACCAATCCACACATGAACCTGTCCCATGACTGTTAAATTATCTCAGGAGTCTTTGATGAGGAACCTTGTAAAAAGCTTTTTGAAATTCCAGGTATATTCTGTCAACTGGATCACCTTTTTCCACACACCTGTTGATGCTCTCAAAGAACTCTGAAATGTTAGTGAGGCAAGATTTCCCTTTGCAGAAGCCATGCTGGTTCTTCCTCAGCAGGGCCTGTTCTTCTATATGTTTAACAATTTTATCCTTGATAATACTTTCCATCAATCTGCCCACAACAGACATTAAGCTAACCAGCTTGCAATTTCCCAGATCCCCCTGCATCCCTTTTTGAAAATCGGTGTTACATTGACCACTTTCCAGTCCTCCAGTATAGAGCCTGATGGTAGGGATAAGTTATATATTTTTGCAAGGAGGTCAGCAGTCTCACATTTGAGTTCTTTATGGATTCTTGGGTGCCAGCCCTAGCAATTCATTAATTGTTCCAGACAGTTTAGAACATCGTCCCTCATCACCTGATTGAGTTCTTTAGCCTCTGTCCCTGAGAAGCTCAGTTCAAGCACAGGTATTTTCTCAGTATCCTCTGCCATAAAGACAGATGCTAAGAACTCGTATAGCTTCTCTGCAATTTCCATATCCTCCTTAAAAATCCCTTTAACTCCCTCATCATCTAACAGTCCATCCGCCTCCCTGGCAGGCTTCCTGTTTCTGATATATTTAAAGAAGTTTTTTTTGTTATTCCCCTTGATACGTTTAGCTAAATGTTCTTCAAACTCTCTTTTCGCCTCCCTTATTGTCTCCTTGCATTTCTTTTGCCAGTTTGTGTTCCTCTCTGTTCTCTTCATTTGGGCAGGCCTTCCAATTTCTGAAGGAAGTCTTCTTCCCTTTTATAACTCCCTTGACTTTGTTAGCCATGCTGGCCTCTTCCCAGATTTGGTGGTACCTTTCCACCTTTTTGGTATACATTCTAAATGGGTTTCTATTATTGTGGTTTTAAATAAACTCCATGCATTCTGGAGCAAAGTGACTCTCCTGATTTTCCCTTTCAGTTTTCTTTTCACCAAACTCTTCATTTTAGTGAAGTTTCCTCTTCTATAATTCAAAGTGTCTGTGACTTCCTTGCTGATTCTCTCCTCGCATGTATGCTGAATTTGGTCACGCTATGGTCACTGTTCCCCACACTGGTTCCACCATACTGACATCTTGTACCAGGTCCTGTACACCACCCAAGATTAAGTCTCTGGTTGGTTCCATGGTTCTAGGGCACAGTCATTCAGCATGTCTGGGAATGTAACCTTTTTGTCATTACCTGACTGTGAATTTACCCAGTCTATGTGTGGGTAAATGAAGTCTCCTATTTTTACAGCTCTGTCTCTCTTTGATGCCTCCGATTTTCTTCTGCAACTCCTAGTCACTGTCCATGTTTTGATCAGGAGGGTGATAACACATCCCTAGTAGCACAATTCCTTTCAGGCCTTGTATAAAACACACAAAGTTTATGTGGAGGACTCCGGTCTTCCTAGGTTTTCTAGCTTGAGAGATTCTATCCCTTCTTTAATGTACAGTGGTACTCCACCCCCAATTTGCCCCACCCTGTCCTTTCTATAGAGTTTAAATCCAGGAAAAACCATGTCCCACTGGTTCTCACTGTTCCACCATGTTTCCATTGTGCCCACTATATCTATGTTTTAATTAGTAACTAAGCACTCCAGATCCCCCATCTTGGGTTGGAGGCTTCTGGCATTGGCATATAAGAATCTATATGCTGAATCTTTATTTTGGCCATTTAAGAACATAAGAACAGCCCAGCTGGATCAGGCACAAGGCCCATCTAGTCCAGCATCCTGTTTCACACAGTGGCCAACCAGATGCCTCTGGGGAGCCCACAGGCAAGAGGTAAGTGCATGATGCCCTTTCTCCTGCTGTTGCTCCCCTGCAACTGGTATTGAGAGGCATCATGCCTCTGAGGCTGGAGATGGTCCACAGCCACCAGACTAGTAGCCATTGATAGACCTGTCCATCATAAATCTGTCTAAGCTCCTTTTAAAGCCATCACAACATCCCATGGCAAAGAATTCCACAGATTAATTCTGTGCTGTGTGAAAAAGTACTTCCTCCTGTCGGTCCTAAATTCCCCAACCTTCAGTTTCATGGGGTGACCCCTGGTTGTAGTGTTGTGAGAGGGGAATAAATTTTTCTCTCTGTCCACCCTCTCCACTCCATGCAAAATGTTATACACCTCGATCATGTCTCCCTTTAGTTGCCTCTTTTCCAAGGTAAAGAGCCCCAGGTGTTGTAGTCTTGCCTCATAAGGAAGGTGCTCTAGGCGCCTGATCATTTTGGTTGCCCTCTTCTGCACCTTTTCCAGTTCTACAATATCCTTCTTAAGATATGGTGACCAAAGCTGTACCAAGTACTCCAGATGTAGCCGCACCGTAGATTTGTATAAGGGCATTATAATATTAGCATTTTTATTTTCAATCCCCTTCCTAATTATTCCTAGCATGGAATCATTTGATCAACTAGCTGTCTGCTTTCTAACTGGTTCTACTCTGTCCCCTTCTGGTTTATCTGAATCATTTACACCCTTGCACCTTAAGGGACAGCATTTGCAGAACCAAATACTGTCCAGCTCCTGTCAGCTATCCCCCAGGCGTCATTTCAAATACCTTCTCAGTCATTGCCCCCAGGCTTTGGAATGCTCTCCCAGCTGGCATCCTCTCCTCAGCCTCCACAGTTTTTAGAAAACAAGTAAATATGAGAGTATAGTTTTTACTGCTGCTGCTTTGAGTGCTACTGTTTTATATAGGTTTTATATTTTATATCTGTACTTTTTGTATTTTAATTGTGCATTTTTAAAGTTATATTGTAAACTGCTTTGGGATTTTTTAATGAGTAGCAGTATAAAATAAATCAGTAAAATTGAGAAAGGTGCCAGAATTACCTTAGAGCCTCTTATGATGTTACTTTTCACCACTTGCATGGTGTGTAGTTAAGTGGTGATGGTAGGGAAGTATAGCATAGTAGTATGGTGGAAGACATATGTCTCCGTAACACTGAAATTGTCAGAGGGATGTGTGGAATTGCAAAACATCGAAGATAGTCTACTACAAGCCTTAAGATGATCCTGAGCCCTTGGAGAGGAGAGTTGGTCTTCTGGTAGCAAGCATGACTTGTCCCCATAGCTAAGCAGGGTCTGCCCTGGTTGCATCTGAGTGGGAGACTTGATGTGTGAACACTGCAAGATATTACCCTCAGGGGATGAAGCCGCTCTGGGAAGAGCAGAAGGTTTCAAGCTCCCTCCCTGAATGCTTGCAGGCAGAAGTTCCCAAGTTCCCTCCCTGGCTTCTCCAAGATAGGGCTGAGAGAGATTCCTGCCTGCAACCTAGGAGAAGCTGCTGCCAGTCTGTGAAGACAATACTGAGCTAGATAGACCAATGGTCTGACTCAGTATATGGCAGTTTCCTATGTTCCTATGACAGAGTTAGCACTATTCTTTCATACATAATACGTGTGTGTGCGCGCACACACACGCACACGGAGTGTCAGTCCATTTGGTCCATCTAGCTCAGTATTGTCTACACAGACTGGCAGCGGCTTATCCAAGACTGTAGGCAGGAGTCTTTCTCAGCCCTGTCTTGGAGATGCCAGGGAGGGAACTTGGAAACTTCTGCCTGCAAGCATTCAGGTGCTCTTCAGCGTTCTCTCTCAAGGCAGTGTGCACGCACATGCATTCAGAGTGGGGCCTTCCTGAGTCAACCTGAATGTGATCTAAAATTAACAGAGCAGACTTTTAAAAAACCTGTGAGCACACACACACACGCATGCCTTAGGGGGAACACTAGTGCGCTTCTCAAAACAGCCCCATCCTCTGAGGTGAATATCTTACAGTGCTCACATGTCTCCCATTCAAATGCAAACCAGGACACACCTGCTTAGCAAAGAGGACAATTCACGCTTGCTACAAGACCAGCTGTGTGTGTGTGTGTGTGTGCGCATGCACATTTTCAAATGCTCAAAGTGCTTCACATTCATTGGGCTGGATCTGTACTCATGTAATGTGTACACATGTGAGACTGTTGATCATCAAGGAACTGGGTGAATACTAGCACATTCCACACGCGTGCATCGAAGGAGCAACTTTTTCCCCCTACCACACTCTCAATCCTTAGCTTTTCTCTGTCTTTGATTTAGGAAAGTTCAAGCACTGCTCTCATTCCACACATTAATCAAGCTATTTAGTTCTTTGCTCACATGATTATCCAGTACCAGGAAACGGTATAATCTTCAAAGATCTTCATAGCAACTTGTCGTGCCTCAAGGACCACATTTGCTTTTCTGGAGTTAAAAAGAGCAAAAAATAAGAAGTGAGGGATGAGTTAATAAATAATTGCCATTCAACTTGAGACTCTCAGAGACTTGTTTGGATACACTAGTTTACATGGGACCCCTTCTCCAGTCCAGATTGTGAACACCTTGATTGAAGCTGTGTACACCTTTGCCCACTAGATGCTGCTACATAGATTTCTTGGAGAAGGCTTATTTCTTCATAGGCATGTGGCTTGCCTATTCCATTGCCATCACACCCACTTCCAAGTTTTGTGTTATCCAGCTCCTTTCTGACTGTAATAATTGCCTAGAGCTTTTTCTAACATACATTCTAACATACATAATGATTTATGCAGTACTTTGCTTATTTTATGCTGGCCCAACTCTGGACCTGGGATGAGAACAAGAGCACCCTTATTATATCTTAGTTATTCTTGGGGAGGTTCAAAATTTTGTAGCTCTGCCCATGGGCTCATCCCTAGTCTGTTATCTATTCTTCCCTAGGAGCATAAATCTTGATGTCTAAAGAATCTCTGTTTTTATTGTTTTAAGGCTATGTTTCTATTCCTCATGGTGATGAAGAGATGCCTGAAGACATGTAGGCCATTGCAGAGAGCTCTAGAACATGACAATGGGGTTTCTGTACATTGGACAGCTTCTCTCTCTCTCCCTGCCCCCCTTTCTCACCCCCATGCCCACCCACACTTATCTTCTTTCGCCCTCTCCATCTCTCTCCTCTTGCCCCCATACAATTCCTGTCACAAGATTTCAAAAAAGTCATATCAGAGATTCAGAATTAATCAGATAAACTTTATGCAGATTGGCATAAAATATCACTGGCCGAATCCAAGCAAACCAGGCCTGTCATGCTTGCGGCTCCCACATAATCATCAGAACACTCTCACAACCCTAAACACCTCTCAAGCAGGGCAGATATAGAGAAAAATGTTATGTTCCCCATAGCGTATCAGTGCTAAAAGTGACTTATGAGTGAAATTCCCAGAGCACAAATTACCCAATTGGTAGAGAAGGGACAGGGCTTCTTGGAATCCTACTAGCTCCAATAACCTACTCAGGTGGACCATCCTAATAGGCTCCTCAGACATTCAGAGGTGGGATGTGTTTTTAAGTCCAACCTTAATGAGATGGTGTTCTGTCCATAGTGATGAAATCACAGTAATCCCCACCCACAGAACACCACCCTGATCAGAGTAAAAGACCAGATTGAACATGTTACCAGCAATGTGTGTCCATCCCAAGACTGCTTGGGATAGGCCCATAGTTGTCATGAATTTGTGAGACACCAGAGACAAACTGATCCCAAAGTGAACAATCAAGTCCCCCACCACCATAAGCCTGGAAGACTCCAATGCCAATTTTGCAACCAAGTATGTCAGCAAAGTTAGGAACTCTGTCAGGCAGCAGGGTGATTGGTACAGCAACAGAAGTCCCAATCTATCACTGGTCCCCAAACCTAAGTACACACACTTGATATATAATAGTCATATTTTTCAACAAGGATCTTGGTAAGGGAGATGCTATTCTTACAAACCACAGACATTCCACACCCCCACCCACATCTTCTCAACTGCTCCTCAACAGAGTATCCTGCAGGAAGAAATTGGGATCAACCCAGGCCACCAGCCTCCCCCAACCAAGTCTCTGTAATACACACCAGATCGGCTCCTTCATCCATAATTAAATCATTAATGACTTCTGATTTATTTTGGACTGAACTGGTATTACAAAGGAGTTCTCTATACATACTAAGATCCCATCCCCCTGCCCCTTCCACATGCACTCAGACTCACTTGGCCCCTTCCACAAGATCAGTCACATTCCTTTTCTCCTGTCCACGTCCATCATTAAAAGTTGTTGCATTTCCAACCAAGATGATCCCTTTCTTAGTGGTGATTGCAGGCAAACATCTGCGAGCCACTGAGGGGCACAACACAAAAGAGAGATCCAAGCATCAGGGAAGACAGCCTCCAACTCCCACTTTTAAACAAGAAGACTGGTGACTGGCACAAATATTTTTTTTAAAAAAACCCAACAGAAAACAAGATAGCCAGGCCAGCTTTTCCCCCCTTGATGAATTGGCAACATCCATGACAGCCACTGGTATCACTTCCGAGGATAACAAACCTCAAGGCAAGATATCCAAAGTTTTGTACGAGCCCAGAATAGGTGTGGTTGTTCTTTGGAACATTTATTTATTTATTTAGATTTGTGCACCACCCCAAACATCTGTCTGAGTGGTTTATAGCAACATAAAACAAATTAAAGCATAAATTAAAACAATTTAAAACCACAATTCCAGTTTAAAAGCTTGGGTTAATAAATGTGTCTTAGTCGTCACAGATGTGGAGGCTCTGATTTAAGCTCAGAACACATTCCAAAGACTTGGGGCATCAACAGAGAGAATGTTCGTCCCTGTGTAGCCAGCAGACAAGCTGGTGGCAACTGCAGATGAACTTCTCCGGATGATCTCAATGGGCAATGGGGCTCATAGTGAAGACAGCATTCTCTTAAATACCCTGGGCCTATGCTGTTTAGCGCTTTATAGGATATAACCAGCACTTTGTATTTTGCCCTGAAACTTACTGGTAGCCAGTGTAATTCTTTTCACATAGGAGTAATATGGTCTCTTCGAGATGACCTGAAGACCAACCTGGCTGCCGCATTCTGTGACAACTGCAGTTTTCCGGACTATGCCCCACATAGAGTGCATTGCAGTAGTCAAGCATGGAGATTAATAGCACATGTTCAAGAAATGGAGGGAGCTGACGTATCAGCCAAAGTGGATAGAAAGCATCTCTGGCCACTGCTGCTCATTACATTCTGAGAGTCTATATTCCTGCATTCCTATGGTCTGTGGGAGTCCAGATAAACTGATCTACCAGTCACAGATACAATTAGATTCCAGAATGTTGAGGAGAATAAATCCACCAATCTTGATCACTGCCATTGGCCTAGCTGAATTGTGGAATAGAAGATTGGCCTTGGTGGGTAATGTAAGTAAGATCCATCTGTGTGGCTGAAGACTCGGCAGGAGAAGATGGGCCCTTTGGGGTTTGAATGATGTTACCTACCCCAAGCCTTTAAGAGATGGGCAATTAAAACATTTAGTTAAAATTAAGGATAAGTGACTATGACCAAGCAACCTAGAGAAGCTATAGAATCATGATTTGGGGGTGTTTAGTTTTTTTCCTAGAAAAGACTGGACAGGAATGTCCTTGGAAGGGAGTAACTTGCTTCAGGAAAAAGATTAAATGACAGTCTGCTCAGGGCTTTTGACAAGAATACATCTCTCAGGTGGTCAAGTGAAAAATATTCCTTGAAAAAGATATTATCAAGACTTGTTGGAATATATATATTTTTCCAGCAGCTTCTCTTGTACTGTTTTTAAAGATTAAATGACCCATTGGGTCTATCCTGTAAGCAGTAAGCAAAACTGCCATCAAATCCAGCAAAAGAAGTCTGCAGAACCAACAGAAAAAGAGAGAGAGAGAGAGAGAGAGAGAGAGGGGGGGGGGGCTTTTCCTGGCTGCCAGTCACAGCTGCTGCTCAAGTTGCATTAGTAGTTTAAGACTAGACCGGTTTGAGGCAAGAATCAAATCCCTGGGCCTTCCCCAACCAGACTTACAGGGCTTGCTTGGAGTGAGCATGGCTGGGCAGTCTCCATCTTTCAAAACTTCAGGTGCGCTCTGGAGCAGAGAGAGATGCTGAGGTTAATTCCTACCCAGGGAAGAGGGTTCTCCAGCTACCTTCCCAGGCAAAGACACAAGCTGAAAGAACCCAGCTTCACAAATTGACTAGTTTCTAGCTATTACCCATTCATAAAGCCCACTTACCTTTCGCAGATTATTAAATTCCGGGACACAAAACTGTTTGTAGTATAAAAGTTCCTTGGTGGCTGTGGGGTCACTTGTATAGGCCTGCAGATAAGTGAGGTACTGATCTGGGCATTTCTCCACACATATCTGAAAGAGTCCCAAGAGGCACAAGAACTGTTTATGCCAGTGTTCTTCACTGTGAGGCCTAGAAACCAGTGGTAGCTTCCATCAACCCAAGTGTGGCTCCCTGGCAAATTGTTTATTAGGCTTGTGTGAAGCTTTGGCCAAAGTCAAATACTCCATATAGCCCACTGATGCCATGTGAGGGCGACCACTCCCATCACTTAGTACTCACTTTGCCTAGCATCAAAAGGGCTCCTTTAAAGAAACTGAACCCTGTCAAGTCACGGTGCTATCTTGGAAGGTGCACATGGAGTACTGGATAGTGTAGTCCTTCCCCGAACCTTCCCTATAGACCTCTATGAGGAAAATGCTGGGAAGGACTATACTTCCCAGGGCTCTATGCGCACCTTTCAAGATGGTGTGGGAACTCAAAAGGGCTCAGTTTCCATCCAAGGGTCCCCGCTAGCATTGGGGAAAGTGCAACACTGTGCAAAGGTCAGCACAGTAGGAAATGGTTCTCATACTGAATTTTTTTTGCTGAAGTAGACGCCACTTGAAAAATTGTGAATATCACTCATCTATTCAGTAAGCATCAGAGCAGAGGTGAATTCTCAGCAAGGATGGATCATGTGAATACTTCTGGATGTGGCTTTCTTTCTGGGTTTTGGAATATGCTCCCTGATGAAATAAGAGCATCTCCTTCTCTGTTTGTTTTCAGGAAGACCCTCAAGACTCTCCTGTTCTCACAAGCTTTTAATTAGAATTTTAATAATTTGTTTTATATTATTTTTATTGCATTTTATGTATTTTAATCTGTTATTTTTAATATTAAAATTTGTACACTGCCTAGAGATGTACATATCAGGTGGTATAAAAATACGACAAACAAACAGTGTTCACATAGGCCTTATTTTACACCTGTGACAACAACTTGCTAACTACAGTTTTCATAGTGACTAATTGAGCAGTTCTATTGCAATACCCTCATTTCCTTTGGTTTGTCTCCCATGGGCACTTGTCTTGGCCATCCCATATTTTCTTTCATTGTTTTCATCTACATTGGGTCCCAAACTGGGAAGTTTACTTCATGAAAACACCAAATGCAATAGATTATTTAAGGAACAGTTATAATTAGTAAACAGAAGCTATCTGAATGACTTTGACAGAACTGCTATCAGCTTCCAATTAAAACAGAAAGAAAGCCCGACCTGAGTTAAAATGTAAAGTAAAGTTGTGCTGTCGAGTCAGTGTCGACTCTTGGCGACCACAGAGCCATATGGTTTTAACAATTATTCTGGATTGAGGCCCATGTCTGATTTTTGGTACTCTATACCCAGACATAGAACAGCTTGGGGCAACCATCTCTATATAACAGTTTAGTACTATGTGGCCAGTGATACCTTAAAGCTTCGTTGGCCAAGAATCAGAAAACCCCGAGAAATGAGCAACGATACTTAAGTAAATTATGTAGCTTAGGTTTTTTTTAAAAGAAAAGAAATATGGAACCAAAATAAGCACAAGCAATTCAAGCTAACTTTGGCCCAACATGTTATGTGCAAGCTAGTGTTCTTAAAAATGTACACTGCAAAGTTATCAGATATTATTTTCAACATCCCACCAGAAAGGAGTTGCCGTTCAAAGTTGCATCATGAATATAGATTTCCAGAGTCATCCCCAGTGAGTGACTCACCATGGACAAGGGAAGAGATAAAGGCATCCACCAGCAAAACAGAGTACACAATCACATCCCTTTGTTAAAAAAAAAAAACCATCATGGTCTCAAGATGCCCAGTGCAAATTAGATACTTGAATTTTCAAAATATAAGACATACATTAATTTCCTACAGAAATCAGATATTCAACAAAAATAAAACTCTATTAGAAAGTATTTGGTTAATACATTCAAAAGGGCCCTGGATTCTATGGACAGTTAATTAAACAAACAGGGGCCCTATACCTATGTACAGAGTTAGTAAGAAATAATCTGGAGCTGAAGGTTCAACCATTAAAGGTAAACAGGTGGTTGCACAATCAGGAAATAATTTATATTCACCAATGACACAACCACCAAGAGGAAATCTTCACAAAGGATTATCTATTTATCTATATGAGATAAATCAGAATCCATGTTTAGCACTAATCTGGTTATTCTTAACACTACTGCAGGCACAGTGAAAAAAATCCTCATGCAAATATCCACACGAAAAAACCTGGCAGCAGATGCCAGGGTGGGGCTTCTCCTCTGTTGAGCCGCAGATGTAGGAGTGGCCCCTGGCTGCCATCTCCTCTTCTCTGCAGCACCTCCAAATGGGAGCAAGAGCTGAGGGTGGTGGCATGAGAGGGTTACAGTCCTCACCCCAGCCCAGGTATTTGGGGCAGCTGCTGTGGGAGGCCTGATGTAAATCTTGAGAGGTTGGTCCATTCGTGTCACTTGCTTGGTGCTTTTTATTCATTTAAGTTTGGATTCATCTCAAGTTTCCAAAGAGTGGTCTGGTGACATGATGCTGCTGAAACTCTACAGGGCTACAAGGGAACCCCAAATCCCACTCTAAAGATTGAGATAATGAAGAGCCAGTGACCAGGGTGCAGGACTAAGAACAAGGCGATTTGAGTTCAAAGCCACACTGAACCATGAAGCTCACTGAATGACTTTGGGTCCATCACTCAGCTTACCTCACAGAGTATGACAGCTGTTCTCAGTTTCACAACTTTGGACAGCCCTGAAGCCACACCTAGCCACATCAGTGGTCACCAAGTGCCTTTCACCACTTCTGTCCAGTGAGAAATTGCAGCCTCCCAAAGGGAGGCAGCAAACTTCAGCAACCAGCACCAAATACTTCAAAGGGGAAGCAGTCCCATTAATTAACCGAGGATGCCCATCTTCATTTGGCACAAGATCACTATAATTCTTGCATCCCATTCCTTGAAGCGATCAAAACAGGGCATAACATCTTGGCACTTAGTTCTCCCACCACATGATATATGTATGCAACAGTATTACACAATAAGGGTGTTCACAGAACCAGCCCTACCCGGAATTGCATAGCCCTACCCAGGTACAGCTAGTTGTATGGAACACCAGGATCAGTCCAGTGCAGAGCACTGGGATAGCCTGGGTTTTGTACCCAGGCTAATAATGAGGTAGAAGGGTGTAATCACGCCCTTCAGCCCCACTCCCCAGTCAGGGGAATGCTTGGGCTGCCTGCAGTTCAAGCATCCATAGAGCTGGGTGGCAAGAGCACCCGGCAGCAAGGAAACCGTGCTCTTCATGCTTTGGGATATGGGATATGGTATTGGGATATGGGAGGCCACAGCCTGCTTGCCCTGCCTCTCACTGTTCCCAGAACGCTCATGCGCTGGTCATGTGGGCACACGGCAGTGGCAATGGGAGGCCTGGGAGCGGCTCCAGCCATGTGGAGGAAGGCAGGAACGTTCCTGCCTTCTCCCCAGCCCTCCTCAGACCAGGTAAGTCCAGTCCTGTGGACAACCTTAGTGGCTTAAGCATATCCACATCCAGGAATCACTGAGAGCAGAACAAACAAGTGGCAGCTCAAAAAATTGTGCTGTCCAAGACCAAGGCCAATAGGATATCTTTCCCACAAGGTGCTTAAGTAGGTGGAGGCCCTCAGACTAGGCTGCCAAGTCAGGTGGCAAGAGCATTGCTACCTCCTGAAGAGCTTCCACTTACCTCACCTTTCTTCTCAGGATGATGTACATGGCCGCCCCTTTATCATCACAGCAACCGTCTGAGACAGGCTATGCTGAAAGTTTGTGAATGGGCCAAGGTCACCAGTGAAAGACACTCCAAACACACAGAGCTAAGCAATATGTTTAAAGTAGTCTCTTATTTGGTTAATTTCTCTAAGAGTGCAAGGAAAATCATATGGAGAGAGCGTGCACTCTGCAAACAGCCCTTCCCACCTCACTTCCTAAAACACTAAAAGGGTGGAGTCATCTCCTACCCTTCACCCTATCATCAGTGTTCCTGCTATTTTTTTTCATCTTTATGCAGAATGAGTTTTGTTCTAGACAGCAGCATCAAGGCAGTGTGTGCGCACATGCATTCAGAGTGGGACCTTCTCAATTCAATCTGAGCGGAATCTAAAACTAACTATGAGGACATTAAAAAAACTTGTGAGCGCACACACATGTGCATGCCTTTGAGGGAACACTAATGATCATACTTGTGTTTTGCAGACACAGATCCTTGCTCAGTCAGGACTATGTTGATTCCACACTACAGGGGAAAATTAAAAAGATCAAGATCTACTGGAAGTGAGGATGCTCAAGGCAGTTGGCAGAGAGATGTAGGTGGGATGACACTTTCACATAAAGGTAATGCTGTCCCTTTAATTATTATTATTATTATTAACAACAACAACTCAATTTCTATACTGCCCTTCCAAAAATGGCTCAGGGCGGTTTACAAAGAAAGGTTTACAAACAAATAAGATGGCTCCCTGTCCCCAAAGGGCTCATATTCTATAAAGAAACATAAGACACACACCAGCAACAGTCACTGGAAGTACTGTGCTGGGGGATGGATAGGGCCAGTTACTCTCCCCCTGCTAAATAAAGAGAATCACCACGGTAAAAGGTGCCTCTTTGCCCAGTTAGCAGGGGATGCATGCCTTGTCTTTCCCCCATCTCTTTACACAAGGAAATATACTGAATGAGATGAGAGACAGAAACTATTTAAACATACAATACTCTTCAAGCAGAAGTTCCTCCTCAGGAGCAGAATCAATGGCATGATTATTCCCAGGCAATGGGAAGTTCATCTGTGGTATCTGCAGCAGAGCACTGAAGTGACATTCATCACTACACCTGCTCCCAGATACACACAAAGCTTGTAAGCTGCTTGTGTTCTTTTACATGCAGGAGCGAGGTTTTTAAAATACATATTTACGATACAAAAAGCAGACACAAAGAAACAATGGTGTTAGCAACAAAGCAGATGCTTCTAAGAAAACAAATACATTTGCCAGGGAGGACCAAAACATAGAAGGATGGAGTTTGTGAAGCATCTTTTAAAAAAGAAGAATGAGAAGCAATGAACAGAACAGCTAATTTCTGAGTATCTAGAGCAGTAGGAGAGGTCTCTCTTTTTTCCTCTCTTTAAAGTTCTCTTAATTTTGCAACTTTACTGCATATCTAAATCAACTGTATGAATACGATGAATATTTATATAACGCTTTTCAACAAAATGTTGCACCTGTTTTCTCAGGCTTTAAACTGAAATTAATTTTAAACTAGCTAGGCCAGGCGCAGAGCATCTGCGCCTCTGGCCGCCCCCACCCCCACCCCACCCCACCCCTGCCTTCCCCACTGGCCCACCCACCGCCTTTTTCTCCCCGCCACCACTTTCTGGCCAGCTGGGTCCTGGCTTCTTCTCCTGCCCACCCCCCTGCCACCGCTTTCTGGCTGGTTAGCTTCTTCCAGCCTGCTGCTTCCAGGTGTCGGAAACAAGGAGAAATCTTACCTGTGTGGTGGGACACTGGAACTCCAGAAGCACCAAAGGGCTGGCACATTTCATGATGTTGAAGTAGAACAAGAAAGGCTTATTCCTGAAGAGAGAGAGAGAGACATTCTAAGAACTTCCAGCCCAGTACTGGTTTTAATTAGCAGATGGGCTCAAATGACTCAGGAAGTCTGAAATAGTGTGGAGGACTATAAGGCAGAAGAGACGATTTCCACCCATCTTTCAGCAAAGGATTAGGGCAGTGTTTTTTCAGCTAGACGTACAACTACCAAATGATAGTTCACAGTATAGCAGGGGAACTTGGCCCTGCATGACACTGCTCCACCTTGCCCAATCCGATGGTGCATTGGCAGCAAGGCATGGCTATGCAGCAGAAAAACAAACGGGGTGCACACACAACAAGGCGAAGGAACCAAAAAGAAACTGTGCACACTACTAGATGAGGGGAAAACAAACTGGTGGAAAACTGGCAGAGCACGGGCTGTACTGTAACCTGGGAACCTGTGTGATAATATTATCAAATAAGTAAAATAATACCCATTGACAAAATGCATATACCACCTCTCTTCTAGGCAGGGGTACGGTATTGGAAACAGAAGAATGAACAATTGTCAATATCAAATATCATACAAGTTCTATAAACAGACATACATATACTGAAAAAACATTCATATGTTGTCACAATTTCCTCCATTTGCAAAATGGGACCTAGAGCAATTCTAATCCTCAACTATACAACAGCACAGTTCCAAGTACTAACAAGGATAACCCTTAAGATACAAAAAGCAATAACAGATACTATGAACAAACATTCATATACTAGAAAAACATTCATATATAGAAACAATTTCCTCCATTTAAAAAATTGGACCTAAATGCACAGAAAACAGATCCTATGGAGCAATACTAATGGCAATTCAAGTCCTCAACTGCACAGTCATTGTGGCAACATATGAATGGTTTTTCAGTATATGTATGTCTGTTTATAGAACGTGTATGATATTTGATATTGACAATTGTTCATCACACAGGTTCCCAGGTTACAGTCCAGCCCGAGCTCTTCCAGTTTTCCACCAGTTTGTTTTTCCCTCATCTAGTAGCGTGCACGGTTTCTTCATGACTATGCAGCAGGCTGTCCTTCAGAAGAGGCCTGGGTGCAGGAAAGGAGGGTGCAGAATAGTGCAGGGGGTGGGGCAGGGGGGAAGAGTTGGTCTTATGGTAGCAAGCAAGAATTGTCCCCTTTGCTAAAGCCAGGTCTGCCTTGGTTTGCATTTGAATGGGAGACTACATGTAAAGATGGCAAGATATTCTCCTTAGGGGAATGGGCCGTAGCTCTGTGGAAGAGCATCTCCAGGTAGAGATGAGAGAGACTCCTGCCTATAACCTTGGAAATCCATCTACAGTCTGTGTAGACCAGGGCTGCTCAATTTTAGCCCTCCTGCAGATGTTGGCCTACAGCTCCCATAATCCCTGGCTATTGGCCACTTAGCTGGGGATTATGGGAGCTGTTGTCCAAAAAACAGTTGGAGGGCCTAAATTGAGCAGGCCTGGTGTAGACAGTACTGAACTAAATGAACCGATGGCCTTACTCAATATAAGGCAGCTATCTATGTGAGATCAAGAGACAGCAGCAAGTGAAGGAGCCTTTCCCTCATTACTGAGATAACTGTGCAGTAAGAAACCCACTTCTGTATACAACTGCTGGTGGCAGTGGTACTCACAAAAGAGGTAACTTCAAAATGGCACCCGACAAAAAAAAATGGTGGTGGTAGTGGTGGTGGAAGTTCTGTATTAGGGACACCACTTACATCACACCATGAAAGGTTACGGAATGCCACTTTCGTGAATGAGCTACTCATGGGAAGAACAAGCAGGAGTAGGCATTGCCTAGTCTCAGCTTGGCACAAGGCTCAAGATTTCTCCACAGAGATCAAGAAAAGCTGCCCTTTTCCATTCAGAAGAAAATGGAAATACAAGGCTTGAACGAGAAAATAGGGGCTGCAAAATTCTCTCTTAATATTTTATCTCAGGGTGCAAGGACATTCCAATAACCAGAAGACCTCTCAGATACCTACTCATTGGGTGTACCCTTCTGGCCACAGAACTGCCCACGACTGTCTGTTGGATAGATCACCTTCCTGGGGTCTCCCTGTGTCCATGCTGAAGACGAGACAAGAAAGCCACAACTTTACTAGGTACTTCTCTCCACATCTTGCAGCTTCACTCAGTTTTCCAAGCAGCTGCCCTAACTAGTTATGTATCTTTCATTCACATTTGTATCTCACCCATCCTACAGAAGATCAGGATGTGCAAAAAGTGCCATTTTATCATCCCAACATGCTTGTGAGACAGGCTAAGCTGAGAGAGACTAACTTGCCCAAGACTATTCAATAATCTCCCCAACATATGAACCCAAACCTCCAAATTCAAGTCTGTATATATGACATCACACTACTCCTCTGTCAAGTCTCCCAAATTAGCATGCAAACATTCCCAAAATTAGAGGAGTTGCACACATCACCCCACACAACCTTGCCTTGCTGCATAATAGCTATATTATTATTATTCCTACATTTATATCCCGCACTTCCTCCAAGGAGCCCAGAGCGGTGTACTACATACTTGAGTTTCTCTTTCACAACAACCCTGTGAAGTAGGTTAGGCTGAGAGAGAAGTGACCGGCCCAGAGTCACCCAGCTAGTATCATGGCTGAATGGGGATTTGAACTCGGGTCTCCCCGGTCCTAGTCCAGCACTCTAACCACCTTATCTCTCAAGACTACAGCAATCACATTGTGTTACATACATTAATAATCATCCCCCCAAAGAGGGGAGGTGGTAGCAGCAGTGGCAACAAGAGATTAATAGGGCAGTTCCACAGGATTCCATGCATACATGTTTTATCTCACAGTAAACATGCGTTTCTCAGAGCCACAGTACTTTTCCTCTTTTTCCTAAAGAAAGCAAATATTTCAAAGGTTATGGAGCGGGGTGTGTGTGTGTGTGTGTGTGTGTGTGTGTGTGTGTGTGTGTGAGAGAGAGAGAGAGAGAGAGAGAGAGGCACAAGCCAAGGAGGGCACCTTTAAGAGGCTCCAGGGAGCGGAAGCCTTGCCCAGCCACCTCTCCTATCCTTCTTGGCCTCCAGTCACAGCTCCTGTATGCCCATCACATAACCAAGCTGCTGCTCCCATCAAGACACCAGAGATTCAGACGCCAAAGCCCAAAAGACCATCTGAGTACTGGACACCTTTCCCATACCACTGGTGCAGCAGGTGAAAGCAGTGAGAATAAGGTAGTAAGAGACCTTTTAAATAACTCCTCTGACTTCAGGTGGTTTTGTTGTTTTTAAAGATTCACACAGCCCTGTCGTGGTGCAGCACCTTCTTCTCCACCCTTACATTAAATATTCAGTCCTCAATAACATGGCTATTTCCTAAGCCAGATAAAGAAAGAAAGCCAAAGGATACATACCCACAACTCCCACGACAACATAGCCCACAATCGCAACCAGGAGCAAGATGCAGCAGATGATGTCTGTACAGCTCCTGAGAGAGGGAGGAAGGACAGGCACATTGGATGGGCTGCTTAATAGGCAATTCCTTCCCCACGCACTTACTGCTATTTATTCCCGGTTCGTGTCGCTATTCCAACAAAAGGGCACAATCAGCCAGAAGCATCTCCTGTGCAAGTCGCAGTGGAATTAGCAATAGCTACAGAAGAACTTCAGTCTGTTTTCATGCTGTTTTATTCTTACAATGTGTTATGCCTTTAATTGTGCACTGCTTTGGTCATACTAAAAATTGCTTACACTTGTAAGCAAATATAATGAAATAAAACAGAGCAAGCAAGTTTACACTTTGTTCCCATTCACTTCAATGGGGCCCACACAGGAGATGTTCTCAGTGACCTATTTCCAAATGGGTCCCTTGTTGGGAATCCTGCCTGGCTACAGCTACAGCTGTTCCAGAAAAGGAGAAACCTTCTAATGACAGTTCCTGAGAGTTTACCAGCTTTTGTTTAAAAAGAAGGGGAAGCCTCTAGCCTTCAAGGTCACGACAGGAGACCTGGTTATATACATTCCTAAAGACAAGGGTCACTAAGCTCTGAAACTGCACTCGCCATGCTGTTGTCAGATATAACTAATTCCTTTCAGAGCCAAGCTCAGGGGAAACTGGTTCCGCAGGTTGGATGCACCTGCTGGCTATGCACGGATTTGATTGGCTGGTGGATTTGATGTCATGATCCCTCCTTCCCTAGAGCAATTTAGCAACTTTTAAAAAGTGGAATGTTGAAACACACATACAATAAAATATACTAATCAATAAGAATAAATGAATGCACTAATTAGTATTTTCATGTATTCAGAAATCATCATGTAACCCTTGCAATAACTCTATAAGGCAAGTTAGTGTAATAGTATTTTCATCTTGCAGATGGAGGACACATCTTTCTGGCTTCCTAGTGCACCTTCCCAGCCAGCCCCACAGCTTCCAGTTCCAGTGAACATACCCCACAACCCAGCACTGGAGATGGCAGATACAGTGCAGGGAGGGCCACAGTGAGAGCGCCTCCCCCGCTCACCCCCATTGCACTGGGGTGCGTGTGTGCTACTGATTCATCAGAATCTGATGTTCCAGTGCACAGGCCTAGTATTTATTGAGTACTTGAAACTCTTTTAATAGATTTACACAGTTGCAAATATGTCAATGGCAAAATTATATAAGTGGTGGTGGTGATGATGATGATGATGATGATATGAATAAAATACACTTTTTGCAACAATACATAGACATCCAGTTGGGAATTCCTTTGGCAGCTGCTTGGAGGAAATAGAACTGGAAGAACCCATCCTGCTAGACCCAATCCAAAGACTCTGTGGAAGCTGAAGATGCCCAACCAAGTCTTCTGTGGATGTCCTGTCTCCAAGGAAGCGAGACCCAGGAAACTGTTTGGGCCTCCCAAGCGGAGACAAGAGCGTACCAGACCCCAAACAGCAGCTTCATTCAGATTTATCTCAGCATATAAGACTTCTAGCCTCAGAATTACCATGTTTATAAGTGTGCCCTTGTCAAAATCACTGCCTTTCAAGACTGGGGAGGTCAGGAACAAAAGACGACCACCCTTGGCAATAGACTGCCAAACATCACCATCCCACTGCAACATTAACCTGTAAGCCAACAGGCTGCTTTTACCTGTCATAAATCGGGCCTTTGAATGTTGGGTCATATTTCTGTGGTGTCCCTAGAAAAAAAGAAGGAAAAGAACATTCTGAGTTAGAGAGCTGTGCAGGGCAGGAACAGAGAAACAGGGTGATCTACTGACTTTATATACCTCACACCCACCAGGAAATTCTCTGCATCTGATGGATTTCTGCCTGTTGTGCAGCTTTAGAGGCCTGGATGAGATAAATTAGCCTTCTGCGTTGTTCTCAAAACAACACCTGGACATAGGGTGACCAGGTGTAAAGAAGGACAACAGGGTTGTACCAGTAATAGTTATGTAGAAAAGGAATCAGGAGGTGCAGCATCATACTTTAGATTTAGCGAGGGGAAAACTGCTGCTCCCAAAACTGCTACTTCTACACATTAGTCAGTGTCTAAGAACTTTACCCATTCTTGCCTCCCAGGGCACTTGTATGGTACTACCTCTTTCTTATCCTCAAAAATCCACCTCGTTTGTGAAGTTGGACACATCTGGAGTCCATCCTTTGTCCAAAGAAGCTCAGGGACCAGCCCCTGAAGCCTTTGACCTACCCCCTGCAACATAAAGCCTATCTAAACATGGTTAACAGTATTTGTTCACACTCATCCCTTGACCCCCTTACCTCATCTACTTCTCCCATTACTTCGATGTGGAAAGTAATGCTCTCCCCATCCCTGACCATGACTGTGGTCTAGTCCAGAAGCTGCCTGGAGTTAAGGCTCATTTCCCCATCCCCAACTACCAAAATGGATGCTTTAGTAACATATTTATTGCCATCTAGTCATCCTATGTGCAAAATTCCACCTCAAAGTGCACAGTTCCAAAGAAATTTGCATAAGAAACAGCTGGTAAAATACCTCAAGTCAAACAAAAACAAAAGCTCAGACTCACTCCTTCTCCTGTGTCTAAGCAAAAAGAAAAACGGTTTCTAGGCCTGGCTGCAGAAGTTATCCATTGATTGTGCCAGGCAGTTAATGGAATTTTTTCAGAGAAAGACGCATACTCACAGATCTCTCTCACTAGAAATATTCCAGGAAGAACAGTGCAAGGTCCCAAAGGACTCTTATCAGAGCCATGTTTGAGCCCAGACTTAGCCAAGATTCTTTCAAAGCCTGTTCTCACACTGGACTGTATTTGTTGTTCATTACTTAAAATGTATAGCTTGCCTCCTCCAAAAGGTTTAGGACAAGTAACGTCAGGTTGCTTACCTGTAACTTGGCTTCTTCAAGCAGTCATCTGTGCTCTTACACAAATGGGCTTTGCACCTGCGCAGAGACCTCATCAGAGTTATTCCAAGCTAAATTTCCTTCCCAATAGGCGGTAGCTTCTCCCCCTTTTGGTGACATCATGGCCTGCCTCCTTCAGTCTTTGAGTCCGACAACTAGGAGAACTAAGAGGGGAGGTTGGGTGGGCATGGAAGAGCACAGATCACTAGAAGAACCCAAGTTACAGGTAAGCATCTCGACGTTCTTCAATGTGGTCTCTGTGCTTTACACAAATGGGCGCATAGCAAGCTGCACCCATGCCCAGAGCTTACCTGGAGGTGGGAGTTCAGTCAATGAGTGATTGTAGAACTGCTGTACCAAAAGCTGCATCTCTGCTGGAGCACACATCTAGTGCATAGAGCTGACTGAAGGACTGAGGAGATGCCCAGGTTGCTGCTTGGCAGATGACATCAATCGGGACCACCGTGGAGTGAGCTCTTATGGGAGCAGGTAAGTCCTTCTTGGTAAGTTGATAGTATAAGGTTATAGTTTTGACTATCCATCTGGATATGGATTGGGCAGAAGCCTGGGCACCCTTGTTGGGTCTGAATGTGGAACCAAGAGAGACTGGGGAGAGCGTAGGGTAGAGGTGCAGTGAATATAAAAGGCGAGGGCCCAGCAGACTTCGAGTGCATGAAGATACCTTTGTGCATCATCTACAGGATTGGGAAAGAAGACTGGTAAGGTAAGTAGTTGAGATTGATGAAAAGAGGAGACGGCCTTGGGTAAGAAAGCCATGTCCAGACAGAGCACCACCTTGCCTGTGTGAAAGACAAGATAAGGAGAGCCCACTCACAGGGCTTGTATTTCACTCACCCATCTGGCAGATGTTACAGCTACTAGGAAGGCTACCTTGCAGGAGAGGAGTTCAAGAGAGATCATCTGCAAGTGTTCGAAGAGATGTTTCATGAGACAGCTAAGTACCAGAGCAATGTCCCAGGGTGGAGTCAGGGTAGAGGGGACTAAACCCTTGAGGAAATTCTTGATTACAAGGTCCTTGAAGAAAGATGTGGAGGAGGGCGGGGAGCGTGCCACTATAGCCACCAGGTAGACCATTAAGGAGGAAGGTTTGAGGCCTGTTTCTTTTAATGAAAGGAGGTAAGTACAAATGTGCTCAGCAGAGACCTCATTGGGGTTCATGTTTCTGAATTCGAGAAAGGTAAGCAAGTGTTTCCATTTATGTTGGTATGACTTTATATTAGCAGGTTTCTTGGCGACAAAGAGGACACATTGCAAGGATTGAGGAAAGTGGGTGATATCCACCATGCGGTGAAGTGGAATTTGTGCAGGTTGGGTGTAGAAGGTGACCTGACTGTTGGGTGAGTAGATGTGGGATCAGAGGCTGGCGAAAGTGGTTGCCCACTGAAAGGTGCAGGAGGTGGAGGAACCAGGGTCTCCTGGGCCACCATGGGGCGATCAGGATGCAGTTTACCTGGTCATGTTGAATCTTGTGCAGCACCCGAGGTAGAAGAGGGATGGGGGGGATAGGTATGCTGTCCGACCCACCCAGGTTGTGGCAAAGGCGTCACCTAGCGAGCAGGTTCCCTGACCTGTTCTGGAGAAGTAGAGTGTGCACTGGGCATTTAGATGGGACGTGAAGAGGTCTAATTCTGGGTGGAACCAACATAGAACCTCTGGGACCAGCTGCCACTCGTAAGAGTCCATTCACTGGCCATTCCTTGGATGTGTACAACTATAGGCATGATACTGTGGTCTACACACCAAGACCATAGGTTGAGAGACAGGTGAAGTAAACAGAGAGCCCATGCCACCTTGTCTGTTTAGGTAGGCCTTCACCATAGTGTTGTCTTTCTGTACAATCACTACTGAATGGTGTAGGAGTGGCGGGAAGCCCCTGAGGGTTTTGAAAATTCTAGATAATTTAAGTGGTGGGTACATTCTTCTGTATTCCAGAGGCCTTGAATGGAGAGATCTTGGGTGTGAGTCCCTCCGCTCTGAGGCGTCTGTGGTGAGGACATGATGTCATGATGTGGCTGCAGAGGATGAAATGGGGCACCCATGGAGAGGTTGGAGAGATCTGTCCACCAAATGAGTGACTGATCGACCATGGTAGGTACTGTGAGCCACCAAAATTGGGGGTCTGTGTGGGGGTGGAAGTTGTGCAGAAATCAGCTGTCGTAAACCCATCAGGCTAATCTAAAGCTATATATCAGCAGACAGAACGTGAAGTAGGCAAAGGGTCAAAAGGAAAATGTCAGAGCCAAGCAGTAAGCAATTTCCATACCAAAGCCAGTCTGAGTCGTTAAAATATCCAGTCGGTCAAACCAAGTCCAAGTCGAATTCCACAAATAGGGTACAAACAGTCTAGAGTCAAAGCACAGTCAAAACAAGCAGGAACACAGCTGGGAAGCTCACCAAAGCACAACACTGCTACCAGCAATGCGGCTGAGGCGAAGCCATCTTAAATAGGCTGATGCCATGTGCTTTCAAATCATGGGTCCCTGACTTAGCAGCTCTTCTTGTTAGTCGAGCTGTTCTGCACGTTCGTCTCCTTATCTCCTCCTGTCTCTTCGACTGACGCCTCTCTATAGCTGAGATCGGCTGCGCTTCCTCCACAGGATCTGTTGTACTAGAAGTGAGTTGGTCTCGCTTGCCTCTGCAACTTCTTGCCTTTGAGGTTGCTGCACTCCCTGCTCTGCTGACACACTGCCCATCTCCTCCTCCTCCTCGGAGTCCAATAGCATGCCCATGACACCAGCTTTGAAGGATTCTGGAACGAAGGTGGGCGTGTTGGAGAACATGTGTCATAAGGGGCATGTAAGTTAGCAGTTGCTGGATGACTCGGGCTCTGTGATGACAATGGAGGAGTACATGGGTCACCAGAGCTATAAGTGATTTGATTCTGCATTCTGGTAGATAGAGCATGGCCTGAGTTGAGTCAAACAGGAGGACTAGGAACTCTATGCACCGGGTAGGTACAAGTTTGGATTTTTCGTAGTTGATTTGGAGGCCTTGGTCACTCAGGAGGGTGATCATGGTGGTCATGGCATGGAGGACAGCTTGGGGTGTATCAGCCACCAAAAGCCAGTCTTCCACAGATGGAAGATCTGGATGCCCTGTCCCTGGAGAAAAGCCACCACTGGCACCATGTACTTTGTATGTACTCTCGGGCTGATGCTAGGCCTAAGGGAAGAGCTCTGAACTGGTAGGTGTTGTTCCCGATCTAGAAGTACAGAAAGCAATGGTGCTGAGGATGGATGGTGATATGGTAGTACGCATATTTGAGGAGACGAACCAAGGGTCCTTTTGTAGGAGGGTGAGGATAGTTGTGATGGTTATCATTCAGAAGCGTTTGTAGGTGATGAATCAGTTGAGTTTTCGTAGATCTAGAATGGGATGGAGGCCTCCATCGTGCTTGGGAATGGTGAAGTAATGGTGAAGTGGAACCCCTCTAATGAGGGATTGCGAACCAGTTCTATAGCCTGTTTGTTCAGCAGTGAAGCCACCTCCACCAGTAGGGGGGGTTGGTTTTGGTGGTGGTGGTTTTGGTGGTGAATGGTAGATTGAATGGGGGTATAGATCAAAATTCTAGTGCATACCCAATTCTTATGACTTTGAGGGCCCATGAGTCTGATGTGATGGGCCTCCCATGCTGAAAGGTAGGGAGACAGACGGGTGCCCCACTGGCGCTGGCCTGGGGAGTTACTGGTTTTTGGGAAAGGCGGCAGGTTGCCTGGGTTTGTTGAGTGGCATGTGCTGAGTGTGCTGAGCATGCTTTCCATAGGGTTGGAAGTTTGGACTGAGAAAGGAGCAGCCACCCTGGTGAAATTGGGTGGAAGAACTTTGAACTGGCATACAGGTCCATCGGATTGGCCTTTGTTGTCTAGGTGTGGACAGCTGGTAGCTCATGGAGCGAGTCGTGTTGCAAAGGCGCTGAGCCTTTTGCAGTATTTCATCCCTCTTTTCTCTAAATAGGGCATTCGAAGGGGAGGTCTTCAATATGGGAACTGAGCCTCATAAGCAAGGGCAGAAGAATGCAACCAAGCGTGGGACTGGACTGCTATTGAGGTGGCCATGACCTTTGCGGCACATTCTGCCAAATGTCTGGCGGAGTACAGCTCCTGCTCCCTGCACTGCCTCAAAGAAGGAGTTTTGGCCAGGTCCTTTTTATCTGGTGGTAGGTGATCAAAAAAAGGGGGCTAGGCACTTCCAGAGGAAATGATTATAGCAGGCATTATTAGTTGACTAAATCAAAGTGTAGAGCGGAGATGGAATAGAGGCGTCTGCCAAAAGTATCCAATTTCTTGCCCTCCCTATCTGAAGGAGTGGAGGTGGAGCGAGCCCTGGTCTTAGATATGGAAGACTCCACTACTACTGAGTCCGGCTTCATAGGTTGGGGTAGTGACGATGGCCATGCCCAGCAGGCCTTGACAATATCCATGATGGCCACATTTAAAGGAAGAGAAATAGGGGCTCTTGTATCCACTTTGATCAAGCCAAATAATGGGTCTGGTTCCACCTTACCCTGGTGGGTCAAGGGTATGTCCAAGCAAGTGGCCATGCGGGATATATATTCTGCATAGATCTTGTAGTCATCTGAAGGCGAACCTGGTTTTGAGTTGGTTGAGAGGTCGATGAGGGAAGAGGCTAAGGATGTGGCCTCAGAAATGGAGGACAGGGCATCACCATCTTCATCAGTTTCTTGACTTCAGGTGTCCTCAGTGCTTTGAGGGGGTTGAGCGTCCAGCACATCCGGAGATAGGAAGGAAAAGGAGTAACAAAGTGCTTTTTTTAATAGCTGAGAGCAACTCACAATCAAAGTTTTTTCTTTTTTCTATCAGTGGACGAAAAAAGACTGAAGGAGGGAGGCCATGATGTCACTGGAAGGGTGAGGAGCTACTGCCTATTGGGAAGGAAATTAGCTTGGAATAAATCCATCAAGGTTTCTGCAGAGGTGCAAAGTCCATTCATCCCCTGCTAACTGGGCAAAGAGGCACCTTTTACCATGGTGATTCTCTTTATTTAGCAGGGGAAGAGTAACTGGCCCCATCCACCCCCGGCACAGTACTTCCAGTGACTGTTGCTGGTGTGTGTCTTATGTTTCTTTTTAGAATGTGAGCCCTTTGGGGACAGGGAGCCATCTTATTTGTTTGTTATTTCTCTTTGTAAACTGCCCTGAGCCATTTTTGGAAGGGCGGTATAGAAATTGAATTATTATTATTATTATTATTATTATTATTAAAGCACAGAGACCACGTCGAAGAACAAATTAAGTTCTAGTAAGGAACAAGGTGCCTTTGAGTATGTGCAGAGTGAATACCCTCACCCATTAGCAAACACAACGACCCCTCACATAGCTGGGATTTAGCATTTCAAAGGGCATGATTTCTAGTGCTAATCCAAATATTCTTTGCATTAGAAGTTAATCACTGCACCTTGTTAAACTTTCCCAGCCAACAGTCACTCCGTTCATCAGCAGGCTACCAAACCTTTCCCTCACCAAACAAGCTCTCTTTGGCCCAGTGGCAGCCAACCAAAATAGTTTTATTGTTTCCTTTTCCCTAAAGGTAAAGTGTGCCGTAAAGTCTATTTCGACTCCTGGCACCCACAGAGCCCTGTGGTTTTCTTTGGTAGAATGCAGGAGGGGTTTACCACTGTCTCCTCCCGCACAGTATGAGATGATGCCTTTCAGCATCTTCCTATATCGCTGCTGCCCAATATAGTACCAGCGGGGATTCGAACCGGCAACCTTCTGCTTGTTAGTCAAGCATTTCCCCGCTGTGCCACTTAATGTGGCTTTCCCCTAGCATCTGTTAAAAAGCTCAGGAATCACAGGAAGCTGGGTGATAAGCTCATGAAGAGCATCTGCAGGAAAGCCCTGAAAGCAAAGCCTCCTCAGCTACTTGGAGAAACGGGCTGGCTGGGTGATGGGTGAGCCTTTTGTTTCACCACACCAATTTTCCACGGAAAAAGACCACTTCTAAAAATGTTTTGTTTTATCCAATTAATTAGTAAGACAATGAATGAATGGACACATTAGTAGTCAAGTTGCCAGCTTCAAAAGTTGTAACTCATTCTCTCTTAGTGACTGTTATGAGGGGGCTCTGCTCCAGGTGCCGACAATGAGGGAGGCTCGGCTGTCATGCACGCGGGACAGGGCCTTCTCTGTTGCTGCCCCCAGACTCTGGAATGTTCTCCTGGTGGCTATTTGCTCCTCCATCACAGCTTTTAGAAAGCATGCCAAATCTTGGCTTTTTACCCAGGCTTTTATATGATTGTCTCTGCTGCTGCTCTTTGTACTTTGTAAATTTAAATCAGATGTCTCATATTTTTATCTTAATATTTTAACTGTATCATTTTTATAATCTTGTTTTTAAATTTTGCTGTATAGAGTGCTGGACTAGGACTGGGGAGACCTGAGTTCAAATCCCCATTCAGCCATGAAACTAGTTGGGTGACTCTGGGCCAGTCACTTCTCTCTCAGCCTAACCTACTTCACAGGGTTGTTGTGAAAGAGAAACTCAAGTATGTGTACATACTTGGAGGAACTCTGGGCTCCTTGGAGGAAGAGTGGGATATAAATGTAGTAATAATAATAATAATAATAATAATAATAAATTCAAAGGAAGTATACATGAACAAAACACACATACACACATTATCTCAGTGGACATGGCAAAATTAGTATGGTAACCACTCTCAGTGCCCTCATTTCCCCCTCTTAAAATTTCAGGAGTGTAAGAAAGTATGTGCTAAACACATATTTCCCTATTTTGTTTAAATTTTAAGGGGAAATAGGAATTTACAAATATTGCAACAACGTTAAATAGTCCCCAAACAGAGTTTTGAATGTGTCTGAACATAACAGTTAACCCTACCGAATTCAGTAGGACTTTACTAGGATTACTCTGCCCACGTACTTCATTTATTTTTTTCCTAACAGAATATTTCAGTTCAAATACTTTTGGCTACTGGAAACAGCATGCAAAATCAACATGACATACTTTTTAATAGATTTAGCAAGCTTAACTTATATCTAGTGAACAAATCAGACCTGAAGCGATTTTCATGTAAACCGCCCAGTGCTACTTTAGGAAATACTTTATACTTTAGGAATATAAATTGAATAAATAAGTAAATAGATACATTTAGGGCACTGGCAATTTTTCCAATTCAAAATTTTCTGAAAAGCCCACTTCACTAGCCACATCACAGAACCACCCTGGTAGGAGGGCCAAGAACAGGCCTTCTTTGTCACTAGCGTTCTTGCTTTCCCTTTGCAAGGGCCTCACTGTCTTGTCTACAAATAGAGATGGATTCTTGCCAGCCTAATTTTACTCCCTCTGAAACAGCATCCTTTCCTCCTCCACCACCACCACCACCACCACCCTTGTCTCAAGGGAAGGGAAAATTCTGAGCAAAGTCAAGTTCATCACTCGAAGTTCATAACTCAGAAATCAGTTAAGCTGGATGTCATTTTGCATGCTCAAGGAGTATCACACATCTTTGGCATCTTTTAAAAAGGAGGCATTCAGATTATTAAACAGCAAGCAACTCCTACAAATGGCTGGTGGTGGCAGTTAACAGCTACAGTGCAGATCCTGAGTTGGGCAAATGCAAAGAACGGCCTTTGCTAAGAAGGGGTTGCTTGTAGGTAAACACTGGGGGGGGAACACAACACCAGCACCTTGAGAGAGGAGGTGAGGCTCATAGACTAGAATGCAGTCTATGATCCCCTCTGCCTCCCTCAAGGTGCTGGTGTTGTGTTTCTCCCAGTGCTGTTTTTTGCATTTCCAGGATAAAGGCGCTTCAAAAGAGCGGAAACACTGAACAATCGTGAGAAAAAGGCCAGGGTATAGCTCTGAGGACTAGAGCCACCAACCTCTTACAAAAAGCAATTTGTTTTCTCTGATCCTAGATTTCAAACAAAAACCCAATATGTGGAATTTCCGTTGCTCTCGCTATAATGCACCTAAAAGAAATCCAGCTCTCAGCCAGTGAAGGGGAGATTGGGGGACCTGAGCTACCTTCCTTCTGAGGGATCTGTGACATAGAGACTGGGGAGAGGGAAAAAGGATCCATTCATGAACTTTCTGTGGAATTACTACTGAGGGCCAACTAGTCATTACAGTTGCACAAGAAAATTGATTTGCACTGATAAATACCCCTATTGTCACATTGCTGCAAGACCCCGGGAACTGGAAGGGTTGGCAGGCAGCAGTGGGCAGCGGAGAAGGGCGGGCCAAGGAGGGAGGCAGGTGGTGGATTGCAGCAGGCAGCAGCAGCTGGCTGGCCGGGGGGGGGGGGGGCGGTGCAAATGAGGCAGGCGGCAGTTGCTGTTCCTTGGAACACGAGTAGCCGAGCTCTGCTCCTGACTGGTTGACATCCTGACTAATGCTGTGTAGACCAGAAGCATGTCGCTGAGGGTCAAGCAACGTATTTCCAGTCTAACAGAGCATTCCCAGAGGGCAATAAAGCTCCAAAATGTATTCACACTCTTGCACAAGAGCATCTGCACTGTGGAAGCATGGCAGACCAATGCAGGGGCTAGTGCTTCACTGCACACACAATTTGTTAGTCAGAATGTCAGCCACTGATTTGATTAAGTAGCGATAAATAAAGCACATTTGCCTTTCAACTGCTGAAAACTGATTCACACAAGCAGGAATCAAGCAAGGGAGTCAGTATTTTCATGGCTTCCTCACTTAATTCTTTATACCATGCCTGCACACTAATCCAAAATTCAGGAAGACACACTGTTGAGAACGTAAAGCAAAGAGTTGCTCAGGCTTCTTTGAGGCATGGGGAGGTAAACGGGGGACAGGAGCTGAAAACCACCAGACTCCTTCACTGCTCACAGAACCAAGGACAGGCACAGCAATGGCACTTCTTTGCTCACTCGCTAGACGAGCTCTCACAAGTCTCTCTCGAGAGGGAACTCTCCTCTGGCCCATCAGCCAAAGAAGTGCCACTACTGTGCCTTGGCTTTGTGAGTGGCAGAGGAGCCAAACAGTTGTTGGCTTCTGTCTCCATCTGTCTCCCATAATCCCTGTCTCCACAACTTGGATATGTTGGGCAAGGACCCTGCCCTCCCAATAGCTCTCTCCTGAGTTGTTGGGACCCTCTTAGGCTCCCAGGCCTTTAGGTACTATTGCAGCGCTCTTTTTCACTCCATCCTCTCTTTACTGGGCATGGGAAAGTATTAGCAACCTGCCTCTGTGTGACTTGCTTTGGAAGCTCTTGGGTGAAACCTGTGGGTTTACCTGCCAGATCAGGGCATGATTTAGTAAATGGGGTGTGTGTGTGTGACTGATTAAGTGCTGTCAAGTTGGTGTCGACTCTTAGCGACCACATAGATAGATAGATTCTCTCCAGGATGATCTGTCTTCAACTTGGCCTTTAAGGTCTCTCAGTGGTGCATTCATTGCTGTCGTAATTGATTCCATCCACCTTACTGCTGGTTGTCCTCTTCTTCTCTTTCCTTCAATTTTTCCCAGCATTATGGACTTCTCAAAGGAGCTGGGTTTTTGCATAATGTGTCCGAAGTAGGATAGTTTGAGCCGGGTCATTTGCGCCTTGAGTGAAAATACTGGATTCATTTGTTCTATGATCCATACTCTATTCCCCAGAACCATAATAATGCTACCCTAACGATTTAAGATATAGAGTAAGTTCTTGGATGTGTATTCCACAGCTTTTGTCTTTTAGTCTGTCCTGGGGCTTGCTAGTCAGTTCAGGGAAATAAGGGTGGGTGGGAAGCACCATTAAGTGTTCCCATAAAGTGTTCGCTTTAATTTTTTCCATTTGTGTGCAGAATGAGTTTTGTTTTGGGCGGCAGTATCAAGACAATGTGTGCACACGTTTATTCAGAGGGGGACCTTCCTGATTCAGCCTGAGCGGGATTAACTGAGCGGACATAAAAGAGAGTGTGTGAGCACGCACACACGCAGACCTTAGAGCAGGCATCCCCGGCCTTCCAGAGGTTGCTGAACTACAACTTCCAGCATACCCAGTCACGGATGCTGGGAGTTGTAGTTCAGCAACACCTGGAGGGATGCAGTTTGGGGATGCCTGCCTTAGAGGGAGCACACTGCCCACAAGCCAACAGCTAGTCCTCTTCCCCACCCCCGTAATGGTGCCATTCATACCCTTCTAACTTGCCCCATCTTTTCGAAGGCATTTGAACAAAGCACGAGGGCAATGCCTGAAAGTACCTAGACGCGCGTCGGGGGTGTCCGCAGTTGGAAAAGAGAGCAAGGGCTTTTCTTGCACCCTCCCCGCCTCTTGCTTTGCTTTGTTTTGATATTAATCTTCTTTGGCAGCTGATCTAATTTCGTCCCTTTCCTTTCCCAGTGATTAAACTGACGCAAAATAACACACGCGTTTTGCACAACAAACTTCCAGAGCAGGGCAGAACTGAACTGGCAGGAGCACCAGGACTTGGCGCTGCCCGTGCTTTCGGCTCCTCAGCAAGAAGCTGCCACTGTGCCGAGCTGCCGTTCGCCAGAAGGCCGCCAGACCCAACGCTAAGTGAAGCCTTGCTCCGCCTCGGAGATCTGCCGCTTCTCTCCCCTCCGATCCTGCCGAAGCCCCGCGCCCCGCCCAAGACCAACTGCTGCCCAGCGCGGACCAGCAGAGCCCCTGCCGCTGGGCTCTGCTCCCTTACCGTGCTTGCCGTAGTAGTTCTCTTCCTTCGCCATCCGAGCTAAGTTTGCCCCCTCCTCCTCCTCCTCCTCGCTTTCGACCCTTTTCTCTCTCCCTCTCTTGCCTTCCTACTCTTTCTCTCCTCCCTCCTTCCTCGGTCAGCTGCTGATCAGCCACCCAATGAGGCGCCTCGGGTTGCTTCTCCCTCGGGGGCCGAACTGGCCAAACCTGTAAGAGACATTCGGCAGAGAAACGAAAGGCGGGGACTGAGAGAGGCCTGGAGGACGCTCTGCGTTTCTGAGAAGAGCCTCGGCGGCGATTTCTGTCCATGATTAGAGAAGCAGCAGGCGCAGCCGCCCATTGATCAAAGCCGCCTTTGGTCTTCTGAAACAAAACTTCCAGCCTTTTGCAAAGAAGAGGCTTTGCACGTGGGCTCCCCTTAGCGAGACGCAATCCAAAAGCTACAGGCTTGCTCTTTCTGGGTAAGACAAAAAGAACGGCTCCTAACTCTCTCAGTGGATTTGGGCTTGGAACTAGGGTGACCCAAGCTCACATGCCTTTTCCTTCGTAAAGCTCCGGGGGTGATCTTAGACCACACACTAAATTAGTCGTGATTATCCCACTGAAAATCAGGAGAGAGTGAAGTTAGGCATGACAGAACTGAATATTGGGATGTGACTACAACACAGGCCTGGGCATTTTTCTTGCCCGTGTGCACACATAATTCGTTACCTAGAGTAGCATTCCATTCCATTCAGAAGTGGGAGAAAAGCAGAACGGAGAATTGGACAGCACTATTGTAGAAGAGTGTTACGATCATTGATGAGGAGGACTATGGGGATTAGCAGTGGAGTCTGCAGGAAGCATTTTTAGCAGGGGAAGGAAAAATGGGCATGTTTCATTAGGGTCTGGCCCTTTGTTCAGCCCAAAGACTAATTTAACTTTCATGTCAACTTCCCTCAAAAAGCCATTTTGACTGGTGCTGTTCAATGTGGATATCTTGTCTCTCATCAGTCTATGGAAAATCAGGTGATCTCTGTGTGTTTCCATATGCCTGGAAAGGCTCAGAGACCTGGCTGCATCTTTTTCCTGCTAGATGCTGCTAACTTCTTCCCTATAAAGAAAACATCCAGCTTTTCTGTGTAGTTGGTCATCAGAGGTTGACCAACAGCAACTCTTGTTTCCAGAATGTTATTTCTGTGTAAGTTTAGCTTCGTTAGCTGATACCATGCTGCATGGCTCCCAGAATTGTGCAGGGTTCACCAAGATGCACACTCTTGTTTTCTGAACTGAGCCTCCTGTCTTAACACCAGACAGGAAAAAAGGTACCTCGCTTTTGCATTTTAACCATTTTGTCTTGTTTGCCTTTAAACTGTTCTGCTCTTTACGTTTACTTAAATAAATTAGATACTGATTGTTTTAACTTTGATCTGGGCTGGAAACTTGCTCAGTTCTGACTTCCCATGTTGCCCGCTCTGGCTTACACACTCTTTAATATATTTTAAGGCATTTTGCTACGATTGGAGTTGATGAAGGAAAATTCTACTATCCCCTTTCACTCAGTTGTGTCACCTACATAAGCCCTAAAGGTTACAGGTTTCTGCACCCTGCTGTTACAAGGGCCCCTTTTCTTGGAAACAATACTCTACCCCACCTGAGTAGAGATAAACACCCGTTGACAATAGCTTGCCCTGCCTGACTAGAACAGGGAAAATTTTTAAGTTAGTTTTGTCTCATAGGAGATTGGTGGCAGCTCTACTGGAGGACTCTGAACTAACTTGGGGGGAGGTCCAGGACAGGAAATCCTCTCCCCAGTTCACCACACCCTCTACGAAGTGAACTTGGTTGAGTTTCTATCCGTTACAGCCTGTATTAACTATGACTAAGAATCACTTATCTTTTTAAAAGAGCAGGGCATGAGGGGAGGAAGCCTTAATAAGCTTACCTCCCCCGCAGACAATCCCTGATCAGGGTCTGAGTGAGGAGATCGCGCACCCAGACATGCAGCCACCTCCTCTGGCAGAGGGAGAGATGCATTGCCCCAGCCCCCAGAACTCCCATAATGCACCACGCAAGTTCCTTCCAGCACTGGCCGGGAGGCTGCTGCTGTGTTGGAGCCGTGTGGCACTGACACACAATCATTTAGCCCAGGTTAAGGGCACACTCAGGCCCTTAATGCTGACTAAGCAGCGGGTCTTTCTGGCGGGTTTGCCACCACACTGCCGCTGGAAGCCACACAGCTCCCCGCAGTTCTTACAATCCTGTATTATGATTTGACCAGGACTGCCTAGAAATTCCAGATTCTCACAATCAGCTCTGCAGGGCTCAGCAATCATTCATGGCGAACTCTTTAACCAGCAGCACAGTGATTGTGTGAATGAAGCCTATCTTTTAGGCTTTATCTTTATCTTGACTTCTTAGGGGGTGGCTTTTAGTGATACTATGTCCAAAATTTGCTGCTCCTTAAATTGGAGCTGGAGACATACCACCCCACTTTATGGTAAACTTACCAGTGTGGTTTGGTTCCAAAAACATGTAATGGCCTTTCAACACCAGGTAAACAGTACTTGCATAAAATGAACTAAAACCAACAAGCCATCATTTTCATTCCCATGATCCTAATTAGCAGAGGTACAGAAATGTTGGCATCGTTCACCAGCTGGACAAATATTTTACTAGTCAAACGATTCCTCGAGTTATGGTGGTACACTTGCTATTGGGAAGAAGCTACATCAGCCTGCCACAATGTATAAACGCACACAGTGATTATTATATATGCATGATACACAAGCATAATTGATGGAGACATATCCACAGGATGAACGCATTATGAAATAAGACACATTTACAACGCAGAATATAGGAACAGGGCAGCCTCAAGTGACATCAGCAGGTCAACTGCAGTATCAAGAAGCCACTCCAATATCTTACCCTGCACACCACTGCTTTCACAGCCTCCTTTGTGCTCTGCCATTAGAAAGCACTTGTGATTGCAAATTGGTTTACAAACACAGACAAGGCATGCCCTACCCTGCTGGCATACAGAGAGATTGTGGAGGTTGCTAAATTTATCAAGAAACTCTCTTTTTAGCCTACTTTCCAGTAGGCTCATGAGATCACCCGACACTCTGTGCGTGCGTGCGTGCGTGCGTGCGTCCATCCGGATGTGTGTCCCTGCCCCACCACTTCACAACACCTGGACCAATATGAACCAAATCGGGAACAGCTGTAGGGACACATAGGGAACCTCAATGGTGTAGTTTGTGATGATGTCATCCACCCCAATCCAAGATGGTGGATGTGTAAACTTTTGAGGTATAAGCAGGCTAACTTGTGAACTGCCTAACCGATTTGAACCAAATTTGATACAACTGTAGGGACACATAGGGATTCCCAAATGGCATGGTGTGTGATGATGTCATCCACTTCAATTCATGATGGCAGCTGCATTAACATCTGAGGTGCAAGCAGACTAATTTGTGGACTGTTGAACCAATTTAAACCAAATTAGGAGCATTGCATTGAGTGACACACAGGGACACCTCAGTGGTGTAGTTTGTGATGATGTCATCCACACCGATTCAAGATGGCAGACAGATGAACATTTGAGGTACAAGAGATCTAACTTGTGGACCTCGATCTGAACCAGTTGTAGAGACAGTGAAAGAACAGTCAGCTGATTAGTTCTTACTAGAACAACTTGTTGTAATATTTATTTTACAACTACAAAATGCATCACCAAAGAAACCAGAAAGCAAGAAACTATAATAATAACACTTAAGTAAATGCCATATATCCAGTTAGTGCAATGCAGCCTAAGGGATTTCACCAAAGATAGAAATTAATTAGGGTTTCAATACAATACATTCAGGGCGTGGAGACTTAAAAAAAATAAAGAGGATTTCCTAAGGAATCTTAATTATACACTCCCATCATAATTTCATTATCATCTGATCATAACTTTAGAGAAATAATATTTTTATAGGCATTTGTTAAAGCAAAGCTGCTAAAACAAATCTGCTCTCCCACTCTGATGTCAGATGCAGGGAGCGTGGCCACTTCCTAGGAGAGGGTCCGTTTGGATCCTCCGCCCATCCTCCCCAGTCAGCGTTTCATTGAAACGCTGACTGGCTGTTTGGGATTTTTTGCCCAGCCAGCATTTCAGTGAAACACTGGCTGGGAGGAGAGGGGCATGCCATTCACCCCCAGCTGGTGAGCATTACGTTTGCCGGCAGGGTGCAGGAGGGGACAAGAGGGTGCCCGGGCTGAGGGGGAGGGGGTGCCTTGGCAGCTCCTCCCCCCAGACCCTGGCGGCTGGGGGACAGTCCTCCTCCCTTGCTCAATGGTCGCTACCTTCCTGCCTACCCAGGATTGGGAGCTGTGTGCTCTAAATGTTTGATTGTGTGGCAGCAAACAAAGGAGAAAGGGGAAAGTACTTCTGTGGAATCAAGGTAGGAGGAGAAACTGGGTATGACCTACTCAACTTTCATGCCCAGCATTTGACAAAGGAAGGAGGAAAAGCTGCCCTACCCAGCTTTTTTATCCTACCTTGATTCCACACCGAGGTGATTCCACCTAGTCAGTTGTTTACTCCCACACAACCAAAAATTGGGAGCACACAGAGCTCCCAAAGCTGAGTAGGACACTTGTACTACCTAGTTTTCAGTTCTGTGAATGATCTCAATACTGCTACATGTGCATGTGCTACATGTAGCATGTGGATGCTACATGTATCAGAGCTGCTACATGTTCATGTGGATGAAAGTCCAACAATTATCCACTTTTTAATCCATCCCCACAACCACCTCCTGTGGCACAGAAAGAGCTTCTGTTCTGCAGGCAGTCTGGCAAAGGTCAATTTGATATTGACTGGTTGACTGGGATGAGGGTACCCACAGCTGCAGAAGATGGTTTCAGGATTATGTTTCCACAAATAAACTCTTCCCAATCCTTAAATAACCTTTCACGTCTCTTGTGGAGGAACAGCCCTCTATTCCTCCTAACCTTTTTACCTCTACCACCAAGTGGACTTTTGGTATGGCTGGGTCCACTACAACAGCCCTTCACATTTACCAAAAATAAAAATAAAATCCTCAGTATTGTGGAAAGGCTTATAAGCATGGAGTGGAGACAATCAACTGGGTATGACCTACCCAACTTTCATGCCCAACATTTGACCAAGGTAGGAGAAAAAGCTGCCCTACCCAGCTTTTTTATCCTTCCTTGATTCCTTCTAATTTGTTTATAACAAGAAAGTTTACTTTTAGAAAAACTGATTAAATTAAAACATTACTTTTGCAACAAAAAATACAAATTCAGAACAGTTATTAACAGAGCAGGTCAGGGGAAAATAAAAATTGGAAAAATGCAATCACTACTTGGTGCTATACTGGTCCCTGCTCAGAGTCCTCTGTGCTTTTTCTTCTTATCTGCTTGCTGGCTGAGTAGTCTCCTGTAATTTGTAATTCCAGCCTGGCTCTTCTTTTTCTAATGATTTCAGCTTGGCTTCTCTTATTGTTGACTGCTCACTCTCTGCTTTCCTGGACTCACTCTTGCAGACTTCCAGACTCTCTTCCTTCTTCTGCAACCTCCAGCTCTGACTTGCTCCAGCAGACTCTCTTGACTTCTCAGTCCTCCCTCTCCAAAGCTCTTGAAACCCTCTTAGCCGGCATGCGTGTCCTGGATTTGGTGGCGGAACTCTCGCGACACATTGTGAGAGTTCCCGGCATTGGGTGAGAGTTGTGGGCAAGAGAAAATGGCAGCAGGCCGCAAAATGGCCTGAGGAGGCAGCCTCAGGTGGCCGCTGGGAGGTGGGGGCAGCGGGACGGCCTGGCCGTCCCAAGGAAGAAGGAGGCAGCGGCGGCAGTGGCAGCCCGGCCTGGCCACCAGGAGCAGGAGGCAGCGGCAGGATGGCCAGGCACAGGCAAGGGGAGAGGAGGCACTGGCGAGAGGGCAAGGGGGCGGGGAAGCAAGTGGGGCAGTCTGGGGCGGGAGGAAAACGGGCGGCAGGACTCCCCAGTTTGCCACCCGGGAGGAGGAATGGTGGCGGTGGGGCCCTTTTCGGCTCTCTGCCACCTGGTAAGGAGGACCTGGCTGTGGCGGCGGTAAGGTCTGGCTGGAAGTTGCTGTGGGGTGCAGGTGGGGGTGCGAGGCAGGGAGGAGAGGAAAGGAAGGGGAGGGAGGGCAAGAGAGAGGGGGAGAGGAGGGGGCAAGAGGGGGGGAGGGGCAGGAGGAAGGGGGCGAGAGAGTGGGGCAGGAGGGAGGGGGAGTGGGGCGGAGGGAGAGAGGGCAAGAGAGCATGGGGAAGGAGTGGGGGGAACAGCCGGCTCCAAAGAGCACGCATATGCTCTGTGCGGATCAGCTAGTAGAATCCTATTAATAATGCAGTTTTGGGAATATAATATAATTTATAATTCATTCATAATACAAGGGCTATTTACAAAAAGAAGTTTGGGAATATTAACAACAATACATTTACATAAACCCAAGCAGTCTAGGCCTCGTTCCTTCACACCTCTCATCATTTTTTATCCTTAGTGCAAATGCAGAGAGGAGACATGCAGAAAAGAAGGGGCAAGGCAGGTCAAGTTGCAGCTGTTTAGCTACTGAAAGAGGAAGTTATTCTGCTATTATTTTTTAAATGTTATTGTGAAAGGACCCAGAAACCAGAAATTCCCTGTCCTGCTTCAGGAGGGAGCTTCAGAGGATGTTTATCAGCAGCACAGAGTACTAATCAGTAGCTGCAGACAGGAACTGTGGAGAACTGCTTCTGATTGGGGACATCTTCAGATTACCTGCTGTCTATATTGACTTACAGCTCAGTCTTCTGATACAGGGTTTCTTAACCTTGGGCCCCCAGACGTTGTTGGACTACAACTGCCATCATCCACAGACATGGATGATGCCGAAACCATTTTTCTAAGCCTTTTCTGAGCTTCCCTGGTCAAGTTACTTTTTCCCACTGTATCCAGGGAACCCCTCAAGTTCACTTCCTCCACTCTTTGCACTGCATACTCAGTCCTTTCCTGCTATTGCAGAACCCCTACTGGTCCTGAGCCTTTAACAGAACCTTGGTCTGAACACATTAGGAGATCATGCTAATCTCCATACTGATAAAAGCTTAATTTATGATTTTTGAAAATCTAATGGCTGTTAAAGGCCTAAGAGCAGGCTAAGGCATTTTTATCTGGTCAGTTGGCAACCCATATCCATTCAACTTCCAGTCTCCTCCACCTCCCAGTCACCAACCCTTTCCTTCTTGGAGCCAATGGGGCAGAAGCAATTGCTCAAAGAGTGCCAGCAGCAAATGCAAGGCCTCTGCTCCACCCTGCCCTTGCCAGGCTATTTTTAGAAAGAACAGTTGGTTTCCCATCTGCCCCACCCTGTAGGCTGCCCCAGAAGTCAACTGAGTGTTGTGCTGGGGCTGATGGCAACATCCACTGTCAACAGATTCATACATCTTTTATTGCTTATAAAATGCTGGTCTGTGGATGTCAATTATTTAGAATGTTAGAACATTCACTATGGAGAACATACATTGAAATGCCCAGGGTGTCCTGAACTGTATTGCAATGCATCTAGTACACCCATGATTCCTGTGGCTATGTGCTGATGAATGCAGCGAACTTCCTCTAGTTGTAGCTCTGGATTAGACCACAAAACAACCTCCATTACAGCTTCACAAATTTTGTTTGCAATGTTATTGTTTCAAAAGGGGGGGGGAGTCTGCCTAAGCAAGGGGTCCTCAGAATGAGTCCTCAGGAGTTGTTAGACTTTAGTCATTGTGGCTGGGGCTGATGGGAGTAGTAATCCCATCAGATCCCCTGCTAAGTGGGCAAAGAGGCACCTTTTACCGTGGTGATTCTCCTTATTTAGCAGGGGGAGAGTAACTGACCCTATTCACTCCCAGCACAGTACTTCCAGTGACTGTTGCTGGTGTGTGTCTTAAGTTTCTTTTTAGAATGTGAGCCCTTTGGGGACAGGGAGCCATTTATTTGCTTGTTATTTCTTTTTGTAAACTGCCGTGAGCCATTTTTGGAAGGGTGGTATAGAAATTGATTTATTATTATTATTATTATTATTATTATTATTATTATTATTATTATTACAATCCCAAAAGAAGACTGGAGGGGGTAAAGTAAGAGGCTTGCTTTGCCATCTTCTTTCCCTGACCTGGACTGGGAGATTTATTGCAGCCTCCCACCCCAGAAGATCAGCTCTGTCCAGCTTTTGTTCTGCTGCCTTCGTTAGCATCATTAACAATCCTTTCCTGATTGCCTGATAATCTGCACCTGCGGGCATTAATTACATTACATCAGCCCTGTCTTGGGAGTTTCTCATGAGAGGAGAGACTCTGGGTTTTGGGGGCTTATAAGGAAGGAGGGTGTGCCAGAGGCATGGCCGGCAGCGCATCCAACCTGCAGGTGGCCACCAAAGAGGGCTGGGCCTTTGGTGTGGGACTGAGGGCTGGGGCAAAGCATGTTCTATCGTGGCTGTATAAGAAGCTGAAGCTGTTGTTGAGAAAGCTTCTATTGGTCTTGGGCAGTGGTGCACCTAGGTGATTTTGGTGCCCAGATGTGAAGGCTTTGGAGGCCCCCCACCACCACCACCACGAGCCCCCTCTCTGCTGCAAGCCCCCCCTTAAAATGTTTTAAAAGAAAAAAGAGGAGAAAACTGCATGGGGGGGCCCTCTAAATATCCTGGAGGGCCTCCCTAGAAGCCTGCGGCTGCCCTATCACCCTGAAATTACTAGCATGGCTGCGAAATGGAGGAGTTTACGGTGCCAAAGATATGTGGTCGAGATCCCCAGCACTGTCACAGCAGACATGAAGCTGGCTGTGAGAGACAGTGCTACTGGCCCACAACTCTGGCAAGAGAAGGACGTCACTTGCTATTCAGGACTGTATTCCCACTGCCAGAAGAGCTGGGGAAGGCAGAGCGAGGGAATGCATTATTGAGAGATCCAAGATTTTGCAAGAGGAGTGAGAGCTTTTTCTGGCATACTTGGACACAGCCGGCTCCCAGTCCACAAGACAAAGACAGACAAGATGGTGGTGGTTTGACTCATTCATTCATTCATTAGATTTCTATACCGCCCTTCCAAAAATGGCTCAGGGCGGTTTACACAGAGAAATAACAAACAAATAAGATGGATTCCTGTCCCCAAAGGGCTCACAATCTAAAAAGGACTCTTGCCCTTAGCTTGGCAAAAAGGAGGATCAAAATAGCAATAGCAATAGCACTTACATTTATATACCGCTCTATAGCCGGAGTTCTCTAAGCGGTTTACAATGATGTAGCATATTGCCCTCAAAATTCTGGGTACAAAAGATGAGAAGGGGGAAAGGGGGAGAGTAAATGGGAGATACCAATTTTTCCTGGATGGCTCAGGAATTCATAGTTGTCATGACAACTATGGACCTATCCCAGGTGTTCTCAGGACCAATGCATGTTGCTGGTTACACATGTGATCTGATCTTTTACTTTGTTCAAGTTGAGGTCTCCTGTGTTTCTCCCAGTTGTCATGGGCGGATTACCATCTGGTTAAGGCTGGAAGTCCAGAGTTGCCAGAACCTAAGGGGTAGACTCGTGGGTCAAATGGGCCGTAAGCCAGAATTTGGCTTTTTAAAAGCCAAATCTGGCCACCTAGCATCCCACCTCCGCAGGGCTGAGAAGCCTATTTGGATGGTCTACCCAAGAAGGTTATTGGATCCAATAGGATTCCCAGAAGCCTTCAAATGATTTAGTGTTAGATGACCCCCAGATGACCCCTAAGAGACAATATATATTAAAAGAACTACACTGGCTATCAATGAGGAGATTCTCACAATCGGCCAAAAGTGGGCTAAAGGAGCCTAGCCCGCTTTTGGGTGAGCGTGAGAACCACCGGGCTCGCAGGCGAGCCCAGTGTCCTCAAGGTGGGCAACCCGCTTGGGTAGCCCTCCCCTTAGACGAGGTTAGCGGAATGAGAGCTCCGCTAACCCCATCTCTTTGATTGTGTATTGCTGTGCTGTGGCTCCGCATGAGGAGACCCCTGCCGGGAGGCTGAAACAAGCCTCCCCACCCTGGGGGTCTCTCCAGGAAGCCCCTCGTGCTTGCACTGGGCATCCTGGAACTTCTGGGGGCCGCACAGTCCATGATCCCCTCAGCCCCTGAGCCGGCAGTCATGTGGGTGGCCGATCTGGCTACCCGGGCTGCTGGCTTGATCATCTGCAGGGAGAGCAGGCTAAGCCCACTCTCCCCACAGAACCCCCTCCGGCTGGTCTCACTGATTGTGAGACTCACCTCAGAATGTTTCCAGGCAAAATACAAGGTGCTTAGACCCAGGGTATTTAAGATAATATCATCTTATGATTCCCATTGCCTATTGCAATCATCTGGAGAGGTTCATCTGCAGTTAACACCAGCAGCTGTACCAAATTTGGTTCAAATCAGTTAGACAGTCCTCAGGTTAGTGCACTTGTGCCTCAAAAGTTTACACATCCACCATCTTGGATTGGGTTGGCTGACATCATCACAAGCTATACCACTGGGGCATCCATATGTGAAACATCTGTAGCAAATTTGGTTCGAATCAGTTATCCTGTCCACAAGTTAGCACACTTGTGCCTCAAAAGTTTATGTGTCCACGAACTTGAATTGGGTTGGATGACATTGTCACAATCTAGGCCGTTGTGGTGTCCCAATGTGTCCGTACTGCTGCAGCAAATTTGGTTCAAATTGGTTAAGCGGTTCACAAGTTAGCCCACTTGGGCCTCCAAAGTTTACGGGTCTGCCATCTTGAATCAGTGTGGATGACATAATCACAAACGAGGTAGTCCACAAATTAGCCTGCTTGCACTGCAGATATACATGTGACTGCCATCTTGGATTGGGGTGGATGACATAATCACAAACTATGCTAAGTGTCCCTATGTGTCCCTACAGCTGTACCAAATTTGGTTCAAATCGATTAAGCGGTTCACAAATTATTCACATGACTGCCATTTTGAATTGGAGTGAATGACATCACACGCCACGCCATTTGGGCATCCCTGTGTGTTCCTACAGCTGTAACAAATTTGGTTCAAATTGGTTAGGCAGTTCACAAGTTAGCCCACTTGCACCTCAAAAGTTCATGTGCCTGCCACCTTAGATCAGGGTGGATGACATCATCACAAACTACGCCATTGAGGTGTTCCTATGTGTCCCTACAACTGTACCCAATTTGGTTCATATTGGTCCAGGCATTGCGAAGTTGATTCCGGGGACACACACACCGAATGCCTGGTAATCTCATAAATACTCCAAAACCATCTAGTTTTTGAAGACCCCTGGCCTAAGCCTTCTGAGAGTTAACAGAGATAAACAACAGCCAACTGCTTACTGGACAGCATCTGCTAAGGCTAATTCAACACTTCTTGGTACAAGATATATTAATATGTTGTATATATGTGTATATCTAAAACTTACTAACCATTTCTATAGTGCTTTTAACTATACAAAGATGTTTAAAATCATTTTCTCATTTGCCCATCAACAACAGCCCTGTGAGTATAATTACTATTAATCCCACTATTACTATTAATAATTTATGTTAGAGAACTAATATCAAAGGCAGTAGATTGCCCAAAGCCATTCAGGTAGCCCTTGAATGTCTACTTGGAATTGGTCTACCTTCAGGACTAAACTGGCTCTTGCTGGTTCTCCTGGGCTAATTTGTTGTTTAGTGTCCCGGGTATAGCATTGCACTTCACCATTTACTGTAGACTGAGCTTATGAGGACAAAGCCCAGTTTAGTTATCCAAGATGGCTATTGTTTCCAGAATGCCTCTTTATCAGGAAGTCCTCTGCTGTGACACACACTTCGAGGCAATCTCCACCCTTGCATGCTAGGAGACCGAAACAAGAACTCTTAAAATAGCAGGGACAACATTGTTCTTTGTAAATGGTGATGTCACAAGTCAGATTGGAATTGACATGATTCACAGGACTGAATGGAATCAGCAAGGATGATGGGCTGATGGAATCAGCAAGGATAGGAAAAGGGTAAGTAGCAGCTTCTCTTGGCTAAAGATGACGACGACGACAATTTCAACTTAAGTGCACCATCAGTGGCTTTTTGGGAAAGAGGGTACAAGACAGTGGAGAGAAAAAAGACACATGAGGCTGTAGCAGAAGTCCCCTTCCCTGGAAGAATGTCCTGCATCTGACCACAAGGCTGCCAGTTATTCCATTACTCCTAAATCAATCACTAATAAGAAACATTTTTAATCAGATTTGTTTTTATATTTTTAGCTGATATTTTAATTGTGTCATCTTTATAATCTTGTTTTAAATTCTGCTGTAAACCGCCTTGGGATTATTTTAATGAAAGACGGTATATACATTTAACAATAAAATTAAATAATATATATATGTAAAGGGGGAAATAAATGCCAGGAAATAAGTCACTTGGCAGAAACCTATGTGCAGAACAGATATTTGTTTTAATTATGTTAATGTTCTAATGGGTTTTATATTGTGAACCACCCAGGGACTTTTTTGTATAGGTCGGTATACATGTGTACTTAATAAAAAATAAATAAAAGATGTATCAGGAAGTCTTTCATGGAGGTGTAGAAGGTGGCACTGTTTTGTGGGAGCAGAGCTTCCTTCTTCATGTTCTCACTCTCCTGAGCTCAGCCAAATTCAAAGATGGATTTTAGCCAGTCTGCTATCTATTGCCTAAGTTCACTCTCTGAATTTGTATCAAGGGTTGTGAGGAGAAACATTAAAGCCCCTCACACAGCAGAGTGAAGAAGTTTAGCTAAAGAGATTATCTGGAGACAATAGACTTGAGTCCAAAAACAAAGAATTATTAAGAAAATAAAACATCACATACTGAGAGAGACATAGAACAACACACCCAAATAAGTACTAGCCTTCAACAATAAATGAACAATTCTGACTCTTAACTGACCAAGAGAGACCTATTAACATAACTCCTCATGCTTCTAGTGACCAGAAGAGGCTGCTGTGGAGCGAAGAGCAATGTTTTAGAATTCTCACTTCTAACCATTTGGACATCCTAGTTGCAGCTGCATCTGAACTCCCTCAGCACCTGCTCCAGATCAGACCATCCTTGATAAGGGCTTCCTAACCACAATGGTCTACTTGGCAAGCTCAGTTTACACTGTCATTTCTGCTAAAGGTTCTTCAAACATACAAGATTGATCCAATGATTGATTGGGGGACTTTTGCAAGAAAAGCAAATTTCCTACTGTTGATGCAACTTTTGTCGACATCCACAGATGGGATGTCCTGAACCAATGCAGAATCCTACTTTACAGTCCTGTCTGGGCACATTTTAATGCACTGGCCTCCTGGAAAGGATGAGGAAGAAACTAAGGGCATCTCAAGGGATCTCAGCAATTCTTTGAGCCACAATAATTGAGGGCAAAGAGCCCGTTTCAGAGCCTCAAGGGCCAAATTAAACATGGAACATAGGAAGCTGCCATATATTGGTCTATCTAGCTCAGTATTGTCTTCACAGACTGGCAGTGGCTTCTCCAAGGTTGCAGGCAGGAATCTCTCAGCCCTATCTTGGAGAAGCCAGAGAGGGAACTTGAAACCTTCTGCTCTTCCCAGAGCAGCTCCATCCCCTGAGGGGAATATCTTACACTGCCCACACCTCTAGTCTCCCTTTCATATGCAACCAAGGCAGACCCTGCTTAGCTAAGGGAACAAGTCATGCTTGCTACCACAAGACCAGCTCTCTTCTCATAGAGATTGTGTTTGGCACAACCAAACACTAGTGCTGCTGAATTCCTACAAAGCAACGGGGAACAAGGATAGCTAGTAGGGGGAACCTCTACTCTCTGTGATATGCACTTTACCTGCAAAACCACTTATAAGTTATTTTTCCTTCTGGCAGAGGATATTTCTTGTCACAGAGGAAAAACATCTGGGGAGAGCAGTTGGGGGGGGGAGCACAGGCAAAGATTCCATTTTCCCTCTTCCCAACCGCCCATGCTCTACTTCAAAGCTCTCCCCACGCCACCATCCTGTGCCCCCACCCCTTGCTTTATAGCAATTCAGCAGCAGCCTAATCCTGATACATGGGTTTGCCAGCTTCACATAGGGCCACAGTTGGGCCCAAGAAACTGCATGCCGTTTCTTTATTTAACTATTGCATGTTTTATTTTATGAAACATACTATTTTGCATGATTCAGTTAAATTGTATTTATTGACTGGATGCCTCACTGAGTGCGGTGCTCTGAGTGCTGCTATGGAAAAGTAGTATAAAAATTGAATTTATGAATGAATAACTTCAGAAAATGCAGCTGGTTGCTGTGAGACGAGTATTTCTACCAACATAGACATTCCTGTTGGGTCTTTTGTTCTCAAGAAAAACTTGCACCATGGGGCAGCTTTAACCAACCACAAAAAATAGAATATTAAATAAATAAAAAATTGAGGAGAAGCCAGCAGGCCCACACACTGCAATTTCCATGCTGGTGCTTGAAAACCAATTTCACATGCAAATGGAGAAATCTGAACTGCTTCCAACATTCATCAGTGCTCCAGCTCAGTTCAGTGCCTCTTAGTTACTTTGGAATGTGAGGCAATAGCTTTCCCACAACCTTGTCATGTGGCTAACAAAATAAGGTGTGAACTAAATGGAAAATGACTTCGAAGCAAGTGTGCTTCTATGCAGCTTTTATCGGCTGCTCAGAAAATATCAAAAGACAGGGCTGTACCAAGGGGGTTTAGGGCTGGGGGCGAATCAGCATGAGACAGGGGGAAGCCTGCTAGGTCAAGAGCTGCCACCTGTTGCCATGCATGGGGGCACCTACCAGCCAGCGACTCACCTCGTTGCCTGCCTGCCTGCCTTTTGTGCAGGGAGCTGGGAGGAGATCAGGCAGGGGTCTGAGAGCTCAAGGCCTGGGGGAGTGCGGGGCTGTGGATGATCACCCCAGTTGCCCAGCCCTAAAGATGGCCCTGTAAAAAGAGCTACCAATTGCCTTTCTTGGCTCCCTCAACTACTCTTGGGCTCCTTGGCATATCCTTGAACCAAATCATATGTAGTTGCACAGAAAGAGAAGCAGAGGGCCAGGTTCCTGCAAGTCTAAGAGCCAAATTAGAAATGATGCAAGAGAAGATCTCTGATCGGATCTCCTAGTGTATTTTTTCCAAAGCTTAAAGCCAACACTTATGAGGGTGGGGCTGAATTGGATCAGGGCTGCAGTGTGGGCAAAAGAGGAAATTTACTCTCCTTTATATCAGGGGTTCTCAAACTTGGGTCCCCAGATATTGTTGGACAAGAACTTCCATCATTCCACAGCAACAATGGCCTTACTCTCAAAGAGCAGTTCCATCAGGTTTTCCAGAATCAGACCAGGACAAGGCTCTTGTGCACTGATGGTATTTCCCCCCCGGTCTGTGCAACATTTCATCATAGACCACCAGTGGTGAAAGGAGAACCAGCTGCTGAAACTGCCATCAGTCTCAGCCAGGGCCTGTATTCAATCTAGCAACCCAGATTCAGAGGAAAGAGAGCACAATAATCACAGGATGTTTCCAAATGAAAATCCTATTTCTTTGTTCACCTGCATGTCAAGAAGCCACCAAAGAAAAGGTGCAATTGGCACAGGCATTAGGCATTTTGCAGGTAGGCCGACTGACAGATCTGACCAGAGTCCACCAGGAATCTCTTTTGACTCTCTTTCAGTGACAAGACTCACCAGTAAGTGAGTGAGAACATGCAGAGCACTTTTCGCTCAGCAATGAGAATCAGCAACCAACTACTTTGTATGTGGGGTTGGGGAAATTGGGCTTTCCAGATATGAAGTTAGGTGCCATCGGTCAAGCCTGGCTGAAAGCTATTTGTGGTTTGGGGGGGGCAGTATTTTTAAACAACGTAAGAACAGCCCTGCTGGATCAGGCCTGAGGCCTATCTTGTCCAGCATCCTGTTTCCCACAGTGGTCCACCAGATGCCTCCAAGAAGCCCACAGCAAGAGGTGAAGGCATGCTCCTGCTGTTGCTCCCCTGCAACTAGAAGCTAAGAGCCTTTCCAGAAAGAGGGGTAACACGTGCCAGATTGAGTGGACTCTCACAATTAATCCTACGCAGAGTCAGTGTGGATCATCCACACACACTACACTAATTCACATGATCAACAACTGGGTAGGACAAGTGTTCAACCCAGTTTCAGGGGTTCTGTGTGCTCCCCATTTTTGATTGTATGTGAGTGAAAAACAAGGTAGGAGGCAGGGAGCTTGACCGTGTACTAAGCCCCAGTTGGGTAAGATGAACACACCCTACCCAGATTCTATCCCAAGTTTCAGAATGAGGCAGGAGGAAAATCCATCCTACCCAGTTGGAGCTTAGCAAAAGATCAAGCTCCCCATTTTTCACCTTGTTTTTCACTCACACATGATCAAAAATCAGAAGCACACACAGTTCCCAAAACTGGATAAGGACACTTGTCCTACCCAGTTTCAATCATGTGAACTAGCCTATTGTGTTCCCTCCTGCAGGTCCCCATTCACGTTTATATATATCTCCATCATGAGTATGTGTGGTTATTGGTCCTCCAAGGCTTCCCTCCCTTCCCAGTATCCCTCCCCTTTTTTATATCCCCGCCCACTCTCCTAATTCCTGCCCACTACCTCTGCTGGTACATGAGAAGGCAGTTTATAGACACAAATAATGGAAACTGGAAGATGTTAAGAGAGCATATTATAAAAACTTTTAGGTCCACGAGTACACGTTCCTTTACATGCACACTAGAGAATCCACAGTGTGAAGGATTACGATGTGTTGTTTCTGTCTTGCTAACTGGTCATGGCCTCCATAATTAATCAGCATTAGCTGCCATGCCATCCTCTTGCTATGGCCTTATAAAAGCCTTTGACTGAATGGGTAGTTAATGCACATTAGAGTCATTGTATTCTTCCACCATTGCACTTCCCCATTTTTCACAGTCTGCCCACCAACCCCAGCTCCTGGGGTGGAGGGAAAAGGGTGTTATTACCATAGCCTTCACCATGGGCCTGGCTAGGCTGGGCAGAGCTAATCCTCAGCAAGGCTGAATGCCAGTGGCCGCCAACTCACACCCCTGTGCAGGGTAACAGTCTGACACCCCTCCTTCCCTTCCTCTGCCTGCCTCCAGAACCAGGACCCCAACAAGCACCACCACCAGCACCACCATAAGAAGTTCAAAAGCAGTGAAAGTGAGTAAAGCAGAGGAAGCAAGGTTAATTGATGAGTAGTTGGGAAAGCGCTATGCCACCAAAGCACCTTCAAAAATGTAAAAATAAAGATTGGATAGCTGGGGGTCAATGAAGAACACTTTGATGGGTGACCACAAAAGGACTGTGCATAATTGCTCCGGTACAGAAATGAGGGTGTGTGGGAAATGGCACTTCTCGAAGCCACACTCTCTCCAGTGCCACTGATGCTAACTACACCTCTACAGTTTGCACACAATCTGCCCACATACCACTCCTACTCACAAAATATTTCTCTATCCATAAGACCGTAAAAAAGCAGACTTGAAAAGGACTGATCATGAACAAAACATGCAGGAAGGGCTGTGTGTCATCTGGTCATCCAACAATATTGCCCATAAGAAAAAGAAATCAAGGTAGTATAAATCACCATCTGAAAAGGCTCTATGTCTTGATGCCCACTTGAGGCTGAGTGACCTTTAAATAGGAAAGAGCAAGTAACATGGAATGGGGAGCCAGAGTAGGAGGGCTGCCATCATTTTTCAAGCAGGGCTCCTGTACCTTTAACTGTTCCTTGGCAGACACATTCAGCTGTTGCAACTGCCCTCTCCTCCATATAGCTGCACCTGTTGAGTTTGTCACAAAACTGCTGAAAACACATGAATACATAGAGAATCCCCACAATGGACTGGGGGAGGCAGACACCACACAGCTTATTCACAAGCGGCTTGGACAAATTCATGGAGGACAAGTCTCTTGGTGGTTACTAATAGGTGGCTATAGGCCACCTCCAGCCTCAGAGGCATGGTGCCTCTAAATACCACCACGGGTACTACTAAGAATATTTATATATCACCCTTCAACCAAAGTTCTCAAAGCGGTTTACATAGAAAAATAAATAATACATAAATAAGATGGCCCCGTCCCCAAAGGGCTCAAATCTAAAAAGAGAATAAGGAAGATACCAGCAGGGTTGGATAGGGCCAGTTGCTCTCCTCCTCCTAAATATAAGAGAATCGCCACTTTAAAAGGTATCTCTTTGCTCATTTAGCAGGGGTTTACCAGTTGCAGGGGAGCCACCGCAGGAGAAAGGGCATGCCCTCACCACTTGCCTGTGAGCTTCTCAGAAGCACCTGGTGGTCCCCTGTGGGAAACAGGAAGCTGGGCTAGATAGGCATTGGGCCTGATCCAATAGGGCTGTTTTTGTTTTCTCTCCCCAGTGCAGCTAGCCATATCCAAGTAATATGGGCCAGAGTTCCCATCTTTACAGAGTTCCTATCTTTACAGTTCAGTTGCTTTTTTCCAAGGAAGAAAAAAAGCTCACCCCTTTGTTCAACAGACCCTGCCTGCCCCACACAGAGTCCTGTTGCAAAACTTCTTCCAATTGCTACCACCTGAGTCAGTCATCTTCTCTGCCCATTTTCCATCGTGCCCTTCACTTTTGCAATGTTTTAATTCTCTCGGATTGGCTCCAGAGCAGAAAGAGAAGAAACTCAGGATCACAAAAGAAGCTGCGATCCTATTTACCCTTACTTAGGACTGAGTTGTACTGAACTTGGTGTGACTGGCTTCTCAACAAATATGCAAAGGCTCCAGCTGTGGAAGTTCTAATTGCCTGCCTACTCAGATGTCCTACTCTGAGGCAAGCCTGTAGTTTTCAGAAGCCCAGTTCATGTTTTTGTGGCAGTTGTAACCAGTAATATAGTTGCCAATTCAGAAGTGCCGGAGCTTTCGGCTTTGCTGGGAGTTTGCTAGGAGTTTTCTACGAGGCTTTAATGAAAGTTCAAAGTTGCCCAAAAAAAACTGATGCAAAAAGTGGATATAAATCGAGCTACACTCTAACATGCAATGAAAAACCCAAATTGTGTGTGAAGTGCTCCCTGATAGCTTGCAGGGATTTCAGGGTAAATTTGGCCAATATGTGGATGCATACCTTCTTCTAAGTGAGGGTCCATTACTCTTGCACTCAAATTGTAGCCTTTGGTGCTGCATTTGATAACAAAACAAAACAACCTCAGGGAAAAACTGCACGTGACTCCACATCATATCTAGTTTGGCCTTGAGTGTGAGAAGTGCATGGGCCCTCTAGAAGTGGTTTAGACAAAAACAGGACAAATAAAGAGAATATAAAGATAGGAAAGGGTTGAAAGTTAGAAGAAACAGAAAGTGAATGTTCAATTGTGCTAAAATGTCTGAATTCAGCACCAAGTAACCTCAATCCGTTACCTCAGTTAGTTATGCAAATATATTTCCTTTTATTGCTCAGAGCATTCTGCTTTTCATATATGGGAGTGGGGATATACAGAAACAAATAACTTTGCAAAGCACTAGCGACCTACTGCAGGTCTTGCTCAGCAACCACTCCTCCTCACACTGGAAGTTTATCAAAGCACTGCTCACATGTTTCCAAGGACATCCTTATCAGCTAGAAACTGAATACAAAAATCAGAATTATGGCAAGTGCAGACTGCCATGCAGGGATAAAGAAAGTCACAAAAAATATATTTCCTGAACAACCACTAAAGGTTTGGTGTCTTGTAAATTCTAAAGGTACATTGAAGAGTGTCCTCTTTCACTCTGTGTCTACAGAGCCCTAAGCAACAGCCTTAAAGGAGGGAGGGAGCTGACAAGCCTCCCCCCCCCGCAGTGTTTATGTCTTCATGGCTAGTTGCACATTCCACAAGAAAAGCCCTTCATCACCTCCAAAGCTTTCCGAACCATTCTCCCTTTTACAGATGGGGTCTCCTACTGGCAGAGAAGCCCTCCTCTTTCCAGTACCCGAAGCTGTACTGAAGGTGTTGCCTTCAGAAGCTGTGTGCCAAGAGGTGCCAAAGTGGGCTGTGGGCTTCTCTAGTGTCTGTGTGGCTCAGGCCAGAGTGGGCCACAACATTTTGTATCCTGTTGGAATTTAATGACGAAGGCTTTCCTGTTGTGAAGAGAATGGCACATGTAATAACTGTACATCTTGGATGAATAGAGCATTTTCTGTGGAATCAGAGGTAATATTCACACAGAATAATCCCAAGCACAGACACCCAAAGAATTCCCACTGAGTAACAAAACATCCTAAGAAAAGATAGCATAAGTAACAACAGCATAACAGATTTAACATATTCTAGTACAGGGCAAAAACTAACTGCAGATTTGGTTAGTGTGGACTAGAGACAGGGCCTGTAAAATCCATATTTTTAGAGAGGACTTTAGTGTTTTATCTACAGTTATACTGTATCCAGTGGGTTTTTAAGGTTACAGCTTTTAAACCCAGTTTTAGCTGGGTTTTTATTTTAGTTTTATTATGGCTATATTGTTTTATTATGTTAATTGTATTATCGTACAGACTATTTTATCATTTCTCTGAGCTGCCCTTAGCAGTATTGCACTGGAGGGGAGGAATATAAACATTTAAACAAACAAATAATATGTCTAACAGACTCCACCACTTGACCCTCTCTAGCTCCATCCTTTTATTTTTGGGCTTTCTGCTAGGCAATTTTCACAGCCCCATCCAAGCACCAGAATTTTTTTTATTTCAAGAGTCTGCAATCCTATTTCTGCACTATTAGATGTATTGTGTGAAAAATTCTATTAAGAGTCTGCTGTTCATGCAATGACCTCATTTAAAACAAACAAACAACAACACCAAAGCCAGTTTCTTGCTTTATTGGCTTTGTGAAGATACATCGAGAAATATACTGGCTCTGCCTAGAAACATTCCTGTGGAACAGCAGTAGAGTTCTGCATTCTGCACATTCTCAAGGCCTTCAGTTCTGCTCGAACCATCCATTTGCTCCACTTTCTTCCCCATATGTTTCCTTGCCATACCCCCCACAATTATCCAAATATTCCAATATTCACTTCCAAATCAAGAGTGCTGACTGAACATATTTAAACAAAATAAGCAAATTGGCATGCATTTTATTGCTATACAGCCCAATTTCATGCATTTTTACAAAAATGTCTTATTCTTTATTCAACAGGGTGTTGAGAGCTGCAACCTTACACAGAGCAGAATTTGAGCTTTCTTGGCCTCCTTTTCTTTAATGTTCCACAGGAAGTGGTACACTGAAAATTCTGCCTCTTTTTACTTTTCATTCTGAACATAGCACCCTAGGCAGCAACTAGTTTTCCTGGAGAACTAAGCAAGGGGTTGTGACTCCACTGCATAAAGTGGCTTGCTATATCACACTACCTTTGCCTCTGGGTTGGAATTTGGGGAGGCAGATTTGCACAGGGGCCTCCAATTGCTGACCCCTTTTAACCAACCAACTTGAAGCAAGTGCCTCACTCTCATCCCTTTCCTTGTCCCCATATAAGGCAGTTCACAAAGCCCCAGTTCCCTGGAGCTTGTGCTTCCTAATTTAATCCTTGAGCCATGCCACTCATAATGGTGAATTATTGCCATCTGCATTGAGTCATGTTGATAACAATTTCTGGGAAGGTCTGCACCCAAAAGATTGGAAATAGGTTGTAGACTTCTAGAACTCATGTGGGTTTATTTTTAATCACAATATTAACCATATCTCTCATTTGTTTTACCTGAGAGTAAGCCCCCATTGAGCTCAATGGGGACTTGCTTCTGAATAGACATGCAAAGACTTGCACTGCACAAAACTTGCTTTACTTCCCTACAATTGCTTACTTTGCAAAATTTCTTATTACTGTGTTTTTAATATCAACTGCCATTACTGTGCGTGAATGACTCAACCTTCCTGCAGTCATGAACTCTTCAAAAAGTGAATACATATGTCCATCTTCAAATTCATCATCACAATAATAACTTCTTCCTAAGCTACATGTTTGTCATTCCTTGAACTTTGTTCCTGGTTTACATGTATCAGTGTAGATGTTCCAAAGCTTGTTTTGAAGTGCACAGCACAAGTTCTGTATCCTTTTATACTTGCACTGGAGATTGGGGACAGTGTCCTTGGCAACATCTTCTACAAACTATTTATATAAATTGTTACACATAAAACTGTGCAAGTGTTGAAAGTCACCTATTATCCATCCCCTGGGATAACAGACTTTGCCAGAAAACACTATCTGTATTACTCATAGCATTTAATTCCAGTCTGGCTCAAAGACTATCTGAGTAGAAAACACCAGGCTTCTCAATCATGTCCAGCCAGACAACTGTTGCTTATTCACAGCCTCCCCTCTTGCCTATTTCCTGTTTAGAGGTTCAGCTTTGTGCCTGCTCTAGAGAAGACAACATACTGGCACTTTAGAGAGACAGAAGCTTCCTGAATCCTGATCCAATAGAAGGAATAGGAACATAGGAAGCTGCCATATACTGAGTCAGACCATAGGGCTATCTAGCTCAGTGTTGTCTTCACAGATTGGCAGCGGCTTCTCCAAGGTTGCAGGTAGGAATCTCTCTCAGCCCTATCTTGGAGAAGCCAAGGAGGGAAGTTGGAACCTAGATGCTCTTCCCAGAGCGGCTTCATCCCCTGAGGGGAATATCTTAAAAGTGCTCACAAATCAAGTCTCCCATTCACATGCAACCAGGGCAGACCCTGCTTAGCTAAGAGGATAAATCATGCCAGCCGTCTCCTCTCAGGCAGTCAAACAGGCACCCAATTTGCACAGGGTAGAGGGGAAGCTGGTGGCATGAGGGGGAACCAGACAATAGAGACAAGGGGCCCAAAACCAACCACGCAAGATATTTAGCATTTTCCTCAGTGGATCGGGAGTGAGAAGCCCGTCAGCAGCGTCTTTCTTTCTGCACTCTGGCAACACCTGTTAAGGGCTGCAGTGAGGAGAGGGTGCTGTGAATCACCGGAAGCTCTTCTGCCCCTAATTCCAATCGTATGGTGTGGACTGGGGTGGGATGGAGGGTTCAGGGTCTCAGCCCGTCCGCAGAGGGTTTACTGTAAACTCTGCCTTTACAACCCACTAGGTCAGCTCCCTGCTGCCTCTGACAGGGTCAACAACGACAGATCTTCCACAGAAGACGCCTGTATCCCCATCTCAGTTCAATCGGCCCCTTTGAGGCGCTGCCCCTCCCCGATTTGAGGGATGCTGCTGGCCTGGCATCTGGTAGGTAATACAGAGCTAAAACCACACACCTCCCGCACACCCACACGTCAAAAGGAGCTTTCCATCCAGGCTGAGTCCCCTATCCCAGAAGAACCCTTGTGATTGGCGGCGCCGTTGTTGCACGCAGCTGCCAGCCCACCGACCCCCGCCGTCGTACCCCACCCCTCCCATCGTCCTCCATCCCACTCCCCTGGCTCAGGAAATGCCGTCGGGGACGGGGGGGCTGCATGCATGCCACGAGCGCACGCTTGCCAGCTGCCAAACGGAAGAGCCTTTACCGTAAGGGCCGTCAGCATCGTCGGGCTCCTTAGTGCCGGGTTCGTGGTCCATCGCTGTCGAAATCAGCCGCAGACGGCAATGATCGAGCGCAGGAGCTGTCGCTTGGGCGCGGCTCCCGAGGGCGCGAAGAGGAGGCGGGGTCGAGAGAGGAGGTCGTCCCCAGCTGGTTCGGCTGACGCTCACCCGACCCGACCACCCTCCACCTCTTCCTTGGCTGGCTGCTGCTTCGCTGTTGCCGGCTTCCTCTCTTAGCAGCCCAGGCGGGGCCGGACTGCGGATATACTGAAGAGTGTAAAGAAGAACTTCGGGGTATAAGATGCTCAGACACCCGTGACCCGACAGCAAACGAATACAGGAAAGCCGCTTAGCAAAATACATTTTGAAGCATTTCAAACATGATAAAAAAGAGAAAGGGAAGCAGTGGCAGATGGTGACTGAGACTTTTTGAACAGGTGAGGCCAGAGGTGCGCCTAGGTTAATGTTGCAGCCTGGACCTAAAGACCTTTGGAGCCTCCCCTCCCCTAAGTTAAGCATCATTTTTAACACGGTTCTTGAGGGCACAAACCACACCACCCAGGACAGACTAAAGAGGATTTGGGGTCCCCAGAGGGTGTAGAAGCTAGCAATTATCTAACAGGGTGTGGTGTGGAGACCTGCAATCCTTTAACAGGGATTCCCAGATGTTTTTGACTACAACTCCCAGAATGCCCAGTTGCAATGACTTTTGCTTGGAGATTATGGGAGTTGTAGTGAACCACATCTGGGAATCCCTGTTTAGAGGGAACTCTGGTGGAGGCCCTGGACTTTGGCCCTGAAGTCCAGGGATAAGAGTGCCTCTGGGTGAGGCTGCTGTTATTAAACTATCTTCTTTTCCTCACACAATCTGAACAATGCTTATATAGCAAAGGCTGTCCTTAAAAGTGTAGAGTGCCATAGGGCCCCTCTGAGAAACATCAATTACTCCCTCATGGATACAGGGCCTTTTTAAGACTCTGGGAGATGTCATGCTTGCACTGTTCTGCAAGAACAAAAATTGCCCAGATTTGTGCCATTATATTTATTAATTGTTGTTGTTGTTTACACAGTCAGACAGGTGTTATTGACTGGTTTGTTTTATCCAGACATGGAGTCCTTCCCAAGGACCTGGGATGGCTGAATTTTATTATCAATATTGTTGCTGTTATTATTATAGATATCGTCACAGAATATAGGCTGTTCCCGGTAAAGTTGCTTTTTGAAATTGGCTGATGGTGATTTCTGTGGCCCCTATGGTGTTGAGGTACTCTTCAAGGTGTTTTGTAATTGCACCTAGGGAGCCAATTACTACTGGGATTATTTTGGTCTTCTTCTGCCACAGCCTTTCAATTTCAATTTGTAGATCTTTGTATTTTGTGATTTTTTCTATTTCTTTTTCTTCTAATCTGCTATCACCTGGTATTGCTATGTCGATTATTTTAATTTGTTTTTATTTCTTCTTGACTACAGTTATCTCTCTCTCTCTCTCTCTCTCTCTCTGTGTATATATATATATATATATATATAAAATTATTATTATTATTACATTTATATCCCACTCTTCCTCCAAGGAGCTCAGAGTACTACATAGTACCCCATACTACATACTTAGGTTTCTCTTTCACAACAGCCCTGTGAAGTAGGTTGGGCTGAGAGAGAAGTGACTGGCCCAGAGTCACCCAGCAAGTATCATGGCTGAATGGGGATTTGAACTCAGATCTCCCCGGTCCTAACAGCTCACTATTGGACAACTCCATTTGCATAATTTTGTGCTTGTGCAACAGTGCTCTTGTGAAACTGTGCAGATATTACATTCCACCGCATATGTAACATTTTGCAATATGTCCCCCACAGACTGCATCCTGTGTCAATGTAATAACCCACAATATTGAAATAGCTCTTGATCCTAGGACTATGATTAGTTTTACTGCCTTGAATGAAGAGGATCAATCTGATCATTTCAAATACTGAATCATACTTTAGATGTCCCCCTGCATGTGTGGGATCTGGGGCAGTTGCTGCCACCCCAGGCCCTGCATGGATAGGAGGATTTACCAGGGATTTTCCTCTTCTCCACCCCGCCAGTTCAGCCAATTCAGCGATCAACTAGATCAGTGATTCTTAACTGTCTGCAGAATGTTGCGGAACTACAACTCACAATACTACAATAAATTGTGGCTGGGCATGCTGGGAGTTGTAGTCCAGCAACGTCTAGTGGACCCCACGTTAAGAATCACTGGACTAGATATTTTTATGATGTAAATATTGATATTGCTTCAGCTGTTGGATGACTGACTATCCATGCAAACAGGAATGACAAGATGATATTTCCTCAATGCAACCTGGGAATTAATGACTGAGGATGTTTTGTTTGTTTTTTCCTTAATAGCCACTCAGGGGCATATCTAGGGTAGGGCAGGCAGGGCACGTGCCCTGGGCGCCACTTGAAGGGGGGCACCATTTTTAAAAATAAAAAAAAGTTAAAAAAATGGCCACCAAAAACAAAATGGCCACCATGCATGCTCAAATGGCCTCTGTGAGTCCCTAGGCCATGCCAGGCCTCGCAGAGGCCATTTGAGCATGCATGGAGGCCATTTTGTTTTCAGCCATTATTTAAAAAAAATATTTTTTTAAATGGCCACCGCACATGCTCAAATGGTCCCTGCGAGGCCCTAAAGGCCAGAGGCGGGAGGGGAACCTTTGCAGACCCCCTCATGGCCTTTAGGAAGCCCCTCGAAGGGGCTACAGGTGAATTGTTTTTTAAAAAAATTAATATAATAAAGTCACTGTACACATATTCAGATTGGCACTATGTACAGAGAATCAGGGCTTGTGAATACTGAGCTGAAGCTTAAGAGCTAGGATTGTTTTCATTTGCTCTTACTTTGTTTCTTGTGATAAGTGAGTTAAATATGATGTCTTAATAATATGGCTATTAATGGTGAGTTTGTCTTTGAATCAGTGTGAAATCCTTAGTTTTAAGGCCCACTGGGAGTTTCTTTCTCTCTTTCTCTCATTTTAACTGTCTGAAATACTAGAATATATTCCAAGCAGTGACGCAGTTTACTCTGCATATCCTTTAATTATTTTCAGAGTATCTGGGAAAAGTCAAATTCTCCATTTATTTTTAGAACTTATGTAATAGTGATGCTACAGTGCATAGTAGAGAATTAGATAGGCACTTCTGTTTAGTTTTCCAAGTATACCTCCACATAGTATTTGGGTATTTCATGAGCTCCAGCATACTGAAATTTGTAGTTTTCCAGCATTTTTTGGTCTGGCTACGTCCACTGCCATATAGCAATAGCAATAGCAATAGCGGTTTACAATGATTTTAGCATATTGCCCCCAACATTCTGGGTACTCAGAATGTTTTTGAAATATTAAAAGATTAACAAGCTTGACTTGTATTTTTCAGCTGATATTATGGTGAAGTTATCTGAAAGATGGGTGTCAGATGTTTGGACAGGGGGCGCAATTTCATTGCTTGCCCTAGGCGCTATTGTCCCTAGATACGCCTCTGCATGCTATGGTGGGCATCCAGGGAACAACAGAGTCTAGGATTGATAAGGGGAAAGTACCTTCAGGGATTGTGCAGGACAAGAAGCTAGAGAAACAATCAGCAGCAGTAACAGCAGAAAGCAGTGCAGGCCCAGTAATGCAATGAAACAAAGTTGCAGGAACATTCACGAGCTTTGCAGGCTCACACTCTTAGCTGGTTCAAAATCTCATTGGCAATTGTTATAACTGCTTCCCTCACAAACACAAAGTCATCTTATATAGATTTAACTAAGAGTTTATTCAGCAACAACTCCATTTTCTCCTCCTCCTTTCCCTTTCTGACTCCACCTGACACACAGGCGTGGGGGGGTAATACCAATTCCGATTGGGTGTACCAATCAGAAGGCAGAGCAAAGAGATGCCAGAAATGGGGGCGGGAGACAAAGAGTGAGACCCCTGCTTACTAACCGTATTCCTAATGTTGCTAGTAGGAACTAGGACAAAAGGTGCAAACAGACGATGCAACTGGAGCTGCAACTCCAACAAAAGCAGCTGTCACTAGCCCTCTTCAGACTTTATGAATCACTAGTATTTTTAAGCCCGTTTAAATAACTGGCTCTAGTGGGGTGTGTGTGCTAGTTTTCTATTCAATCAGCGCAAAAGTATAGTTTTACCATATAGACATATCAATAACCCCACACAGCGACCATAAAAAAACATGGCCTGGGTCAGCTTTCAATTGTTGCCTAATCAGGCTGTGTCGCTCTAGTCCCAGAGTTTTAAAGAGTTAATGACGCTCTCTATGGTGAAACTCCTCTATGTTTTACATTGGGAATTAGGGCGGGAAACAGTTTAGAAATGCTAATAAGGATGCAATGGTGAGTGAAAGAGACTCTTGACTTTTTCTCTATGGGCATCCCGCTAACATCCTCCCTTTTCGCCTCCATCTCCCAGGATCTATCGGGAGGGATAGATCTCCCAGGATCTATCGGGATCTAGGGGGAGATGTCCAGACTTATCATCCTGAGGGAATGACATCAGTTCCCCCCCCCCATAGAGTAAAAAAAAAAGTCTAGAGCAACACTTCCAGTCTCATAGCGGAGGTGTTTTCCCCCTTTAACACCCAATGCAAATGAAAAGGGGAGTCTCACCATAGAGGGGCCGAGCGACGCCATCCCTCCCCATGTCCATAGATTCAGCCAGCCCAGCCGCTAGCCGTTTCTACCGGAAGTGGCCGTGCGTCACCCACCCGTCATTCCAGGGCTCCTGCCGCCGGCACAGACTCCATTTCCCATGGTGCCGCGAGCCTCCGCTTCTGACTCCCCACTCCCGTTCTGCGACGGAAGCCGAGAGGCGTGGCTCCTCCTGCTCGCTCCGCTTAAACCCAGGGTAGAGCTGGGCTGGGCGGGCCGCCCAGCCGGGCTGGCGGCGGCAAGAAGAAAATGGCGGCGCCGCTGCTTTCCCTCGCCGCTGCCGCCTCTCCTTTCCCTGTGGCCAGGCTGGACCCGCCACTGCCGCCTCTGCCCTCCCCGGTCCCCTCTTCTCCTCCACCCGGATGGGAGCCAACATGGCCACCTGGTGCCTGCGGCTGTATCTCCCTCGGACGTTCTGGGCATGTGCTCCGCGCATGCCCAGAACAGCCGAGGGAGACACGGGCGCAGAGACACAGGCGCACACCCAAGGCTTTTATTATAGAGGATAACTGAGCACTGCTCATGAGTGGGGAAGCAGGGAGGATGTTCTGCCCCCTGCTGTCACTCATCTTCCCTGCACGCAACAACCATGCTTACAGCACTGTTTGTCTGGAGGGGGACAGTGCCATAAACATCATGACTGGTGATCATCATGCTTACCTGTGGCACCTGTTGGAAGTGAAGGATTTTGCGCTGTCTCTTGTCTCAGTGACATAGGAGGGCAGACTAGTGAGTCAGAGAGCTAGAGGGTCAAGACATTGGTCATCCCTTCTCTACTGGTCTGACACTATCCCTTTGGAATGTAGATTGCTACTCTTAGGGACTAGCTTCCTTTCTTCCTGTTTTGCACTTCCTCCTTCCCTTCTCTTCCTGTTCCTTCTGCCTTGCAACATGCAAGCTCCTCTCCCCTGCACCATATGTGCAGAGATGCAGAATCCATCTGCATCCAGCTAGCTAGCTAGATTAGAGATCCTAACTTTCCTATCTAGAATGGAGTTCTTTAATAAATGCCATATATATTGATTTGTAACTATGAACTGGCTCCAAGTTACTTTACTCTCAGCATACACGCATGCCTAACCAAATTCCACTGTGTTGTGCCTCTGTGCACTCTGCTATAATGGAAAAGGGATTCTCTTACCAGAGAAAATTCCCAACAGCTCCCAGGTTGCCAGCAGCCTCCTCTTCTTTCCTCGGGCATATTGCTTTTCAAAGAATGCTTTTGAAGGAATGTGAGGACAGTTACTCCTTGCAAAAGATCACAAGGGTCAGATTGGACCCAAACAGCTGCTCAGATGTGAAGAAAGCCGCAGTTGGTGGGCTTTCTCCTTAGCCAGTGGGCTTTCTTCTGCATATTTCTCCTGTGCATTTGCTTAGAATAATGTATTCAGGTTGAAGGTTTTTGGATTTTTATACACACACACACACACACACACTTGATAAGTTTCTTAACAGGGGCTGACATCCTGACTAGCACCGTGCTCATGCAGCAGTGCCAGGATTAACTCTTTGCCTAGTTAACCCCTGCTAAATAGGCAAAGAGGCACTTTTTAAACATGGTGATTCTCTTTATTTAGCAGGGGGAGAGCAACTGGCCCTATCGACCCACAGCACAGTACCCCTCCAGTGACTGTTGCTGGTGTCTATCTTATATTTCTTTTTCGATTGTGAGCCCTTTGGGGACAGGGATCCATCTTGTTTGTTTGTTTGTTTGTTTGTTTGTTATTTCTCTATGTAAACCACTTTGAACACTTTTGTTAAAAAATGGTATATAAATCTTTGTTGAAATTTGAAGATCCAGAGCACCACTGTGTCATTTTGTGCATGGGGGAAGCAGCAGTATTTGACAATCACCCCTACCTTATGAAGCCCCTTGTGCATCAGAAAAATATGTTCCAAAGGGCTGTGAAACCCTCAGGGACATCTTTTTGGGACACACAGTGGGCTTCAGAGGGAAGGGGAAGTCAAAATGTTCATTTTGACTATCATTGGACAGTCTCCCATGAGTGCAATGGAACAGCAGCAGTCTGGATGCTGACATGTAGGGGTGTGTCCGAACCGGTCCGGAGGCCATTCTAAAGGCCTCCAGACTGCCGGACCGGTTCGGACCGGGCTGGTCCGGGTCCAGGTGGGGGGTATTTCTTTAAGGACGGGAGGGCTTGTTTACCCCTCCCGCCTCTTTGCCCCCGCCAGAGGCCATATTTAACAGAGTAACGGGGGCGCTGGAAACCAGCCGCCCCCGCCACCCCCCCTGCCCCGCCGCAAGCAGATTAAGGGAACTACCACTGCCACCACTGTTGCCCGCCCGCCAGCCCTCCCTCCCAGCCGCCCGCCCGAGTCCTCACCCGATGGCTGCTTCAAACAAAGAGAGGAGCTCGCGAACAGAGCTCCTCTCGCTTTGAAGTCCTGCAGGCGATTGAAGGAGGCAGGCTTTGCGCGCGCACATGCGCGCACCGCAAAGCACGCCGATCGCCGGAGGCCCGGTCTACCCGCCGGGAAAAGGCCGGGTAGACCGGGCCTCTGATCGCCGGCGGGTAGACCGGGCCTCGAGCGGGCGGGCGGCTGGGAGGGAGGGCTGGAGGGCGGGCGACAGCTGCAGCAATGGTAGTTCCCTTAATCTGCTTGTGGCGGGGCGGGGGCGGCTGGTTTCCAGCGCCCCAGTTACTCTGTTAAATACGGCCTCTGGCGGGGGCAAAGAGGCGGGAGGGGTAAGCAAGCCCTCCCCGCCCTAAAAGGAAGGCCCCCCTTCGGTGCCGGTCCAGACTGCTCCAGACCATGCACATCCCTACTGACATGGATTCACATGTGCCTTGTCAGCATTGGTATCAACCAGTGTCTTTATGCCACCTTTATGCATTATATATTTTGTAAACATTCCTATGGCAAAATACATGTGTTGCTACATTGTATTCATGACAGAATCATGCCATCTTCTCCATAACTGGCCATTGATAGCCCCTGATATAGTTTGATTGATTGGTCGGTCAATAAAAGATATTACAAAAACAGCAAAAAATGCTAGTGCTGTTTCCTTTCAAGGAAATTGAAGTGTGCTCCTTGGACTGCCATGTAAGCATACTTGGAATCAGTGTCCTTGAAAGCATATTATGTGTACAAATAAGCCCTATTCACAAGTTACGTTCAATGCACAAACAATGGTACACTTCATATCTGTAGCCTGTGTTTGAGGGGCCTGTACTCAGGTCCACCTTTGAAATGAATCCATGTACAAGCATTCACAGAAAAATGTGTACATGTGTAGCATCTGTAACATCTGAACATAATCTAACATCTGAATAGGGCTATAGATATGAATAAAATCAGAATTTATCTGATGGCATTTTCAGCTCAGTACAGAAAGGAGTGCTTACACATGCATTGTAGAATGTGGAGCTGGTTTTATCACCTTTTTGAGACAGAGGAAGCTACTTATGGATGTGGATTTTAAAACATCAGCACATGTGGTACAAGAAGTCCATATAGAGTTTTGTGACCCCTTCTTTGCATTTGTGCGCCTTTTGGAAGTTTGGAACTCATGAAGCTATAAAACGAAGGGATTATTGAAAGAATAGTTGGGTGCTTTTAGATTTTATGTATTAGTCCATATGAAATATTAACATAATGGGTATTATTGGTTATTTTAATGTGTATGTATATGTGAATTTTGATGATTTTAAGGATTTATGTATTGATTTGAGTATATATATGTGGGTAATTCTAAAACAGTATATATTAAATATCCAGCAACTTTCATCCTTTGGTATGTTTTGAGAAAAATCCTTACAATATTAGGTTGCAGTTGAATGTGTCCCCTTAATGTCTTTTTACAGATTTATTTAATATTGCATACAGCAAAGGTTTTGTGTGGGTGGGTTCTTGTGGTGCAATATAGAGTTTCTATTGGACTCACCTAGGTCCTTCTTCTTTTTGTTGCCATTCTTTCACCTGAAACATGTCCTTTATTTTTATTTATTTTTTGTGGGGGGGACTCTTTAAAAAGTTGAAAAACTTCTGTGGAGAGGGGTGGGAAAGTTGGCCTCATGACTGTAAACTATGAGGGCAGGTCCGCCCCTCCCCATGCCAGGATGCACCTAGGCAATTGGGGTGCCTCCAGCAGCCACCCTGCACCCGCCACGCCAGGCCTCTGTTTTTTGCTTTTTTTGTTTTTGCATAATTCAAGCCACCATGGCATGTGTGTGGCTGAGAGGTGGGCTGGGGGGTGAGCTGAGCAGGACTTGCCTCCCACCCCCCCATGCCCGGTGGTGGTGACCGGAGTGACCACCTCACAGTTATCAAGAGCCACTGGGCTGAAAAGACAAGCCCAGCGGTCACATCGGACAACACCAGGGGAGCAGGTAGGCAAGTCTTGCTAAGCTCACTCCCCAGCTGCCACTCCTCGCTTAAATTATACAAAACAAAAACACCGGACATACGGTGTGGCGAGGCGGGCACAGGTGGTTGCAGGAGGGGGCCTCCCCTGACCATTTGGAGTCTGCCCCTGGAGGCCATGGACCAGGGCCCCAATGTCCGGGGGCAAGAGTGCCTCTGCCCCCCCCACCAACCAGTCAATCCTCAAGGAAAAACATTCTGAGCAAAAAACACTCTGAGCAAAGTGACTTTCAACAGCGACTGAGTGCTTCCGTATTTCCATGTGACACCTTTTTGCTTCCTGATAAAATAATATACTGGAGAGTAATTGCAGTGCTGTTGGTGGCGGCAGCAGCAGCCAGAGGGGCAGGAAGTGAGGGATACATACCAGCTGACAGAATGTCAACAAAACATTAAGCAAAAGCACTTCCAACAACAACGTATGGTTTAACTATAGTGGCAGAAATAATAGCTGTAAGGAGGCAATCGCTAGAATGCCTAAAAATGTAAGAGCAGCATCTTTAGCAGGATTCATCCATCCCCTGTGGGGCCATGAGCCACCATGGTGGGTCTTTTGAGAGGACAGAGAGGAGGTCCCTTTGTCCAATGTTCATTTTAATCTGCAGTACATCAAACTATATGCAGCAGAAACTAAGATTTTGTACAATTGGGGCCTATTGAGTTTAATAAGGATGTGGGTTGTTTCCTAAGAAGAAACAGAGGGGGCGGGGATAATTGTTTGCTTTCCATTGTCATAACCCTATACAAAAAGTACATTACAGCCTTCTGTTGCACCCTCTCATTCTTTGTGGGCCATCTTCATTTTTTGGCTTCCCCTCTTTCTTTGTCCTTCTTATTTCCCCTTCCTCCCTCTTGGTGGGAACTCCGATTCATTCACCTTTTTCCTTCTGTAAGCAAATTCTGAAGGAAGGGGATGCTTGTGGGTAGGGGTGGGCTGCAGCCGCTGCTTGTGCAGTTGGACACAAAGTTTATAACAAACCTGCATGCTTCCTCTGTAACATGTAAGAATGCAAAGGCAACAGCTGCACCCACTGCATGTCCCCAGCATCTGGGATTCTGCCTGTGCACCTGGAGGTTCTCTATAGCCATCATGACTTGACTAATAGCCACAGAGGGATCTCTCCTCCTCCGTGAATGTTTCTAACCCCCTTTCAAGCCCATCTAAGCCAGTGGTCATCACCGCATCTAGAGGTGGTGAGTTCTACAAGTTAATTGCTTTCTTTTTGTGTATTCTGAACAGAGACGGGCCTCAGTGCTGAATGTGATTTAGAGGAATTTCCTAGCTAAAGGACTTCAGCAAGTGATTAGGTGGAAATCTAATCTAAGTGATTAGGTGGGAAATTAGCTGGGGACATGCAATGGATGTGGCTGTTGCCTTTGCCCTCTTACATGTTACAGAGGACTCATGCAAGGCTTATTATAAACTTTGTGTCCAACTGTACAAGCAGCAGCTGCAGCCCACCCCTATCCACAAGCATCCCCTTCCTTCAGAATTTGTTAACAGAAGGGGAAAGTCAAATGAATAGAAAGTGACATGTGGGGAGCAGGGAGGGCAGGACTGGGATGACTCGCCCCTGGTGCTCTGACACTTTGAGCTGCACCCCCAAGACAGTGTTTGGATTCAAACCAGAGCCAGCATGACCACCAGTAACAGTAACTTGTGACTTCACAGTCAGCCACAGAATTCTGCCATCATGGTTCCCCTTGGAAACCTGCAAAGATTCTGCAGCAGGCTCACTTGGCAGCGTTTTAGATTAGCTGAAGCATCTTCGATAAATTGGCTGTCTTCGGCTGTCAGTTTATTAGCAGCTTAGTTGTCAAGATGGGTGGCTGTTGGTCATGTGTGGCCTGCAGGTAAGTCTCTGGCATGGTGGGTGAAGCAAAATCTAATGGCGGTGTGGACTTGGTTTTTAAAGATACCCTTCCACTGTTTTAGCCTGTCTGGGCAGAGAACTGAAGCCCAGCCTGCTGTGTTCACACGTGTTTGTGCTCCCTGTGGGAACTTCAGTGGTCACAAGTTCACCACCACTATTCACACCACACAGCTTCTCCTTGAAATGCAGGCGGCCCTCGAAGGTCACCTGCTTGGCTGATTTCCACTGTGTTTCTTAAGCTTGGAGGTCCTAGACCGGTGAAGCTGTATCACTCAGGAGCTACTGGCTGGCTCCTGTGGGCCCACTTGGGGGGTTGTGGGGAAATCCTGCCCACCAGTTGAAGCTGACTTCAAAAGCTGCCCCCCAGCACCCCCATGTTATTTCCAAGAACATGCCTAACCTTTTCTTCTTTCATGTTCCCATAGGTCTCACCCAGAGGCAGAACCAAAGTGAGTTGCTCTCTTCTCTACCCTTGACTCCTCTTAATGCCTTTGGCTCTGGTGTGGCCAGCTGAAGGGATGGGGGAGGGAGTGATGAGGGGGAGGTGTTCAGACATAGCCCAAACCCAGGTGTGGCATATATTGCCTCATCAAGGTGAGCCCATCTCCTTTCCATGTTCAGAATGCCAGTAATTGGCTGCTGAATCAAATGCCAATTTCATCAACTGTCCCCTTGATACCTTTGGCAGGCTGCCTCCCTCCTATTTAAAACACAAAATAACATGTATGTGTCCCTTTGAGGGGGGCTTTTTAAAAAGTGGGGAAACTACACTGGAGAGGGGTGGGAAAGCTGGCCTCATGACTGTGAACTACGAGAGCAGGCCCACCCACCCCATCCCGTCACAACCAGTCAATCCTCAATGAAAAATACTCTGAGCAAAATGCAGTGAGTGACATTCAACAGCAATTACATTCACTGCTCCCAACTATGGAATCATCCAAAATTAGCAGGGCCAGCTAGAAGGATTAGGGGAGGGGACATACTTGGCTGCATGTGAATTAAAATTAGAGGGAGGGCACATACTAGTAATACTCCTAGTAATACTAGTAATACCCCTAGTATTACTGGGGGAGGAGACCCTCTCTTTCCTGTGGTTTGCTACTAAGAATATTTCTCCTTATCTCTGCAGGGATGAAGATGAAGAGGGGGCACTGACAGGTAAGTGGATGATGAGAGTGCCTGCTTCTCCTCAGGGCTCCCCAGCCCCCCGAGGAAAGCCTCCTTGGAGAACTGTTTCTCTTAGACAATGGAGACAGATGGGCAGACATCCATCTGATGGATGGATAGCAGGAGGGCAGGTTCAGCCACATCTATCCTTTGCTGTTGATGCAGCTGAAAGTGTTAGAGGAGACTGGGGGGCTCTGTGAGTCACATCTAGCTATCCTCCATTCGAGGAGGAGAAGGGGAAAGGGCTGTGGCAGCAGGCAGGTAGGTTTGGTCATTCTCCTTTAGAGGTTGTGCACTTTTGAAAAAGTCCTGCGAGAATCCTTTGCCCACACCCAGCCCCAAAACATCCTCTGGGTCTTTTTCTCCCTGCCTTCAAGAAGAGGAAGCTAATTATTTCCAAAGTATCTCATTTTTTGACAATTACATGGGTCAAGATGGAATTGGAGGATCACCTGAAAACAAGGGCAACATTTCCTGGCCAATGTGCTCTGAGCTTGGTCCAAAGAGTTTCTTTCTCCGACCACAGTTTTCTACCTCTAGGAGCCAGGCCCACATACCTGAGATCACAGCTATGCTTCCTGCTTATGGCATCCAGGCAGATTTTCAAGACCCCCCACCCCACTAGGCCAAGAGGCTGTAACTGGGGGTTGGTTCATGAACCAGAGATAGTCCATGTCAACCATCAGCTCCCATTCTGCTCAAAGGAGAAGCTTCTTTCCTCACACAGAAAGGAGAGCCCATAGCCCAGTAGTGGAACAATTGCTTTGCATGCACAAGGTCTCCTGTTGAGACTTCATCATCTTCTGTTAAAGGATCTTAGCTAGCTAGGAAAAGGCCTCTGCCCAAGAGTGGCTGCCAGCCAGACTAGGGCAAAGAGAGCCAAGAGTATGACTTGGTAGAAGGCAGCTGCACTTGTATGTACAGCAGATATAGCCTGGCCATTGCACTCCCTTCTGAAGTGTACTTGGTGAGGGCTGTCTTGCCAGTCAGTGCTATGCAATGTACTCCTCTTCATTCCTTGCTTCTTTCCTTGGGTGGCCCACCTCACCCACAATCCCAGGCTACTTCCCAGCTGGCTAAACTAGGCAGAAAAGGGAGGCCATTTCTATCAGGCATACAAGCCACGATCATTTCCTGATTCCTGCTTTATTTCCTCTCTTTCAGGTCATCCCAGAAACCCAACCCATGTTGCACCATTTTCTGGGGGACTCCCCAATGTTTTGGGGGACACTCTGGGGAAAGAGCTCATTGAGGAACCCTCCATGCCAGAACCCCTTCCAGCAACTCACATCACCAATGACATCCTGGGGAAAGAGCTCATTGAGGAACCCTCCATGCCAGAACCCCTTCCAGCAACTCACATCACCAATGACATCCTGGGGAAAGAGCTCATTGAGGAACCCTCCATGCCAGAACCCTTTCCAGCACCTCGCATGACCAATGACATCCTGGGGAAAGAGCTCACTGAGGGACCCTCCGTGACAGAACCCCTTCCAGCACCTCGCATGACCAACGACATCCTGGGGAAAGAGCTCACTGAGGAACCCTCCGTGCCAGAACCTCTTCCAGCACCTCGCATGACCAATGACATCCTGGGGGAAGAGCTCATTGAGGATACCTCAGTGCCAGAACCACTTCCAGCAACTCACATCACCAATGACATCCTGGTGGAAGCGCTTATTGAGTAACCCTCCATGCCAGAACCACTTCCAGCACCTCGCATCACCAACAAGATCCTGGGGGAAGCGCTCATTGAGGAATGCTCCGTGCCAGAACCCCTTCCAGCACCTCACATCACCAACAACATCTTGGGGGAAGCGCTCATTGAGGAACCCTCCGTGCCAGAACCCCTTCCAGCACCTCGCATCACCAACAACATCCTGGGCAAATTGCTCATTGAGGAAACCTCGATGCCAGAACCCCTTCCAACACCTTGCATCACCAGTGACCTACTGGGGAAAGTGCTCATTGATGATACCTCAGTGCCAGGTCCTTCCATCCTCACAGACACTCCAAAGGAAGCAGCCTCTGTGTCAGAGCCCTTACTAGAGCCTTCCATTGCTAATAATTATCTTCAGCAAGAAGTAGAACTCCTCAAAGGGTTACAGCATGACTATGTCCAGCAGCGTAAGTATTGCAACACCTCAGAAACCTTTTGCATATACACCCAGCACAAAGATCAGCTGCAGTTTTGATACCCAGCCCAGATGATGGACTAAGCCCTAACACTGCCCTTTTTACAAGTCACCAGCACTCAGCCTGGTCAGCACATACAACATTTGTTCCTTTTTGTTCTCTTTGTTGCAGAACTGAGGGTTCGCCGCATTTCCCAACAGTTCCCTCGTTCTCTCTGGGCCATCAACCTGCAAATCGGACACACGCGGACAAGGCTCATCCGCAGTGAAGTTCGGCTGCAGCGGTGGGAAAGGGAAGGTATGTTCACAGCATGCCCCTGAAATTGCTGCTGGGCTAAGAACAGCACTTTTGTTTATTTCACGTTGAAATGCTTGATTTGAGTCTGCATCTAAGGTTTCAGGGGGGAGGCCTGTGAGTGGGTTGTCAGTGCTTGCTGAAGTGTTCCTTGGTTTTCTGTCTTTCATGTGTCCAAGCTCCTGTGCCTGTAATCCAAGCAGCTTCTCAGAGTGAGCAGTGAGGGCAAGTGATGGTGGGTGTGGTAGGATGTCAGCCTTTGCAGCTGACCTCCTGCTTCTTCTTCTCTCTTGCAGCTGTTCCTGCAGGCCCTGGTTCAGTTCTCCAGCCCTCTGGGTCTGATTCATCATTGTCCTCTGCCTCCCTTGAGGTTGCCTCCATCCCATCCTCCACCTCCACCTCTTCCCTCCTCCTGCATCCCTCTCCACCTCCTCCTCCTTCCCCACCTCCTCTGGAGCCGGACCTCAGCAATGTGAAAGAAACTCTGCAGAGTTTGGTAGAGATGCAGGTCCATCAGCTGCGTGACCGTAAGTCTCACAGAGGCAGCACTCCATAACCTCTACCTTTTCCATCCTCATTGTGATTTTACAGCTGCCAGGAATGCTTACAAAGCTTCAAGGCACTGAGGGGACAATTGAGGCGGCTAAGAAGCAGACTGGCCAGGGTGGAAGCCACTATGGGGATCGTTGTTCCTCCAAGGGAGCTGGACGTTGCTGAGGAAGAAGGGGAAGGCAAATTAAAAGAGACAACTGGGCTACTATTTAATAAAATGCTTTGTATATATTTTTTAAAAATTAAATATTTGTTTTAATAGGATGTAGAGATAGAACAGCAATAAAACTAGCATATTTATTGTTTTAAAAATAAAATGTTTTATTTTAAAGAAAATACATTTGTCTTGCTTTGAATATTCTTTGGGTAGAGTTGGGTAAAAAGGTCTTTGGTTCAAACTCAGCTACAGCAAAGACTCTCTTGGCCAGTCCACTCAGGGCCAAGAGATGTTTGAGAGGTTCAAGATGTAGCTCAAGATAGACAGTTCCTTGCCAGGAGGCTCATACAGAGCTTGTCTGCCCCAACATGTATGGCTAGGAGGCTGGATTTTGGCCCTGAAGAGGGATCTGCCCCGTGTGGAAGAGGATGGAATGGTGATGCGGAAGAGGAAGCTTGATTTAGGGCAGGGCTGCACAACTCCAGCCCTCCAGCTGCTGTTTGGCTACAGTTCCCATCAACCCTGACTATTGGCTACTGCGACTACTGGGGACTATGGGAGCTGTAATCAAACAACAGCTGGAAGGCCCAAGTTCGAGGCCAAATGTTATTCTCCAGCCCTCTTATTTTCCACCAAGAGCCAAAGCAGCAGCTGGAGGCTTAGATCCAGGCGGAGTCAAACTGAGTGACTGATTTGGCCCTGGGGGAACAGCTAGGAGGTGGCACCTCCATTTCCTTTGCAGGAAGAAAAGCCGTGGGGGGTGGCTCTCTGTACAGCATGACAGGAAAGAACCAAAAAAGGCAGCCTCCATATCAGGCCACCTCCCAGGACCTTCCAGCCTTGCTTCTACTCTGGCAGAAGAACCCTAGGAGACCACCTTTATATCATGAGAGCTCTGTATCAGACCTCCACCCAGGGCAATCCGTCCCTGCTGATACTTCAGGGAAAGAGAATGAAGAGGCCCCCTACAAAGCAGGCCTCCTCCCAAATGCAGGATCAGCAATGAGATTAGACCTTTAGCCTCCAGGCTGTTTTTCTGCCGGAGAAGAGAGAAGAAGGAAAGCCTGAAAGAGAGCACCTGTCACTGCAGATGTTAGATTTGATATGACAATGAAATAAGACAGCAATGCAGGGACCACTGCATTAGCTACACAACTCAGTGGTCGATTGCCTGTCCTTGACCATCTCTAACAGCCCTTAAAGATGGTCAGTTGTAAGGACAAGAATATGTTTGCTCTTGAGGCTCATTGTGCATGCACTGAGAAGAATCATTAGAATCAACAGAAGATGCCTTCTTCATGGGATACATTGGGCTGAGTGTTTGCACCTAGAACAACACAACTTGGGAGGGCAGGCAGGGCACGTGCCCTAGGCGCCACTGAGGAGGGGGCACCACACCAGTTCCTGCCACCCCCACCCCATTGCCCACCGGCCCGGCCCCAGGGCCCCTCAGCCACTTGCCATCCTGCTTGCCTTGCCCTCTGGCTCTGGCCTAGCGGCCTGCAAACTGCAAAGAGCTCTTCTTCTCTCCCCGCCTCTCAGCTGATTGGCAGGTGGGACTGGGCGGGGCTTCCAGAGAGGCCTCCCTGTAGGCCTCCCTGAAGCCTGAACTTGGCATTCCCCCGCAAGCCAGGAAGGAGGCAGGATGGAAGAGTTCTCTGCAGCAGACTCTCTGCCCAGACCATCCAACACAGCTTTTGCAAGGCAGACTGTGAATTCCTTTTTGTGTCTCTTGTAAACTGACCTTGAATTTTCCATCCATGACTGGGATATCTGAGATTTAGAATCAATAATAAAAGAACAGCAGACTGCTTGTGATGGGAAGGGGCAAATTACAATGATTTCTTAGTCGGGCAGGGGCTTGTTTTGGCCCTGGCAGAACTTGGCTGTCTGCTCCTGTTGAAAATTCCTCTATCTAGTGTGGCAAACTAATGTATCCTCCTCCCTCCTGGTGTCAAAGTAAGCACTAGTGTGGTGAATGCACATATACCCCATCATGAGCCAACAGTCATCATAAGACAAAGGCTGGCAGGAATCATTCACTGGTTTATAGACACACACACACACACACACCACCTTCTTCTTCCCCTATTTTGCTAGTGGCTATTTGGGCAGGTGATCCTCTAGTCTAGGACTAAGTCATGTTTTTTAAAAAGCATGATATGAGACAGAAAAAATGACACTTGGAATCCTCACATAACTCCTGACTGTTGTTCTAAGTCTTTTACAGAGATGGCTCATGTTTTCAGGTTTTGATCAACAACCATGCCTAGATGGTACAGTGTTCCTTTTAACAGGGATTTCCAGATATTGTTGACTACAAGTCCCATCATTCCTGTTTGGACAAGGGCGCAATTTAAGTGCTTGCCCTAGGCGCTATTTTCACTAGATACGCCTCTGTAGCCACTCGACTTAATCAGGGCTGCTCAACTTTGGTACGCCAGCTTTTTTTAGACTACAACTCCCAGCATCCCCAGCTACAGTGGCCAATAGTCAGGGATGATGGGAGTTGTAGGCCAGCATCTGCAGGAGGACCAAAGTTGGGTTCTGCATTTGAAGCTAGGCTGAGGTTGCAACAGGACATGTGGCCATGGAGTTTGGCTGCAGAAACAACTGTAGATCCTTGAGAGACAGGATTGCAGGAAGCTTGATTCTCATCAGGTGATGCGTAAGTTTTCAAGGGAAAGAGGATTCAGGCTAGGGAACAGTTCATTAGTCAGATTTTGCATCAGAAACATATATTTCTTTCGGCTGTTTTGCATATCCCTGATAATGTTCTAGGATTGTCTATCTGTAATGCAACTAAGCTTAGAAAACGCTAGCCTGCCCCCATCCAGCTAGGGTGCTGTAAAAGACTCTATAAGCGTTTAAAGGTAATTTTGTGTTTCCTACATCCCAGCTCTCTGCAACTGGGTAACCACGATTTTTAAAGTGTGCTGCCCCAAATATCATCTGGGGTGCTTTTTGAAGTATTCTTGCAACTACTGAGTATTTCTTTTACCTGCAACTAAAAGCTGTGAGAGACTCACACCAAAGCTGTCTGTAGTATTTTGAATAAAATTTATTTTTCTTTTTGTTATTTGCAGTTTTAACCAGCCTCTTGGAGTGGATTTTTAACTCAGGAAATGGGTGGGGTGAGGTGGAGAGGGGTTTTCTCTGGTGCAACACATCTCAGATCATTCAGCAACCTACCAGTGTTCTCACCACATATAAGCTTGCACGTGGAAGGCTTTTGTACTTTTCCAATAGTATGAGAAGGAGCATTTCCCTGGAAATTCACCCAAGCCAGTGGGGGAAGGGGGATAAACTCTGTTGATAATCGGTTGTGGTGGCAACGTATTATCTACCAGGAATCCAGGAAAGTTTTGGGGGAGAAGCCTTTGTTTGTAAAGCATGGAGGGGATGATTCAGCATTTCTCTTCCCCCTCATGTGGGCTTGCCTGAGACAAAGGCTGGATAAATCCACAACAGCACCACTGTCTTAAGATCAGGCACTTCCAGGAAATAGCACAGTTGGCAAACCAGCCAAAGCTGATAGAAAGCACTCCTGGCCACTGCCTCTGCCTGAGGTATCAGAGAGAGGGTTGGGTCCAGAAGAACTCCCAAACTGCGAACCTGTTCCTACTGAGGGAGTGTAACTTCATCCAGAACAGGCAGATCTGTCCCATTTCCCGAACTGCGGCTCCCTGCAGTGAGCACTTCCATCTTGTTTGGATTCAGTCTCAGTTTGTTATTCCTCATTCAGTAATGATGAGGCTCATTACTGCCTCAAGGCAGGCATTTAGGGAAGTTATGCCATTGTCTGATGAAGCTGACATGGAGAAGTAGATTTGGGTGTCATCAGCTTACTGATAACACCCTGCACCAAATCCCCTGATGATCTCTCCCAGCGGTTTCATGTAGATGTTAAAAAGCATTGGAGACAGAATGGAGCCCTGATGAACACCATACAAAAACTCTTACTTCATAGAACAGCAGTCTCCAAGTAACATCTTCTGAAATCTGCCAGAGAGCTAGGAGTGGAACCACTACAAAGCAGTGCCCCCTACACTCAGTCCCCACAGGCAGTCCAGAAGGATACCATATTGATGGTATCGAAAGCCCCTGAGAGATCCAAAGGGACCAACACAGTCACACTCCCTCTGTCAATTCCCCTTTGGAGATCACCCATCAGACCGACCAAAGCAGTCTCCACCCTATAACCTGCCTGAAAGCCAGTTTGAAATGGGTCTAGGTAATCTGTTTCATCCAAGATATCCTGCAGTTGAGAGGCCACCACCCTCCTGGCCAACCATGGGAGAATGGAGACAGGCCTATAATTGCCTAACTCTGAGGGAACCAGTGTAGGCTTCTTTAAAAGAGCAAGAGGCAATAATTGCCTCCTTGAAACAAGAAGACATCCTACCTTCCCTCAGAGAAGCATTTCTGATCTCAACCAGGCCCTCTCCAATAAGCTCCCTGATTGGCAATATAAGCCATGTCAGACAAGGGTCAAGAGAACAGATGGTAGGACGCACAATTCCAAGCAGCTTCTTCATGTCCTCAGGAGTCACAAACGGAAACGGATCCAATATAACCACATAAGATGAGTGACTGGATACGCCCGCTAAAGACTCTGCAGCACCAATGGAATCCAGGTTGGCTCGAATACAAGAGATTTTGTTCACACAAAAAATCATTAGAAGCTTCACAACGACTAACTGATGGTTCCAAAGCTGGAGCGGAAGGGATCTGTATAAGTTCCCTCACCACTCTTGACAATTCCACTGGCTGCAAAACTGCGGATGCAATATGCATACCAAAGAATCGCTTCTTTGCCGCATGTATTGCCAGAGCATATGTCTTCAATTGTGCTCTGTGCTGTAATCTGTCAGATTTGAGGGGAGTCTGTAGCACAGATATAAACCTTTCAAAAATAACAAAAATACTGCAGAACTCCAGTGCTTTCTCTACTCCAGGCCTGCTCAATTTACAGCTCCCAGCTGTTTTTGTACTACAACTCCCATAATCTCCAGCCACAGTGGCCAATACCCAGAGATTATGGGAATTATAGGCCAACAGCTGCAGGAGGGCTGAAGTTGAGCATCCAAAGGAAACTAAATCTGTTAACACAGTCCCTGGACTTTTCATCACTTGGAGTTGAGGGTACTCAACAGTAAGTAATTTTATGTAAAAATATTACATTATATATTACACTTAAGATATATGGTCATGAAATATGTTTCATGTATTCTATGATCACATTCAGCCCATCTTACCCTTGGTTTAACCCCTCTAAGAAAGTGAATCCTAATTTTAATTCCTGGGGAAAACACTGGAATTATTTCCACACAAGAGGGCACATGAAGAACGTTCTCTACTTCCTGGCAAAATTGGGGCCTAGAAACACCCTTTTAGAAATTATCACTATATGATGATGTAAATTCTAGATTACATAATGTTGCCAGAACCTAAGGGGTATACTCATGAGTCAAATGGGCCGTAAGCCAGAATTTGGCTTTTTTAAAGCCAAATCTGGCCACCTGTTTTTGGAAAACAACCCAAACAACAAAGACATCATTTTGGTAATGTCAAGCAGCACTTGCTCCTGGCTACCTGCATGCTTTCCCCACAAAGAACACCCGCCCCCACTTCAAAGGCAGTAACCTTTTCAAAATCAAAACCATTTCCTTGGATCTGAAAGAACCAGCCCTCCAACAAGCCTGGCTGGGAGCTCCCCTCAACTGATGTCATTGCCTGTTTAGTCCAGTAGTCTTGAGTGGTCGTTCATTTGGTCCCTCTTCTGAATCACTAGATAAAATGGCTGGCCTAACTGCAGCTCTAGTAGTAGGGCATGCAGACATTATTATAATATTCATAATCATTTTAAAATGTGAGGCTCCGCTAACTGCTATCTTTGCAACACAATCAGCCATACTTGAAGATTACAGAGACATGAATGTAGGGGAAGTGTGTCAACACTGGGCTAGGACAGACTGAGGACATGTCCCCAACCAAGGGGAGAAACTGAGGAGGAAGCAGAGAGAGGGAGGGTAGCTTTACAACATACTGGGAGAAACGGCTCTGCTCTCTGAGAGGGACTCCATGCTGGTCCTTCCAGAAGGCACCCCTGTTTGAAAGATCTATGTCTAACAGTCCTACCTTTCCCCAGAGAAACCTTCCCTGTTGGACTGCACCCAACTAGTGGCCTGAATAATTCCGCCCCAGTCTGGGAAAAGTCCATAGCTATTATAGAATAATCATTTGGTGGTGATGAGCCCCACCCCATCTGATTAGAAGAACTAGGCATTTGGGGGGCTGCAGATTAGATTAGTGTTGTGCCTAACTTTGTAGTCTTCAGTATTACTTGCCAGACTTGATAAAATAGTAAACGTTTTATATCCTTTCTCTTCCTAATAGAAAGGAATATAAATTTACAAACTGTTGTAAATGTTTGGCCTGATTCTCCAGGGTTTTTAACTGTTTAAATGTTTTAACTGTTAATTGGTTTTATGTTGTTTTTATAGTTTTGATTTTAGTTGTTAATTAATTTTAATTATTTTATTTTGATGTAAACCACCCTGAGCCATTTTTGGAAAGGCGTTATATAAATCGAATGAACGAATAAATAAATAAATAAATAGACGGAAACCTTTTAATGGTGTCTTTCATCAGCTTACCGCAAAACATTAACACAATAAAAGCCCAGTTACCACAAATATCATTCAAGACAATAACTAAAATCTGAATGCAGAATAACAGCCAGCAAATGTATTTATTATTACTACATTTGTATATGGCCTCAAACAATCAGTCTCTAGACCTGAGGTGCTTTTACCCCTGGACTTCGGGGCCGAAGTCAAGGGCCTCCACACCCAGGCTCTAAAATTACCTAGGTGCACTTCTGCTCTGAACCAGAACTGCACAACTTTGGTCCTCCTGCAGATGTTGGGCTATAGATCCCATCATACCTGACTATTGGCCACCGTGTCTGAGGATTATGGGAACTATAGTCCAAAAACAGCTGGAGATCCAAAGTTGTGCAGCTCTGGATTAGACAGTGAATAAAAGTTTAAAACACCAATCAAAATTAACAAGAATTAGAACATTTAGAACTTTAAAATAACTTTACCAGCACTTTGTATTTCACCAGGAAACTTATTGGCAGCCAATGTAATATTTTCAATACCAGAGTAATATAGTCTCTGTGAGTTGTTCCTGAGATCAAGCTAACTGTCACTTTTTGTTTTAACTGACATGTCCAACAGAGGCAGCCCTATGCATTGCATTGGATATTGCAATAAACAAGCCTATTGCAATAGAGTGCATTGCAACAGTCAAGCCTAGAGGTTACCAGCACATGCACTACTGTTTTGAAGCCATCCTCTTCCAGAAATGCAGCAGCTGGTATATCAGCCAAAGCTGATAGAAAGCGTTCCTGGCTATTGCTTCAATCTGGGGAACCAGAGAGAGAGGTCTGGATCCAGGAATACTTTCAAACTGCCAACTCAGTCTTTTTGGGTGGGTGGGGTGTAACCCCATCCAGGACAGGAAGACCTATCACATGATCTGAATTATGACCCCTTGCAATAAGTACCTCAATTTTGTTTGGATTCTATCACATGACCTGAATTCTGACCGCTGGCAATAAGCACCTCAATTTTGTTTGGATTCAGCTTCAATGTATTATCCCTCATCCAGCCCATTACTGCCTGTAGGCAGGCATTTATGGAAGTTATGCCGTTTCCTGAGAAGGTTGTCAGTGGATATGGGTGTCATCAGCCTTCTGCCAAATCCCCTGATGGTCTCCCCCAGCAGTTTGATGCAGATGTTAAAAAGCATCAGAGACAAAATGGAGCCCTAAGGGACTCCATACAAAATGCAGTTTTGTGTTCAGCAAAGCTATTCTGGGTTGTGTGGAGTTTAATTTCTGCTCCTTCTGTTTTAAATCAGTCCCTAGAAACCTTGCTCTGCTGTGATGCTTTTAATGGGTTTTTTTCAGATAAAATTCCCTGTATTTGGGCCGACAGACTCCACTATTTCTGCAAAGTCTATGAAGAGGGTGTCAGCAATCCCTCTTGCTATATTAGACAGGATCAGTTTCAATCTGTGATTCCTGAGGATGTGGACAAGTTGCTTGGGGCAGTGAGGCTTTCTACTTGTTCTCTGGATTCTTGCCCAATTTGGCTGCTTCTATCTAGCAGGGAGATTGTTGGAGGTGGCCTAGTTGATATCATAAATGCTTCACTGAGGGAGAGTAGGGTGCCTTCTTGTTTGAAGCAGGCAATAGTTAGACCGCTTCTTAAGACGCCTTCCCTGGATCTCCTATGGTTGGGCAAGGTGACTGAGAGAGTGGTGGCTGACCAGCTCCAGGTGGTTTTGGAGGAAACTGATTATCTAGACCCATTTCAAACTGGTTTTAGAGCTGGCTTTGTGGTTGAGACAGCCTTAGTCAGCCTGATGGATGACCTTTATCGGGGAATTGACAGAAGGAGTGTGACTGCTGGTTCTTTTGGAGCACTTGGTGGCGTTCGATACCACGGACCATGGTATCCTTCTGGATTGCCTGCAGGAGCTGGGGATAGGGGGCACTGCTTTATCTTTCAGGTAGATTCCAGATGGTGGAACTTGGTGACAGTTGCTCCTCAAAACAGGAGCTGTTATATGGAGTAACTCGGGGCTCCATTCTGTCACTAATGCTTTTTAATACCTACATGAAAGTGCTGGGAGAGGTCAGCAGGAGATTTGGTGCAGGGTGTTATCAGTATGCTAATGACACCCAAATCTATTTCTCCTTGACACCTTCATCATTAGGAAATGGCATTCATTGCCTAAATGCCTGCCTACAGGCAGTAATGGGCTGGATAAGGGATAACAGTTTTAAGCTGAATCCAAGCAAGATGGAAGTGCTCATTGTAGGGGTTCAGAATTTGAGGGATGAGTTGGGTCTTCCTGTGCTTTAGGATTAAAGCCAGGGTTAAACTCCCCCAGAAGGAACAAGTATGCAGCTTGGGAGTACTCTTGGACCCAGGCCTGACCCTGGTATATCAGGTGGAGCTATGGCCAGGAGTGCTTTCTACCAGCTTCAACTGATTCAACAGCTGAGTCTATTCCTTGAGGAGGATGACCTCAAAACAGTGGTGCATTAGCTGGTAACCTCCAGGCTTGACTATTGCAATGCGCTCTATGTGGGGCTGCCTTTGTATATAGTCTAGAAACTTCAGTTAGTTCAAAATGCGGCAGCCAGATTGGTCTCTGGGGTAACCCAAAGAGACCATATTATGCCTGTTTTAAAACAGTTGCACGGGCTGCCAATATGTTTCTGGGCAAAGTACTAAGTGCTGGTTATTACTTTTTAAAGCCCTAAATGGCTTAAGTCCAGGTTACCTTAGAAAGTGCCTTCTTCTGCATGATCCCCACCATATGTGCGACTCAGAGGCAGGCCTTCTCTGTAGCTGCTCCTGGGCTGTGGAATGCACTCCCGGCAGAAATCCGTAGCTTGAGTTCATTGTTGGCCTTCAGGAGAGCCCTTAAAACCTATCTTTTTGGCTTTTTGGCTTCCAGGGTTTTTGGCTTCCAGGGTTTTTAAACTGCTTTAAATATTTTTATTGTTAACGGTTTTAAACCATTTTAACATTGTTTTGTAATGATTATTTTTAAAAGACTGATTTGTGGATTTTATTTTTGCTGCTGTGCACCATCCAGAGCCATGTGGATGGGGCAGTATATAAATGTAATAAATAAAATAAAATAAAATAAAATAAAATAAAATCCCATTTAGAGGAACAACAGTCTCCAAGCAACACTGTCTGGAATCTGGCAGAAAGATAGGAGCAGAACCATTGCAATTTAAAAGCCAGTTTTAAATGGGTCCAGATAATCTCAATGCTCAAATGCTCTCCAAATGAAAACATTTTACATCCTTCCTGAGAATAAATTAGTCAGAAGCAGTTCTGTGCCTAATGTGGATTTCCAGGGCCTCAGGGCAAGAGCAGGAAATGATAGCTTGCTCCTCACAACTGCTGGATATTTGCACTGCCACTTGCCCCAATAACTGCAACTTTCTTGGGGCTCATGTAGAGAGACATGAGTCCTAAGGTGAGAGTCCTGGCAGTCAGTGTAGTTGTTTGAAGACTGAACAAATATACTGCCTCTTCCTGGTATCCTAATGCAGTATATGGTTCCCTGGACCCCTCCTACAGTTCTTGTTGACTTCAGTAGCCAGGGTCATTCCATCCAATGGGACTTATCTTGAGACAGCAATCTGAACACTTAGTGAATCAGAGGCTTTAAATATATATATATAGTCAGTTTTTCAAACATTTTCACTACCAAAAAAGCAGTCAACATACATGCACACTGAGAAGTATATTTTAATCTCCTCTTAGATGTTTGTCCTGCAATCCAAAGCTGTTACTACAAGAATGCACAACCACAACACCAACACAACAGAAAATCAGCCTGTAATTTCCTCCTCTAGATGCAGGAATGACTCTTAGAAGCTGGCAACACGCCATCTTCCTTCCTTGTTCTTTGCTTACTACAAATTTAAATGGGTGTGGACACTATTGTGGTGTGTGAGTTTCTGCCTCTCACAGAATATACTGAAATACTACTTGGCAAATATGTTCTGTGACCACATGGTTCAAAATACCTATCAGACATTAAAACATGTTCTTATTTATCAAGAAGACTACCTCCTTCCTTCCTTCCTTCCTTCTTGGATTCTGGATCGGACAATGTTCTATTACTTAATGCTGAGCTTAATATTTGGTAGAAGTGAGAATATGAAAACAAAGAGATAAAATCTCTGGAAAGTTCTGAGATTTTAAGCTTCTGCATATGAAAGTATTTTCTACAGTTCCCTTTGAAGTTAAGGTTGCCAAAAATATTTAGTAAAACCTGCCAGCCCTCACAGTCCACAAAAGTGGTTTATTCACACTGAACGGGTTCACATGATTGCAGGAATCATGGTTGAATGCTGGTTACCCATATTGGCATAATCATGTGAACTTTTGTTGCTCCAGGAATAACAGTTCCATCCCAGGGCAAAAACCAGCATTGGTCACCTAGGATCAGAAGTAGGGTGGTGGAACTCAGGATGCTCCAAATCAAGGTCTGCTGATCGCATGAACCCATGCCTCTTACCTTTCCTGTGCACACAGCACACCCTCACCTGCATGTCTGCCATTGACACCTGCATCTAAAGCAGACACCACATATGGTCACTTTAGCATCCCACCTGCTCTCTATGGTTCCCAAGCCTGAAAACATTCAGCTGCAATCTGTCTTGCAGCACACCACATCACACTCATCTGCAACGCCCACTTACACCCATCTCACCACCCACACTCCCACCCCTTCAAGCTGCAGCATAGCATGCCATGCCCAGCAGCCCCACCCTCCACTGAGAGATGCTGGCAGAGGGCCTGGTCAGCCATGCAACAGTGGCCAACTCTACTGCCTGTGGGGCCTGTGGTGTGGAATGCGGCTTTTAAATTCCCACTTGGGGAGACAGATGTAGGTGATGGGTGCGACATGTGACTGGGAAGGGACAAAGCTGGGATGTTTGGGCAGATGGCTTGCTGAGATCCAGTGAAATCAGGGGCTGAGGCCCCCTTTAAAAAATTCAAATTTCCATGGAAGGCACCAGGGATGGTGCAAATCATATGGAGGTCAATTAATTTGTGCTAGTACAAGGAGAAGATGCCAGGTTGACAGGGAGGGGGAAACTTATGGTGGGCATACTCCTCACTGCTAAGCTAGCTGGAGTGTGATGTGTTCCTGGAGTAGATGCCCTCTCCTTGCCTCTGACCAACTGTTCGATTCACAGTGGGCAGCAGCTGGAATGATGTTCTCATGGAGCCCCTGCCTCATGGCTGGTCTCTCATGGTGCCACTGCTTTCCTCCACCCACTGCCCTCCCTATCCACAAATTTAAATGTTCCTTCTTCCCCTCCACAAAGGGATCTCCTCCCAGTTCCATGCAACAATGCAGAACATGGCCTCTCCACTTGCATCTCCTATCCTGAGAGAGAGGAGAAGAAAGAGCAGATGTTGCTGCCTCACATCTCACTACCCCCATTTGTCAAGGGAGAGGGGCATGCAGAGGGAGTGGTGGGGAGGGGACCATGGTTCTCCCTGCAAGGCTTTGACCAAGGGTTCCCAGGAAACTGGAGCCGCGCCTGATTGATGGCGAGTGCATGTAAAATTTACATTTCAATATTTTCTTGTATAGACAACTGTCCACTTGCTCAGGTGTATTTTAAATGTTTAATCTTTTATTGTCTAAATCAAGGATCCCCAGCCTGTGGACCACTAATGGTCCATGGTGGGTGAAGATAATGTAATAATAATATAATCCCATGTGCCTCTTATGTATCATATTTGATGTCACATTATTATTCACAATGAGAATCACTTGTGATCCTTGCATAATATAGTATAATTATATATTGCGCTTGTTAACTTGGCAGAGGCACCTTTTAATGTGGTGATTCTCTTTATTTAGCAGGGGGAGAGTAACTGGCCCTATCCACCCCCAGTACAGTACCTCCAGTGACTGTTGCTGGTGTCTATCGTGTTTCTTTTTAGATTATGAGCCCTTTGGGGACAGGGAGCCATCTTATTTATATATTATTTCTCTGTGTAAACCTCCCTGAGCCATTTTTGGAAGGGTGGTATAGAAATTGAATAAATAGGTAGGTAGTTAGGTAGGTAGGTAGATAGATGGATATAGCTGAATTTTTAATACCCCTTGATATATATGTTTCATTGATTCCCATCAGCCATAAGCTGATGGGACTTGGAAAATGCCAATTTGTCCCACTTCCTGTCTAGGCATATGCATTAGGGTCCTTGATAAGCAGCTGGCCCTAGGCTAGACTTTATGCATTCCCTCCAACAGCTATATTGCCCCAAACAATAAGCAGAATCTTGATGGCTTCTAGGCTACAATTCTTGTCTCCTATTCCGGAGCTCAGTGGGTCATCTGGATCTGGACTGGATAAAACTGTGTGACTGGAAGCTTGAGGGTCAGTAGATACATTCCACAGATCTTATACACCATTTTGGCATCACAAACGGAGATGGGCAAAATGCTCAGATAATATTTTAGATACAAAATACAGAGAAAATGTATTTTAGATACAAAATACTTGGTAAATAAACCAATAAAAATACAAAATAGTATTTTAAAATACATCTTAAAATACAAAATACAATGCCTGAAAAAAGGAAACAATTTTGAGATGTTCGTTACTTATCAAATTTGTTTCCATTTCCTTGAAGCAATTCAGGTTTTTCAAAGATTAAATTACTCAAGTTGTGCCTCCTGGGGCTGTGAATCATCCCAGCAAAGGAAAACAACCGTTCTACGGGACCACTTGATGTTAGACTAGTATTATATCTAAAAAATAGCTGTTGGACAATGGGATACCCATCCATTAATGTGAATAATCATATTTTGTTATTGCTCTCAACAAATTTCTAACACTCAATCAGATCAATAATTCAAAAACCAGGGGCAGGAGACTTCTCAATATCCAGAGGAGAGGCATGTGGGAGGAAAGGTCTTGTAATAGCAAGCATGAATTCTCCCTTTTTCTAAGCACGGTCCACCCTGGTTTCCATTTAAATGGGAGACTGCATGTGTGAGCACAGTAATATTCCCCATAGGCTAGGCCTACTCAACAGGCACCCAGCTGTTTTTGGACTACAACTCCCATAATTCCAAGCCACAGTAGCCAATAGCCAGGGATTATTGGAGTTGTAGGCCAAAATCTTCAAGAGGGCCGAAGTTGAGCAGGCCTGCCTTAGGGGATGGGACTGCTCTGGGAAGAGCACCTGCATACTTGCATGCAGAAGGTTCCACGTGCCCCCACTCCCTGGCAGCAACAGGGCTGAGATAATCTCCTGTCTGCTATTTTGGAGAAGCTGCCACCAGTCTGTGTAAAAAATACTGAGCTAGATGGACCAAGGGTTTGACTCAGTATAAGGTAGCTTCCTGTGTTCCTTCCTATGGCTAAACCCAGTCCCCAGGACAGGCACAGAGGTATTCATCTATATATGTTCATTATTTATATTTCTAGAAATCACTCTTCATCAACAATTGATTGATTGATTGATTAATTAAGTGCCATCAAGTCGGTGTTGACTCTTAGCGACCACATAGATAGTGGTCGCTATGTAATCAATCAACAATTGATTACATAGCTTTAAAAATGGAATATACTTTTCACTCTGTAAATTGAAGCTCATAATCTAAAATAAAAATCAAGTAACTTTTTACGTGAATTAAATGAATCCTTCAGTAGAGCTTCCACCAGGGTCCTATAAGAAAAAACTAACACCAGAACCTTCCCTGTTCTATCTAGAACCAGGGTGAACTCAAAATATAGCCCAAATGCCTTAAAACCTCTTTGGAGCATGTAGTCAGAGCAGGCACATAGAGACACAGAATGGAGAACACTTCTAGCCACATCAAGTTTAAAACAATCAAAATCTAGTTTATTTAAGTAGATATAAAAAGTAGGACAGATCACAGAGGCAACCAAAGCAAAATGGTAAAAATGCAGGAGATGTCTTTCTTCTTATCTGATGTTAGACAGGAGGCTTGGTAGCTCTTAGGTCCCAAATTGCAGTTCAAAGTACAAAAGCTTGCATCATGGTGAAGTCTGCACATTCCCAGGAGCCATGCAGCCTGGTCTCAGCTAACAAAGCTAAACAAATACCAAAGTAGCATGTTGGAAACAGCAACATCAGGAGTCCCTCCCCTCACCTAACTTGAGGTTAACTATCCCCTCTTGGAGACAGGCAAAACAATCAAAAGCTTAATGTTTTTCCCTCAAGGTAGAGTTTTCCAAACAATAGGAATAAGATTCCTGACAAACATGTGAGACAATAAATCCACAAAAGTGGTGGGCGTAGGCCCAGTCCAAAATTGGCTTTTGGAATTGAGGGAAGTTCTGATATGAAACTGGAATGTGTTTTTAAGCCAAACAAAGGCCCATTCTGTCCCATCCCCCACCACACACACTGTTCCAGTGGGGAAAGTGTTCTGCTGCTGGACACTGCTGAAAATGGGACAACATGCAATATCTAAAAGGTCAGGGTGGCTTAAATATCACCAGTGAGTTTTGGGGAATACTAGACTCTTAACTCATCATGTAGCCTCAGGGGTGGAGTCACTATTGGGCGAACAGGTTCAAAGAACCCTGGCTGCGCCCAATCAGGGGACAAGGGTGCGGACCCTGACACGCCCCCCCACATCTGACGTCAGATGTGGGGGCATTATTTCAGTCCCAAACGGGGCCGCACAACCCCGTTTGGAGCCAAAATCGGCCTGTGCTGCATTGGCACAGAGCAACTCTCCCTGCCTTAAAGGGTGGGAGAGCTGCTCCTGGTCCCACTGCCAACACAGCAGGGCCAATCAATCCGCGCGGCCTCATTTAAGAGAGAGATTGGCCCACGAAAGCAGCGCGGACCAATCTCCTTTCCAAATGGGGCCACGTGGCCCCGTTTGGAAGGGAGACCACACCCCCGCATCTGACAGGCTGCAGCCAGCCTGGTTCCACTCCTGTGTAGCCTACATAGCCAAGCTTATGGTGCATACTAGGAATAGCACAACAAAGTACGAAACATACACAGGATCAGATCCCCAAACACGTCCCATAAAATGAACATGCAAAAAGCATAGCAAAGTATTTTCAGCAATCTATCATGATAGAGATAAGCATTTCTCTTACCGGTATTCCTACAAAGCTGTGTGTAGCCAGCTCCAGGCACCGCAAAATACCTCCAAATACCAGTTGCAGGGGAGCAACAGCAGGAGAGAGGGCATGCGCTCAGTTCTTGACTGTAGGCTTCTCAGAGGCATCTGGTGGGCCACTGTGTGAAACAGGATGCTGGACTGGATGGGCACTGGACCCTTCACATAGGAAACATAGGACCTTTTCCCAACCACATAAAGGTTCTCAGTTTCTCTCACCTTTTTGCAATTAGGAAGCAAATGAAAATCTCCCACTCTCTCCCCCATCACAACCCTACAAAAGAATACAGGACCCAGGATGGAACAGCCCCCCATTCCCCAAATACCTAACAAAGAGGGTAGCAGCTGGCTGGGAATCAGACTTTGATTCCCAGCCAGCCCAGAGCCCAAAGTGATTGCAAAGAGTTTTTAAGAAGATAAAATAACTGTTTACTTCGAGCCCTCCTAACTTCACTTTGCTGATTGCTGCACTGTAGAACACAATGTGTAGGCAAATCTCAATTAATCCACATGTCTGCAAACCCTCCCACCTTCCAAGGGGGTCGGGGTGGAATTTGCATCCCAAGATGGGTGTTCACTGATGACTGAAAGACATTAGCCTGGTCATTTCAAACTGGTCCAGCCAGTTATCACTTGCTTTCCCCCCTTGTCATACTACTTCTAATCAGTGAATCCTAGAGTGAAAGGGCAGGCCTCCTAAGAACTTGCTTGCTGAGTTGCTACAAAGGCAACACAGGACCAGTAGCAGCCCATGAACGCGCCTCTGGTGGTGGTGGTGGTGTGGCGGGAGGCACCTTTAAGAGTAAATTAATTTGGTGCTCACCTCTGCCACTGCGGCACCTGAACGCTGTTCGGAGCCGCAACATGCTGCCCAGCAGCCCCTACGGCAGGGAAGCACCTCTACCACTCACCAGGCTTCCACAGAGCCGAGCCCCCGCCAGCGGCCAGGTGAGTGGCGGAGGCACTTCCCCGCTGTAGGGGCTGCTGGGTGGCATGTTGCGGCTCCGTACAGCGTTCAGGTGCCACGGTGGCAGAGGTGAACACCGAATTAATTTACTCTTAAAGATGCCTCCCGCCGCTGCCCCCCCCGGAGGCGCGTTCACGGGCCGCCACTGCACAGGACTGACTGGGTTGTTCAACTGATTGATGAACTTGAGCATACGAGCTTGCTGCTGTTAATGGGCTGCTTGCTTGCAATAAAAAGGCAGCTCCTGAAACAAAAACCAAACCTCAAAGCAATGATTGGCTGATATATTTTGGTTCCAGCAATGTATTTTAAAAATACTAAATACCTGAACAAATGTATTTTAGCTACAAAATACTGTTCTGAAAAGTATTTTAGATACAAAATAGAAAAGTATTGAAAATACATATTTTAAAATACATGTCTTTTAGATACAGCCCATCTCTGATCACAAAGCCCTTCAACAAAGTGAATATTTCAGGCCACATGGAAGGTTTTTGCAGCATGGTGCAGATCTAATAACATTCAGCCTCTTTCCCCCTCCTTAGCGCAAATTCTACAGAAGGTTTTGGATGTGGGATTAAGACCCAACACCTTAAAAGTCAGCAATCACATCAGTTCTGGTCAGCCCCTTTAAAATTGTTGACATACAAGGTATTGTTCTGAATAGCAATGACTTCTGCCCACCGTGTATCTGAGTTGAGGGCTCTGTGCAAAAGGAATAGTGTCTAATCTACCCTGGTTATCTTCTATTAAGGACATAGCCCACATTTAATCAAAGGATTAACACTTTGTTTCACAGGTCTCAGAAGCTAACATTATCTTATTTTTGCCCCAAACCAAAGAAAGGGAGTGGCATAAGCTAGATGTTTGGAGGGCAGTCAAAAATTATTTGAAGTGTTCTAAGAGTTTCAGAATTTCTGAATCTTCCTTTGTTTACTTTCGGGACCATACACTGGCCCATTGGATTTGTCAGTGTAAAAGCCTGGCATATTCCTCCAGGGGTTTGACTCCTGGGAGTAACACAGCTCATACAGTTGAGTGAACTGCCACATCTGCAGCATTCTCTACCAGGCCCTGCTTAGCAATATTTGCAGGGCAGTCATTTGGATGTCCTTGCCGTCTTTTGTTTGGCATTTTAAGCTGCAGTACTTAGTTTCCTGATGCCTCCTTTGGGAGAAGGGTCTTGCAGCAGGTGGTTCCTCAATGAGGGCCTGATCCTGAACTCCCTCTCATTCACTGGGGAGGGCTTTTGCATGTCCCGAACTATGGATACACTCATTCACTAAGGGAGAATGGATTGTTGGCATTCTCCTCAGTGGCCAGGAGTATATCCAGCCCACTCAGTTCAGTGTTAAGTCTGTCTGGATCTTTGCTTGCTGCTGCCAGGCAGATTCCTTCTTGGGGAGGGCCCATATCTTTGGGGTATTGCACTAGTCATAACTCATTCCTTGGGGGTCCTCCCTTCCCTTGGTTGTATTGGTAGTGGGTATGCCCCTCCTACACGGGTTATCTGAGCTGCTTTGTTATTGGCTCTGTCAAAAGCAAAGCAGGTAGGAGGAGCAACCAGACCTATTGATACATTCCTGACCACTGAGGAAAATGACCTTTCAGGTAAGTGCCAATGATTCATTTAAAAGCTGAATTGACACGATAGTCAGCATGAATGCAGTAAGGATGCATTCAAAAATGCATAACAAAATTATGTTCATGTTATGTGCGGAAATGCCCAGTAAGCTGAACAGATAGTTACAGCATTCTGTAACCCTCTGCTGGTTAATGTGTTGTATTACATGTCCCTGAAATGCTAAAAGATCTGTATCTAATCATGTGCCTAACCATAGTTAACCATGAGCATCTGCAGAAATGTTTCCCAAGTGGGTGGGTGAGTAAAGTATATGCATATACTATATGACTAAAAGCATCTGCTGCACATTAATGGCAATGCCTCCTTTGCCCCCCCCCGCCCCACCATTTGATGAGCTCACTGTATACAAGAAACACAGAGAAAAATAATTTATCTCTGTTCATCCAATTGTCCTAATTAAAATATGGCAAGGAAGCTTCCAAACTGTACCCACTTCCATTATGAAGAGATTTTTAAAATAAACAGAAATAGGCCAGACATTGCTGTATACCCCATTGATGGCTACTTCTAAAGCACAGCAGACTATGTTATATGATCTGATATATTTTGAGCATTCTTGGAGAGGAATATATGATGGACAAACCTCACAGTGTAAAGGGGCCACCAGGAATAAGCAACATTCATGTAAATTCTCTTTGTAAACATTGTAACAGTGACAATGATGAAATACATACACACCACTGCTGAAAACAAGGCAATGTATGAGAAGATTATTGACCAGCCAACAACTAGTCTCACATTGAATGCTGGTGATGCTTCTGACCCCTGTAGCCCATTAAATACCATATGGCTGGCTGTGCTGGCATTACCACAGGAGAAGGGGAGGGGGGGTTGGTAGGCAAAGAGGTCATGCACAGCACACCACCTTTATGTGGGGCACAGAGGGCAGGAGGGTGGAGAGGCAAGATACCACCTACCTTCCCCCAGATGATCCGGTGTTGTCCTGAGGCTGTGTGGTTTGTGCAGCCACATGGCTGGCACTGCCATGAGCCATACAGCCTTCTGGAGACCGGGGAAATGCAGCCAGAAATCCCACAATTCACCACTGGCTGCTTGTATGAACAGCCTTATTGTCCGTTGCCCACTCTTGGTGAGAAGAATAAGGGTACAGTGATAAATCCTTCATTATCTGAACATGAAAAGCCAGTCCGGAAATCCTATCCTCTTACAAGCGCTTGGACAATCAGCCTTTCACTGAATTCAATCACAGAAGCAGACTTTATTGTAAACAATGAATTGGTCCTATGGAAATAGGACCAATATATGCATTCCAAAGGCACACTTTTCTTCTTTCTTGTTTTTAAGGGGAAGAAAATCTCGACTATTTCCCACTGCCAACAACATTACAATTCCTATTATTATGAAATATAAAAATGGAAAATAATCACAACAAATGCTCTGCTCTCCCAATGTTTAGCCTTGAGTGTATCAAAACGTGGGACCTTGGATCTTGCCAAATCTGGACTGTGCCTCCCCTTCCCACACTTTAACTTCTGAAATGGCTCCTCTATGGATAGGCCAGGCCTTAGTGGATGCCAGAATGCCCATACGAATCAATCCTAAACAGATTTCTGTTTAGCCCTAATTCTAGGATCACTCTAGGGATGGGCCCGGACCGGTCCGGACCTGGGTGGTTCAGATTGGGGGTGGGGGGTAGCTTTAAGAGCGGCGGGAGGGTTTACTTACCCCTCCCGCCGCTTTCCGCTGTGGCGCCGTAATGTAATGAGTAATTGGGGCGGCAGGATACCTCCCTGCCGCCCCTTCCCCGCTGCTGGTCTGCAAAAACTCCCAGTAATCCTTTGCACGTGCGCATGTCAGTGACGTGAAGCGCGCGCACGACGTGCGCACGTGCAAAGGATTACTGGGAGTTTTTGCAGACCAGCAGCGGGGAAGGGGCGGCAGGGAGGTATCCTGCCGCCCCAATTACTCTGAAGATTACGGCAACACAGCGGGGAAAGCGGCGGGAGGGGTAAGTAAACCCTCTCGCCGCTCTTAAAGCTACCCCCCACCCCAGTGCTGGACCGCAGTGTGGCAGTTCCGTGCACACCCCTAGATCACTCTTGTGGTAGCAGTAGCATCGGTTACATTTCATAGCTCTGTGTGTCATCAGAACAGTTGAAAAGAGTTGCAAATAGACAAAAGGAATTAGTTGCTTTTGGTGGCACAAACTGTTGCCATGCTGATCCTTGGATATACAAAATGGGAACATGTGCACATTTAACAAATGATGCTCACTCATTTAGGAAATGCAAACTTTCAGAATATACAGAGTTCTTCCTGAAGACAGAATGGAAAGATCCGGTTCTTGATTGTAAACCTAGAAATACACAAGTGCTTTATTTTTTCTTGGCCGCAAAGCTTACTGAGTGACTTTAGGCCAGTCACTCTCTTTCAGTAGAACCTTTCTGTTGAGCATGCCGGACAGGGCCTTCACAGTTATTGCCCCCAGGCTGTGGAACTCCCTCTCAGCTGAGGATTGCATTGCTCCCTCTCTTAGGAAGAAAGTGAAGACTGCCCTTTTTATTCAGGTATTTTGGCCAATGAGCTGTCCCTTGATCTTTTAAAATTTTTAGTTACATATGTCCAGTTTTTGTTGAATTTATTGTGTTAACCACTCTGGGGCCTTAGGATGAAGGGCAGTATATAAATATAAATAAGTCACCTATTCATAGGACACAAGGGCAGCAGCAGCCTATCTCTGACTGTCTACCAGAGCTGTAAGCGGGGGGGGGGGGGTTTGGCAGTGATTTGGCAGATTTTGCAATTTTGGGGTTGTTTTATTATTTTTCTTGTCTGGCTGTGTGTGTGTGTGTGTGTGTTTGTTTCAAATATTGTACACTGCTTTGAATGTTGGAAAGGTGACCTACACATATTGTTAAACAAAACATAAATAAAGATAGCTCAATGAAACCTCTAGGTTCAGAAGTAGTATGCCTCAACAAACACTAGCTGTAGTATAGACAGTGGGAAAGGGCTGTTGCCTTCATGCTCTGCTTGTGGATTTCTTAGCAGTCTCTGGCAGGCCTTGAAATAGAAACAGGATGTTGGACTTGAAGATCTGTCTGCTGATCCAGCAGGGCTTTTCTTCTAAGGTCTCACCTAGCGGACAGGTCTCTAGCGGACCTGTCCGCTAGGTGAATTAGACAGAGTGCCAAGCTGCCACGGCCTAGGTCACGTGCTGCTGTGAGCCGAAAGTACAGTCCATTGGGGTGTGGGCACTTGCTTGTTGCCTCATTGCTGACAAATGCAACAAGGGGAACATTTAGCAGGGGTGTAGGGCACTGCCACCTGCCCCCTTAATCTGCAGAGACTTCTCTGTCCCCGTGAGTAGGTACCTCCTGTTGTCCAAGTGAGTGGGTAAGTGGGTGAGTGAGCAGGTGGATAAGTGAGCAAGTGGGTGCTCCCCATCCCCATTGCCTACCCACCCATCTTGCTGGCTGCCTCTGCCACTCTTGTCATGGAACTGGGTTGCTGCAGTGCATTATAATGATGTAGTTGCATCACATGGTGACATCATTATAAAGCACCATGGCAGGCAGCCTGCCCCAGGAATGGCAGGAGCAGCGAGAGGAGGCAGAGCGGTGAGAAGAGCAAGTGGGTGGCTGGGCAGGCAGTGGAGAATGCCCACCTGCTCAGACGAAGACAGGCACCAGCCCACACAGGCAAAAAGTCGGATGGTGCCAAAGCCAGGCTTTGCCTGGGGTGCCAGAAATCCTTGGGCTGGCCCTGCTTCTTGGTGGCAGAAGGCTCAACTGAGCCCAGTAGCTGAGAGGAAGGCAGCAGCTTTGGCTATGGCCAAAGCTTTGGCTATGGTGTGCATGCATACATTCACTGACTCACAGCTTGAAGTGGGCAAGCAAGGAGTTTGTCTTGCACACATCTCCCACCAGGCAGGCTTTAGGAGGTCCTCTGTCCAGCTTGTCAGATCTCACAGTGCCTTTTGTGGTTCAGAGTCAGCAAAACTGGCATTGCCTAGAGTGGAGGAGTTCTGCGCATTCCATCTGATATTAGCACTGTGAGTACATACACGCATGCGTGCGCACACACCCCACTCCTGGCCCAATAAAGCCAGCATTGTGTGAAGGACATAACTGCATCCATAGAAATATCACGCCATGCACACTGCCATCGGTCTGGTATGTGCTGCACAGTCATCTGTAGAATTCCTGGCAGCAATGCTTTCTCCACAAAGGCCAGATCTCTGTGGCTCACCCAGCCTATTCCTAACACATCCTCTGGACAGTTCAGTACACAGAACCCATCTTGCAGCTAATGGATGCAGATAAATTGATTGCATTTGTAACATATCAGTTTCTTTTCTACCCAAAGCAATACTCAATAATAAACATTAACTAGTGGTTGTTCCTATAGCATTTACTTAGAATTTTTAATAGTTGATATAGTATTGTCGTGAACTGGAGATTAGGGTTATTAATGCTAGCTGTCCAGCTCTGTTCTTAGGCAGATGACTGGCTAATAAATTTTATTTTATCTATCTATCTGTCTATCTATCTATATTTTATATCCCACTCTTCCTCCAAGGAGCCCAGAGCAGTGTACTTCATACTTAAGTTTCTCCTCACAACAACCTTGATGTTTCTGAATGTGGCATTATTTAATATCCTGAGTAGGGGAACCATTGAAGTCTTGGAAGATGCACATATCTTTCACCTCATGGGAGGAACACGTTTGATGCCAAACCTGTTCGCACATCCCTGTTCAAGAGCTCTTATAGTTCAGAAGATCCTCCTAATGCAGGCCTGCTCAGTTTAGGCCCCCCAGCTGTTTTTGGTCTATAACTCCCATAATCCCCAGACACAGTAGCCAATAGCCAGGGATTATGGGAGTTGTAGGCCAACATCTGCAAGAGGGCCAAAGTTGAGCAGGCCTTTCCTAATGTCCAGCCTAAATTTGATTGCTTATAATTTCAATCCATTGAAATTCCTTGTAATTTCAATCCCTAGGTTCTAGTCACTTCCTCAGGAGCAACAGAGAACAAGTCCACTCTTCCGCCTCCTCGTGACAGCCCTTTGAAGGCAATTAACATATCTCCCCTTAGTCTTCTCATCTCCAGGCAAAACACATTCAGCTCCTTCAGTTGCTCCTCACAGGAGTTGGTTTCTAGACTCTTCACCATCTTTATTGCCCTCCTCTAAACCTGTTACAGTCTATCAATGTCCTTAAAATGCAGTGCCCAGAACAGGACGCAGTATTATAAGTTATGTCTAACTAGAGCAAAATAGAGTGGAATGACGACTTCTCATGATCTGGAAGTGATGCCTGTGTTAATGGAGTCCAAGACTGCATTAGCTTTTTTTAGCAGCTGCATCACACTGCTGACTCATGTTCAACTTGTGGTCCACTGAGACTCCTACCGCCTTTTCACACATACTGCTGCCAGCCAAGTCTCCCTGATCCTATATTTCTTTTTGTACCTAAGTGCAAGATTTTACATTTATCTCTTTTGAATATCATCTTGCTGGTTGGGGCCCAGTGTTCAGACCTGTCAAGGTCACACCAGGCTGATGAGCACAAAAGTGCCAACCACCACACTTATGACATTTGCCTCTACAGATGAATGCCATAACTGTGAGTAGTGCGGGAGGGGGAGTGAGGGGGAATGAGGTGATGCAATGCTAGCAACCTTCTGGAGTGACATGTGGCAGCAGAGGAGAGCTTCTGGGCCCACTTTAGACGGTGTATACAAATTTGTTGCCCTTTTAAATAAACATCTGAAGAGGGCTTGTGTCCATTGCATTCCACTGCATGCTAGTAACTCCATTAAAAAAGGATCGATTGGATGTTACCTGTCCTTGCTGGCTCTTCCTAATAGGGATGTGCATGGAACCGCAGCATGGAGGCTCGAAGGCAGCAGAGGTCTCTCTTTAAGAGTGGAAGAGGGTGCACTTACCCAGTCCACTGCTTTCCCCCTGCTGGCATCCGTGTTTTGCAAAGCCGATTGGGGGGGGCAGCATACCCCACTGCAGCCCTGTTGCCCTCGTCTTCTGGATATGAGTCACGTTGGCAACTTCCGGTCATATCTGGAAGACGAGGGCAACGAGGTGGCATGGAGGTATTTTGCCTCCCCCATCAGCTTTGCAAAACACGGACGCCAGCGGGGGGGGGAGATGTGGTGGCGGGGGGGGGGAGATGTGGCGGCAAGGGGGGGAGATGTGGCGGTGGGGGGTAAGTGCACCCTCCCCCACTCTTAAAGAGAGACCCCCACCGCCTTCGAACTGGCAGAACCTCTGGTTCTTCAAACCAGTTTGGAGGCCCATAAAGGGCCTCTGAACCGGTTCCGTGCACATCCCTACCTCCTAATAATTGCCACATTCATTTCTAAGTGCTCACAGACTAGCCGCTTAATATTCTGTTCTAGGATCTTGCTGATAGCATCAGGCTGGCTGGTTTATAGTATTCTTTGATGTGGTATCTGTCTTTTACCCCTCTGGACTTCGCGTATGTACAGAGACCACGTCGGAATCTTCCAAGCTTCGTCTCCTGCTTTTGGCAAGAATGCCACCCCCAGGCACTATATACGGCTGTGCCTCTCCTCACCCTCAGCCTTTCATCGTCCACACTTCAGTAGATGTCGTCAGAGCCTCTTTGCTTCAAGCTGAGAGTAGAAGAGCAGTTTTCTTTATATTCGTTGTTCTTACTCCTGCTAAAATTTCCTTTCTCCTGTTTGAATCTAATTTATCATGTAGCTTCAGTTTTTCCTGGCGAGTTCATTTCTTTGGTTTCCCCTCCCTCCCGCTCCGCATCCCTGCTCTCAGATGAAACAAAATGCTAGGCCTGTGAGGCCAACTTTCTTTCATATGCCGGGAACTACAACGTTTAAGAAGTGTGTCTACTGCTGAGCGAAATTGCCTGCTCTGGACACCCATTCTGAATGCTTATTTTGTCTGGGAGAAGCCCATGTGGTTGAAGCCTGCCCGCATTTTCAGATGTTCACCAAGCAGGCAAGAAAAAAATAGGTTCCTGAAATTAACTCCTCCCTGTGGGAACTGGCCCTCTGTTCTTCAGAAGCCTTGTCTTCTAGAAAATGGCTTCCTCAGCCTTACCTGCAGGTCCAGAAATTGTTTCTTTGGCCCCAGAGTCGCCCAAAACAATGCCGACACTGTCTGCTATGGTACTTGGAGCTTCAAAATCTGTTTTTATATTTTTTTAGCTCAATGTTTTAATGTGTCTTTTTTATACTCTTGTTTTTAAATTTTATTGTGAGCCGCCTTGGGATTTTTTTAATGAAAGGCGGAGTAGAAATTTAACAATATGATAAACAAACAAAATCTGGGGCACTGGCTGTTCTTGCAGTGCCATCACTTCTGCCAACCTCTTCTGGACTGGGAGCAGCTCCGCCAGCATTGGTGCTCTTGACGCCCACATCTGTGTCAGTGCCGGCAGGCTGCCACCTCGACGGCTCCCTGAAAAAGATAGTCAAACAATTGTCAGCAGGTCAACAGTTGCCATGCATCCTGAAAAAGAAGTCTCCATTGAGTCAACTTCAGGGAAGGAGCCTGTAAAGAAAAAGTCAAAATTAGTTTCCCCACCTGAATCCAATGAGACTCCTCAGGCTTCAGCTTTGTCAACTGCGGTACCAAAGTCGATTCTGTCAATACCAAAGGATCCGAGCACCTCTACCAAGGGGCAAGCCGCTAGCGAGGCATCACCTGAGTATGAGCCTACATGACCTCTCACTCCTGAAGAGGATCCATTCTTATCCATTCTCTTATTATAGCGATGAGGTGGTCCCTCATCTCTGTTTCATTCTAAACAACCACCTGATGCAGGGCTGGATCGACATTCACTCCATGTTGGCCTCGGGATAGAGGTGGCCTCGGGATAGAGGTGGCCTCGGGATAGAGGTGGCCTCGGGATAGAGGTGGCCGTTCTTCCTATAGGGAGCAGTCTTTGGAACGTCACTGAGCTAAGGACTGGGATCACTATGGCCATTCTTATGGAGATCCCTACTCTTCCACCCCTCCTAAGCGATCATAATACCCAGAGGATTGCACCTACCCATTTTGTAGGGAATATCATTATGATGAAAGGGACTTTGATTTGTACAAATCTAAGCACAGCTACCACATCTCCTATTCCGATATATACCACTATGAGCCTTGATACCATGATGAGTGGTTTGACTGGGGTCATGTTGATCGTCATGGTTTCAGATGCTGCACTCTTTCTCAGTTGCGTGGCAGGTCCAGGTCCTGATCACCAACATGTAAATGTCGGCATTCCATCTGATCCACAACCTGTCCATCCACCTGTACAGCCATCTCCTATAAAGCCAGCCCAGCCTGAAGATCCCAACCCTGACCATGTGCAGCCAGTTTCTTCGGAAGAGGAGGCTCATTCTCTGAACTCATCTGTGGACTCCTCTCTGCAGGACCTCCTGGCTGATGCAGGACCTCCAAAGCCCAACAGAGGCCTCCGGCCTATATTGGATCTCAGGCAGCTCAACAGGTGCATCACCTACAGGCAATTTTGTATGCTGTCGGTCCGATCATCCTCTCCCTTCTAGATCGAGACATGTGGATGGTTTTCCTAGATCTTCAAGATGCATACTACCATATCTCTATCCGCCCAAACATCGAAGGTTCCTGAGGTTCAAAGTAGGCGGTGAGATTTCCTAGTTCAAAGCTCTACCTTTTGGACCTTACATCAGCCCCCAGGGTCTTTACAAAGTGTATGGCCCTGGTTGTAGCGTTCTTCCAAGAACAGGATGTTAAAAGATTTCCGTATTTTGATTATTGGTTTGTGGTGGCAGATACCCTGAGGGTGACTTTGACAGTCCTGTGCACTACTGTATCTACTCTGGAGGCCTTGGGGCTGCAAATCGACTCTCAGCTCACTACTACTAAACAAATTCAATTTATAGGCTTACTCTTTGATACCCACCTAGCAAAGGTCTTCCTCAGGGGCATAGTTAGTCCACCGGCGGCTCCGGCGGGTGCCCTGATAGCCCCGCCCCCTGCATCTGACATCAGACGCAGGGGATAGCCACGCCCCCCGCGTCTGATGTCAGACACAGGGGGATGTGGTCTGGCTCCCAAACGGAGCCTTGAGGCTCCGTTCGGGAGAAGCAGCTTAACTGCTGAAGGGGCCGCGCGGCCCCTTCGGCAGTTAGATGAAGGCTGGTGCTGCGTTTGCAGCGCAGCCTAGGAGCAGCTCTTCCCTGCAGGGAAGAGCCGCTTCTGGGCTGCGTTGCGAACGCAGCACCAGTCTTAGATCCTGAAGGGGCCATGCAGCCCCCGCTCGGGAGCTAAACTACCACCCCCGAGTCTGACGTCAGATGCGGGGGGCGTGTCGAGGCCGCAAAAGGCGGCTCTTGATTGTGCACGGCTCGGGTTCTTTGAACCCGTTCGCCCAATTATAGCTACGCCCCTGGTCTTCCTACCAGATTCCTGCATTTGTACCATCACTCTGCTGGCAAATTCTATAGTCAATACAAAAAGCTCTAGATAGTACAACATCTTCTTGGCCATATGACAGCAGCGATGTTTGTTCTTCCCCATACTCATTTCAGAATGTGCATTCTCCAGCATTGGTATCTCAACCTTTTCAGTCCACAAGGACATTCAGACAACATCCTCCTTTACCCTCCGACTGGATTCGCGAAACAGTTATTTGGTGGACCAGTGTTGCTCACCTTACATTAGGTGCACCTTTCCACCCACGTCTTTCCAAATCAGTCATTTCAACAGACACTTCAGAGACTGGATGGGGAGCTCACACAGGCCATTACCACATGAGCGACCACTGGGTTGTAAGAGTGGCCAAGTGCCACATAAATTATTTAGAGCTCCTGGCTATTCTGTATGCCCTGAAAGGGTTTATCTCTTTGATTCACAATGCAATACAGACAACACAAAAGCCAAGGCATATGTGAACCACCATGGGGGCACAGGTTCCAGATCTCTACTGAGCTTGGCCATCGACCTCTGGCAGTGATGCATACTACACAAGGTGACACCTCATGCTGTCCACATTCAGGTCATTAAAAAATGTGCAGGCAGACAGTTTGAGCAGGGCCTTTATGGTCTCCCACAACTGGATGCTAGATAATTCCCTTCTCCTGGACATTTTTGAGAGGCGGGAGACACCTCTGGATGCTTTTGCTGTGCAAGAAAATGCCCTGTGTACCCAGTATTGTTCCAGGGGAGGAAAAGGGATTACATCCTTAGGGGATGTATCTGCCCTCCCTTGGAAGGGTCATTATGTGTATCTTTTCCCACCAATACCACTTATCCTGAGAGTGCTCCAGAAGGCCAAAGTGGAGAGATAACACTGTATCCTGATAGCTCTGTGGTGGATGAGATGGACTTGGTCTCTGGGCCTGAAGAAGTTGGAGATGGATTACGTCCACCTGCCTTGTTTCCACATCTCCTCTCCCAAGCCAAAGGTCTTACCTGGAAGGCAGAGTTTCTGGTGGCCATCGCTTCTGCCAGAAGAGTGAGTGAACTGTGGACTCTGAGAATAGACCCTCCTTACTCAATTTTCATTCTGATAAGGTGATGCTCAGACCAGATGTTCAGTTCCTGCCAAAGATAGTCTCTACTTTCCATCATTCACAGCCTATAAACCTGCCAGCGTTCTTCCAGAAGCAGTCTTCCCCTGCAGGGTGCAGGCACCATCAATTGAATGTCTGCAGGGCTCTAGATTTCTATCTCCAAAGGTCTGCAGGCTGGAGACAATCAACCTCATTTGTTTCATATGATGGACCAGCATGGTCTTCAAGTCTCAGCCCAGTCATTGTGGAGGTGGATAGTCTCTACCAAGCTGTGCTACAAGTTGGCACATAAAGAGTTGCCTGCTACCATTAAGGCCCACTCCACAAGAACTATGGCTTCTTCATCTGCATTTGAGTGAAATGTTCTACTTGAAACTATCTGTCAAGCTGCGACATGGGCATCACCGCATTCCTTTATTCAGCACTACACTGTTGAAGCTAGGGTGCATAAGGACATGATGTTTGGTAGAGCAATTCTTCAATCAGTTTTTGACTAGACCTTCCTCCAGGTATGGCTGCTTGTAATGCGCCCAGATCAGGGGCGGAGCCACCATTATTAATTATTATTTATTTACACAGTAAATAACACAGACAGGTGTTATTGACTGGTTTGTTTTATCCAGACATCGAGTCCTTCCCAAGGACCTAGGATGGCTGAATTTTATTGTCAATGTTGTTGCTGTTATAGATATCGTCGCAGAATATAGGCTGTTCCCAGTAAAGCTGCTTTTTGTAATTGGCTGATGGTGATTTCTGTGGCCCCTATGGTGTTGAGGTGCTCTTCAAGGTCTTTTGGAACTGCACCCAGGGCGCCAATTACCACTGGGATTATTTTGGTCTTTTTCTGCCACCACCTTTCAATTTCAATTTGTAGATCTTTGTATTTTGTGATTTTTTCTATTTCTTTTTCTTCTATTCTGCTATCCCCTGGTATTGCTATGTCAATTATTTTCACTTGTTTTTCTTTCTTCTCGACTACAGTTATATCTGGTGTATTGTGTGGCAGATGTTTGTCTGTTTGTAGTCGGAAGTCCCATAATATTTTTACATCTTCATTTTCTTCAACTTTTTCAATTTTATGGTCCCACCAATTCTTGGCTACAGGTAGCTTGTATTTTTTGCAGATGTTCCAGTGTATCATCCCTGCTACCTTGTCATGCCTTTGTTTGTAGTCAGTCTGTGCGATCTTCTTACAACAGCTGATCAGGTGGTCCACTGTTTCATCTGCTTCTTTACAAAGGCGGCACTTGCTGTTTGTTGTGGATTTTTCTACTTTTGCTCTTATTGCATTTGTTCTTAGTGCCTGTTCTTGTGCAGCCAGTATTAAACCCTCTGTTTCTTTCTTCAAGTTGCCATTCTTAAGCCATTGCCAGGTCTTGGTGATGTCTGATTTTCCACTTATATTGTGCTAATATTGACCATGCAGTGGCTTATTTCTCCATTTTTCTGCTCGGTTCTTGACTTGTTCTTTCTTGTAGGCCTACTTTTTTCATTGGTGTTGAATAGTTTCGCGTTATTGACCATTTGAAGGGCATCTTCTTCACTGTCCCTTATATATTCTTCAAGGCCTCTTTTCTCCTCCTCTACTGTTTGATGGACTTGCAGCATTCCTCTTCCACCTGAGCTGCGAGGGAGGTATAGCCTATCTACATCACTGCGGGGGTGCAGAGCATGATTGATGGTCATGATTTTCCTGGTCTTACGATCTAGCGTCTCTAGCTCTGCCTGGGTCCAGTCTATTATTCCTGCAGTGTATCTGATAACAGGTATAGCCCAGGTGTTTATGGCTTGTATGGTGTTCCCGCCATTGAGTTTGGACTTTAGGATTTTTCTAACTCTCCTGATGTATTCACTTCCAATTTTTCTTTTAACTTCAGTGTGTGCAATCTTATCAGCCTGGAGAATGCCCAAGTATTTGTAACGTTCTTTCTCTTCCAGGTTCTTGATGTTGCTTCCATTGGGTAGTTCTATTCCTTCTGTTTTTGTTATTTTTCCTCTGTTCATTATTAATGCAGCACACTTGTCTAGTCCAAACTCCATTGCTATATTGCTACTGAATATACGGACAGTGTTTAGCAGTGATTCAATTTCTGAATGGGACTTTCCATACAACTTCAGATCGTCCATGTACAGCAGATGGCTGATTTTACTTGATGTTTTAGATGTTTGGTATCCGAGGCCTGTTTTGTTTAGTATTTGTGAAAGTGGGGTCATGGCGATTACAAACAACAGAGGGGATAGTGAGTCCCCTTGGAAAATGCCTCTTCTAATACTAACTTGTCCCGGTGTCTCAACATTGATTGTTAACTGTGTACTCTACATGCTCATTGCTTTTTTTATAAATATCTGAATGTTTTTGCTGACACAGTTGTTTCTAAACATTTTAGTATCCATGTGTGAGGCAATGAATCGAAGGCTTTCTTGTAGTCAATCCAAGCAACACTTAGATTGGTTTTTCTTCTCTGCAATTTTCTAAAATCATTTTGTCAATCAGCAGCTGGTCTTTTGTGCCTCTCGTGTTTGGGCAATTTCCTTTCTGTTCAACTGGAAGCTGTTTGTTAGTTAATAAGTGTTGCATCACTTCATCTGCTATTATTCCAGTTAATAATTTGGACATTGTTGGCAGGCAGGTTATCGGTCTAGAATTACTTGGAAGTGCACCTTTTGCTGGGTCTTTCATTATGAGATGAGTTTTCCCAGTTGTTAGCCATTGTTCAATATCACCTCCTTGCAAAATGTGATTGAACTGTTTTGATAGTTGTTTATGAAGGCTTGTTAGGTATTTAAGCCAAAAGCCATGCAGTTCATCGTTGCCCGGAGCAGTCCAATTTTTAATTTTTTTTGCTCTTTCACTTATTAATTCTGGTGTTATGATTAGATCTTGCATTTGTTGGTTACATTTTTTGACCTCTTTCATCCAGCCTGCTTTTTTATTATAATCTATTGGATTGTCCCATAATTTCCCCCAGAATTGCACTGAAATTTGGTGTTTCTATGTTTCTTGCAGTTTCTCCTTCTATGCTTTGGTAGAAACGTCTCTGATTCGACTGGAATTGGAGATGCTGCCTGTGTTGTGTGATTCTGGCTTCGTATCTGCTAATCTTCTTTGACATTCCTGTTATTTGCTGCTTTATTATTTCCAGGACTTCTCTAATTTTCCTTGAATCTAGGTGGTATTTTTGGATCAGATACTGTTTGGTGTTTTCATTCTTCAGCTTCTTGTCTTTCATATCTTTCAATTTACTAGCATCTGATCTGAGCCTGGAGATTTTATTTTCTAATCTAATCTTCCATTTAGGTGATGTACTGCTTTCTTTTTTGACAGGTCCACTGATCTTATATCCGAGCTCTTGTGTTGTTATTGTTGCTGCACTGTACATTAGTTGGTTTGTTTCTTAATTTATTATTATGATTAATTCGATTTTTATACCACCCTTCCAAAAATAGCTCAGGGCAGTTTACATGGAGAAATAATAAATAAATAAGATGGCTCCCTGTCCCCAAAGGGCCCACATTCTAAAAAGAAACACAAGATAGACACCAGCAACAGTTACTGGAGGAACTGTGCTGGGGGTGAATGGGGCCAGTTACTCTCCCCCTGCTAAATAAAGAGAATCACCACAGTAAAAGGTGCCTCTTTGCCCAGTTAGCATTGGGCCAACAGTTTCAAAGAACCCAAGCCACGCCCAATCAGAGGCTGTGCCTCGCAGCCCTGACACCTCTCCCCCCCCGCGTCTGATGTCAGACGTGGGGGTGCTGGTTTAGCTCCAGAGCGGGGGTCCATGCGGCCCCCATTCAGGAGTTAAATGGCCGCTGCGTTCGCAGCACGGCCAGGAGCGGTTCTACCCTTCCTTTAAGGCAGGGAAGAGCCGTTCCTGGCTGTGCCGCAAACACAGCGCCTGCCCAAATCTAACTCCCGAAGGGGCCGCACGGCCCCTTCAGGAGTTAAATGTCTGGCGCTGCATTTGCGGCGTGGTCAGGAACAGCTCTTCCCTACCTTAAGGCAGGGAAGAGCCACTCCTGGCTGCACTGCGAACGCAGCACCGGCCTGACACACACTCCCGAACGGAGTCACGGGGCTCTGTTCAGGAGCCTGACCACACACCCCGCATCTGATGTCAGACGTGGGAGTTGGGGTGAGCAGGGTGGCCACCACGACAACACACGGACCGCTGGCGGTCAGGCTCCACACCTGGCCCAGATGTGCAAAAGACAGAATCCACATTGAAGAGCGACAGGTTACTCACCTGTAAATTTGGTTTTTACAAATATGATGAATATTTATATACCACCTTTCAACAAAATGGTCATCTTTATTGGTCTTCTAGTGGTCATCTATTCTTTTATACGCCCTTCCATCCTCCCCACTAGGTCTATTGTACATGGACTCCGTGACTGAGGGGATACGGAGAGATGCAGCCACATATAGTGGCTGGGGGCGAGGTTCCCACCAAAAGCAGGAGATGGAGCTTGGAAGATTCCAACATGGTCTCTACACATGCATGAAGCCCAGAGGTGTAAAAAAACAGATTACCACTAGAAGAACAAAACTTACAGGAGAGTAACCTGTTGTTTTGGCATCTTCCTTTTTCTTTTATTCTGGACAGGACAACATTTGCTCATCTCCAATCTTTCAGTCCCTCACCCATTCTCCAGGAATGCTCAGATGTAAACAGTGGCTCTGAGATCACCGTTGCAAGTTTTTCCAGTAACCTGGAATGTAATTTATCTGGCCCTAAAGACTTAAACTTATTTAAAATAACTAAGTGATCTCTTACCATCTTTTCACCTATCTTGAGGCATGATTCTCCTCTTTCTTCATTAGTGTGTTTATTGCAAAGTTGAACCACCTTTTCTTTGTGGGAGAAGACAGTTGCAAAATAGGAGTTAAGGAACCCTGCCATCTCTATGTCACCCATGACCATTTCACCATCTTCTCCAAGCAACAGGCCTACTGCTTCCTTGATCTGCTTGTTCCAGTCATATCCAACCTCCCCCATCATTTCTGTTGTTTCTGGCATCCTTTCCAAGCATCAGCTCATTCTGAGTTTTAGCTTTGACATCATCTCCAAGCAACTAGTTCAAGCTACTTTTATGTTTTTATTGTGTATATGCCCTGCTTCCTATACATAGCTCTTTTGCTTCTCAGCTTTTCAGAAATCTCTCTATAGGCCAGGAGCAGCTACAGAGAAGGCCCGGTTCCAAGTCACCACCAGACACACTGGAGTAACTGGAGATGGGCCTCTCTAGATGACCTCAACATGCAATGGGGATCATATAGAAGAAGGCGCTCTCTAAGGTAGGGTAGAGAAGGGTCTCTCTAAAGCACTCTCTCTCCCAAGCCATTCAGGGCTTTAAAGGTAATAACCAGCACTTTGTATTTTGCCCGGAAACATATTGGCAGCCAGTGCAACTGCTTTAAAACAGGCATAATGTGGTCTACCCGGGTTACCCCAGAGACCAGTCTGGCTGCTGCATTTTGAACTAACAGAAGTTTCCGAACTACATACAAAGGCGGCCCCATGTAGAGCGCATTGCAATAGTCGAGTCTGGAGATTACTAGCTGATGCACCACTGTTTTGAGATCGTTCTCTTCAAGGAATGGACTCAGCTGTCGAATCAGTTGAAGCGGATGGAAGTTGTCATCTGATATACCAGGATGAGGCCTGGATCCAAGAGTACTCCTAAGCTGCATACCTGTTCCTTCTGGGGGATTGTAACCCCATCCAGCAAAGGAAGATCTAACTCATCCCTCAAATGCTGATCCCCCACAATGAGCATCTCCGTCTGGCTTGGATTCAGCTTCAGTTTGTTATTTCTCATCCAGCCCATTACTGCCTGTAGGCAGGCATTTAGGGAGTGCATGCCATTTCCTGATGATGAAGATGTCAAGGAGAAATAGATTTGAGTGTCATCAGCAAACTAATAACACCCTGCACCAAATCTCCTGATGACCTCTCCCAGCAGTAGTGATGTGCATAGACCGGTTTGCAGGCCATTCTAAAGGGGGTGGTTCATAGTTCGACACCAGGGGGGTGGCTCTTTAAGGGCGGAGGAGGGTGCACTTACCCCTCCTGCCGCTTTCCCCCCGCCAGCGCTTCTTTTTTGAAAAGCATTTGGGGCGGCAGCATACCTCCCTGCCTCCCCTTCCCCCATTCCTCGGCAAAAGGCTTCAGAATGTGCAGTTGCGCATGCGCATGGCACATGCACACCACGTGTGTGCATCGCGTGCATATGTCAGATGTGCATACACGTGACGTACGCATGCAGTGCGCGCGCGTGACGTGCACACACGCAGTTGCACATTCTGAAGCTTTTTGCTGAGGAATGGGGGAAGGGTTGGCCGGGAGGTATGCTGCCGCCCCAAATACTTTTCAAAAAAGGAGTGCCAGTGGGGGGGGAAGCGGCGGGAGGGGTAAGTGCACCCTCCCCCCCCTTAAAGAGCCCCCCTGCCCGGCTGCGAACTGGAATGCCGCAGTTCTGTGCACACCACTACCCAGCAGTTTCATATAGATGCTAAAAAGCATTAGTGACAGAATGGAGCCCTGAGGGACACCATATAATAGTTTTAAAGAGCGACTAAGCTCCACCATCTGGAATCTGCCTGAGAAATAGGAGCGGAACCACTGCAAAGCAGTGCCTCCTATTCCCAACTCCTCCAGGTGATCCAGAAGGATACCATAGTTGATGGTATCGAACACCACCTAGAGATCCAAAAGAACCAACAGAGTCACACTGTCGATTCCCCGGTAGAGGTCATCCATCAGGTCAACCAAGGCAGACTAAACCTCATAGCCTGCTCTAAAGCCAGTTTGAAATGGGTCCAGATAATTGGTTTCCTCCAAGACTGCCAGGAGTTGGTTAGCCACCACTCTTTCCTTGCCCAACCCTGCGAGATTGGAGACCGGCCTATAACTATCCATCACTGAAGGATCTAAGGAAGGCTTCTTAAGAAGTGGTCTGATCATTGCCTCCTTCTAGCAAGTAGGCATCCTACCTTCCCTCAGCGATGAGTTAATGATATTAACTAGGCCATCTCCAACAATTTCCCAATTGTTAATGCAACTCTCCCTCTCTTTATGTTGTGGGTCTATTGCTTTTGAACAGATTATACCCTTCAAGTACTATATTCCACTCATGAGTCTCATTCCACCAAGTTTCAGTGGTACCTGTCAGATTATATCTGTTCTGCCATGTTAGGATTTGAAGTTTGTCCTGTGTGTTCCCCATACTCTGTTCAATTTCACTAACACAGAGAGATTAAGCATTTTAGGGTGCAGGGTTTGTTCTCACATGATCTGATGTAAGTAACCTTTTGATGACTTGCAGGACTATGCTTTATTTCAACTCCATCTATTGCTCAGCTTATATATTTGTAAATAAACCAAATATTACATCCAACCCTGTTATCCCTTATCCAGAGGAAGTTTAAAAAATCCAAGTAGTGCTGTACCCATGGAATTTCCCACCACTCAGAGAAGCAAGAGCCAGGAAGTCTCTGTTTCAGATCTCCTTCAAGTCAGTATTCTCTCAATATTCTCTATTCTTCCCCCATATGTAATTTTAAAATACTAGTACTGGCCTACTTTACAAGTTTATTATGAAGATTACTGAAATGATTGTGCTAGGAATGTCAAAGGCTCAGGTAAACTGCTAAATGTAAGAGTTATTACATATTACCATAATATGCATACCACACAATTCTAAATTGGTTTATTCAGAAGTCAGTCCAACTTAATTAAATGGATTTATGCTTGGGTAAGCACATTTAGGACTGCAGCCTATAGCCAAGTCCTATGCTTGCCTGTTAGTGGAGCACTTTCAGGTAAGTGAAACGGGTACATGGTGTACATAGGATTACACCACAAACATATGCAGCTTGCTTAATGTCACCAAGCAAGTTTGTGGCCAAAATGTGAAGGGTTGTATGTGTGGGTCTCCAGCTCAGGCTCTTAACCATGCTGCCCCACCAGCCCTGTCTAATCACTCAGTATCTCTAATTCTAGTCTAGACCTATTTAATATATTCCTTGCTGATCTTCTCTGCCTCTGGGGTTATGCAATGCAACAACCTTCTGCTTACTACTCAAGAGGAAATCCTACAATTAGGCTTACTCTAATTGTTGAGCCTTTGTTTGAGTCAGTGCAACTAGGGAACCGCTGCTGAATCTTAGCATTCAGCCGCAGGCGCGATAAGATTAGAAATTGCATGCCTCTGAGCGTGTTGAGAGGGCTTCCCCGAACCACTCATCTCGACCAGCCTCACTCACGTCGAGTGGGGCAGGGGCGCGTGGACCTCCTCGCCAGAAGATATGGATTGGTTTCCAAACAGCCGCGAATCCGGGTACTCTTTTTAGGAACGAACCTCAGCTTGACGGGCCGCTAAGCAGTTGCTGTAGAGCCAGAATCTAGTCATAAAGGACTAAGTAAAGGATGCTAAAGGTAAAGTGTGCCGTTGAGTCGGTGTCGACTCCTGGCGACCACACAGCACTATGGTTGTCTTTGGTAGAATACAGGAGGAGCTTACCCTGGCCATCACTTGCCCCGTTTTCCTCTTTCTCCCTTTCTGTCGGAGGACTTCTATCCCAACTCCCAGCTTCTGCCTTCCCTTTAAGACAACCCAGCTCACCTGTTTACTTACCTGGGCCAGTTGGTTGCAGAGAACCGGTGAAGAGGCGGAAGTAGGTGCAGCAGCAGCAGCATGTCCGCCTCAGCAGTTTTTATCCTTGATCTGAAAGGCAAGGTGAGTCTCCGGTTTCAACTCTCCGCTTCTAATTCAGACTGGAGGGGTGGTTGATTGAACAACAGTTTCCCTAACAGTGCCGAAGTTTCACAAATACGCCCTCCTCTCGCTCCAGCGTTCCACACCAAAGTCCTAAGTTTTTCTGCGTATCGGTGAAGGTTTTCGGATTCTGATGATTGCACAAGTTTGGACTCTTCTCGTTCCGCTTTGGAGCTTTCCCTTACTCACAAAGCCAGACTCTTGCGGGTCAGGTGTATTTGGTCAATAGAAGAGGAAGATTTAGGACTGAGGGTCCCCAGTCCCAGGGAACCCCCAAGAGGAGGAGGACTACAGGCCGTGGCTGTGTTTCATCCAGTTACTAGGTCATCCTTCCCTGCTCTAGAGTGAAAACAAAGTACAAGAAAGATTCCTGGCTGATATTAATTCTCTCTGTTCTTCATTCTGCTCTACTAGCTTCTTGTACCCTTGCTTAACTAGGCAAAGAGGCACCTTTTTAATGTGGTGATTCTTTATTTATCAGGGGGAGAGTAACTGGCCCTATCCTGCCACAGCACAGTATCTCCAGTGATTGTTGCTGGTGACTTTCTTAGGTTTCTTTTTAGATTGTGAGCCCTTTGGGGACAGGGATCTATCTTTATTTATTTATTGTTTCTCTGTGTAAACTGCTTTGGAAACTTTTGTTGAAAAGCAGTATCTAAATTGTTGTTGTTAGAGCCAGACGTTGGAGCCAGGGCAGGGATGGAACCCTTAAATGCCATCTCCTCTAGACTGCCCATGGCTAGAGAGCACCTGAAAAACTTGCTCTTGTGCTGAAAGGAACCTGCAGGTGCTCTTAGACCTGAAGCTTGTTAGACCAGATTGGTTGCTTAAGGAGACCCAAAGAGCAGGGCCAGGATTGTAGCAGAAAAGTCTAACTAACTCAGGCCCTATCATGAAATAAGATACAAGTGTTTATACTCTTATCAGATTTGCTAAGCAGACTTGATTATGTATTGTGTATAACTGTGGATCTGCCTGCCACTGCCAAAGATGGTAATGAGTGATTTATTTATTTGTAAGTAGAAGACTAATTAATGGAAGATGGGAAAAGCATGAGAGCTAGTGTAATCTAGTGACTAACCGTGTGAGCTGAAAAATAATCAGTTCAGGAGTTGTGATAATGAAGTATTCCTCTCCAGACCTTAGTTATTGTGTAAAAATAAAATTAAAAAAGTAAAACTTAAAAATAAAGTATCCAGTTTTATTAAAGAAGATTGACAACAAGCCGACCTTATGGAAATCAATTTCTTAGTATTGGGATGAGAAACATACTACTAATAAGCCATTTTCTTTCATGCTCTATATTATTGTGATCAGCATTTAATTTAAGAGTTTTTTTGTGTTTTGTGTAAGCTGAGAAACCTCCAGCTTAAATTTCATCTCAGTATTGGTCCTGCTGTGCGACCTTTGTCTAATTACTCTCTTTCAGCCTTAATCCGCCCTGCCCCCACTAAGTAAGATGGGGTAATAGAAATACTGTTGTACCTTACAGGTCTGTTTATAATGTAGTTAATATTGTTAACAATTATTAAGTGCTTGGGGTCATTGCCTAAGCCACAGAAGGTAAAGCCAGCATTGGCAACACTAAACATATTTGGATGTGCTCTTTGTGTATTATCTTATTTGTACAAGATTATGGATACATGGCATCACAGTTTGAAAATAAATAACGGTGCAGAGGGTGATCAGAAAAAAGAACAGTTAAAACCTGACTGCTAACAGAGACAGCGTACTAGGCTCTGTTAGCAATGAGGAGGCCTCATATGGCTGCTTTCCTTCTTCCTGCTTTCCTAAAGAGCAACTTTGCCTCATGACCAAATGTACAACATTGTTAGCATGACTAAAGGGCTGCAGGTGAAGAAGAGCTGTTTTGGATTTGGCCTGAACCTAATGTGTATCCGGAGTTGAAATGCAGCCTTGGAGACCTGCGTTTAAATCTCTCTGGGTAATGGTGTGAGGGTGAATGAGATAAGGGAGTGGAGTTACCTACCTCTAGTCTTAGCAATAGGGTGGACTATCCGCTTATGCCAGGACCTGTGCCTATCTTGCAAATCCAGTCTTAACTGCTTTCCTATCCCACAGCCACTGATCAGCCGCAATTATAAAGGTGATGTGAGCATGTCAGAAATCGATTATTTCATGCCGCTGCTGATGCAGAAGGAAGAAGAATGTGCCCTGACACCACTCCTATCACGTGGGAAGGTCCACTTTCTCTGGATCAAACACAGCAACCTCTACTGTATCCTTTCAGTGCCTGCACTACTGAGGTGCAGGATGCTGCATCCCCTGCAAAATATCTTCAGCAGGCAAAACCCTGGTCCATTTTGCCAGCACTCATAGAGCTGACTTACATGAATGTTGTGTGCTTGATTGTGGCTTGAAAGTTATTGCAGATTTGCTTCCTGCTTGTAGCCAACTGGTTGTACACAATGCTTTTTTGTGTGTTCTGTGCAATTACTTTAGAAATTATGTTTGCCAAGGAGTACCAAAAGTTTATATCTGCATGTTTATTATTATCAGGGAGTCTGTAGTATGCACAGAATTTTTATTTCCAGCTGTTACCATGTTACTAGAGAGCCAGTGTGGTGTAGTGGTTAGAGTGCTGGACTAGGACCGGGGAGACCTGAGTTCAAATCCCCATTCAGCCATGATACTAGCTGGGTGACTCTGGGCCAGTCACTTCTCTCTCAGCCTAGCCTACTTCACAGGGTTGTTGTGAAAGAGAAACTCAAGTATGTAGTACACCGCTCTGGGCTCCTTAAAGGAAGAGCAGGATATACATGTAAAATTATAATAATGTTCCCAGTGGCTATGTGGATACCTTTTTAACTTCCCTGAATTGTTCTGTTTTTGTGTTTTTAGAACTCTGGTTGTCTGTATATATGCAGAATCTATGTTTGCTTTTCTGCTTGTGCAGATTTCGTGAGTTGTGCATGAAATATTGCACCATACAGTTGCTTTTGGAATCAGGAAGTTTTTTAAAAATTTGTTTTAAACGTATCCCGCTCTTTCTCCAAGGAGCCCAGTATACATGGTTATGTTTACCCTCACAACGACCCTGTGAGGTAGGCTAGGCCGAGAGATATATGACTGGCCCAAAGTCACCTGGTGAGTTTCATGGCTGAATGGGGATTTGAACTTGGGTCTCCCCAGTCCTAGTCCAACTGTCTAACTACCACACTATGCTGGCTAAGATGTTGCCAGCTCGGTGTTATCTACCAAATATCTAGTTCCCTCTGCTTGTTTTACTTTTAAAAAAGGAGAGGATGATTATGTTATCCCTATCTCCTGTATTCTACCAAAATAAAACCACAGGGCTCTGTGGGCACCAGGAGGTGAAATCGACTTGACGGCATGCTTTACCTTTATTGACAAAGGGCAAGTTCACTAAGCAGGGAATGGACCCTACCTTTCCTACACACTGGCTTTACATTTATTGATGGAAACATCTGCTGTGCTTACCACGTAAAGAGCAGAAAGAAACACTAGAGCTTTAGACCCTATGGGAAGGCCAGTGCTTTAGCTTTGATGGTTTGCCAGCTCAGCTTGTCTGATTTTATTTTTTATTGTTGAATTTCTATACCGCCTTTCATTAAAAACAACCCCAAGGCAGTTTACAAAAGTTAAAAACATACAATAAAAATGACAATTAAAATATTAAGCTTAAAAAAATCTAATTTAAAAACTATAAAATACAAGCATAAAAACTATAAATAAGTAAAAACACATAGAAGCAGCAGTAGAAACAATCATGTAAAAGCCTGGGTAAAAAGCCAAGATTTAAAAAGCTTTCTAAAAACTGTGATGGAGTCTGAGGAGCAAATGGCCACTGGGAGAGCATTCCAAAGTCTGGGGGCAGCAACAGAGAAGGCCCTGTCCCGAGTGCACGACAGACGAGCCTCCTTCATTGTAGGCACCCGGAGCAGAGCCCCCTCAGATGACCTTGTCAAGCAGGCAGCAACCCTTGGGAGCAGGCGGTCCCTCAGATACCCCGGGCCCAAACCGTTAAGGGCTTTAATGGTCAAAACCAGCACCTTGAATTGGACCCGGAAACGAACAGGCAGCCAGTGCAGCTCTTTCAGGATGGGTGTGATGTGTTCCCACCGGGCAGCTCTGGACAAAACCCTAGCTGCCGCGTTTTGCACTAGCTGCAGTTTCCAGATATTCTTCAAGGGCAGCCCCATGTAGAGTGCGTTACAGTAATCCAGCTGTGACATGACTAAGGCGTGGGTAACCGTGGCCAGATCTGCCTTTTCGAGAAAAGGACGAAGCTGACGCACTAGCCAAAGCCGTGCAAAGGCACCCCTGGCCACCGCCTCCACCTAAGCTTCCAAAAGCAGAGCCGGGTCCAGTAGTACCCCCAAGCTGCGTACTTGCTCCTTCAAGGGGAGTGCAACCCCATCCAGAACCGGTAAAATCTCCTCATCCCAATTGGCTCTCCTACTGACCAACAGTACCTCCGTCTTGTCCGGATTCAATTTCAGTTTATTAGCCCACATCCAACCCATCACGGCCTCCAGCCCCCGATTCAGGACATCCACCGCCTCCCTAGGATCAGGTGACAAGGAGAGATAGAGCTGAGTGTCATCCATATATTGCTGACAACTCAGTCCAAGTCCCCGGATGACCTCTCCCAGCGGTTTCATGTAGATGTTAAACAGCACGGGGGACAAGACCAAACCCTGTCACCACCGCCACGGCATAGTCCCTAAAATGGGCTCTAGCCCGTGTTTGGTCGGATTCATCACGACTCTTCCTCCAGCGTTGTTCCAGCCGTCGTCCGAGTTGTTTCATCACCCTAAGCTCCGAGGAAAACCAAGGAGCAGATCGGGCTCCACCAAGCCGGAGAGGGCGTTTAGGAGCAACCATGTCAACAGCCCAGGCTGTCTTTCCATTCCAGAGATCGACCAGGGCCTCAACAGGGTCACCAGCTCTGGACACTGGAAACTCCCTGAGGGCCGTCTGGAATCCAAGCGGATCCATAAGCCTCTGGGGGCGGACCATCCTAATCGGCCCACCAGCCCTGCAGAGGGCAGACGGAGCAGTCAAACTCTACCCCACCAGATGATGATCTGTCCATGACAAGGGAGTGGTGTCAAATTCCCCCACCTCCAGATCATTTATTTCCCAGTCGGCAAAAACCAGATCCAGAGTATGTCCTGCCATGTGGGTAGGGCCCGATACCAACTGAGACAGGCCCATGGTTGCCATGGAGGCCATGAAGTCCTGAGCCACACCCACTAGGGGGGCCTCAGCGTGGACATTGAAATCCCCCAAAACAATAAGGCTGGGGGAACCCCAGGCCACCTCCGAGACCACCCCTGGCAGCTCAGGTAGGGAGACTGAAGTGCAGCGGGGTGGTCAGTACACCAGCAGAATCCCCAGCCTATCTCAGAGGCCCACCCTCAAGGACAAGCACTCAAAATTCTGAGATTGCATCTGGAAACGGGGAGGATCTCTCAATAGATGACTGCAGTGCCCCCTCCCCGACCCTCGAGGTGGGGCTGTTGCGCAATCTGGAAACCTGGAGGACAGAGCTGAGAGAGACCAACATGAAGCATGATTTGCCATGCTTCATAGCTGAATGGAGATCTTTAATGTTACCCACTCCTAGTCTGACACTTTGAACATTCTATCACATGGGCTCTCTCTTTGGAATGAGGCTTCCAGTGGGCATGTATGGTTCAGACACCTAGAAACCTCCCAGCTCCTTTTTGGCCCTTGAGTTTGAACAGGCAATAGGTGCAGAGCTGCTCAACTTTGGCTCTCCTGCAGATGTTGGCCTACAAATCCCATAATCCCTGGCTATTGGCCACTGTGGCTGGGGATTATGGGAGCTGTAGTCCCCCCAAAAAGATGGGGGGGGCCAAAATTGAGCAGGCCTGGTTTAGAGCAGTAGGACCATCTCCCTTCACTGCCCAGCCTATGTGCAATTGTATTATGATTACTTCCAGGGGTATTTGCATGTGTGTGTAGAGAACTGCTGCAGTGGGGAAATACCTGTTTGCCTTTAAAAAAAAAATCAGTATAATAAGATCGACCTGCTGGACCAGACCCCAAAATCCATGTAGTTCAACATCCTCCTGTCTCAAATAGTAGCTTGCTAGATGTCTCTGAGAAGCTTGTAAGCATGGTCTGGTGGTGATGACATCTTTCCCTTGTTTGTCTGGTAATTGAAGATGTAAAACCTTTGAGATGACAATAGAGAACTGAAACTATCAACTCCTCTAAGTTTTGATAGAGTTTGTGTGCTTTAAAAAAAACCACACTTTTGCAGTGAACTGCTTTCTTGCGCAACCTGCAGTCAAAGGCTGCAATCCTGTATCCATATGCTTATTTGGAAAGAAGTCCCATTAAATTTGAAGGGACTTCTGAGGAGATACATATAGGATAAGCTGAAAAATCTGAGTGTATGGGCTTTACTGGCAGCTGCCACTAGTTTCTGGATACATATCTCTGGTCCAACACACCCTGGGGTAGGTACACCAGAGAAACCTCTATCCAGAACCCTTGAAAGGGGTCAAAGGTGGGCTTTAATGTACATGTCAAACAAATGTTGGAAGTGTAAAAAGAGGAGGGTTCCTATATACATTTATGGTGGACTTGTAGTAAGTCTAAAGGCTATTGGGATTTAATATACAATGAGCTTAAGAAAGTGTTTAAAATGACTTTCCCTAAGAGCCCAGAAACAATACTATTAGGCACTGATAATAGCTCATTGCCTAGGAAATACTGGATCCTCTTTATGTATCTGACAGCAGCAGCAAGATTGACATTTGCAGGAAAGACATCCATTGCCCCAGTAAAAAGGATTGGATACTTAAAGTGTTAGAGTTGGCGGAAATGGCAAAGCTAACAGCATTATTAAGAAATAAATTTGAAGTATTTGAAAGGGAGTGGGACCCTCTTCTTATTTACCTAAAAACATATTATAAAATGGATTTCTATCAGGCTTTTGAGTGGTAACAAAAATGTTTTTAAAATGCCCTAGAGCTGACTTTCGTACGATTTAATGGGGAGAGAACGATTAAATTACAGGCAAGACTTGGGTATTGTAACTAATACTTGTTCTAATGATGAGATGGAAGTCCTCTTGTCTTTTGTGTGTGTGTGTGGTCTGTCTCCTTTCTTTCTTTCTTTCTTTCTTTCTTTCTTTCTTTCTTTCTTTCTTTCTTTCTTTCTTTCTTTCCCCCCTTCTTTCTGTGTGTCCGTGTGTGTATCTTATGTTGTGAAAAATTGAATAAAAAGTTATTTTTTAAAAAAATGAAAGGGGTCAATTGTAAGTAGCATTGTACCAGCCTGCATTCTAGGATTGCCCCAGACTTAAGTGAACCTGTTGACTGAGTCCATCTCTTTCAGGAAGCAGGGATACAAACCACTCATAAGTTAGCAGTGTTTTAAATAAGAATGAAGCATATAGGCCAGAGCATAAAAGAAACAATGATATTAACTCTAGTCTATTTCTCCATTTACCATGGATGTTTACCAAATAGGGCTTGTGAGCTTGTAGACTTTTGCTAAAACTGTGTTGGAGACTCCAAGATGATGTCACCAGAGGATTGTTACTGAGCAACCCATACTCTGGCACAGCTCCAGCTAATTCATGTGGCTCCTACACAATACCTCCAACATTTCACAGATGAAAATAGGGGTACACTTGTGACAATCAATTCTCAAATTACTGCTCAAGGCCCCCCACCCACTATTGCATCTTGTTAAAGACTGGATTCCACCCACTAGATGTTGTGTATTGCATAGTGTCTTAGTTGTACACTCAGTGGCAGGCAGGTGCACTAGAGGCATAAATACATCCAACCGCTCATTCAGAAAGACTGAATTTCTAGAGATGCTGGGGTGGGAGCTGAATCCTGGAGAATGACAACTCTGGCAATTGGCATCCCAAAGAGGCAAAAACAGGGACAGCGATTTACCAAAGAAAGATTTCAGAAAACAGGATCTAGACAGCAAGAACATTTTGCCCTTATTTTGCACAAACCTTGCATCAAGTTGGCACTCTGGACCTGCCTTAATTAGAAAAAGAACGTGAGGCAAAAAAGAGAATATCGCTCTCTGTGGCATGAACCAATGAAACTCTTGTTAGTCATTATAGTGGCAACAGGCTCAGATTGGTGGTTGGTTATCACCCTTCTCCTGGGTAACCATGGCTATTGATATTTCAGTAAAGAGCTCAATAGGGCAATGAAAGCAGTTTGAACTGTTATCATCTCTTCAGGGATGTCTAGACCTTCTTTTAGTAATACAGTAATTTATTCTGGAATAACCTGATAAGGCAAAGAATAGGAGACTATAGTTGTTACAAACATCAGATACAAGTGATTCAAGGACCTTCTGGTTTCCACAAAGGAGTTTTGTATTCTTAAAATAGTGTCTGGTCAAACAACTCAGACAATAATAACCATTAAAAAGTTACAGGTCCATCACAAACCAGTCCTCCATTAATTGGTCCAGTCCTCCTAAAGCCAGCTAAGTTAGTGACTATCATAAAGACCTGCTGTGATAGTGAATTCCGTAAGTTGATTATGAAATACAAAGAAGTATTTTCTTTTGTCTGTCCTGAATCGACACTGCCCTGAAGCTTGATATTGAATGAAACTGATTTCACTTCTCTCATCATAGAGCTCCAGGGGGTTCCTAGTATCCCATCCAGATGTTGACAAGAAGTAACCCTGCTTAGCTTCAATGAAATGGCTGTATCATGTGCCCTTAGACCATGTCCTGGGACCCAAGGAAATGTTTCCTTCTACCTACGCTCTCCATATCATTCATTGATTATAAATAATATGTCTGAAAAGGAGAAATGTTCTCACTCTAGATGTATGTGGGGGAGAAGTGTACCCCTAAATTGTAACAATGCTTCCAGGCTGCCAAAATACTGATATGTCCTACACATGTAGTCTACAACCTTCTGATTCCTAGAAAAGTCTGAAAATTGAACATTTTAAACTTAATATATGTTTCACTTCTAATGGAGGCTGGAATTCTAGCACAGAGCAAGCTAAGCCATGCATAAGGCAGGGAGCGGGGCTGCCTCATCGGGCTTGTGGGGAGAAATGTTTTTTGACATGGACTGTGACCTACCCAGTGTCATGTGCCTCTGTTTAAGTCCCCGCAGCCATAGCTGGTCTGAAAGTGGGTTCAAAGTTCAAACACAGATGTGCATATTCGTGTGTGTGTGCGTGCATGCATATGCATGCGCACATACACACTCAAGTCTGTTCACTGCCTTTTCTTGGTAGCTACATCCTGTGTGTTTCCCCCCTCCTCCAAGGCCAGTGGCCGTTCCATTTCCCCCCAGACCTCTGTCTCCTGACCCTAAAGCTAGTGCTCATGGGAAGGGGCAGGGAGGATTGGGTAGAATCAAAATTTTCAGTGCAGTAGCTCTCTCTTTACCCTTAACCTTTTATATAGTGGTGGCCACTACCATGAAGAATGCGAATGCCTCCCTGGTATATTCATTTCTTTACAAAGTGGTAGAGGTAAGAAGTTATTCTCGGTTATACGGAGCAAAATGGGACACTGAGACAAGGAAAGCTCGCTTCCTCCTAAGAAGAGAGGAAACATTACTATCCCTGGGTTGCCTACTACACTTTTCTATTGACTTGGAACTGTATGGAGGCTGCACCTCAAAATGCTGCTAGGTTCTGTATGAGCCTGGGGAAAAATGTTACACAGCTTAACAGTTTGGCCTTAGTGCCCTCAGTCTTCTCCAAATGTTTCAGACATTGACACTATACATTTGGGGATAGCAATCAAAAACTGCCTGCCCCTCAAAGTGTCAAACACAGAATTCAGCACATTGCACAGAATCCCAGCCCTTGTGATTAGGTTTCTGGGCCTCATATCTACAACAGAAGTCAGTGTTAGAAACATGAGGGTATCTTTGTTTTTCTATATGACTTGTAAGATAAAGACCTCACCACAAACCATCAACAGCACAACACAAACCATCAATCACAGTAAAGCAGCCAAAAAGCTTAGCTGAATAAAAAGATCTTCACCTGGCACCCAAAGGATGGTCAAGTTGGGGTTAAGCAAGCTGCACTACAGAGAGCATTCCAAAGATGGGCCACTATGGATCACCACCCGCCTTACTTCAGATAGTGGGGAACCCTGCAAAAGGGCCTCCAGTGAAGGTCCATGCCCAGGCAAGTGCATATTGGGTGGGGTAATTCTTGAGGCATCCTGGTCACTGCCCATTAAGAGCTTAAAGTTCATAACCAACCTTATGGTTATGGACCCAATGAAGTTGGGTCCAGTAATGGGCTGGGAGCTAGTGCTTTAAGAATGGGGGCATGCATCTCAGTTTGCTAGGAACCTAACTGTTGTATTTTGTACTAACTGAAGTTTTCAAACCATGTTCAAGGGTAGCCCCCATACAGTGTATTGCAATTATCTAAATGTGAACTGACCGGTGCATGAATAACTCTAGCTAGCATTATCTCTGCATAGGAGTGGCTGCAATTGTTGCATCAGTATCAGCTGGTTAAAGGTGGCTTGTGCCATCAAGGCCACTTGGGCCTCCAAAGATAAGGCTGGATCTAAATAACACACCCAGACTGTGAACTTGATCCTTGAAGGGGATCATACCTCCATCCAGAAAGATGACCCACTGTCCCAAGACAGATAAATAATCTACCAACAGCACCTCTACCTTCTAAGGACCAAGTGCAAGTTTTTTTGGCTCGCCTGTAGTCCGTTACCAATCCTAAGCACTGTCCAGCACTTCTATAGCATTCCCTAAATTATTGCATTCTGCAGAAATTAATTAAATAATGGAAGGGTCCTTTGAGTCCAACTCACCCACCTATAGAGAAGCCTGCCCAGTGCATTGATTCACTGCTCTGACCTTGCTTGTGTTGGAGTGGGGAAACTTTGTTGCTGCATCTGCATCATCTAATCATTCCCCAATGCAGAGGCATGGCAGAATGGCCCACCCTTAGAAGAGACTGGCACAGAACAGCAGCTTATGAAGAAATTCGGGGGTGGTGGTGGTGTTCCTCTGGAGCTGGGGAGCTCTTATGCTTACATACTCTAAAAGTAAATCTTTTGGGATCTGAGAATGAACTTTGGTTTTGATTTTACTTCAAAATAAAAGTGCACCTCATACCAGAAGTTTGGCAGTTCTATTTCAGTTTCCCCCGAGAGGCCAAGTCTTCTAAGTGGAGCACCGTAATCAGTACAGTAGTTTAGCACAGTAGCCAGTAATCATGTCCACACACCTGGATATTCTGCAAGAAAGATGCACTTGAGAGCAATGCAGTTAGATGAAGTGCATCAGGTGCCAAATATGTGTCTGTGTTGTTTATTCCAATTGTGGAATTTGGTTACTGGGTCTACAGAAGTTCAGGAGTTGGCTATAGGGATGACATTGCATTCACCTCTTCAGTTGGAGAGATTCTGATCTTCCATTCTCTCATTTTAAGGTATTTTCTGAATACTTCAAAGAGCTGGAAGAAGAGAGCATCCGTGACAATTTTGTCATTGTATATGAATTACTGGATGAGCTAATGGACTTTGGTTTTCCCCAGACAACAGACAGCAAAATTCTGCAGGAGTGAGTCACTTGGCTTGTTTGCACACTTATTTCCCCCCTATTACTTTTATTTTTCTTTCTGCCACAGTAGAAATGACTTGGTAGTATTTGAAAACAACATCAACTAGAGATGAATCTATAGGAATTGTAGTGGAACAAAATATGTGAACATTGATAAAATCCCAGACTTTGACTTTGGAGGTTTCACACTTCTGTTTAGGGGGAAAATATTTTTGAAGGGGCCCTTATTTTGATGAAGCAATACTTACATTTCAGTAGCAAGATGTGATGCTTAACTAGAATCTGAGTCCTAGCACAGAAATATTCAGTTCTCAAAAACAAACTTGATGTGTCAACTTTTACAGTGTGAATTCTTCTAAATTTGAGATTTCAAATGAAATAGTCTGGTTCTGCTATAGCTAGCAAAAGGTGCCCATTTCAGGCCCTGCAATAGTGGGAGAAGGTACAATTGGATACTTAACCAAGAAGGAAGAATAACGGCACCCTAAGAGGGCAAATCTAGCAGCCATTTGATCTTTGTCCCCCCCATCCCACCCATTGTAGGTATATCACTCAGCAGGGCAACAAGCTGGAGACAGCCAAATCCCATGTTCCACCCACTGTCACCAATGCAGTCTCCTGGAGATCAGAAGGCATCAAATACAAAAAGAATGAGGTCTTCATTGATGTCATTGAGTCTGTCAATCTACTGGTGAGTCAGTGTAGGATTCCATCCAGGAATCCATTTCTGATAGGGGATATGGATGTAGAACTGGGTTCACGTGGAGTAATTTGATATAAGCCTCAAAAAAGGTGGTATCAAGTACAGATGTGACAGATATGTGGCTTCCTGCACATAATTTTGGACTATGATAAATGTACAGTTGTACATGATAATGTGGAATGTACATGTTGTTAATGTACAGTTGTATATGATAATGTGGAACAGTGGGTTCTCCACACCCCACCCGTTATAATATGAATATGATGAACATTTAGATACCACAAGGTTGGAGTGGGCCCAGGGATGAGATTTTAAAATGGGCCACTCACTGCTTTGCTCTCCTTCTCCTGTTTCATTGTCTCTGCTAACTATCTCAATTAGTTGCAAGGTGTAAATAACAGCAGAACCAACTAACACAACAGAATCAATGAAGAACTTTAATCATTGCACATATATTTTTATGGAGTTGTATTGTATTTTGACTGTTGTAAACCAACTAATAATAATAAATAATAATAATCTCTCACTGCTTGGCATTAACTGCAAGCCTACTATTTAGAAGAACATTGTAACTCTATTTTAGGACTGGGAAGTCACCTTAGGGCTGCACCCAAACACTTCTCATAGTAAAATTGAGTAGGACCTACTCCTGGGTAAAGCCTACTCAAGGAATAGTTTATAATGAAGTAATGATAAAGCACTACCTTTCTCAAGGCTTCATTTCAAGATAAGGATATTGCTGCCCTTCCAAGGGTTATTCCCCTCCCCATTTCACCTCCCCAACCACGCCAGGTGGAAAAGTTTACTTTTGGGGCCAGAGGCGTAGTGTCAGCTTGCCACTCAGAGCAACATTTTTACCCCCTCAGCAGCCGAATGGGTACTGTTAGGGAAGAGGCAGGTGCCTTTAAGGAAGGTAGAAACAAGTTAAGGGTTGGGTTACTTGTTTGTTGCTTTGAGCAGTCCTTCAGAAAAATGGGGTGGAGGCAAAAATGTTGAAAAGAAATAAATATAAACGAACAAGCCTACCCTGGTTAGAATGTGCATTCAGATCAAAACTGGCGTTTCCCCCCTTTCTGTCTTGCATTGCCAACATGCATACGTGTACATACAAATATCATCCCATCAAAGGCGCTTCTAATGGGTTGGGTATATTAAAAAGCCTTTAACCCGAGAATGAATTCAGCATTTCTATTTAATGAGCACACTTGGATTAGCCATAACAACAACTCAGAAGCCTTCATTATGATCTATAATACATTGCGTTAAATGTTAATGGCACTGGCATGCCCTGTGTAAAGGAGAGGTAACGGGTGTGGGAGGTCCGTTGCCAGAAGCAAATGCCCTTATTAAAGGCAAAGGCACAGAGCTACTTTGGACTTGGCACTTACAGGAGTCAAGTTGCACCCTGGAGTACCTTTTTCTAGCCTCGCCTGGGTGTGCGTGGGAGAGCCTCCCATTTCCTTTGCTCCATGGCCTGTGTGTGATGGAACGGCTGCTCCTTCTCTTCATTGCTGCCGTCCCCACTCCTCCTCCACCACAGATTGCTAAAGGAGTTGAATTCTCTGGCGATGGTTGCTGCTGTGCTGACTTGCCCTCTCGCCCTCCCGCTCTGAGTAATGAGGCTGTCCTAGCACGAGATGATGAAAAGGAGAGAGTGGGGAGAAGGAGGCAATGCTACGGCTTCCTTCTGCTGCTCCAGGGACTCCTTTTCCCCTCTTCAGCAGTGCCACACACCGAATCACGTGCCGGCATGTTCTGCTGGGCCCGTCCTGGCCAGTCCCCATAGAGGCGCAAGGAAGCTCTTGATTGGATTGGGAAAGAGGGAGGAGCTTTGTCCCTTCACGCTGCTCGGGTCCCTTTGCTGGCCAGTGCTTCCCTCCTCTTCGTTTGCCTGCCAGCAGCCACAGCGGTGCAGCAGAGTCTTGCCCTCTGAGGGTGGCTGCCTGTGCCAGCAGAGCAGAAGCGAGGGGCCTCCTGGGGGGGGGGCTTGAGGCAGCCGGGCCGGGAGACAACTGTCTCCCCTTGCCTAATGAATGGTATGCCCCTGCGCTTTTCAACAAAAGTCCCCAAAGCGGTTTATATAGATATAAATATATAAAATGGTGTTGCTGTCATTGTGCTGCTTTCCTTCATGGCTAATGTATATATGGAGAGTATCATTGATACACAACGTTATCAAAGTTTCTAGGGATGTTGTAGGAGTGGCTGTCAGTGTTAGTTTTGTTTCTACAGCTGGTTTTTTTGGTGTAGATTTTGCTGCTGTCAGTGTGCAGGATCAGGACTATGTTGTGCCACTACAATGGCCACATAGTGTAGTAGGACCACGGGATCAGCCTGCTTGTCTGCAAATCAAAGCTCACTTATTTGGGAATAAGTGCCATTACTATCACTGAGTAAATAAACATAGTATCAGTGAGTGAATAAACATAGGATCAGGGCCATGCCTATCTAATTTACACCATTTAAGTGTGCTTGAGGTTGGATCCCTTTCTTTGTGCCTACGCATGGTCAGCTTCCACTGCCAGAGATGGAGGGAAAGGAATAAAGGATAGCCCCAGGGCAGAGGAAAGCTGGAGCCAGCACCGGGGTAATCAGCACAACACAACTTGATCTGGAATAATAATATGCACTCCCCTGTACTGCTTATTGTATGCAGCTATCTGGCATGCTGCCTTTCCCAGCTGAGTGATCTGTAGGCTTCTGCTTGCTCCCCACTGGGCAGGATTGGAGTGTAGTCCTTCACTGTCATCCTGCCCTAACTGTTGATCTGCCAGTAGGGTAGGAGAGAAGAGTTTGCCCCTGGAATTTTTCCAGGAGAGGCCTCTGTATTTTGGGAGTCAGCCAGCCAGCTAGCCTTCTTCAACCAGGCAGCCTCCAGCCATGTTTTGCAACAAGAAGAGTTCCCTTTTTACATCCCAAGATAAATGTTGGTCTCCAGAGGAAATGGTGGTACTCCACTGGGTCCAAATTAGGTCTCCTTGTCTGTTTCAAGCTAGTATTTTCTTCTTCTTCTATATGGTCAGCTTCTATAGGAGTCCTCTCTGAAAAAATGATAGTTGTATAGTCTATAGTTGTACATAGCACATCTACAGTAAGTGTTTTGTTTCCATGTAATATGTACAATAATATGTTTTGTTTCCATGACATGTTTTGTGAATTGGGTCATTTTTAGCCTCACTGTTACCAGGGAAAAGGAGAAGTAAAGAGGGTGGAGAGCTGGGTTGCTTGAGCTCCTGCTCCCAGGTCCAGACCTTGCCTTGTTTTCCAGGTCAATGCCAATGGGAGTGTCCTGCTGAGTGAGATTGTGGGCTCCATCAAGCTAAAGGTGTTCCTATCAGGCATGCCAGAGCTACGCTTGGGTCTAAATGACAGAGTGCTCTTTGAGCTCACAGGACGTAAGTAACCCAGGCCTCCAATCAGTTGTTGAGTGGGTTGGGCACAAAGGAAATCCAGGAGGAGGAGCTCCTGCTTCAAATGAGCAGATGGGCACCAACTCTGGCTGGAAGGAAGCACTATAGGGTTTGCCTAGCACTGAGCCTTTTCATCTGGTGTTGCTAAGATTTAATCTGTGCCCAGCCCCAGGAACTTACTCTGGAATGTGTCAAGGAGTCCCCAAGATGGGAACTTCTGAGGGTTTCCTTCAGCTCTGAGACCTTGCAGCTGCTTCCACGCATCTGGGATTAGGGGCTCGGCTTACAGGTCAACTATACATGTGTGTATGGAAAATAAAGCTTCCTTAACCTGATAAATTTTGAACTGGGATCCTGTATTATGGAAATGGGTAACATGTTTTCCCCCCACACCATTTATAGCCTTGCATATTTCCATGACATTCTACACTTTGGGTTTTTGCATTTTAAGCAGAAAAATTCTAAATTTTTCTCTGGAAGCTCCTTTCTCTCTCAACAAATACTTCAACAGGCCTAAGATCGGGGTGGGGGCAAGGGACTATGTCTTAGTTTCTTAGCCATGAAACTCATACCTGTCACTATTTATCAGCCAGCCAAGTTTCCCCATCTCATCCACTTTGGTCTTCCAGGTGGAAAAAATAAATCTGTAGAGCTGGAGGATGTAAAGTTCCACCAGTGTGTGCGGCTCTCACGATTTGACAATGACCGCACCATCTCCTTTATCCCACCCGATGGCGATTTTGAACTCATGTCCTATCGACTGAACACACAGGTAAGTTTGGGATTCTGACACTGGGAAAAGATAATATTAAGATAGATTCTCATGCACATCCCCTCCTCAGTTAGGGAAAGATGTAGCTCCTTTCTCCCTCTTGCTTTATCCTCCCTTTGCCTGTAAATCCCCAGACTTGCTCTTTCCTAATAATGCATGCCAGCTAGGCTAGGTGCTCACTTGCCTGCTGGCTGATTCTGCTGGGAAAGAGAGAGTCTCTTGCAAAAGGACAATAGAAAGCACACAATTGTTTGCACCTGTTCAGGAAGCCATTTGGGGTCGGAATTTGAATTTCTGAGCTGTGGCTGGCTGTGTGAATAAGTCTTCATATATTATGGATTCTGACAACCATCAGACATACCTAGTAGCAATCCTATACACTGTTGCATCTTTGTGATTCTGTACAATCTAAACACTTTAGAAAGTATCTTTGTCTCCTGATCTCTTCCCCAATGTGAAATTGAATAGAACCCAACATGGTTCAATAGCAAGGTTAAAGAAAGGCAATAAAGGAGATGGTTGCTTCAAAATAGCTCTCTTATTGAATGTGTCCTATTGCTTTGTCATTTGTTCAAGTAATAAGAAAGCAAATAATTATTTGTGATTGCAAGATAAATACTGCTGTATCTTTAGGGCACTGTCCCCTGCTGCTCCAAGGCAGAGCATGGTTGTTCAAATATACATGATTGATTAAACTGAGATTACAGGATTTCTGTTTTATGTATTTATATACATAGCACTTCTAGATGGTGGTCTTGGTTTTAACATGCCTGACGTGGTACCTTTGAGTGACTTCTTGCACTTTGTGTGCTGTTTCTCAGTTGTGATCAGTCCTTTTAGCTTGCTGGCAATTCTGAACCTCCGTGAATAACATATTCTCTCTTTCTCTTTCTTTCTGCATTCAGGTGAAGCCTCTCATCTGGATTGAGTCTGTCATTGAGAAGTTCTCTCACAGCCGAGTAGAGATCATGGTTAAGGTGAATCCCTTTGAGGGATACTTCCATCCCAACCCAATTTTTCCATATCATAACAAATATGGGGAAAAGTCATTTTTGGCTAATTGTTCTTGTTGGTTTTGTTTCCATGCATGTAAACATATGGGCAACATTTCTCCTTGATCTAAAAGTATGGTCTGCAACAGATTTGGGGGAAAGAGAGCTATCTCCCATCTCCAGTAGACTATGAACAGGAGAGCCAAAAGCAATCCTTGAGCTCTGGATCACCTTGTTCCTAACAAGCTTATGGCTTTGGCTCTCATTCTCTTGTGACAAGTAAAGGCTTAGTTGAGAGATGAGTCTCCCTCTCTGATTTTATTTTCTCCCCGGAAAGGCAAAGGGCCAGTTCAAGAAGCAATCAGTGGCTAATGGTGTGGAGATATCTGTGCCGGTCCCAAGCGATGCTGATTCTCCCAAGTTCAAAACCAGCATTGGCAGTGCGAAATACCTGCCTGAGAAGAATGTTGTCATCTGGAGTATCAAGTCCTTCCCGGTGAGAGGACTACACCTTCCCTTTTCTACACCTCCCTTCCTGCTAGGATTTTGGAGAGCAGTGACGTATTCCAGTACATGTGAATTTGGCCACTGACCAATCAGATGTGGAAATTCACTCTAGGACTCCTGAGCTGCACCCACATTATTGGGACAAGGCAGGAAGACCATTCTAGGTTATGAACTGAAGCTCCTATAAGTCCGTTGGTGGCTCTGGGAAAAGAGAGCAATTAGAATGGGGCCACAGCTTCTACTGATGGTGGTGCTGTAACTTCAAGTGAATTGCCTATTGGGTTCCACCAAAGCTTGAGGGAAGCATCAGTGAAACCATAATAGCTTCAAAAACTCTGGGTGTTATTGTCCCCACCCCCCATGGTCATGAAAGATCCTGTGTCATATTCTGGTTCTTCTCATTCTTAGTGCCAGACGGTGACACTGGCTGGTCTCGGTTACTATTGAACAGGAAAGACCCTACCTTCTCTTGTCTTTGGCTCTACAGGGTGGCAAGGAGTACTTGATGCGAGCCCATTTTGGGCTGCCAAGTGTTGAGAATGAAGAACTGGAAGGTCGGCCACCCATCTCAGTCCGGTTTGAAATACCTTACTTCACAGTTTCTGGAATTCAGGTGAGCTAGATATTATTAGAGATGGATGGGAATGACAGCATTCTATTTGGTCGAAGGACTGTGTGCTCATGTTAATGGCTGTACTGAGGGGGAATGAAGCAGGCTGAGATGCTTGCAGGCTCTAGGCTTTGACTGAATAAATGGGAGGTAAATAGCTACTGTCTTTGGATGAAAAATGGTTTTCACAATGACCCAAACTGTTGGTGTCAAACAAGAGTGAATGCTAAAGGAGAGATGAGCCTCACCTTACAGTCATACCCTCGGGGCACCAAATTACTGATGTCCTGTGTACTCAAAAAGCTGACAGGTGTATGGCAGTGGAGTACTCTGCAGGCTTAGAGAACCATTCAGAGCAAATAACTGGTGCTGGGTGACTTAAAGAAGGCCAATTACCAATTTCCACCCCTCTGCCAGGTGCGGTACATGAAGATAATTGAGAAGAGTGGATACCAGGCTTTGCCATGGGTCCGCTACATCACCCAGAGCGGGGGTAAGTTTTCAAAGCTGCTTGGATGCTGTCAAGTGGCTGCTTGAATCTGAGCTGGCAACTGGTCTATAGATACTGGGTTTTCCTTTCAGCCTTAGATTGGGGTCCCCTCTGTCCTAGGGCATGTGAGAAGCAAAATATATAATGAAAGGGAACAGGAAAAGACAGTGTGGTTCCCTTGGACAAACTGTGAATGCAACAGTCTGCCTGGATTACATAATCTGCTCAGCAGACCCTTTGAGGGAAATTTGGGAATTCACAGGCCACTGTCCCTCCATACAGCCTAGTTCACCTCAGCCCCCCCACATAGCTGATTCTTGCAAAGGAGAAAAGGAAGGGGAAATCAACAGAATTTGCTGCATTGTGGATCGTCCGGGGTTAAATTCAGCATTGTGGGGAGATTTAAGCTTGCAGCAAGCACAAGTCTGGAGCCTCTGGACAAATGTGCTTTGGGAATGTGGCTTTGTTCTGTTGAGGTTCTGGTAGCTTGTGGACCTGGAGACACACCTGGTTTTCACTCTAGAAGACAATGGATGAGACTCTCCTGCATATTGGAAGCCTCCAGCCCTTGTTGGTAAGGACAGTTTGACAATGGAACCAATTCCTTAAGGGGTTGCAGGCCTCACTGGAGGTCTTCATGCAGCAGCTGGACAGCCATCTGTTGGGTCTGCTCTAGCTCTGGATCTCCTGCATCAGGCAGAGGATGGGGTAGATGGCCTACAAGAGTCTCCTAACTCCCACCATGTCGATAACGTGGTTTCCAGCATCCAGATAGGACTCCTCCAAGGCTTATTTTGCCTTTCCTCCCATTTCTATATCTAAGTCAATATTCTAGTATTTTTGTGTCTTTGTAGTTCCCCAAAGGTTGTTCCATGTTTATATGGTCCTGCCTCATTACCCTCTCCATTTGTTCATCTTGCATACAGCTTTCTGGTAAACAGAGTGGCCAGGCTCAGCTGCGTCAGTGGGATGCCACTGTCTCTTGCCCAACATTCAATCTTTCGTTCCTTTTACCTACTCATGACTTCCCTCTTTGAATAGAGCAGACTCTGGCTGATGATGGATTGTGCAGTGACATAGTCAGTATAGTCTAGGAGACTTGCATTCAGCTCAACCCTGTACTTGCTGGTGGCCATAGGCAAGTCTCCATCTCAATCATACTCTCTGTAAGATGGGGAAAATGACCTCCTGGTCAAATAGTCACCAAATAGAAATCAAAATAATAATAATAAAATAATAATAATACCAAAAATTGGTGGGACCATAAAATTGAAAAAGTTGAAGAAAATGAAGATGAAAAATATTATGTGACTTCCGACTACAAACAGACAAATATTTGCCACACAATACACCAGATATAACTGTAGTCAAGAAGAAAGAAAAACAAGTCAAAATAATCGACATAGCAATACCAGGGGATAGCAGAATAGAAGAAAAAGAAATAGAAAAATCACAAAATACAAAGATCTACAAATTGAAATTGAAAGGCTGTGGCAGAAAAAGACCAAAGTAATCCCAGTGGTAATTGGCGCCCTGGGTGCAGTTCCAAAAGACCTTGAAGAGCACCTCAACACCATAGGGGCCACAGAAATCACCATCAGCCAATTACAAAAAGCAGCTTTACTGGGAACAGCCTATATTCTGCGACGATATCTATAACAACAACAGCGACAATAAAATTTAGCCATCCCAGGTCCTTGGGAAGGACTCGATGTCTGGATAAAACAAACCAGTCAATAACACCTGTCTGACCATGTAAACAAGAAATAATAATAATAAAAAATAGTGAATAAGCTGACGATAAAGTGCATTGCTCAGCCCCCCTCCCCCCAGATGAAATCATAGACTGTCCCTCTGAAACCAAGGGCTTTGAATCCCAGGGACTCCAGTGTAGCCCAAACTGTTGCCTTTGCTCCTTTCTCACATTTCTCTTATTTTAAGTCACTTCACATAAACATTTTTTATATAAAGAGTTTTTATATAAATAAAGCATGATCCTTATCGATAAAGTCTCTCTAGTTCAGCATTATTTTTTTCAGACATTTACAAATAGAGTCTTGGCATTACTAATCGGAGGTTTTGTGCCCATAAGAACTTTTCAGTTCTCATGGCTAACATGTGAAAGGCCAATTCTCCATGATTTTTTAAGACTTCTACTCTAAGCCAGCAAACACTTGCATGAAGAAATGTTGTATTTCAAATCAGTAAATCAGTGAAGGAAGACTCTTTGAAGAAGCCATGCTGATTCTTTCTCAGCAGGGCTTGTTCTTCTAGACAATTCTAGTTTGACAATTCTAGCTTTAATAATGCTTGAAGGTCTGTGATATTAGCCACTTGCCAGAATTCCTTTAATGAGGCTCATTTCATAGTATTCCCATTTCACAGACAAAAACCTGAGTCGCAAGTAGAACATGATCGTGTTCCTTCTTATTTAGCTTGCTTAGCATGCACAGCACTTGCACCTGGAAGAGGCAGAATTGTTTACAGCCAAGGGGCTTTCTCGCTAAATGGCACCACAGACTTAATGTTGTCCTCTGCCTCTTGTTTCAGATTACCAGCTCCGGACACATTAGCCTTGTGACTCTGCAGATTCTGACACCCACACAGATGAAGGAGTCTGGATTCCTAGAGTACCCTTCTCATATGTAGATGTCTCTGTTTGGAACAGATTTTGTGTGTATTGTGTGTGCATTTTCTCTCAGAATGCCATCGTGTTCCTCCACTGCCCAACTGCAACTTGATTTATCAGCTTTTGGACTATTATGCCTAAAAGAAAATGATGATTCCATTGGTTGAGGTGGGATTTGTACCACTTCACAACTTGAATAGCAATGGACCTGTTTTGGGTGAAATGCCTTACCAGGGCTTCTTGTGGGAGAGGCTTCCCAGGAGTAATGCCTTAATTCAGAACCTTTTGCCTAAGAGGATTCCATAGAACAAGAGCAGATGGGATTGCTCCCTCAATGATGTCCCTTTCTTCTGGGAGCTTGGTGTGGCAATCTGCCCTGACTTGCAAGTGGCTGAGTCACCCAACTTGAAGGGTGACTCCTGGGTCCCCCTGGGTCCCTATTCCAGTGTAAATTGGATTAGAAATGGGAAGATCAGATAGAGAGAGATCTCTTCCTACTATTGTGCGGAAGCTGGAACTGGAGATTGGAACTCAGATCTCAGCTTAGGTGCAAATTCTCTGGGTCCTTCTTTTTCTCAACCTCTGTTCCCTACATGTAAAATGAAAATAACAGCCACCTACCTCATGGGTTGTAAAGATGAGTTATGCAGGTAACTACTCTTCCTTGTCCTTAGAATATGATGAGCGGTATGTATAAGTGAAATCAATCAATCAGTTGTAATGAGGGGGATTATGTTGATGTGTGACATTAGTCCCAACCCTGCTTTTCTCTCCTAGGCCCCCTCAAGCTTTGCTCTCAAGAAATATGGAACTGCTTTCTCTTCCTGCTGTGTTGGACAGTTCTTACAAGTCAAGCCCTCACTGAGTCTACTCTACAGTCATACTAGCAAAAATCATGTGTATCAAGAGCTCTTAATTTAATCCAAATATGCCATATCACAAGGACCAAACATGTCTATTCTGGAATCCCTGGAACTGCTTTCCAGAAATGGGGCTCCTTTTAAACTTTTTTCTATCCTTCAAAGTTTGTGGGGGTGGGTGGAGGCTGTTACATACAATTGATTAGTATAAATGCCTTTATGAATTTTCAAAGGAAAGCAAAATGCAGATTTAGGGGCTCACATACAAACTAATGCAGTGCTTATGAAAGTACATGTTGCCCATGCAAGAGGCAGCAAATTTTCCCAATCCCCCTTCCCTTTGCCGCCCCTGAAAATATGTCACTGAGAATTGAGGGACCTTCAGGGACAAATTGGGGGTGGCAAAAACTAGGGACAACAGAAGAGGGCATTGGCAAAAATCTCCCCCCCCCCCACTAGAGTGAGCATGTCATTATTCTATATGTGAGCCAGGGTAGTTAACACATACCAATGTTCTGCATTTTTCTCCATGTATTGCTAGTAGTGCTAAGCTCTATTGTGTATTGCTCAGCTCTACTTGCATACTCTCAAACATGACTGATACTTCAGAATGCAGGAATCAACCTTACTGTGATATCCTTCAATGTTTTACAATTCCCTTTGTCCTGTGTAGTCCACCTTCTTCACATTTATTAGGGGTTTTCTTTCTCAAATTGGAATGTGTACACAACTGCATGTTCAACATCCTATCTTAATTACTGAAATCTCCTTTTCACTTTGGCATATGACATCAGAAAAGAGAATACCCACCTGAGCAGCAATTAACTTAGCTTTCATTTAGGAGAACAAATGTATCCATACTTATGTTGGAATGACTCCTATTAGAGGGACTCAGAGAGATTTAACTTTTAAGTAGCAATGCATAAGTCTTGGCTATAAGAATTTGGGACGAGATAAGCCACTAGTTTGTGTAAACCTGCTTAACTGTTTTTCTTTGCTTTGTTCCTGCTGTCTGTGGCTGGATAATGTGGAGTGGGAGGGAAGGAAAAAGCAGGGGCTGTGAGGAAATGGCTTGTGCAAAGGAATGGAGTGATGTGTATTTACCTTCAAAATAAACTGACATTGATGATGATCTGAATTTCTAAAGGGGAATTCTGAATCAGACCATTTGGGGAAAGGCAAGTTTAACTTTGTAGTCTGGCTTTTCAGCTGCTAAGGGTTTGAGGGTTTTTAAAACACTCATAACAGCTCAAAGTAAAACCAGCCATCTATAATTCTTTGTGAAAACAGACATTAGCATTGGTGGAAGTTTGGTCACATCCCTGTACATATTTCATTAGCAGCAGGGGCGTAGCTCGGGGAGAGGAGGCCAGTGTTCACTCCTCTCCCCAGCGGCCCCTTGGAGTCAGGGAGATCATGAAGAAAATAGGAAGGGGGGAAGCTGAGATGGGTTCTTTGAACCCATCTGCTCAATTATAGCTACAACCCTGATCAGCAGTCAAGCTTCCACCCGTGAAATGTTCAGAGTTAACACAGATTCTATATAAATTTGAGGAGTGAAATTCTAGCAAAGGATTTTTAGGTAGTGGCAGAAGTAAGATGTCAGAAAGGTGCAGAAACCAGCCTCAAGATCCTCCTCACACTAGAAGTACAGAACTCCCTAAGTGTGTTGTATGCACTTTAGGAACTCCTATGAATGGCGGTCCTTAGAGTCCTGGCAGGGTGTGGGTCTCTGGGCAATCAACCAGTGTGGGGTGGGCCCCCTTCCAGCTAATTTTAATGGTGGCAGCAAGTGTGAGGGGCCTCTCATTTAATCATCCTCAAGGCCAACCTACTAGCAGCAACGCTTCTCTCCTCTCCCTATATCCCTTTCAGTAAGAGTGCATTTGAGTGGAGGTGAATTAGGAAGCCTTTGGAATAAAGGTGTTGAGAAGATCTGGTCACCAAGAAAATCCCCCCCCCCCGCCAAAAAAAATAAAAAATCAGGGCAGCAGTGTTAGCTTGCTAGTCAGGGTAGGTCTGATTCAGTATAATGTAGTTTCACTTGGTTTTGTTTTCACCCACCCAGCCTCCTGCTCTGCAAAGAACAAGCAGGCTTCTCTAGGGGATAGCCTTTCTTCAGAAATATATTTTGAAGTGTTTCAAGACCTATGCCGCTTTCGCAGGACTTACTTCAAAGTAAGCATGCACAGGACCCGGCTGCTCTCTCACGTATATAATATGCTGATTATTTCAATACAATACAGGCATTTCAATTCTCCCAGGAAAGCAACCTTCCCTCCTTTCAGCTCCCCTCCCCCGGGTTGTGACCTCTGCTCGCCCTGTCAGGCCGGAGTAAAGAGGGGAGGGGCGCGAGTAAACCTCTTCCCGCCCGAATCTGCGTTTGAATCGTGAGGACCCGCCCTGCAGTCCGCCTCCAGGCGGCCAATCAGGAGGTGGAATGTGCCGGCTCCTGCCCGGAACAGGCCTCTAATTGGTCCCGTTGGGGGAAGGGGGAGGGGTGGAGAGAGCTGGTCAGATTACAATGTATCCAACCTTCGAGCCCAGAATAAAATGAAAAACAACAAACAGCGCCGAGGCACGTGTGGGTGGGGCTGAGCTTGGGGACCGCCCCTCCGGTTAGCCCGGAGCTTACAGAGGGTGGGGCTGGGTGGTTTCTGTCGGTGCCGGTTGGTCGCTCGCTCAGACAGACCCCGGGGTTCTCCTTTGCCCATTGGCAGCCCCGCCCCGAGCCAACCAGATCCGACGGCGCCGCCCTTAGCTCTGCTTGTCACACATTCCAGCAGCATCTGCCCTGGGGTGGCATCTTCACGGCGGTGGCACCGGTGGTTGCCCTCCCGACGGCTGCTGTGGGCCGGCTAGCGTGCTCCGTTCTCCTCTAGCTAGAGACGAGGGCAATCTGAGCCAAAGGAGGCAGTGACAATCAGGGCGCCGCCTGACCGACCGCCGGCCGGCCGCTATCCCACTTGACAGGTGCTGGGAAGAGAGCCTGTGCGGTGGGATTGGAGGTAGGCATGCAGGCCGGCACTTTAGAGAGTGGAAGGAAAGGAGGGCGGGTGTCGCTGCGGGCACTATCGGGGAGGTTGCGGATTACTCCAGCCGGCTCACGGACGGGTATCTGTTTTTAACGGCCCTATGCAGTCCCTATGGGTCTCCTGAGTCCTGAGCATGTACAGAGTGCTGTTCCCCCCTCACTCTTGAGCAAGTATCCTTTCCCCAACATAATTAGCAGGCAGGCCAGAGGATACGAAGATCTCTAAGGGCATTCGAGCCTTGAAACCGCTCTCTGGAAACGAGGGCTGGTTGAGGTGGTGCCGGCTGGGGCTGCCGAGGAGCAGTAGGCAACATAGAGCAGCATAGGTATCCTTTCGGCTGGACGTTGATCTTATCCTCGCCCGCCCTCTTCCCTTTAGGCGTCGGTTCGGGCATGCAGTCGGGGAACGCTGAGATCCAGGCCGGGGACCGGCTGAGCGGGGCTGCTGCCCGGGGGGATTTGGATGAGGTGCGGCGACTCCTGCATCACGAGTTGGTGCATCCCGACTCACACAACCGCTTCGGCAAGACTGCGCTGCAGGTAGGCGAGGCAGCCCTTAGATGTCCTCCACCCAGGGCCAAAGCAGGGTGTCTTTGCTCCAGGCCAGATGATGCAGGCTGGAGCCCATCTTTCCCCCTTCTTTCTCAAGTTCCAAACCAGTATTAAGTGTCTAGAATGTGAGGCATAATTAAAGGCAACATTCTGAGCATGTGCAGCCTATAGATTCCTGTCACTGAGTCTTCAGCCCACTCCCTAGGGAATGTTGTAAGCTAGAGATGGTTTCTAGGCAAGATTGAGCCACCACCATTCTTTCTAGAAATTAACCTCTTTCAACACTCCACACTTTATGTACATTTCTCCGTATACTGACTTACTGCTGCTTTGCCCTCATACATCTGATCAGCTTGCCTCTTATGTGGGGGCCACGGGACCCTCATCTCTTTCTCCTTGTTTCTGGGCTTTTCTTTTTTGATTCCCTCCCCTCCTCCTCCACCTCCTCCTCTTTCCACCTGTGCAGCAGAGACACAAACAACTGGTTTTGTAAACAGTGGGCAGGCACAGACCAAACAAGCTACTCTCCTTCAATAGGGACCAAGCTAAGCAGGGTCACTCAAAGGGCACAGAGTGGGAGTTGCCTGATTGCAAGTAGCTGTGGGGGTAGTGGGAAGGAGATACTACAACCCCCTACCTTGTCTGTACAGCTATTGGGCAGGTCTTGTCTGAGCTGAAGACTCGTGCTTGATTTAGTCATATGATCAGTGCCTCCCCATCTTCACTGCTGGTCCCAGGCTATGATTTTGGTTTCTCTTATTTTTGTGTGTTGGACTCCAGCCAACCAGTTCACTGGTTGCACTTCAGGTTGTGATTGGATACTGCTTGAGATGTACTCTGTGGTATCTAATTCCTCATTCAGCGCAATTGTGGATAGCTGCTTTTAAATGAATGGCACTTTGCACATTTGGCCCCAACTGATTTTGTGTCTAGTCACCAGCAATGCTTTTAAAGAAACTTTTTTGAGCAAGTACTAGAAGGGGCTGAAGGAGGGAACAGAGATGGAAACTGTCTACCATGTGAGCTTGTAGGAACAGGAAACCATAGCATTGAGGGAGGAACACTAAAACCCCAGTTCTCATAGACATTCCCCTAATATGATATTCTGGCAGATACTAGTATACTTTCTATTTTTTTAAATAGCTGTAAGGCCTAGAATATGCTTTTTAAAGTAGAAAAGGTTGACAGCATCAGTGTTAATACCAGTCAGATTGTATGCTACTGCATACTAGAATTGTGAACATGATTATTTTCACTGGTGTAAGCCTTGTGTGCTACTTGCCCAGGTCATACAATAGGTTTGAATTTTGCCTGCCCAGAACATGGGAAACACCTATATTGGGCGGCAGTGATATAGGAAGGTGCTGAAAGGCATCATCTCACACTGCACGGGAGGAGACAATGGTAAACCCCTCCTGTATTTGACCAAAGAAAACCACAGGGCTCTGTGGGCGCCAGGAGTCGACACTGACTCGAGGGCACAACTTTACCTTTACTCGATCACAGGGTAGCTGGGCTGTGAACATCCTTAGGCCCATCTCTCTTTGACCCTGTCTTCTTTTCCTCCTTACCTCAGGTGATGATGTTTGGCAACATCTTTGTGGCACAGGAGCTGCTGAAGCAAGGTGCTAGCCCCAATATCCAGGATGACTCGGGCACTGCGCCTGCCCATGATGCTGCCCGCACTGGGTTCCTTGACACGCTGAAGATCTTGGTGGAGCATGGTGCCGACGTCAATGTTCCGGATGGCTCTGGCTCCCTGCCTGTCCACATTGCTATCCGGGAGGGTCATGCTGACGTGGTGCGCTTCCTGGCATCTCAATCTGAGCTGCAGCACCGAGACTCTGATGGGCGGACACCGCTGGAGCTAGCACAACATCTGGGGCTTTCGCACATCCAGGGCATCCTTGAGCAGCACCTCTCTGTTCCAGCTTAACACACGGAGTGGGCCACCTTGCCTGGGTAGAGGGAGCAGGAGCAGCACTGAGCCAACTCCTCTCTGTATACTTAGGCCCCCTTCCCCCAGAGACTCTCCATTCCTTCCCAGGGCCCTGGAACAAAGGCAGCTTCTGCCCTACCTCAGAGTGTGTTTTCAATTATCTTTGCTGTTGTTTCTATTTATATGTATTTTATGAGTTCCTTTCTGCTTCATACTGATCTCTAGTTTCTCATAACCATGCCAGCTCCCCTGGGAGACAGAAAGTGGCTGTGACACCCTCTGCTGTGCTTCTGCCCTGAGCAGAAAAGTGCAGTGAGCCATAGCCCCCTCTGTCTTCCATTTCTCTCTCCTTGCCTTAGGAGGATGTTCCAGCCTCTGACATAAGCATCTTCTAAAAGCTTTCCAGTGAGACTGGTATGTTTGATGCAAAGGGCACCCAAGAGAACAGGTGGAGGGCATTGCTAGGCTGGGGGTCTAGGCAAAACGCCAAATGTTCCCAAAAAGGGCTGAGATTCCCTGGAATCCCAGCCCCTTTTGGGAACATTTGGCATTTTGCCTTCAGGGGGATTCTTCATCCCTGTTCTTTCTCCATTCGTCTTTTACTATGGAGGGTTATACTGCAATTCTCCAATGTATTGCACTTACTCCTTTGTGTGCTGGGCAGGTATTTTAAGGGGTGTGGGCTGGCTACTGCAGCAAAGGTGGACACCAGTTGTGCTGAACAAAACATTTTGCCATGATTTATTCCTTTCTGTTTGGACAAGATGTTTGGCCTCGCTTTCTTTTTCAGAGTATGGGATCCAGAACTCCATAATATCTGTTTAGAGTTAGACATTCCTTAATCTTTCCTGTGATCTCTCCCTAATTTCTCCTAGGTTTCTCTTGGGATGTTGTGCTCCTTAAGTCATTACTGGCTATTTCCACTGCAGCCTTTTAGTGGTTAGCCCTGCTCTGCCCTGCTCTACATACACACAACAAAAAATATGTGCTATATTTGTTTATCTTTGACTAAAATGTTCTAAGGCTTGTTTTTGGCAGCTTGTTCCCTGTAATGAATTTGTGGATCTGAGCTGTGTATATAGTGGATTTTAAAGGAGGGGAAATTCTATTTATTGTGATTTGCAAGGGTCTGTTTTATGGAATGATTAATTTAATTATTAAAAGCATTAAGTCTGTTTGTGGCTAATGTACTTGTATTCCTGAGGGAAAGTATCAAAAATGTCTCTCATTTGCTCTTCAAGGACATGGCTTTATTTCCCTGAAGTCTATAAATGTGATTGTGGGGTTCTTATTGAGCATCACTAATGAAAAAATTGGATTCAAAAGCCTGTGAGTTGGAAGCAATATAGGCCTGGTGTCCCAGTTCCTAGTTCATGTATTGTAACTCCAACCACTGTGCTAGAAATGGGGAGTCGTTGTTCTTACCATCACCTGTAAATGGGAGGGGCTTGCTTCATGCTAGACCCACAGGGCCTGATCTCTCTAGAACTTGAGCTGAAGATCTGTTTGTTGGCTGTTTTTGCTGCAGGAACTGTCCTGTGCATTATGGTATTATTGCCCGTCCCTGCACTGCATTAATATGAACAGAACCAAGTTTTTAAACTGTTGAATCCTGAGCCACAAATCAAGGGTAAATAAACTTTGCAGCTGGTGTGGTCCAAGTTGTTGTGGCACCAAAGGTTGCCTTGCCCCTATGCTTTCATGTGGGCCAGCCCTCTTTCAAAACACTCTTTTACAAGGGACGTGAAGGAAGGAAGGTTGCCAGCAGCTGCTGCCTCTTCCCCTTGTTTTTCTTGTAGGCTTTGCAAGGAATGTGAAGAGAAGCACTCCTTGCAAAGTCTGCGAGGGTCAGATCGGTTCTGAAAAGCTGCTTGGCTGGCAGCAGTGGGTGGCATCTTGCTGGTTCCTTAAGAATCCACAGCTTGAGGCAACTGCCTCACCTCACTTGACCTCCTAAAACGACTACCCCTGTTTGCAGTGGCAAATACTCCTGAGGAAACAGGAAAGGCTTCTGCCCATCTAGCTCTGTCCTGTCTGCACTGACTGGGAGCTCCCAGGGTTCCAGACAAGAGCCTTTCCAGCTCTTCCTGGAGACATCCCTCATGCAAAGGAGGTGCTCTACCACTGAACTATCGCCTCTTGAACGTAACTATATAGCCTTGAGCAGGGGCAGCAGACAACTGAGGGCCTTTCATTATTATTACTACTTTCATATTTTGTGCTTCTCAGGTGTGCAGGGCAGTGTATGTGCATGTACTTAAGTCCTTTTTTTCTTTTCACAATCATCCTGTAAGGAGGTTAGGCTGGACATGACTCAAGGTCATCCAGTGAGTGTCCAGGCTAAGCAGGCAGTTTGAGTGTGTGAACTCTTCTATAGTGTAAGACGTAGTCTGCATTTCCTTTTTAGCAGAGAAACTCAAGGTGACTAACAGATGTAAAATACAAATACATCAAAGCAGGCCAATGGAGATAAGAAATGTAAGATCAGCTGTATCTTCTCATTTAGTTACTGGGCATCCTAGTAATATTAGATGGCGGGAAGGCCAGGATGAATCATACATGGGGAAATTGCATGAAACAAGTAATTCAAGGTTTCTTCATAACTCCTATATGTTGACTATGTAATCTTTAGCTTGTTGCCCTGAGAGTAATCCCTGCCCACATGAATAACTTCCAGGCTGTTTTATCCACAACCATTTGTAGTGTCTTGGGTCACTACAATTATCTAGAGAAATATGATCTGTGCAGCTTCACTCATCAGGCTTATCAGCCTTTCCACTGTTCACTTATTCATCCTGGTGTGATGCTGGCCTTGGCTTCACCCTTGAATGTAAATAAATGAGAGGTTTGTGTCCAGGATAACTGATCTTTAAACAAGCCCTAAATCACAGTGGAATCCCCTGCAGATGGGTGCTACAGAAGCAAAGTTGCAAATATTGAACTTACTATGGTAAACTGGGAAAGAAAAGGCAAGGAGGGCTCTGGTGTGCCTAACTTGGCCCTCTGCAGCAGGTTCTTGATTTCTTATGAAATAAGCAAGCTAAGATGAAAAGACACCAAGTGAAAGCTGCACTAACCGCCCCCCCCCATACTGTTTATTCTGGCCTAGAAGCCCCCTTTTATCTAATTGCAGTTCCTGGTCAGCCTTTTGAGCAAATTTAGAAGTGGGCCTTTCCTCACTTTTTTAGAAAGTTTGATTCAGTTTTGGCCACAGAACCAATTTCCTGCTTCTCCCAGATTTGGGGGTGGTCTTACTTTTTCTGGTCATGCAGTCTTTCAACATTTTGTGTGTGATTCGGCTGTAGCAATTCTGAGGCACCAGAAATAGCTCAGTCAGGGAAGCTGTGTACTGGGCAGATATCAGCGAAAGGAACCTGCTGGGCTCTCCAGTCACCAGGGTAGAGTGGCTGACCTTTTATCATCCAGGAAAGTGTGGCCCAGCTGCTGGGTGTGGCACCCAGTGACACAAGGACGGAAGGAAACCAAGCATTTTGTAACGCCAGTTGTCTGCCTTCTTGCCAAGCATGCCAGCAGTAGGGTGGGGTGCAGCTGAGACGTAAGCAAGGAGCAGATAGCAGCGACTTTGAAAATGAAAGCACGAACAGCTGAGCTGAGCCTGTTTTGCAACTTCAGAATCTGAGACTCTGCCAAGTGCTTGGCATCTGCCAGGAAACCACCAGCAGCTGAGAGGGGATTACCAGCTATGCATGCCTTGTAGAAAAGCGACTGCGTCTTGCCTAATGGTGGCAAGCTGGTGTCTTTTGAGTGGCAAATACTGAAATATCTGGGATTTGGGACAAAAAGTACGTAGGTCAGCTCTGATGATGTAGTAGAGAGGTAGACTTGGGCACCAGGAATTCAAAGCCATATTCGGACATGGTTTGTATCTGCATTCAGTAAGAGCCCCTGGTGGCGCAGTGGTAAAAACTGCCGCCCTGTAACCAGAAGGTTACAAGTTCGATCCTGACCAGGGGCTCAAGGTTGACTCAGCCTTCCATCCTTCCGAGGTTGGTAAAATGAGTACCCAGAATGTTGGGGGCAATATGCTACATCATTGTAAACCGCTTAGAGAGCTCTGGCTATAGAGCGGTATATAAATGTAAGTGCTATTGCTATTGCTATTGCTATTGAGATGTCTCTGTACAGATATATTTTTATGTGAATGACTGTATCTGTGTTCATGTAAAAAATGAATCTGGGTACAGGTCCCTCACATGCATGGTACAGAATCACAGGAAATGTGCTGCTGTACCTGCAGTCAACAGAACATAATAATTGTACCTGTGTACACATCTGTAACTATATGCTGCACCCAGATTGTATGAGTGTTGAACATATATGTGTGGTTAAAGAGTGTCCAACCACAGACTTTCTGAGAGAAGCCCTAACCTAAGGCAATCTTATCCACTTCTACTTGACATAAAGGTTCAGTTAAGATAGGACTTGCACCGGACAAATAGGTAATCTTGTTGGTCCATTAGAAACAAAGAATCCTGTCCTCTTTTAGGATCAACGAAGGATGTAATTATTTGGATGCTTAACTAGGAGTAAGTACCACTGAATTCAGTGGAATTTACTTCTGAGTAAACATGGACAAGGCAGGGCATCATGCAAACGCTGCGAATTAGTATGCATGTTTGGGGGCTGTAACTCTTTCAGACCATGTTGAAGAAGGGGAAGAAGATGCTTGGGCGTGATGATTTTCATGATGCTTAGCAATATTCTCATAAACAATTTATTCGAAAGCTTTTTCACGTCCTTACGAGTAAACATGATCGAGTTGTGATTAAACCAGAGATGGTGGATTTCTCCACGAATTCGGCGTATCCTTTGGAAGAGCCTGATTCCCTTCAGATCATTCCAGGCTAGCCGTTCCTGAGTTTATAAGACGTGGCTCTTTCAGCGTGCCGCTCTCTGATTTACAGCTCTGCAGCCGCCAGCAGGCCAAAGGCCGCTTCTTTGCTTTTAACAGGTGAGACGGGGGTGGGGGTGGGGGTGGGAGAAAACCAATTCCAGCCCGGATTTGCCCCGCCTCTTCCCTCTCACGTGATAACTGACCCGGAAGTGAAGGGGCCCACGTGTGCGAGAGAACGGAAGACCCCTGATGTCTGCGCCGCCCGAATTGCGGATCAACGCGGCTTTTGCTGCGCGCTACAGCCAATACCGACGGCGGGAGGAGTTGCAGCGTCGTGAGTGGTGGAGGGCTTGAGGGAGTTAATGTGAGGGATTGACTTTGTGGTGGTTGTTTTAACGTCCAGCCTGGTTCCTGCTCTCTTTCACTTCCGTCGCAGTTCAGGATCGTTATGGGGCTGCGGGCGAAGATGAGGCGGCGAGTTCCGAATCGGAGGCTAGCGACGAGGAGGAGGAGGTGGTGGTGAGTGGAAGCCAAGATTTTCCTTTTAGCTGTGAAAGATGTCCAGAGCTTCTTTAGCTGTGCCTGGATGCTAGAGTGTCTCTAGAATAGGTGACATGTCTCTTCCTTAACAGTAGGTGTCTTGTCAGAGAGCAGTGGTTATTCGTGGCAGGAGGTGGCTTCTCTTATGTTGAAGCCTGAGGGGCAAGAGGCTCTTGCCTAGTGGGAATGCTAGATACACTTTTCCTTGCAAGTTATACTTTCTTGAGTTTGATCTTTGCTGGAGAAGGTAGGCAAATACCTAAACGGTTACCTACTTGTGTGCCAGTGTCCTCTCTAACAGTCCCCCCCCCCTTTTCTCCTATGGTAGGAACTTGACTCCAAACTGGATTGTGCATTTTACCGTACATTGGCCTTGCTGAAAACCAAGGATCCTCGGATTTATCAGAAAGATGTCACTTTCTTCCAAAATGAAGGTAATTATTGCTTCCCCTTACTCTGTGAGATTTTGACTGATTTGAGGTAAATGGGTGGTGTCACTGCCTGGGATATAAGGACTTCTTAGAATTGCCTGATTGAGATTGGGTCATAGTCCCTGTTTTGGGGGGGTTCTCACATGGTCAGCCATGATTGTCTCTGTCTCTAGCTTCGTCCTCAACCAGTGATGGTGAGAAGCCACCCTTAAAGAAGAAAGAAAAGCCTATGTATCTGAAGGATTATGAGAGGAAAGTCATCCTGGAGAAGGCAGGGTAAGTCATGAAGAATTAAGGTGTCTCCTATGTTAAATCTTAGCCTGGGTTTCCTGAACCCTGAACTGTTACCTCTGTTTTACGTATGTTGAGAGTTAGTGCTAGGATGAGGTTGGTTTTTACATTTTGTTCTCTGATAACTGTAGCATTTTATCTAGGTGGTTGATCTTGACAGCAGCTTCACACATTCTGTTTCACGCAGTTACTGAACTAGAGACCAGTGCACAAAGGCTTGATTGGTTTGTTGAAATCCACATGTGAAAGTCAGTCTCCGGCCTACTGCATTCTCTCTCTCCACGCTCTCTCGGCTAGCTATCTGTATCTCTCCGACCCATTGTTCATATCTCTTTTGGACCATTACTTGCATAATACTGCCACTGATGACTGGCAGTATTACGACCTATCATTCTGATAGGTAGTGTCCATTCAGCAATTCCTAATTATGGGAGGGCAAGCATAACAAAGGATGGAGATGGATATATATATATATATATATATATATATATATATATATATATATATGAATATGAGAGAGAATAGCGAATAGCAATGCCTCTAAACTTGTATCAGTCTGGGGATGATTTCTTCACCTGGGGTACAGGGATGTTTCAGCCAGTAGTCTCTTTAAGGGGGAAATGGTCTGTTTCTTTCTTATCTCATAAGAGAGGTTGACAGAACTGCAGAGAGAGAATGATGTTGCTGTTCTTTGCATATGGATGTTAATAATTAGCAATGTTTGCTTATTTGACCTTAATCTGCATGTTTTGTTTTGACAATGAGGGTTCTTGTTGGAATTTGTAAGGATGTTGGCTGTGGTGGTGGGAAGGAACTGGGGTACAGATATGTACAGTGCTGAGAAAAGGTTTGTGAACCGCTGTCGATGGTCTATATATTAGCACAGTTCTTATTCAAAATATTTTATTATTATTTATTGTTACGTTTGTATACCGCCTTTCATTAAAACAATCCCAAGGTGGTTCACATAGAAAAATTAAAACAAGAGTATAAAAACTAAACAATTAAAATATTAAGCTAAAATATAAAAACAACTCTGACTAAAAAGATTTAAAATACAAGCATAAGAATTGTACAAAATACAAGGAAGCAGCAGTAGAGACAATAATATAAAAGCCTGGGTAAAAAGCCAAGATTTAACACACTTTCTAAAAACTGATGGAGACTGAGGAATGAATAGCCACCGGGAGAGCATTCCAGAGTCTGGGGGCAGCAATAGAGAAGGCTCTGTCCCATGTACACGACAGCCGATCTTCCCTCATTGTCGGCACCAGGAGCAGAGCCCCCTCAGATGACCTCATCAAGTGGGCAGCAACCCTTGGGAGCATGCAGTCCCTCAGGTATCCTGGGTCCAAACCATTAAGGGCTTTAAAGGTCAAAACCAGCATCTTGAATTAGACCCAGAAACAAACTGGTAGCCAGTGCAGCTCTTTCAAAATGGGTGTGATGTGATCCCAGTGGGCAGCTTCAGATAAAATCCTAGCTGCCGCATTTTGCACTAGCTGCAGTTTCTGAATATTCTTCATGGGCAGCCTCACATAGAGCGTGTTACAATAATTCAACCATGACGTGACTAAGGCATGGGTAACTGTGGCCAGATCTGCCTTCTGAGAAAGGGACTCAGCTGGCACACTAGCTGAAGCTGTGCAAAGGCACCCCTGGCTACCGCCTCCTCCTGACCTTCCAAAAGCAGAGTCCAGCAATACCCCCAATCTGCATACTTGCTCCTTCAAGGGGAGTGCAACCCCATCCAGAACCGGTAGAATCTCCTCATCGTGATTGGCTTTCCTACTGACCAACATTACCTCCATCTTGTCCAGATACAATCTCAGTTTATTAGCCCACATCCAACTGATCACAGCTTCCAGCCCCCAATTCAGGACATCCACTGCATCCCTAGGATCAGGTGACAAGGAGAGAGAGCTGAGTATCATCTGCATATTGCTGACAACTCAGTCCCGTCCTCTCAGTCCCAAGTCCAAGACCTCTCCCAGTGGTTTCATGTAGATGTTAAACAGCATGGGGGATTGGATCCTAAGCTAAACTCTGATGAGAGAGGCAACCCCATAGAATAAGTAAGGCAAAAAGGATATATTTTGCATATTTACTCAACAGAAAGAGTCAAGAACAAATATTCTTCTGTGGGAAAGTATGTGAACCCTTAATTCAGTAACTGGTGACACTAAATGTCTCCTGTAACTAGTCTCTCAAATCGGCTTTGAGAAATCTTAGCCCAAAAAGTTCAGTGTTTGATTCTGAATGACCCATTCTGGATTATTCTGGGCTTCTGGATGGCCCACAAGTCTTCTGATAGATGTCTTCTGTGGATATCTGAATTAAAAAATGAATTTCTCAGACATAATCACAAATGTCTTTTTTAGCAAAAATCACACACTACCTTCCATAGTCGTAGTAATATTTATTTGTTAGCTGCCCCATAACAAATTGTTCTCTGAGTGACTCACAACAGAGGATTGAAACATACAATAAAAACACATAACACATGGAATCATAACAGACAAAAGAGTAAAAAGAAAATACAATACAAAGTAGCTTAAAAACTCATTAGTTAAAAAATCAGAACAAATCTGAAAACCCGAATTTAAAAACATGAATTTAAAAGGCCTGTGTGAACAAAAGTCTTTACCTGGCTTCTAAAAGAACAAAGTGATGAAAGTAAGAACATCATCCCAACTGTCAAGCATGTTGGTGGAAGCATCATGTTTTGGGACTGTTTTGCTGCATCAGGACCTGAATGGCTTGCCATCATTGATGGAACCATGATTTCAACTTCATATCAGAAAATTCTAGAGGATAATGTCAGGTTGCCCAAAAGTTGAAGCTGAACCGAAAGTGGGTCATTCAGCAAGACAGCAACCCTAAACATTCCAGTAAGTCTACCACAGAATGGCTGAAGAAGAAAGGATTTCATGTTTTGAAGTGGCGAAATCAGAGTCCTAACCTAAACCCTATTGAAATGTTCTGGCAAGACCTGAAGCAAGCTCTTCACGCAAGGAAGCCCTCAAATGTCTCAGAGCTGAAACAGTTTTGTTTGGAAGAATGGGCCAAGATTCCTCCAAGCCGATGTGAAAGACTGATCACCAGTTACAGGAAACATTTAGCTGCTGTTATAGCTGCTCAAGGAGGTGCCACTGGTTACTGGGTTCACATACTTTTCCACACACGAGTTCCCAAGAGTTTGTTGACTCTTCCAGCTGATAGAATATTCAAATACTCACCTTTTCGCCTGAATTACTTATTCTATGGAGTTGCCTTTCTCTCTTATCTTAGGATCTAATTATGTTTTTGAATAAGAATTGTGCTAAAATACATACCATTCTAGGGGGTTCACAAACTTCTCCTTGGCACTCATACCCATGCCACATGATTTGAGCATGACACATGCATTTTTTCTGCATCTGTTCAAGGAAATTGGGATTTAGTGCTTCTCCATGATACTGAATAAATAGGCCACCAACTGTAGCATGAGCATCTTGAAAATGAGTGTCTGAATGCTGAGGGTCTGCTATGTTGACATGTCAGGAGAGCATGTCTCTTTATAATTACTTCACAATTCAAAGTTTGCTTTGTACAGGATGCTGAGTGTAGATCTCTGTTCCATCTAATGAAGAGAATTATTTCATATTTGTATGATTGGGTTTTCTGTGCATGTAGAGTTCAATGGCCCTCCTCCCAATTCTGTGCATGTTGAGTTTCTGTGCATTGGGTATGAACATGTATCTGGGGCAGCCTGTACTTCTGGAAAGCCGAACTAAGAAAATGGAGGGCGGGGAGTCAATTTCATAGCCCTATCTTTTTTTTTTCTGCAGCAAATATGAAGATGAGGAAGGAGGAGCAGTTAAAAAACAAAAGGTGAAATTATGAGGGGATTGTTGGGAGTCTGTGGATTTAGGGTAAGGGAGGATTCCTGTATAAACTAGGCTTGATGCAAAGAGCTGAAAAGTTAATCTTCTCTTGTCTCCTTCCTCCCCACCCAAATCTTCCAGAGTTACGTAGAAGAACAGAAGCAACTTAAGGAGAGGTGAGCTGGGAATTGGCTTGTCTGGGAGAAGGCAGGTCCATGTAGCAGACTTGTCGTCTTTCTACCCCCACCCCATTTTCTAGAGTGTGTGTGTGCCTTCTTGGTCATCCTTGCTCAGTGGCTAGCTTTTTAAATGACATGTGCAGCCAAAAGCTCATGCCTACCTGGAAGGTCTTCCCTTAATTGTAGGCATGAGGGAATAAGCTGTGGTTACTTAGTGTGGAGGAAAATGCACTCTGCACATTCTCAGAATCTCACCTTTTTAACTTCACATTTTTCAGGGCTGAGCTTTGAACATAAATTCTGAAACTGAGCTCCAGTGCCGCCTTCTCCATGAGCGGATCTCTTTCTTAGAGCTTATGGTTTTGATGGCCATAAGTAAATATCATTCCACCCATGGTATCCTCAATACATCAACTTGCTGGAGTCTTGTCTCTGGAGAATTACGCCCAAGAAAAGTAGACTGGTTGCCAAGAGCCCGTGACACTGCTGCTCCCACATTTTACTCTGGTCCTAATAGCCTTTTGGGCACAATTCCATGTCTTAGCTTTAATCCTTTAAGTCCCAGAGACATTTGTTCATATATGAGAGTTGCTGAGACCTTTCTTTGCACCCCCATGCAGCTTCCAGAAGTTTGTGACTGACAGTGATGAAGAAGAAGAGGATGAAGGTGGCAGTTCATCTGCCTTGCTGTACAAACGGGCCAAGAGTAAGGAGGAAAAGGTGGGTGGCCCAGGAGGTTTTATGAGTGATTTCCTGACTATCTGGGGTTTCACTTATCCAGGGTTCTTCAGCCCAGCTGTTTGGGTCGAAGAGTAAGAAGGGTGCAGGGAAGCTCATTGCCTTCCCTTACTTGGGCTCCAGATTTGCTGTAGATCTTTGATCTCTTGGGATAGTGAGATGGAGGATCTTGCTTGAACATGATGGTGTCAACCAAATAAAGCTCTAAAGTGGTTTACATAGCAAAACAGAAGAGAGGATGTCCCAAAAAGTCTAAAAAGAGACACAGGAAACTCCCATAATAGCCACTGGGAAGGACTATATGCTGTGTTAAATAGGGGGCATAGTTTGATAAGATAGTTCCTTCATTCTTGGTTTGTGACTGATGAGTGGTATGCTTTTGTAACCTCAAGTCTCTAGGTTATGGTAGCATCCTTTACTTGGGCCATCTTGATTACTGCCTCAGTTTGAGCTGATGCAGAGTCTGTTAACACTTTCCTGACCACCATGAGGCTTCTAGTACATATTAAACACCAATTTTCAACAGCTGCACTGATTGTCTGAACAATTCAAGAGTGATTTTTCTGTATAAATAGAACTGTTTGTTCTTTACCCATCCACTTTATCTGTAAGGAGTAGACTTTTTGTGCCTCTATCTCTCCCTTCCCTACCCCCCTCCCAAATAATATCCCAGGATGCAGAATTTTGCATCCCAGCACCAAATCTTATGTTTGCACAGAATTGCAGAATACACGTAGCCTACCAGTATTTCTCAATGTTTTTGGAGTCACGGACCAGTACATTCTTTTCCTGAGCTCCTGGCAGTGGCAGCCCCCACCAGCTCGAAATTGTTTTGGGGAGGGGTTTAATTCCTCATAGACCAGCATGGACTGGCACTCAACTCCTCGTGGACCAGCACCGGTCTGCGGATTGGCTGTTGAGCTACTGGGATGTCCTCAAGCCCAAAACCCAAGGGCATGTGGAACTTGCTTTCACTAGTGATGTGTCAATATTAGAACTTGAGCACCTGTGCTGAAAAATGGCCTTGGTGAGGATTGACTATTTGTTTTTTAGCTCATAGTGGAGTAAGGTAATCTTTAGCGGAAGCATAGTTCTATTAATTTATTGGTAGTGGGAGTTACCTCAAAGGTGACTGGTAGTCCTAAACATTTAAATAAAAGCAGCTACTCTTGGAGGGCAGTGGGTTCTGTCACTTTACTCAGTTCTGCCCCTCTTTTCCTCCAGGAGCATGAAGAGGCAGATTACATCAGCTGGTTGAAAGGTCAGGAGAAGCCACAGGAGGAAGAGATACTGAGGGATTTGGTAAGTGATGGGACAGGAACCACTTTTTACCAGTTACTCTGTATAGTGGACCACCATGAAACAGTAGCTGGCAGTCTGTGAGCCAAATCTGGCTCCATGTGATATCCATCTGACCCTTGGCTTCCTTCTAGTGAACTAAGAAATGTCTTCTAAACCTAGACAAACTCCTTGAAGCTGGCTTTAGGAAGGAGGGGCAAATTCAGAAATATGTGGAGGATCTGGGTGGTCTGGGGCTTCCATTTGGGCCAGCAAACAAGTAAGGGGAATTGTTTTAGGGACATTAGTTGGCCCTCTGATCAATCGGGTTCCTAACCACCACAATAAGAAGTGTACATCTTGAAGCACTGGGCAGCATTAAATTTTTAGGACTGCTATATCCACACTAACAATATCTGTTTGGCCTGTGGCTGGGAAGATACATTTTTCTGAACTGGCAAGCACTGTCCCAGAACTGTACAGCCTTGTTGAGATTAACAGGGGGAGTCACTGGATGAGTTCTCTGCATTGTTCCTTCATGACCAGAAGTGGGATGGTGTCCAAGCCATCTCTCTGGGTGTGAGCTGGTTGGCTTAATGGATTTTGCTTGATGGGGGTTCTTGGTTGTGGACTTATTTCAGGTTTCATATGTGCCTCTCTTGCACTGTTTCCTAAGGCCCCACTTAAAGAATACTGGAGCGATCCCAAACTGGATGAAGGGGAGCAATTCCTACGTGATTACATCTTGAACAAACGCTACAAGGAGGGAAGTGAGGAGGAGGAGGAAGAAAAAGGGTAAATGCTGGTAGACTTCTGAAGGTGTTTGGGACAAGTCCTCCTGTCACTCGAATCTAGACAGAAGGGATATCCTCCACAGGAAGGGAGATGGAAAGGAAATTAGCTGCGATTCCCATTCAGCTACCGAAGTAAAGTCTTTGTGGGCTTGCGATCAAATGTACTTATGCAAAATTGCTGCATGGAGGTTGATGATGTTTGAACATGCCTAAACACTTTATTTTTGTACACACATCAAGGTAGTCTTTTGTATTTATTGGCAGGGGTGGCTGTTTTGAAATCCATGTATTTAGTTAAGATCCAGAGGCATGTGCTCCAGGGCTTGTGAGGTGAGCTGGTTTATGTGAAGCTGTGCCTCCTATGGTTTCAGTGACTCGTGCCACACCAACAGGTGCAAACTTTGTTTGCATGCATGTGTTGGGTTTGGGTACATATGCTGTAGAACTTGGAGTATGGTAGCAGGGTTTTTCTTTAAATCTCAGATTTCATTGTCCTCTGTGTTGGATTTCATTTTGTCATCCCACAGAGGAACAAGAATTGTTACTGCTGTTTTCTTGGAAATTGTGTATGAACATTTACTGAAAACTACAGTTATGATGGATTTCCTGTTGTGGGGTGTATGTTGCCCTCCCCTCTGGGATCAGAAAAGGCAGGCAGTTTTGTTTTGAGATGAGAGACACAGCAGAAGTCCAGTAAAGAAATTTTTATTAAGGGAGATTGAAACAAGGGATAAGTGGGCATTCCTGCATGATGGCAATAGTATACACATGTTAACTAGTGTGTCAAAACTGATTTTCTAAAGTTTAACACTTTTTGTTATTAATTACACTTATATCCTGCTCTTCTGCCAAGGAGCCCAGTTCATGGTTATGTTTATCCTCACAACAACCCTGTGAGGTAGGTTAGACTGAGAGATATGACTGGCCCAGGGTCACCCAGTGAGCTTCATGGGGATTTGAACTCAGGTCTTCCCGGTCCTAGTCCAACACTCTAACCACTATACCATGCTGGCCCTTAACTTTAATCGCTAATAAATCAAGGTGGATTCTTAGATGTTAACTACAAGTAGACTCTCTGGTGTTAATAAACATTGTTTAGATTCTCTGATGTTGGAGTGGAGGAACCAGACTAACTTGGAGCACCCGGAGGACCGAGAGAAGGTAGGGAGGACTAGTTATCTGGTACTCTAGGGAGGGCTTGTGTTGGCTTCCTAGGCAAGGATATGTATATGAAGGTGGGCAAAGGATTCTGGATGCATTAAGGATGCCCTGATCACCTTAAGTGTCGCAGCGGGGAAATGCTTGACTAACAACCAGAAGGTTGCCAGTTCGACTCCCCACTGGTACTATATCAGGCAGCAGCAATATAGAAAGATGCTGAAAGGCATCATTTCACACTGCGGGGGAGGAGGCAATGATAAATCCCTCCTGTATTCTACAAAAAGAAAAGCACAGGGTTCTATGGGCACCAGGCGTCTTAATCGACTTGACAGCACACTTTACCTTTACCTTTCAGGCAACCAGACCTGGGCAGTCAGGGAAAACACAACCTAAACTCTGCCTTGTGCCCCCTTGCCATCCAGGGGTTTCACCATTCTCATGAGAGGGTTGATCTATGGGACCAGAGACACTTAATGTGCATCAGGTCTTCATTAGTTTACCCCAATGAAGGTGAACTATTCCACCTCCTGGGGGCCCTGCTTGTGTGGGGCTCCTGACACATCGGGTTAAAAATAGACCTCCTATTCCATACCTTCCCCTCTCCACTCAATCCTCCAGACTTCCAAGGAGTCCAGGCCACTCCGTGCATCTGAGCAGCTTTGGGCAGGCAGATCAGGAAAGACTGGGGATGAACTCAGATTTCTCGGGTGGCGTGGCAAATGCAAATTAACCACAGTGGGGAACTCTAGGACGGGGTACCTAGGAATTAAGCCAGTTCCTGGCAAGCCAGAATCCTGGATTGTGTTAGTGAAAGAAAGGACTCTTAGGGCATTCTTAAGGTCTTGGTCCATAGCGGCCATCAAGACCAAGATGGATGTTACTCGGGGACCCATCCCTGAGGCTTGGATGGAACCTTCAAATGAGTTGGGTGGGTGGTAAAATCCCTTTAGCCCGCATGTGTGTGTCTATGGCCAAATGGTCTCATGAGAGAGTGATCCACTCATAGAGTGAGGATTGTCATCATACATTATCAGCAATTCAGCCTGACTACTGATGCTGCATCCTCCCTCTCTTCTTGGATCACCTCTCTCATGAGATTTTGACTGAGGCTGAGCATGCTTTCACCCCAGGGGAAGTGGCTGGGTCTGGGGGCCCCTTCCTCAACAAGCTGGTTTTAAAGTAGAACAAAAATCCTAAAAACATGAAATCACAAGGGGCAAATCCCAAATCGTTCTAACCTATTCCTAGCAGTTTAGTCCTATACTAAACTGTCCCAGTCACTCACTTATTTATTTAAAAAATTTAACGACCCCAAACTTTTGTATCTTTGTGGTTTACAGCCCAGATGGGATAGGAAAAGGGGTTTAGGGAGGGGAAAACAGTAAAACAATTCCTGGAGACGTTGGAGGGATAGGAGAGTGGGAGGGATGGCCTGACGTACCTGCCGAAGAATTGGGATGGTGGGAAGTCATGTATCTTGGGTTGGGTCCAGAAGGCAAGAGAGAGGGGCAAAATGCAGCCCCCTTAAATAAGGCAAAAACCATGTGTTTGGGAAATTCCAGAGAATTCTTGATCTCAAAATCAGGACAAAGGAAGATGGAGTTGGGTAAAGAATATGTTAATGTGCCAACCTAGGCTCCAGACAGGTGATGGTTTTACCTACTGGGACAATCGCCCAGATGGATTGGAAGATGGCTCTCTTTTGTTTGTCCTGGATCAAGCAGTCCTTAGAGATCAGGATGGTTATTTGGTTTCCTGGGGAATGCAGGAAGAAATGCAATCAAACGTGTTAACAAACAGATAGGCAAAGGGGCTTCTGACTTATCAGTTGAAGGAGAGTTTAATACAGAAAGTCAATCTTGGGGCATCAGCATGACTCTGCAAAACTATGAGATCTGTTGCCAGGTTTCTCATATATGTGGGTTTGACTCTTCCTTTGCCAACATGTACACGGATCTTTCCTGGACAGGTCCTCCATGCCAGCACCATGTAAAGGGGTGCACGGAGGGGTGTCTAAAATGGTGACTTCCTGTAACATGGTCTTGGAGTGAGACAGAAAATATTGTTTTGGGTATCATGATTATAAAATCACTGATCTATTTCTTTGGCTGCTGCTATTGAGCTGGACTTTCATGGTTTCTCCTGCTTTTCTCGATAGCTTAGTTGGTTATAAAACCTTGGTTTGACACAGCGGTCTTTAAGGATGATAAAGTTACAGTCTGCCCACCTTAAAGGCTTATAGAGATTCTAGGGCCTGTAAGGTGACGATAGAGCTGTCAAAGCAGGAGAGAATGGAAGTTGATCAGTAGCTGGAGTGCAAGACCAGGGATCAGCCAATAGGGGCATTTTCAGTATCTCTGGTCTCCAGCCAACTTTAGAGCACACTTTCAATTATAACCACCCTAGTACCAATTCTTGTTTCTCTAATTATTGGCTAACCACTTTAGGAACTTTTGTTGAAAAGCGGTATATAAATATTTGTTGTTGTTGTTGTCGTAGTAAATTGTTGATGCAATTATCGGACTGACACTGAAATCTACAGCTTAGGAAAAATTCCTCCAATTATGTTGAGGTTAAAAAATGGGAAGAATAAGATCCTACATTTGTCAATAGCCACCTATAAATAGTAGGGATGAGCCCGAAGTGGTTCAGCACCAAAATGTTCTGGCGCAGGGTGAGGGATTCCCTTAAGGGAAGGTGGGCAGGTCCTACCTGCCCATCCTCCAAGCCCCCACTGGCCCGCCGTGGTGCTGTTGAAGCAGAAATGCTGCGGTGATGGGATGTGTCCCCTGGCATCTCTTGCGTGGCGTCTGCACGTAAATGGCATCAGTGCATCATTGACGCTATTTGCATGCCAACGCTACAGGAGGGCTGCCCGGGGATGCATCCCATCAGCGCAGCATTTTAAAGGCGCAAGCGGCACAAGCTGCCGCTTGCACTGAAGTATTTCTGCTTCAACCGTTCGATTGTGGGCCAGTGGGAGCTTGGAGGACAGGCAGGTAGGACCTGCCCGTCTCTCCTTAAGGGAACCCCTTGCAATTTGGTGCACATCCCTAATAAATAGGCTGAAGACTGCTTTTGTCCCTCTTGCCTGTTTCTTCTGCCTCTCCTCCCCCCTCCCCCCCTTCTTCAGGCAGTTACCAGACTATCAACATAGTAACTTGTCCCACTGTTTTGTATCTTTCTCTGCAACTATCCCAGAGATTGCCTTTGGTTCCTATTGGCTCTGCAACTTTCTCTGCCTTTGGCTCCTATTGGCTGCTCAGAGCAGGTTTGGCCAATTGGGACAGGAACTTTGAAGGGTGACTGCTGGGTTATTGTTGGGCCAGCCAGCCAGTACTTCTGTTGAGGCACTCCCAGGAAGGTAGAATCGGAGCTCCTAAGATTCAGACAATATGTGCAAGATCTCTACATCACCCCACCATCCTTGGCAGTGAAACCAGTGGTTCTGTATTTTCCAGCTGTTCCTCTTTTTGATGTTTAAACCTGGCTCAATGGCCATATTTTGCAAGTCTCCCCTCCGTTGCCTCCAGCCTCCCACTTCAGTACCATTGTTAGTGCAGCTGCACTGAAGGGATACTTCCCAAAATGCTGCAGAACAGTGCTGTGCTCTGCTGTTGGTGGGGAGAACTTTGTAGAAGTTTTGGTATTAGCACAACAAGATAGATAAGCATAGCTAAAGTAGAGGGGGTGGGTGAAAGGATCTTTCAGGGCACCTGCCAGTGACTGGCAGATGTTGGAGAAATGCTTTCCAATCCTGAAGAGACTTGGCTTTGTGGCCAGGGTCCCAGTCCTTTGTGTGGAGAGGCTGGAAAGTGGCTGTTTGGTCCCTCAAACTCAAATAATAGTTGCTTAACCAGTACTGTTTTTCTAAAAGTAGTTTCAACTCAAACTTTAGCAGACCTCCAGTGGAAGTCGCATATAGAATGGTTCTTTAGGATAGTTCCTTTTTCAATAGTTTCTTGGGCACTTACATTTCTGTGACATCTATCAAGTTACTTAAAGGATTGTAGAAAATAAGTCATTTTTGTGCTCTTGACAGCTGTTTGAAATCTACCTCTTTCTCCTCTTGTACCTGTCTTCCACAGGCTATCTGGAGTGCAGCTAGTTGTGTCGGACTCATCAGATGAAGGCGAGCTCTTCCTCCAGAAGCAAGAGGACTTTGAGCGCAAGTACAACTTCCGCTTTGAGGAGCCCAATGCTCAGCAGGTCAGAGCAACGTCCTCTGTCCGTGTGAGGCAGGGAAGTTGGGGACCCCTTTGCTTAGTGTTGTGGGAACCCTCCTCTTAAGGGAACATCTGAGCAGGATCTCTTCTGTATGAGGGATTTCTTTTCCCCGTTTGCCTAAAGTTCTGCCTGAGGGTATGCAGGAAGGAATAAAAGAATGAATGCCCTGTTTTTCCTTTTCCACCTCCCCCCCATTCAGGTGAGCACGTATCCTCGCATCATTGCAACTTCAGTACGCCGAAAGGATGAGCGCCGCAAAGAGAAACGCCAGGAGATTCGTGAGCGCAAGAGGAAGGTGAGTTCTGTGGAATTGGCTCAGGACCTTGCTTCCATTTGTTGTGTGGGGAGGCTGTGATTTTTACCTAGTACAGATGTAGGTGCAAGGCTGACCAGCGGTGGCCTATCTCTTGATACTCTGCTTTGCCCAATTAAAGGAAAAGGAGCATAAGCAGGAAGAATTAAAGCAGCTGAAGAACTTGAAACGCCGGGAGATCCTGGAACGGCTGGAGAAGCTGCGTGAGATTACTGGAAGTGCAGCCAGCACCTTCCAGGAAGGGGACCTTGAAGGGGACTTTGATCCTGCCCAGCATGACCAGCTCATGGAGGTGAATGGACGTTCCCCACTGCTGCTCAGAGCCCTCAGCAACTGCAGCCTGTGATGCTGGCAGCAAAAGATCTCTCTGATGTGAATAGCAACCCCCCCCACACACGTATTGCCTACATATTGCCGAGGGGTGTGCTTGATTATTTTTGTCACTGCATTACACAAGCTCTTGCTGTTGAAGGCCTTTGCTCACTGTAAGTTGAAATTGTATAGAACTGAAGGCTCTATATAGAACTGAAGGCTCTATCCATGACCAGTGGATAGAACTGAAGGCTTCCAGGCTCATGCAGAGCTTGCTCTCTGGCTGGCTGATCCTCAGAGGGAAGCAAGGTTTCTGATTTCCTGACTTGAAAATGCCAGGCAGGGATTGGTCTTTTAGTTCTCCTTATCCTGCAGCGATAATCTTGTATGCCCCCCAAACTAAGCAAATCACAGGGTTGAGAAATTGAGTGCATGTGGCTATGTTTCAAGAGTAAGCTACACTTTAGGACTAATTGCTTCAACTAGTGGGCCTCAAATAGTGTGGGTGGGTGTGTTATGGTCCAGACTCCCTCCACATATGTCACTTGTATAGATAAAAGTCCTGGTTATTGTTGGTTGGTTTTCATCCTAGGCAGTAGCCTGTTCATGAGACAATTCATGCTTCTTCTTTCCTTCAGAAATTCTTCGGGGATGACTACTATGGAGTCGGTGAGGAAGAAAAACCACAGTTTGGTATGGAGGAAGGGATTGATGGTATGTTGGGAGCCATGGGATGAAGAGAAGTTGGCAATCGGATAAAAACTGGTGCTGGTCTTGTGTTAGAGCCACTAGCTCTGGAAGGTCACTATTTTACATTATTGTTTAAATTTCATAGAGAGATGAATCTTTCAGTGGAGAGCCTTTATGGTCAGAGACAATGTTAAACAGGCATGGGAATGCTTATAAAGTTCAGGTAGATAGGTTCAAGTGCATCCCACCATGACAAGCCCTCTGCATTCTAAATACTAATAAAGTCAGGAGTGTGTGTGTGTGTCCCCCTGAGTGTGATACTTGTCAGCTTGTGTAGGGCTTATATAAACTCTGTTCTTGTTTCTGAACATTGTTTCCAAAGAGAGGTCTTTTTGCGTAAGCAGTTTGTGTCCAGGCAGACTAGATTTGGATACTGTCCATACTTACTTGCCCACATGGCATGTTCTTATTGGTGGGTTTGTTGCTGGGTGAAAATATATTCTTTAATATCTTCTTAAAATGTCTCACTGTTACTGAGAGAATGGATTTCATCACCCTAAAACTAAGGGGTGTGTGTGTGTGTGTGTGTGTGTGTGTATTGCAGATGACTTGTACATGTAATCATTGAAGTCTTAGTTGTGTTTCTCTAGGATCTCTTAAGTCACTAAGTGTTTAGTGTCTGTCACACTTTTTTAGATTTAAATATGGGAGCATTTTTAATGTTGAAACCTCTAGGGCAGTAAAATAGTTTACCATAGTTTAGTTTCATCCCTGTGTGTTCCTGGAAGAACTTACAGGAGGACTTCTTATAGAAATCAGCAAACACATGGATGTCTGGTGACATAAAATATTGAGACTTGGAAGTCGGCCCATTCCATTCATTTTTTCACTTAGGCTGAGCTCCTGTTCGCAAAATTGAGATGCGTGGACTACACTGTAGGGTTATTGGCAATATTCATTCCATTGAATGTCTTGAAAATCTGGCATTGAGAAGTATATTGTTTCTGAATGTGGAGTTTTCTGTTAGCTATTATAGGTCTAGCAACAGGAACAGGCTATGTTCCATTTTCTTTGCTAATGATAGTCTGTGGCTTGATCCACTTCCTTCAGTTTTCATTTAAATTTGAAAAACTATCTTGCAAAGTTGGGTTAAGCCATAGATTGGAGAAGCTGCACCTGTAGAACCCTGGTCTTCCACTACACTGTTGCTGTGCTGGGGGAGCACCATGTGTGTTATAAATGCCTCCGGCAGAAATTAGAGGTATATGTAGTAAGCGTTGGTAAAATTGGCACTTGTTGAATTTCCGCCTGGACTTATCATTGCCAGGCTGAAAGACAGAAAGTGTAGGTGCATGAAGCCTAGAGTAAAGCAGCATAGTATGTGAGACAGTATGGGGTCATCACTGCTTACATAGTGCAGAAGTTATGGTAGGCCTCTTTAAGTTGTGACTTCCATGCCTTTTGGAGCATGAGTAAAATGGCCAGTTCCTTAACTCTCAGCTTAAACCAAAAGTAGTTTTAAAATTATTATTGCATACATCTGAATACCAGATGCCGAGGAGATGCTGTAGGGTGGGCCCTGACTTTTTTGCTTAACCCCTGAGCTTTCTAGAGGTATCTCTTGGAAACAGGATGGTGAAATAGGCAGACCCACCTTGGTCTGATCTAGCAGGACTCTTGGAATAGTTGGAAAGCTCTAATGTGGTGAGGTTGGATGTGGGAGACTTCTGAAGGTATTGCACAACCTGGGAATGACTTTGGCCAGAAGGGCTGTTGGAGGGCAATTGACTGGGAGCCACAGAGACAAAGGGGAAAGGTATGCATAGCTTGAGGATAAAGCCTCTTACAGAAGCTGCTCACACCATCTGAAGCAGATTTCTGCCTGGTTTTTAAATTTAATTTAATTTTGTTAAAACGAGAGTTGCATTTCAGGGATCCACATTTCACACCACATCTGTGTGTGTGTGTGTGTAATAATAAGACTTAGGGATTCCCTGATCACTTGTCCCCCCTCTTTTTTTAATTGATTGCTTAACACAGCTGAATGTTTGTTGTCCAGAAGAGGTGCTTCAGGACAAGGTAGTTCTCTTTCTATTTCAGCAGAGGGTGAGGGAATCTCTGGCTATGAAAGATTGTTCCCTCCATGGGCTGGGTGGGATTCAGCAAGCAACAGCACCCATGTAGTCATTACTTGGATGACAGACAAAACAGTCCTCCATTTTCCCTCATCCCCAATGCAGATGAATTGAATTGGGACAATTGGACAGGAAGGGATGGTGTCGAGGCAGAAGCTGACATATGGCGGCGGCAGCAGGAGGAGGAAGACTACCAGCCCCACTGTGAGGATCCCGACTTTGTGGTATGTCTGTTTTGTACCTTAACTGGGTGCCCTGTCCCTGGTTACTATGTGGGTCACCAGCAGGGGGAGCGCTTGCCTCAGTCTGGTGCTGTAGCTGGGACTGGCAAGAGATGACACCTATGACAAGGAGGGCAAATGCTGAATAAAGGAAGGACCTAGCTCGTAGTTGGAACCGTGCGCTGTGTAATCCCTGTGCAGATGTCAGGATGGATATAGCAGGTTTTGCCCATTAATAAAAGGGGCAGAGATGGGAAAAGGAACGGTCACTATTCACCAAGCTTCACTGGCAGAAGTGGCAGTGAGATTGAGTTATTAACTGGAACATCTCTGGCTCAAATATCACCTCTGCCATGTACTTGCTAGATGGTTGTAGGTACCGCACAGTAATATTACTCTTTTGTATGAGCAATACAAGGGCTGAAAACCTGTTTGGCATTAAAGATTAGAATTTAATTTCACAGATAAAGTTGATCTGACTGTCATCTGAATTTAGTGATGGTAAAAAGTGTAGTTTGAAGTTCCATATACCAATGAGGTTTTGGAGTTGGTGGAGGGAGAAGATTCCCATCTCTGGATTTAATTTAGAGGCCTGTTTTGCTGTGGGGAGCTCTGTGTGGGCAGTAGTAGGCTGCTCCTTGTGGGTTTGTGGAAACACTTGGGTTCTTGTCCATGTATGCTACTAGGTGATACTGGAGAGCCAGTGATGTGTAGAGGTTAGTATTGGGTTGATGCCAGGGAAACATGGGTTCAATTCTTCCTTTAGTCATGAACCTTGCAGAGTGACTTTTGACTCTGTCACAGAGCCTTTCTAAACAAGAGGGTTTGTTGCAGTAGGGATGGTGGGTGTAATGAAATGCAGGTTGCTCTGTCAGTCTTCAGCTGGTGGCAGCCTAGCTTGAAGGAGTAGTGTGCTCCTAGATTGGGATCCGAGTAGTCTCTCTACTGAGGGTAAATCCTAGGAAAGCATAGAGTAACCTCAGTTTTGTCACAGTGGGATTGTGTTCTTTATTGAATCCAGAGCAAGTATGGGCTGTATACACACTTCGGTTTGTTCTACTGCCTTTGAGCACTTTTCTTGTCTCTATGTGCAGTCTGCCTGCAGTAAAGAATTGCACTTTTGCTCTGCCTCCTTGCCTTCTCTCCTTCGATCACACCCCCACATTTTGCCACCGCCACATTTCTCCCTCATTTTTTCTCTGCCCACTCTGTTGTGATCTGCATTTATTGGCTTTTGAAAGAGAGAATGTAGAGCATATAAATATTGGCATTATTTTTTCTGCTCCCTAGAAGGTAGTCTAACGAAAGCCAAAAGGGAAATAAAAAGATAAGGGAATGCTGTCAGTAAATATTTTGTGTCAGCAATGGCCAGGACTTACTGAAAGTTGAGTGCTAAGATAAACACCTTATAGGCTAGTGATCTTCACTATTTTTGAAGTCAGGGCAGCCTGTGTCAAAGGACTCTAGGAACATCGGAAGCTGCCTTATACCGAGTCAGACCTTTGGACCATCTAGCTCAGCATTGTCTACACAGACTGGCAGCGGCTTCCTCAAGGTTGCAGGCAGGGGTCTCTCAGCTCTAGCTTGGAGATGCCAAGGAGGGAATCTGAGACCTTCTGCATGCAAGCAGCCTCATTCCCAGAGCAGCCCCATCCCCTGAGGGGAGTATCTTACAGTGCTCACATATGTCATCTCCCATGCAATCCAGGGCAGACCCTGCTTAACAAAGAGGACAATTCTGAACGAGCCCTGCTGCCACTTAGTGCTGCATGAACTGCGCTGGCAGTGGCAGGAGGAAGCAACAGAGAGAGTGAGAAGCGGACCAGCTGGGAAGGGGTGGTGCCCACAGAAGAAAGCAGCAGAGGGAGAAGCGAGAGAGAATGACAAGCTAGGGGCAAGCAAAGCAGCCAGGAAGTGGTGGGGCTAATAGCGGCAGGAGGAGGGGGAAGGAGCAGCAAGCCAGGGGCCACCATTGAGGCCTGTGTGGGTGGCCATTGGCTGCCCAGTGGCTGCCACTTTCGCTCTCTGCATGTTTCATAAACCGGGACTGGAAGACTGCTGTCCACAGAAGAAGGCATGGGCGTGGGTGAAATCAGCTCCCAACTACCACCCATTCCCCACCACCAATACCTGCAGAAACCTGTTCAGAGTGTCTACATGCTGGAAACTAACGTGCACAGAGACTACTCACACAATTTCAACTCAGCACAAACCAGGGTATTTTTGTTTGACCTTTTTAACCCTTTTGGTGGCACAGTGGTAAAACTGCCGCTCTGTAACCAGAAGGTTACAAGTTCGATCCTGACCAGGGGCTCATGGTTGACTCAGCCTTCCATCCTTCCGAGGTCGGTAAAATGAGTACCCAGAATGTTGGGGGCAATATGCTAAATCATTGTAAACCGCTTAGAGAGCTCCGGCTATAGAGCGGTATATAAATGTAAGTGCTATTGCTATTTAGGACTTGATTTGAGGACTTCTCATGATTATTCATGGTAGAATGGGACGTGCGTCGTTTATACAGCCAAGAACATTCCCCGTGGAAATCAACATTCAAGTTGGAACCATTTTCCGTCTAGAGAGCCTCTCTCTCTCTCACACACACACACACACACACACACACACACACACACACACACACGCAGCCCAATGTGCAAGGCAAAGTGTTGGGGGGAACAGGACAACATTCTAGTTCCTTGGTGGAAAGGTGGGAAGAAATAGTGTGCTTGCTTTGCCCCCCATTCTGCATTTATGGTTGTGTAGGTTCGAATCTATGGGAATCATCTATATCGGGCAGCAGCGATATAGGAAGATGCTGAAAGGCATCTTCATACTGTGTGGGAGGAGACAATGGTAAACCCCTCCTGTATTCTACCAAAGGCAACCACAGGGCTCTGTGTTTGCCAGGAGTTGACACTGACTCAACGGCACACTTTACCTTTTAGAATGCTTGTTTCTCATATCTATTCCCCATACACACACTTTCAGATGGATGCAGATTATGACCCTTCCCAGCCTGGTCCATCAAAGAAGAAGCGGAAGTTGAAAGCCTCCCTTGTAGGCAAGAGGAAGGGCAAGTCACCGTTTGCAGAGGCCATCTGTCGGCCAAAAGAATCCTTTGACCCTGGTAAGGATATTGGGTGGGCTAACATTAGATGGTCTCTCTGATCCTGAAAACCTTCCCTGGGCAGGATAACAGCAACTGCTTTGATGGAATTGTGGGGTGGGGCGAGGAGAGAGACAGATGGCCATGGGCCTCTCCCATTTGGTTTCTGGACTGATGCATGATGCTGGTCACACACTCGATTTGGTCTCTTGCTCTGATCCATGGGTGAGGACTCCTGTCATCTCCCCATTGTCATGAACAGATCACCATCTGGTTAAGGTAGGGCTTGCAATTCACCTCTGCAGGAGTGAGGTTGGTCCACCTGAGAAGGTAATTGGATCCAATAGGATTACAAGAAGTCTTGTAAGGGTTTAAGGTTAGCTCTACTAGTGATTCTGTTGATGCTCAGGTGCAAACATGAATAATGTGGAATAATAAATTCACTAGAGCAGTAGACACAATTGCTCCTAATCCAACCTGCTTCAAGGTCAGCCTCGTGGTATTTGGAAGAACTATGGGAGTTGAAGCCGTGAGGTGGGTGATCCAGAGTGCAGCAAGAGAATCCTTTGACACCCAGAGAAGAAATTGTGTTTTAAAATGTGGTGGCCTATGGCACAGTAGTCTTCGGCCTTATTAGAACTGCAACCCACCTTTAGCCACACCCTGTTCACCCATTTAAAATGTCTTATCTTTCTCTGTCTCTCTACTACTACTATGATGGTGACGAATATTTATTTACCATTTTTCAACCAAAGTTCTCAAAGCGGTTTACATAGAAAAATAAAGTAATACATAAATAAGATGGGCCCCGTCCCTAAAAGGCTCACAGTCCAAAAAGAAACATCAGGCAGATACCAGCAACAGCCACTGAAGGGATGCTGTGTTGGGGCTGGATAGGGCCAGCTACTCTCCCCCTGCTAAATATGAGAGAATCACCACTTTAAAAGGTGCTTCTTTGCTCAGTTAGCAGGGTTTCTGTATCTTTCCTTCTCTTTCTCTTTCCTTCAGGTACGAACTACCTAAAGTCACGCTGCAACCCAGAGAACTAAAAATGACTACTTTGGGCAGGGATGGCCAACCTGAAGCTGTTGTTGGACTACAACTCCCACCCCCACCCAGCCTGTGGTGAAAGTTCCTTTGTCCAGCTAGGTTTCTCTCTGTCCCTGCAGAGGCCAAGACGTTTGAGCAGTATGTGGATGAGTTCTACCGCTTGGATTATGAAGACCTGATAGGAGACCTTCCCTGCCGCTTCAAATACCGCACGGTGGTCCCCTGCAGCTATGGACTCTCAACGGATGAGGTAACCCTAATCTGTGACAGAAATTGGGGCAGGTTCCTTTCTTCCTGTTAGAGAGGGAGGTGGGGAGGAACTGAGGAGGGGGCTCCTTTGCATGTCAACAGTGCTCTGAAGAAGCATAAGAAATCGATCCTCTCTGTCCCCCTTCAGATCTTGGTAGCTGATGACAAAGAGCTGAACCGCTGGTGTTCTCTGCGGAAGACCTGCATGTACAGGTGAGGGGGGGAAAGGAGGTTCTGTCTGCATTGGCTGCACTGGAAATCGATGGCTGCAACATGGCATGAAGTGGGGGTCCCTGCTGTGCCAAAGTGGAATATGGCCTGGAAACTGGGACTCTTGGGTTCTAGCCAAGCTTTGGATACACAGTCGGGAATTGTGATGGTCTTCAAAGAATTCAAGGTTATTTAGCAAGGAAGAGAATGACCGTGGGAGTGGGGGCTGAGGGAAGGTTATGGAGGTGACACTTGGGGGCAGGACATCTTGGGGCTGAGGGTAAGGCATCCAAGTCACTGCAACTTCAGTAACTGGCTAATGGAAGTCTTTCTAGACCTTCCTTCTGGTTCTGAGCCCTCACTAGGCACTGCTTGCTTATTACTAAGCTGTTACTTGCAATGATCTGGACTAGAAACTCAGTTTAGTAGAAAGTTTTAGTCTTTCTTTTTAATGAAGACTTGACTTTGTCACCTTAGTTTTCTTTTCATGTGGAGTGGAAGACAATACAGCCCAGCCTGTCTGGCCTGACTTTAAGGCTGTGTGGCAAGGGAGTAGTTTGCTCTTTCATTCAAGTTCAGAGAGGCTTTCTCTGGATCTGTGTTCAGGGCCTCAAAGCACAGGGAGCCCTTCGCTCTATGTCCTGTTTCTCCCCTCCTGCCTGAAGACCAAGGGTGGTCTGTCATGCTCAGCATCTGTTGGATATTCTCCATGTAGGTCCAAGGAGGAGGAGCTGCAAGACAAGTCGGCCTATGAGAGGAAGGGCCAAAATGCCTGGAAGAAGCAGCAGATTCTCAAATCGCTTTGGACAGAGTATGTATTCTGGTGGTGGGCTCAGTTGAGCACCTTCAGAGTATGAAGGTGGTGGGCTCGGTTGAGGGGTGGGGCTGGGATATAGTATCTGGGGAGCCCCCAAATAGACCACAAGTTTGGAAGCAGTCCTGGAGTTCATATTGTCTAACCCTTTTTACCCAGCCATGATTCTGCACCCACTAAACACTGCTTTTCCACCCCTTATCAACTATCAGCCAGCCTACCATGCCTTAGGCACCCCATGTCCAAAAGTGCCTTCGTTGAATTGCTTTAATAAGCTATTTGGAAGGCTTGAGTGAGTGAATCAAGCCGTATGGCAGTGGGAGGCAAAAATGGGATCAAAAGCTAATCTGACATTGGAGGGTGGTGTGTCATTTCTGCATCCAAACATAGTGGATGAAGAAATGACACACCAAAGCTGTTTGGAGCTGCCTTGTTTTACTTTCCCTAGAGCTGGCCTTAGGAACACTGGAGTCCAGGTGAGCAAGAGGGGGGAGATCTCCCTTCACCTGCTCCTTCTTGCCACCATTGTGCTTGCCTCTTCTGTCCTCTCCACCCACCTTCTGTAGTTGCTGCCTGCTTCGTCCACTTGCGCTTTTAGTGGATGCTGGGAAGGAACTGGAGGCCCTTGGCATGACAAGGGAGACTTGTCCTTGACCTTGAAGGGACAATGGAATACTGAAGCTGGGCTTGCTGGCTGCTCTTGCATTTCCTCTGAAACCTGCCCTTTCAGATTCAGGGCTGAGATCTTCGAGAGTACTGTCTGCCCTAATGCTGTTCTGCAATGCAATAGCAGCTCTACAAGAGCTGCCTGACGAATTTGGCCATTTGATCTCTGTGCAGGGTGGAAGAGCTAGGAGACAGAAAGGAGCCTGCAGGCAAGAAAGGAAAGAAGAGCAGGGAGAAGGCCAAGCGGCAAGAGCTGCCTTCTGAAGAGCTGCCACTGGCCAGTACTGGGGGCGAGGAGGAGACGCTCCTGTTTCCCGAGAGGGCCACCAGGATTGCAAGCAAGGAATTGGAAGAGACAGCTGCTACTGCCTCGGAGGGCCCCTCTTCTTCTCCTTCTCCACACCTCAGTGGCAAGAGACTGAAGAAGAGAGGCAGGAGGGGGTTGCTGCTGGGCACCAAAGTGTGGGTGGGGGGCTCCGCATTCAGCCGCCAGAGGCTCCAAGCCTACGGTCTCAATCCCAAGCGTCTACACTACCGCCAGCTGCTTCGAGAGAAAAAGCAGAAGCAGAAGGAATGCCCCAGACGGACTTGGCAGCACCAAGGGAGCAAAGTGGCTCAGGGTTGAGCAGTCCCATTGAGCTGAGCAATAGGCGCCGCTCTCGTACCATCCACTTTCCTCAAAGTGAGTGCGGGTGGTCCTCTAGCTCTTAGCCAAGATTCTGTGGCCCTTGTTTCCAGTGTAGGTGAACCGTTTAACTTGTATTGTAGAATGATTCCAATACATCCCTCTTCAGTACCTCCCCTCTTGATGCTTTGTGTCCTCTTTCTTACCTTTGAGTCTTGCCTTTTGACACTGCCCATCAGTGTCTTTAAGCAATACAGTTCTGTACAAAGACAAATGGGGTGGGGGCGATGCCAGTATTTCATAATGCTCACAAGAATGTCAGCCTTGCATTCCTGTTGTGTGTTACCAGAGCTGCCCCATAATGCTGGCTAGACACTCAAAGTATGCTTTTGGCTTGGCTAGATGAAGCAGTTTGGCTTCAGTATCAATTTGAGCAAGTTTTGCATTTTGGAAATGAGGAGACAGAAATGTTTAAAAGTTTTATTAAGGATAAATGCGGGATACAGGAAGGCAAAGAATCTTAACTGAGAGTTTCAACAAGGATCTCACTGGAGGTAATTTAGCTTAGGGTCCAAATTTCAGGTTAAAGCTTGAGAAGGGAGCAAGGAGGCTCAGGGAGGCACCTATCCTTAGTCCAGGAGTGTGTTCAGTATACTTGCAGGTCTCCTCGCAGGAAATGGGCAGAAGAGCAGGAAGAGGAAAGGGTGAGGAGCGAAGGGGTACCACCTGCATGCTTGAGAACCAGCAGGGTGAAGATCCATACTGATTCCTAGGCCGTGTAGCTTGGCCAGGGGTACATATACTCAAAAACATGCCCAGAGGCCATTCCTAAGCCATGCTTCCTCCCTGGAGGGGCAGAAGCTTGGGTAGAACAATGAAGTGTACCTGGGAATAGCTAGGCTTAAGGCTTATTTTGAGACGGAGATGACACTCCAGGCATAAAGATATACAATCTGGGATTTTAATGGGCTGCCTCCACTCTGGTCTTTGCCAAGCAATTGCGCTATGAATGGTGGGTTGGGAAATTCTTGCTCTTATCTGAGTTGTGGCAGAGTGCTGGCAAGGTTATCTCTTGCAGAAAGGGAATATTTTCTTCTCTTAAGATTAGTGTTCCCTCTAACAGGGATTCCCAGATGTTGTTGACTACAACTCCCATAATCCCCAAGCAAAAGCCATCGCAGCTGGGGATTCTGGGAGTTGTAGTCAACAACTGGTAATCTCCGTTACAGGGAACACTGCTTAAGATATACCTTTTGAATTAGGTCTACTTGCTGGCTGATTGCCTTCACTTGAGATAAAGAGAGAGGTTTGGAGATGGCCCCTTTCAGTCTTAGCTCTTATGACATGGTAGTGCATTGCCCCATGCTTTGCTCATGTCAAGTGACCAGCTGTGAGTCTTTGCCAAATATGGGCAGGTGAAGAGTTCATGATCCCATGAACTGGAGTATCCAAAATGGAGACACACCGATCCCATAGTTTCAATGGCATAAGAGGTGTGCTCTCTGTGTCCCCAAAATAGAGCTGTTCTGGCAACACATGCTGCTTATGTCGTGCACACAGAACTCCCTTTTGCAGAGTTGGTCACAGCTGCATCTGATTTCAAGTGGCAAACAAGGAATTTATTTCCATAGTCCTGCAAGTGAAATTGGCAGACCTGTTTGTAGCTTGTGCCAGCAACATCCAAAAAGACTGTGCTTTAAAAAAAAAGGGGGGGGGGAGTATGCAGGTTTATGTCTTCTCTCTTTCTTTTGTATAAACTTGCTCCAAGGAAGTGGGTGATAGGAAACCTGAAAGGAGGAATAGATAGCTCTGCCCTGCTCCTTCCCCCTCTGGAGTATTCTGAAGGTGGTACGTGTGCATTTTCAAATGCTGTCTGAAGCCAGGCTTACAGGAATCTGAATTCTGCCCCACTGCTTTGGAGCCCTCAGTCTGTTTGCAGTTGCAGAAAAGAAGTGGTCCCACCCTCGCTTCCTCATGGGCCACCTCAGAAGAGGCCACTCCTCCTGGTTTCTCCAGCTTTGTGACCTTGAGGGAACTGGTAAAGGCAGCTTGACGATGGCATTTAAAATGGCTTTGGGAGCTGTAATCCAGCAGTGGGTGGGTGGGAGTGTGAGTGGAGATCTGGAGTGTTCTGATCTGCACAATGGGGAGGCTCAGGCACTCTTCAGGAAGGAAAATGCTCGCCTGGTACCCTCCATATGGCTGACTGAGGGCCAGTTTGTCCCTTGCCCTATTCTTTGTGCAGTCTGATACCCGAGACTGATGTTTTTCCCTGAACACAGCTGTCTTTGTAGTATCTTTACTATGTATTATGGATGAGCTTCTGAAAATGTTTTTATGACCTGTATCTGAAATGCATCTGCTTTTCAGAAATTACAAAGCTGTAGCATTCTGCTGAAGTGTGTACAGGGAAGTTAATGTAGTTGTGGAATTTTGCTTCTGGAGAATCTAAGCATGGTGTGTTTGGGTTCCTCCCTCTAAGAAGTTTGTGGCCCTTGCAGGCATACAGGCACTATCTGCAGCAGAGTTCTTAGAGAAGTGGACTGTTAGTTCCCTAAAGTGCCATCAGCCTTTCCTAATGGCTTCCAATGATAATTACTAGCAGCCCAGACTGCCATGCATTGCACACTCAGTGCCCCCCATGGATTCTTCTGTTGCGCTCCTGCTATATTACTCCTTGTCGAAATCTTGCCCAAAGTTCTGAATAAAATACAAAACCTATCCTCTGGTTACCACTTAAGGCGGGCAGTAGAAGTTCCTTGGCCATTTGTGGAAGGAGTCAGGCTAGTGTCCTAGCCTCTGCATTTTGGTTTATCTGACTGGAAAAGCCCGTGTGTGCAACAGCTGCCCTCCTGGGGATATGAAACTGAAGCTTCAGCCCTTCCATCTGCTCGTTTGGCTGCTGTGTGTCTTGCTGGTGGTTCTGAGCTGCTTTAGGGAGGTGAGGTGAGGCGAGGCACCTTGAGCAGCTTAAGTGGCCACCCAATCAAGGGCTAAATTTGGTGGCCGCTAGTAGCGGAGCAATACTAGAAGACAATCTTCTCGGGGAGCATCTGCCCTGGGCCTTCAGCTTTCCCAAGGAATGCTGTCTCGGAAGGAACTGCTGCTCCCAAGATGAACTGCTTCTTCCTATCGGCTGCCATCTGGAGGTATCGCTCCTGGCTGCTGGCTGCCATCTTCCTCCTCTTGCTGCTGCTGCAGCTCAAGCAGCAGACCAAACAGTGAGTATTTGGGGAGGGGGGCTTTTCAAAGAGGCCTTGTGTTTGCTTCTAAGTCCCGGTGGAATTTTGCCCAGGCTGCGTCCAAGATGAAATTCGGATTTTAAGATCATTGCTCAACGTTGAACCTAATTTTAAAGACTGGCCTTTATCACAGTTCCAAAAATGCCTTTCCCCCAGTACTAATTAACCACAGTCATTCAGTTCCTAGTTTGTCCCTTGATGCTGGGCTCAGGGGAAAGGGTGTTGACTTAAAAGGAGTGTCTATGGTACTAGGGTTAGCAATTAACCACTGCATAAAGCCTAATCAGATCTCAGTTGGCACAGAGGCCTTCGTCTCCACGTCCTCCCCCAGCAATACTCTTTTTAAAGGAGAAGTAACATCTGCAAATCCTAGATTTCAAAATAAAAAATATCCCCCAAACGGCTATTCTAGTGAGAATGAGAATCCAGCGCCATCTTTCACCTCTCCCTGCAATCTCTGTGCAACCCTCTAGCTTCATAGGCCCACTGTGCTGCACTGGAGGAGCTATTAATTAAAGCTTATGGATTTCAGATTAGTTCCCTATTCAAGCTGGTGAAAGAGTTGCCTAAGATGGGGGGATTTCCTTGGGGTCCTTTGCAGAAGGGACAAATGCACACACCATAAGCACATTTTCATGAGACAAGCCTATTAGATTGTCACACTTTGGTTTCTTTGACATATACAAAGGCCATAAAGTTGCTGTCAAATTTACAAGAGAGTGGGCAAACTACTGTGTGCACAGTAGGACAAAAAGGCCAGTGTTTATGGCTTCTGTAATTTACTGGAGACTTGCAGCATGGACCTGCAGGACTGATTTCTGTCTGTGTGTGTTGGATAATAAGCTGGGGTCCCTGAAGGAGCTGTGTTAGATTTTTTCCTGCCAAGTGGTGGTTCTCTTATATTTAGCAGTGGGAGAGCAACTGGCCCTATCCAACCCCAGCACAGCATCCCTCCTGTGGCTGCCATTGCTATCTACCTTATGTTTCTTTTTAGACTGGTCCCTTTTGGGGACAGGAAACCATCTGAATTGTTCTATGTAAACCATTTGGGAAACTTTTGTTGAAAAGTGGTATATAAATACTGTAGTAGTAGTATTATATCTAGCCTTTATTATGGCACTCGAACAAAACGGATCACTCTAAAGCCAGAACAATATTTTAGGCTTGTTTTAGGGGAGAATACAGATTTGAAGTTGTTGGCAGATAGTGTTGTGTGTTACATAAATAAAACACTATTTGAAAAATAGACAGCACTACTACAACAAATATTTATATTTTGCTCTTCAAACAAAGGTCTCAAAGCAGTTTACATAGAAAAATTAATACATAAATAAGATGCTCCCCTGTCCCCAAAGGGCTCACAATCTAAAAAATATAAGACGTATCAGCAACAGCCACCAGAGGGGTGCTGTGCTGGGGTTGGTTAAGGCCAGTTGCTCTCCCTTTGCTAAACAGAAGAGAATCACTACTTCAGAAAGGTGCATCTCATTGTTAATGGAAGTATTTTGCCTTGGGTAGCTGTAAAATAACAGGATAGTATATTCTGGTAATATAATATAGCTCTGACTACAGGACAGATCTTTATGTTCTGTTCTCATTGTAACTATAGGTGGAGTAGAGATTCTATACTCACTGTGGACAGGGATTAGAATTTCTCCTGATTATACTGTCTGATACAGCCTGAAAACCCTGCTGCTTTTCATGCAGCTGTGGCCAACCTGAGGCTTTCCAGCTGCTTTTGAACTACATCTCCCACAATCCCCAGACACAATCATGACCAGGGATGGTGGAAGATGTAGTCTAACATCTGGAGAGTCTTGGCTTGACTGCCCTGGACTATAGCCTGATTTTATACAGCTGTGAGGGCAGCACAAAATGAAAGGTCAGCCCCCCCCCCCACAACTTTTGAGTGCTGGTGACAGACAGACGTACGTTTCATGCTTTGGGTGCCAGGAATTTGAGTGGTGGCAATGGACGGCACCACAGAGGGGAGAACAAAACATTGGGTAGGGTAATAATGGCCTATGACATTTAGTAAGCACATTGCCAAGAAATGCCTTGAAAGCAGAAAACAAAAGCATATAATTATAACACTGAATAACTAACACAGTGTTTGGTTCTGACCTAAGAGGCTGAATCGGTTTATTTATAACTTGAGTAAGACGAGTTTCCATATTCTTCAGTAGGCAGGGTACTGATCTTGGCCATTCAAAGACTGCAGAAGCAGGTGCTACAAATAGTTCCTCACTCCAAGGCTGTTTTGTTGCTCCACAAGCTGTCTCTTTCAGACATGGTCCTATGTTAATCTCAGTACTCCCTCCTCCCCAAGCCAGGCAGAGTAACTCTCCCAAGGTCTCTTCTTGCAGAGAAGTACTGTGGCTCAGTCCTTCGGAGGAGCTATGGAGACCGCAATGGAGGAGCACTTCCACCCGTTCTTTGGCTGCTCAGCAGGTGCTAGGAAAGACTGGCTCAGAGGAACAGGGTGGCCCCAACATAGTCTTTCTGAAGATCCACAAAACTGGCAGCAGTACAGTGCAAAATATCCTCTTTCGAGCTGGTGAGCGGCGCAACCTGACTGTGGCCTTCCCCCTCTTCTCCTACCAGTTTGCCTATCCAGAGCGCTTCTCAAGGGTCTTTATGGAGGACCTCCCACAGGGGGCTTCCCACTTCAACCTGCTCTGCAGCCACATGAGGCTGGATGTTGGAGAAGTGCAGGCTGTCATGCCTCCTCACAGCATCTTCCTCACCATCCTACGTGACCCAGTGCAGACTTTTGAATCGGTCTTTCATTACTACCGCAACATGGTGCCTGCCTTCCAGCCATTGTCCAACCACTCTAAGCCACTGCTTGCTTTCCTTGAGGCCTCGGCTCAGTACTATGATGCTCAGGACACCAGCAACGGGCTGGCCAAGAACCCCATGGCCTTTGACCTGGGCCTCAATGCAAGCTGGGAAGAAGCCCCAAGGAGCCAATGGGCTGGTGAGCTCGAAAGACTCAATCGGACCTTTCAGCTGGTGATGATTGCCGAGCATTTTGACGAGTCCCTGCTCCTGGTACGAGAGCTGTTAGGTCTGGAGATGGAAGAGCTGGTATATGTCAAGCTAAATGTCCGCCAGGAGAGAACACTTCTGTCCAAAGGGCTTGCCCAGAAGATTCAGGCTTGGAACTCATTGGATGTACAGCTCTACAGGTTTTTCCACAGTGTTTTCTGGCACAAGATAGAGCACTATGGCTACATGCGCATGAAGCGGGAGTTGGATACCTTCCGGGCACTGCAGCGGGAAACTGTGGCTAGGTGCCTAGCAGGGGATAGGGTTGGGCCAGCGGACATGGCTGATGAGCTGCGGCCTTGGCAGCCAGGCAGTGTCACCATTCTAGGCTACAGCCTCAGGAAGAACCTTACCTATGCCCAATACAAGAGCTGCTTCCGTATAGTTTTACCTGAGCTCCAGTATCATGCTTACCTCTACTACAGGCAATATAGAAGGAACATGCATCTGCTCCCCACTACCTAGAGGTGAGGCAGAGTTGTTAGCTATTCCTTGAGGGAGCTGTAGCCCAATCCTTCCTGCCTCCATTCCTTTGACCGCAGATGCCTGAGCACATGGAATACATTGGCGTGTCATAGGTTATGGAGCAAGAAGAGTGGGAAAGTCAGATTAGAAGTCCTTTTTGTCTCCTCTCACATTAAGAATTCAAGATGGGCCAGTCAAAAGAAGGAGGCAATTTCTCACATTACACATGGTGTAAGGAGATAATGAGGCTTTTATTCCAGGGGTTGCCAGGAGGTAGCCAAGCAAACATCTGCCTCTTCAATGGCTCTGCCTACTGTAGCACAAAATGAACAGATTGTTAACCCCAGCAGACAGGTGGGCAGGGTGTGTGACAAGGCCAGATCTGCAGAAGTAGTGGCTGCATCATTGTTCACTCAGTGCATAATTAATCTATAAAGTGTATTGCCTCAGACTATGATGGACACCAGCTTTGATACCTTTAAAAAGGGCTTAACCAAATTAAAGTCTATCAGTGGTTGCTAATTTTGGCAGGTAGCCTATAGACTATCTCCAGGTTCAGAGACAGGACACCTCTGTCTACCCATTGCAGGAGACAGAGGTGGCATGCCTTCATCTCTTTCTTGTAGGCTTCCTGAGGAATCTGATGGGCTACACCTATATCATGTAGTATGAAACAGGCAGCTGGACTAAACAGGACATGAGCCTGATCCAGCAAGGCTCCTCTTTTGTTCTGTTAACGTGTGTGTGTGTGTGTGTGTGTGTGATGGTAAAGTTGCTCAAGAAAAAACAGGCTTCCTGGCTTGTATTCTTGTCAATTTGTTCATGCACTTTCAGGCACAGCTATTTACACCACCCTCCCCAGAAACCATTGTTCTTAAAAAGGAGATGGGGATTGTTTGGGAAGATAAACTTGTTAAACACAATGAAACTCACCTTCACACCAATAGCTCACCCACACTGTGATGCCTGCACTAAGGATAGTGCAGCCACAAATGAGCTAGCCCTTTGCTTTTGTTTTGCCTTCTTCACTTTCATCACCACAATCCCCCATGGATGAGTTTACCAACCTCAGCGGACATTACAAGGACAAAAAGCAGTGAGAAAGGTAGGCAAACCACCCAGAGACATAAGTTTTGGGAGGTATAAAAATATGTTAAATAAATAAAATAGGCAAAGTCTACTGGCAGGCAGGTAAGCAAGGCTACCCATTGAGAGCGGCAGTGGGCATACAGGGGCAAGAGCACCTTCAGGTTGATCTCTAGCTACAACACACCTAGGCGAGGCACTCTTGCCTACACAAAGCAGTTTTCATCAGTGGTGTGGCTGACGAGCTGCTTTGAAGGCCTTTCTGACTTGGTTGTAGTCTGGAATCTGGATTACACAGAGCAAGTTCCAGACTAATTTATTCATAACCAAGCACCATTGAAATAAAGGAGACAAAATCAGTCAAGATTCACTTGTTAATTATATAGGACTTGGTATGGATCCTACCCAGGGATTTGTTTTGTTTTTGGTAGTGGCTTCTAAAGCCACCTAATGGTGCAGCAGGGAAATGGCTTGACTACCCAGCCAGAGGTTGCTGGTTCAAATCCCAGCTGGTATGTTTCTCAGACTGTGGGAAACACCTCTATCGGGCAGCAGCAATATAGGAAGGTGCTGAAAGGCATCATCTCACACTGCATGAGAGGTGACAATGATAAAACCCTTCTGTATTCTACCAAAGACAATCTGTGGTCACCAGGAGTTGACAGCACATTTTACCCAGAGTGGCTTCTAAGCACGTGTAGGGTAAATTAAATAAGAAGTAGGTCACTTTCAGAACAATGATTATATGAAAATCCTAGGCATGCACCTATTTGCATTCAACAACTTCATCAGCAAGTGGAACTTTTTATTGATTGAAACAGACCTTGAAGCTCTGCAGGAAACTGAAGACAACCCTTTGCGATAAAATTCCTAGTTACCAACAGAATCATCCACACTGCAAATCTGGCTACACACACACACACACAGTCCTGAGTTAAGAAAAGCAATCATTGATAAGAGGCAGAATACTACATTCAATTACAAAACTGTTCTTCCAGTAAGTCAGTCCCCTCTGGTTGCTGCTGGAAAAAACTGATAAGGATAAGAAAGGTGCTTTAGAAATTGGGGAGAATCCAACCCAGTGTACCATACAGAGGTGATTAATATCCTTTTTGATAAAGCCCTTAACCAGTGTGCATGGCTTTAGCTCAGGGAGGTACCTCTGCAAGAGAAACTGAACTTGCCCATTAAGCATCTGAAATGCCCTTCGACTCTTCCTTTGCCTTCTAAAGTTGTAGAAAGGCCCCAAGTGGAAGGTCCTCCCATACATTATGAAGCCATGTTGTAATAGTGAAGTTAAAAGCTCACCCAAGTTATCCTGAGTCAAACAGCCAACTCATTGTGTTGCTCCCTGCTATTCAAGCAGCTCAGTAGGACACAAAATCTTCCTTCCTCAGCTTAAGAGACTAAGTCTCTTCTCTGTACCTCTGTGTAAGAAATAAGCCACGCTGTGCCTCTTTCACCACTCTGATAGACCTAGAGGATCCAGTGGAACAAACTCGGTGCTGGAGAAAAGCAACAGTGCAAGCTGAGCAGCAAAAAAAATTTAACTCAAGGTGCAGCAGTAATCCAAAAGCCTGAGCCAGAGTTCAACACTGGATCATTGCTACTGTTGATGAAGAGACCTTGAAATCAGCAGTAGAGAAACCGATTTTTGAAACTCAACCTAAAACTATTTTGCCAGAATGTTTCCTCCCCTCACCATTAGCTGCCCAGTTTGAAAAAGGCCTCCACTCTGGACATGTCATTTCAGTGCTAAATATCCTCTGCCCATATTCAGTGGGCTTCTTCCAGTGTTATGACTTCATTCTAGCACCAGCCTATAAATCCGTTAGTGACCCCAGGACAGTTCCTTGTAGCCTTTCTATGAGGAAAGCCGCTGCGCAACAGGGCAGGGCAGCACAGTCAGTCACTGTAGAGATGACACAGGAGTCCTGTTTCTCAGACCTAAAGAGACAGTTGACTCCCCTTCAGGACTGCATTCTCCATATAAATAAGAATAAATAAGTTGGTGGCGTTGGTGCTGCCTGGCCATCACAAGAAGACAAATTCCTCTGTGGTGGGTTTTTTCACCCTGGCCAGCTTGCCTGACCGCTGAACATGAACTGTTTGCTGGGAGAAGCGGGCACACAGCTCATCCAAGTCAAATTCCTGGGCACAGCCCTCCACAACGGAGAACATGGGATATTTCTCTTTGGCAGCTGCAGAATTCAGGACCTGCAGTAGGCAAAAGGAAGGATGGGTTGATACAACCAAGTTGTTTGATACAAAGTTCACATAGTAGCTTGTAAGTACTCCCAACACTGGTTTAGGCCCCATTTCATACCTGTGGAGGAGGTATTTTAAAGGTAATGGAAGAATTATTGCAGTGTCAAATCTCTGGGTTTTCTGTGCAAAAATCCGTACTCTCAGATGTCTAGTTCTTATCAATCCCAAAACAAATTGGATGACACCAATCAATTAGCAGTACTCCATAAAATGGCCATTAAAGCTACCTCCACACTTAGCCAGAGCCCAATCCACCTTTCCCAGACCCTCATTCCCAAGATTTCCACAATACAATTTGGGATCCTGCAAATACACACCTCTTACCAACCCTGACATGCGCAACTGTGTCAGGGTCTACACATTAGGTCCCACACAAGTAGGTCTCCAGTGGCATGTTCAGTCATCTACAGAACACATCCCACCCCAGCACTTGAGCTATCTCCAGGAAAGTGTCATATGATTGCATTCCTCACCCGAGTCAATTCCAAACACAGTTGCTCAAACTCTTGGCTGTGACGAGCATAGAAGCCAATAGTGCAGCTGGGATCCACCTTGCTGAAAGCAGTTTTCCGGGGAATGTTGCAGTGGAAGGACTGGAAAAAGGAGGTCAAGATAGCAGAGGATGATATTAACAAGCTATTCAACATGCAAGCGACCCACTAGCATGATGCCTGAGCCCCATTTCACCCTGCATGGACATGTGGGATCAGTCAGGTGCAGCTCAAAACACAGCTAGAAGTGCAATTAAGGAGAGAGCTTGTTTGGAACAGCCAAAGCCTCAAGACTTCTCTGGCAGTCATGGATAGAGATGTTGGGATTTGTGTATATACATTGTCTTTGTTGTTTCCACTGATGTATGTATAGGCTTGTGGAAGGGTTTAGAATGCTTGTGTCAATCATCAGTTCTATAGATTGCTTGGTCAGTTTGTATTTCTTACTAGATGCTTGAGACTTCTTTCCCCCCAGTAGGATGATCTTTCACTCAGAGTAGGACTGTTTATAACTGGAAATAGTTAAGAGCAGACACCATTAGAGCGTGGCATGGGATGCTGCAAACATGCAGGGCATGGGGCATATCTCCTTAACTGTAAGTGATAAACTGATATATCATACAGAAGGTAACAAAGCCACCAGAGAAAGGTGGGAGGGACTGAACAAGTTTTTTCAACAGAAAACTATGACCAGTCAAGTCTTTCTCTCTCATGCTAAAGTTGTGCAACAAAAGATTCAAAGGAGGAGAAAAGTTACAGGAGCACAGATACTCTTTTTGGGAGTGTTGAAATAATTAGAAGGACAAGAGATAAGATTACCTGAACCAGCCAAAACTGGGCTCTTGCTAAATACTTTGCCTAAGCATTACAAAAGTATTATTAACTTCCTGCAAATAAGGGAGAATGTGACTAGGTTTTGTACAAGAATGTTTGAGTTTGATCTGAGAGAACAAAAAGAAGAAGAAGAAGAAGAAACAGCACCAAATGAGTTTATGCTCATAAACTTACTAATGGCAGGCAATGTTTTCTGTGCAGAAGTACTTCACATTTAAAGAGTACATGTCCTAACAGAAAAACAATTTCCAAGAGAGGAAGACAGATACGGATAAATCTCAGAAATGCAGATTTGTCTGCATGTAAACACCAGCTAGAGATGCACATATCAGTCGGTATATAAATGATAGATACAAATGAAAGTAAAGAAAGTTGTGAACAACAGAAAGGTGTATACTGCAAGAGAAATTATTTGCAGAATTAATACAAACAAGCTATTTGTAGACAGTGGAGCAACTTCACATTTCTTCAATGATCTACAGGATTTCTCAGACTGATATGAACTATAAAGTAGAAATATTATTGGCAAATGGTGAATTTCTGCAGAAGGAAAAGGCAAAGTCCTAAAATGTAATACTGGAGCAGGTGGAATAAATGAAACAAGCATTCTAGATGCCTACTATGTGCTATGTTTGTAGAAGTTTACTGAGTGAAAACAGCTACAAAAAGGGGCTGCGGAATTATTTTTGGAAGCAACGGTCATTTTGAGTTTAAAGGAATTATTACTTAGAGCTATATTAAAAGATGAGCTTTATGAAGTTGATTGTAGAAGAGAGGAGTTATTTTTCTGTTAGGATGATCTTTCACTCAGAGTAAGACTGTTTATAATTTGGTAATAGTTAAGTAATAAACCTTAGTGACTTTGTTCAATAAACTTAAGCCTCGGTTTCCGCTCTGTTATACTCCGCTACAGTAGAGCGATCCTTTTCATAGCACCAATAATTGGCAAAGGGTTCTGCCATCTTTGTTGTGAAGTCAAAACACAACCATTCTGCGGGGGGGGGGGGGGGGCGGTTCCCTAGTGATCAATGAAGGCAAAGTGAGAACAGTCTGCTCAAAATCATGCAATGAATTATTGTTAGAGGTGGGACTTCCCCACACAGTATGAACTATGGCAAAATGCAATGAGTGGTCTTAGATAGTATTTTTTGTAGCTCAATAGCCTCTGCATTTCCAGGTTGTAAAGAAAAACCGTGGCACTTTCAAAGCCCAGTAGAAGAGAGTACTATGTTGTCCTGGTTTTACAGCAGAACACCTTTGATTTTTCTCTGGAAGAGCTATTCATAAGGCTTGGCCATTTGGAACAAGTCTTAAAAAATTGGGATCACACCCTATTCTGAGAGCGACAGCATGTTTTTTTTTTTTTTTTTTAAAGGAAAGCTAGAAATCTTGATAGACTACCAGCTTTTCTGCAGTAACAAAAGATTTCCCAGCTGGGGCTTTGAGAGTCTGACAGCTCAATCAATCGTCACACCACCACCATCTTCCCCTGATGGTCAGGAGACACAAGTAAGTAGAAGCCCCACTCAAGTACAAATCCAGCAAACCTATCCCTGCTCCCTTGACTAGCAGTTAATGTTTTGAAGAACAAATATATCTTGGGGCTCATAACCCAGGTGTGGTTGTGTAGTGATCAGCCATTGACCAGCCCCTCCTCTCTCCCAAAGAGTAAACTGGAAGTGAACCCTGTCCTGACTGACAGGCTGGTGAACTCCAGAGCTCAGCCAATCAGCACAACAGGTGTGTGGGACCTAGAGAGCCATGAGGAGGAAGAGAAGGTTCCTTTCTAAGTTGGAAGCTGGCTGGGAGTGCAGAGAGGAGAACATGTGGCCATGAGCTGCAGGAAAATATCTCTGCAGGTCTGGGGAAAGCCAGGAAACCTGAATCCTCTACCTCTACCATGGTTTTGGTGAGTTCAAGAAGGAAGCCAGGGCGTTTGGGCTTCTAGAAGTTAGTCTAGGAAAAGGTTTGTTTAGTCAGACTGTGCGTTAGACTTTGTTTGCTTTCGTGTGCTTTGCATATCCCTGAAACAGTGCTATTGTTTAACTGTTTTTGTTTCAGGGATATTGCATATCCCTAAAACATTTACTGTAACGTAACTAAGCTAAGCCTGCACCCATTCAGCTAGAGCATTGCAAAAGACTAAGCTTTTTAAACGTGCTTTTGTATTTTCTTACATCCATGTTCTTTGCAACTGTGTAACCACGATTTTTAAAGTGTGCTGCCCCAACATCCCAACAGGTATTCTTGTAGTCTGCAGAGTATTCCTTTTACCTGAAAGTAAAAACTGAAAGTGCCTCAGATGGAAGCTGCCTGCAGTATTTTGAATTTTTAAAAAGTTTCTTTTTGTTCTTTGCATTTTGCAAGCCTGAGTGGATTTTTAACTCAGAGGAAAGGGGGCTTTTTCTCTGGTGCAACACACGTCATAGTTTCAGCAACTACCAGTTTTCTCACCATGTGTAGGTTTGCACATGGATGCTTTTTAAATACTTTTCCAGTAGGAAAAAGGAGAGTTTCCCTGGGATTTCCACCCAAGCCCGGGCAGTTGGGGATTTAAAGATAATTGGGGGGTGGCCACCTAGATCCTACCAAAATTATTGGAAAGTTTTGGGAGAAGCCTTTGGAAAGCACGGGGGGGGGGATGATTCAACATTTTTCTTCCCCTCATGTGGGCTTGCTCCAAGACGAAGGCTTGTAATCTGCTTCAGGTTGGCAAAGTGTTTTGTCTATTTAAGCTGCAAACCCAACAAGGTTAATTATTTGTCACACATGCACAAGGTCCAACAATATGTAGCAGTTCTGAAGCTCAGAGACATTGGCAGATGCTCACCTCCAGTGGAAAGTTCTCCTTGGTGGTATCCACAAAGGACTGACAGTAGTGAGGGTCTAGATACAGGAGGGAGTCATCTAGAAGACAAGGAAAGTATAAGGCAGGGGCCTGCCCTATGAATGTCTGATACACAGATCCTGGTTTGCCCTAAGAATGTCTGTGCTGTTTGAAACTGCTGTGGACTAGGTGAGAGCAAGTGTGCTCTCTCACATGGTTTTTGGTAACAAAGGGTGCAAAGGCAACCATACGGGGTAAAGGCAAACTTCATACTGGGTAACCAGTATGAAGGGCATATATTATGACTGATACAAACAAACATCACTATGTTTTGAAAAATCTCACACTAGGAACAGAATCCAGACTTTCATTTATGAAAAAAGCAAGTTTCTAGTCCTTATACTTGCAGAGATGTGTTTGCAGCAATCTTGTATTTAATACCAAAAACGTCAATGCTCTTTAGCTGCTGTTCTAGCACTAGACATGGTTCAAAATGTATGTAATTATAGAAATTAGAATAAAACTCAGTAACAATTTGCATGTAGCAGCTTGTTGGTTACTTTTGATACACAATTTGGGGTACCTTACTTAGTTCACACACTTGCTCTTCTTTTAGAGAAAAGCAAGAAAGCAGGTAACTCCTCAACACTTAGGGTGTATCAGATTTCTGGGGCTCAACAGTGAGGTCTATCACCTTAATTTTATTATTAGTTACATGCTGGCCTTCAGCACTGCTACGACCAGAGTGGCCAAATGCTTAGTAAAAATATAGAATCATAAAATATTATTAAAATAGTTATTAAAAAAAACCCCAGATAATTACCTTGATACCCAACAAAGTAGAGCGAATGCCTTGGCTTCCCTCCAATGATCCCAATGCAGAAATTTAGCCTCAGAAGCTCCTGTATGGCAAGGAGACAAGTTGAGCTTCAGAATCGGACTGGCTCCCTCTCTGCCTGGATGCTCAGTGATGGAAAGAAACCACAGCCCTGATGTGGGCTGGCCTGGAGAGCTATACCAGGAGCTCATCTTCACCAGCCACTTTGGGCAGAAGAACAAATTGGGTAAGACAAGAACAAAGCACCTGGGAAGAGGGCTGGCTGGTGGTGGTGGTGGGGTCATATTTAATTCAGTGCCATTCCCAACTCTTTTTGTTTTATGTGAGGCAGCTTCCTGCCTTGGCCACACAATTGGGCATAAAGCAAGGGAAATCCTCAGAAATGGACACTTCTAACCGATTCTCCTTAAACAGCAGCTAACTTTTCATTCTGCCTCATGAAGATTAAGAAAGTACTACTACCATTGTCTTATTCACTGTGCCCCATACAGGAATGGAAAGAGGCATCACCATGGATTCAAACAGGGAAGTGCCCATATGCACCTGATGTCCTGACACCCTGCATCTTCCCCCAAATCACCTTGACACAGTCCATGTAGGCAGGGTTAAAGGTCTCTCCACCCAGCCGCATGGGCACCAGGACGATGACTGCTTTCCACTCTGCACCAGGGTCCCTCGCAGCCCTGTCTTTGTTCTTGTTGGCCAGATTTGCAACATCACCTTTGTACACTGAGGGAAACATCAGAAGAGGGAATTCACTATTCAGCCCTGAGGCCTGTAGCCCAGCCCAGCCCCATTTCCCCCATGACCTCCCTTGTGTGCTTCATGAGCCACAGGTAGGCCTGCTCACTCCCCATCAAGACACTTTTACCTGTGCAGTCCTGAGATACATATACCACCAGATTGTCTGCTTCTGAACAATCCACTGCTTTCCTGCAGGGGCAAGATGGTACACTTCACTGGGACACAGCCCTGTCTGCTTTGCTTGATCCCTCTCTCTAGCAAAGGGCCCCCCAAGACCACCACCAGAGTTTTCATATCAAAAAAGGAGACACTGGTTTCTAGCCTCTGTCATCAGAGAAGAGCAGCAGAAACAACCAGTCTGTCAACTTCAAGGCTGCTGTATTTTAGATGCTTGTGCAAAAGCATACAACAGGAGTCTTGAAAGGGAACAGCCAGCCTTCCTTGTGGTAAAGGTTCAGAAGTCAGAAAAGAGTTATGAACTGGACAAAGCTTTGGTGCTCAGTGCTATCTACAGCTCCTCCCTGTTTGGCTAAATGTAAGTTGTTAGGTCCAACTAACAATTTCATTTAAAATTTCAGTTACTATTCTGAGCCTGTGTGATGGCGCGCGCACACACAAAAGTAAATATGACAATTCACACAAAATGTAGATTACAGAAATTTGGCTTTTCTTGGCCTTGCAGCCAAGGTTCTCCAATAGCATGAATGCTGAACATTCTTGGCAGAGCACCTTGGCTGGGACTGCCTCATGCATAAAAGTAGCCAGACAATACTTTGCCAGATGCACCGTGAGAAAGATAACAAAGGGCCCCAGACAGAGCTGAAAATACACCCCAGCTCTATTTCCCAAAGATTCTTTGTGGGGAAGTGCTAGGATCTCAAGAAAAAGCTCTCCCTTTACCCTGGGGATCGATCATTTCCCATAACTTGCCTCCTCTCACCTGATGATGTGGGCAGCAATAGAAGGCCCATACCAGTCCCCGGCTTTCTTTCCTGAACTGTGACCCAGACTGACCAGACGGTGGATCCCAAAGGGTGCATGAGGCTGATCCGCAAACCAAGAAATAATCTTTCGATGATAGGGCTCCTTCTCCAGTTCATCAGGGCTACAAGTTTGCTGACAGCTCCGGAGCTCCCAAGGAGCCCAGTTCCTACCAGTGGAGATGGGTGGAGCCTGATGCAGGCTGGTTGAACTGGGGCAAGATGAGGAAGTGGCTTTCACAGGCTCCATTTCTGCCAAATTAGTTGTGCAAAGGGCATCTGGCCAAGTCCAGTCTGAAAAGTGATACATACAACTGAAACAGACCATCTCAACTCAGGTATCATTCACTTCCAACAATCCTAAACATTTAGGAACAAGCTGAATGTGAGGCTACTTCAGTTGCCCAAGCTGGCTAATAGCAATGCCCTACACTAGGCTTGAGGTGATGAAACCTGGTGCTCCAAACCCTCCATTCTCACAAGTGTGCACTACTCACATGCCTTTTGCTCCACATGGAATTTTTCTGCTGTGCAATTCTCCTCTGCTTCTGAATTTGTGGGGATTGGTGGAGCAACTGTTGGACTAGATGGCTCTTTGGGACCTTCCATATATGGTTGTGGCACAAGTCTGCTTAAGAAATTTCTAACCCACCCTTCAGGGGGGAGGAGTCAAGATGCCTCCCTGGTAGCAGCTTGGAGTGAGAGCTCCGGGACTGTTTTTTTATTTTCCTCCCACTCTTTTGCTACTGGGTTCGAAACTTTGTTCTGGATAATTAATTTTGAGTTTGCCTGCCACCGCAACTGAGATAATTACACTGAGGACAAGGACATTTGCACGCCATGCCAATGAGTAAGGTAAATGCTGTTGAAGGAGAGCCCAAGAGACATTCGGCACATTTGTCAGTTAAACACACACCAGCTAAAGTTGGAACTAAATTAAAGAAGTCCACTTCAAAAGGTTTCGACAAGGGTCTCAAGGAAATGTAAACTTCCTTCTTTAGAAAATGCTGAGTTAAAGCCCAGAAGACAAGCTAAACTGGATAAATTTCTACAAGGGAAAGAAGAAGTAACAGCTGGTATTCCTGTTTCAAATAATTTTTCTGGTTTGAAAGAGAATGTGTTGAGCCTTCAAGGAGACACCAGCAGCACTGATTGCTCGATATCAACTGATCCAAAGAACGGAGTACAACAACAATCCTTGAGCGCTATGAATATTTTGGAAACACTCTCCAAAGAAGCCTTTTTAACTTCAGAGACTCTTACAATTTTATTATCTAAGCTCAAGAGATTAAAAGGTAAGATAGACATTCTGAAAGGCTCAATTCCTCTAGGAATTCACTAGGAAGGAGTCATTATTTGCCTGAGACCCAACCCAAACAAAATGCCAACGCCAGGGCTGTTTTGGAATGCGCAGGGAGCCCCTTAAACTTGGAGAGATGTGTCCTCTCTTTTAATGCAGAGGGAACAATTATCGATTTCAACTGGGGCAATAGTTGGCACAGTTTCAAAGCAATTAAGACATCATTAAGTCTGCTTTTTAACTGTTATGTTGCTTCGATTCAGCTCCAGTCCTTTTTTCAACTTCCAATTGTGGATTCCTACAAAAGGTTAATTTTAACTGTCCAGCAGTCAGATATTCCATCTAAAATGATGTGATCACGAGACTCTCTTTCTTTTAAGTATGATATTCTGGTTTCCAGGGTTTTTAAAAATATGGTATCTGCTCCCTTAAATTGTAGCAGGGCAGCAACAACCTGCCGGCCAAAATTATCTGCTCAAGCTGACCTTGAAGTCAACTTCCAGAAAGGTAATGCAAACTGAGCACTTTTCCAAACCAATTCAGGATAGGAACCCATTATTAGAAGCTCCAAGCCCTCAGACAGTCAAGGAACAGGAGTTAATGTTTTTTTCTGATCCTGACAAACTGAAGGAAATAATATCGATCTTCAAGGATGTGGAATCCTCTTACATCCAGATCCAAAATTTCACTAAGGTGGTTCCTGCCCTGATTCAGAGTAATGGACTTTAAACAAATAATCCAATGGATTGTGAAAGCAGTCCTCACAGGTGGAATCTTAATCATATTCCTCATCTTCTGGGAAGTTCTCCTCAGAGGAATGGAGAAGTTGTTGATAGCATATTTTCAGCACTGCAGCCTACCTTACATACTCCAAGCCGAGATGGACCCTTACATCCCTCTCAATTTTTGCAAGTCAATTCAATGGAATCACCGAGTCTACATTCTGGACAGGCTACAGATCCCTTATTGGAGTTCTCTTTTTCTTCAAGATCCCATTTTGTCCCTACTAAGGACACCTTACTCTCTGTTGGCGTGGTTTCTGCAGTGCCAAAAGCTACATCTTATTTAGTCACCTCTCTTTTGGATGAAGCAAGCCCTTTAAATGAGAATCTTCCATTTCATGGGCAGCCAGCGGTGGCAGCCTTAGATTTGGACCTGGATTTAAGATAATCTAGGGTTATGTCTTTTGATGCTTATATAGGAGGGAACAATAAATCACTGGCTCAAGAGCTGGCTGAGGCAAACCAGCCAGCTCTACCACCCAGAAGTTAAACTACATCTTCAGCCCACACCAACAACGAGAATACTGTGCAGGACATCACTAATGATTCACTCTTATCAAATAAATCAAGTCTCTCTAATTTCTTGGAATGTATTCAGGTGGTCTTTGAAAAGTTTGGACTGTGCTTTTTAAAAATGTATTTCCTTGTTTGATATATTATTTATTCAGGAGACTTGGATGATTTCTGAATTTGATATACCCAACTACTATCCAGTTGTGACAGCTGCAACCCCGAGCCTTAATGGTGGTAAACCCTTGGGCTATTTGTTTCTATTCGGTTAAAAGTCCAAGTTGAAAAATTGCCTTTTTATGCTAGATGAGTTGTGGCAGTGTTGTTAACTTTTAACATTTAAGTTACTTTGTGTCAATTTGTACTTGCCTCCTCTGTGTTTACATTCCCAGATCAAATCACAATGGAAGAAAGTGGAGTGCTATATTCTCCAATTAGTTTCAGAATATCCAACTGCTTCATGGATATTTGGTGGTAATTGCAATGCAAGGATAGGCCATAATGATATTAATTATTTGATAAGTTATCTTTTTGGCCTCCTGTCTTAGATGTTAATTTTTGTTTCCCTTCTCACACTTCCTTAGACCCTATTAGCAATTTAGCTGGGTTATGTTTGACTCAGATGGCTAATAAATTAGATCTATTTATTTTGAATGGAGCTGCTCCCGGGGATTGTCCTGGACAAGTTTCCTTTTGGTCTGGGGTCAAGCTTGCCACCACTGATTACCTAATGGTGGTATGTGACTTGGTCATGAGGATAATGGTTTTTAAATTGTGCCAAGACCAGAGAGTGACCATCTTCCTCTCATTCTGTTTTGTAACTTTGTAGATCATTCCTTAAACACCCCATGTGAACACATTTGGATGCAACTGTTGAACCTTGGTTGCTTAAAGTTAAGTGGAACTGGCAGTTAAATAAAGCGGTTACCGATTCAGTTAATTCAGAGCATGGTGGTGAGATTACCGATTCAATTAATTCAGAGCATGGTGGTGAGATCCACACTAAGCTCTTAGGAGAGTTAGGGAACTCTACTTCCATTCCCAGTGCTTATGATGCACGTATTCAGAATTTAAAACCACTTTTGTCTAGATTTTGTCTTGCTCATTCTAAATCTAAGACCAGTTGTGGTTTGATCAGGACTGTGTGATTGCTAAGAGGAATCTTGTCTCCCTTTGCCTGTTTTAAAGCCAACCCATCTATGCTGCTGAAATCAGAGGTATTGAAGAGAAAGAGAGCTTATAAGGCTCTTTTGAGGAATAAGAAAAGAGCAGCAGCACATGAAAATTGGACAACCCTTATTAGAACTGTCAAGAATAAGGATTCTGCAGGTTTTGGGAAGTTGACTTCTGTTTGTGCTAATTCTTCCTCCAGTTATATGGCTAGTTCAATTGCAGCTGAGTCTTGGGAATCTCATTTCTTCTCTCTCTATATAGTGACCAGTGTACTCGCAATCAGTTGGATTTATCAGTCGACTCCACTCCTCAATGTCCCCCTGTAACATCTCAAGAATCAAACAACTGATTCATCAATTAAAGAGTGGAAAGGCCCCTGGCAATGATTTTATCCCTCCTGATCTACTGAAATCTAACATTGATTGGTGGGCCCTGGTTCTGGCCTCTTTATTCACATATATCGATCAGACGGCCCAAATTCCACATGACTGGGGTCTTGCTATTATAGTCCCTATTTTCAAAAAAGGAAGCAGCGAGGATCCAGCTAATTATAGGCCAATACGCCTTCTTAATATAATCAGCAAATTATACGCTAAACATCTCTGTATGAAATTATGCAATTGGCTTTCTGGAGGAAGAACAAGCTGGTTTCAGGTATGGTAGATCAGTTATGGATCACTGTTTAATTCTGCAGCATATAATTGACAAATATGTTTGTTCTGCCAAAGGATCCCTTTTTGCAGCCTTTTGCAGCCTTTGTTGACTTTAAAGCTGCTTTCGATTCTATTTCTAGAGGCCTTTTATGGTCAAAACTTTTATGTTCATCAATCGATAAGTGGCTGTTACTACTAATCTATGAACTACACAAGAATACCACTCTTCGTGTCCGTTTTAGTCCAGAGGGTCAATTATCTAATTCAGTTCTAACTTCAAAAGGTGTGAGGCAGGGCTACATATTGGCACCTTTATTTAACATCTATATTAATGCGCTTATTGAACGGCTGCAGAGTTTGGACATCCATGCTCCAAAACCAGCTGACAAAAGGTTACCAATACTTTTGTATGCTGATGATGCTGTGATCATTTCGCAGACTAGGACTGGTCTTAAGAGAGCCTTGGCCCTTCATTGCCAAGGAGAGCATTTGGTTATTAACTACTCCAAAACTAAAATTGTCTGTTTTAATAACAGAGTTAAGAACTTCACTTGGTCTGTTGATGGTCATCGAACTGAGCAAGTGAAATGTTTTAAATATCTTTGAGTGGTCTTTCAGTATAATGGTAGGGAATCTACACATGTCTGACTGGTCTCTGACATGGCACAAAGAAGTGTAGCAGCTATACTGCGGTTCCACTATATTCAGGGTGGTAGCTATGTTCCTGCTGCTATTAAATTATACTTGGCCAAATCTATGATGCTACTTTTATATGGTGCCCAATTGGGCCCCTATACTAATTTCGTCACTCCAGAGTGGATTCAGCCAGGCTTTCTGAGAGCTCCTTTTTCTGCACCCAGGTGCACTGCTAATTTGGCGATTCGCCAGGAGGCTGGTTTATTAAAAGGCAGAAGCTAGGGCTTGGCAGTTCATCATTTATTATTGGCTGGAACTTCATCTTCAACCGGTAGGACTTATACCCAAATTCTTATTGGCTACGCCTCAGCCACCTTATCGTTTGAAAATAGTTAAACTTCGTCTCCTTGGATTAGCTCCAGATTCCTTATTTGAAATGGGCCTTGTGAGAGCAAAAAATATTGTTTGTCAGTGACTGGAGGATATAGAGTTGCAGAATGAGGTGGCTTGTCTGCCTGCGCCCTATAGATAATTAAAGATCTGGGCGGGTTTTTCTTCTGCATCATATCTGACATCCATTACTTTTTTCTAAATTTCACTGGGCCTTTTTGAGAGCTCGTTTTAATGCTTTTCTGTCAGCCCTGCTTAGTGGGAGGTTTCAACATCTACCTATGGAGGCTGAGCTCTGTCCTTGCAGCTCTGGTGAAAATGAAACTATTGCTCATACTTTATTGCACTGTAGTTTCTATTGGGACATTAGGTATTGTTTGATTTTACCCTTGTTGACCAGATTCCTGGACAACCTGATTTTTAAGTTGCATAGCTCAAGTGCATAGCTCCTTGAAGGGGTGTTTGGACTGTTTATGAGATTGTTGCGCTGATGATCTGGTACTGCTCCAACTGCTATTGTGATATTTGTTTTTTGTTATTGCAACTTTTGTAATTTCTGGCTTTATTGTTGGTCAGTGACCGTAAATAAAACTTACTTACCCCACCCACCCTTGCACACAGCAATAAAAATACAATATAAAAACATACAATAAAATACCTGCATGCATTTGCTTATGCTGAATACTTTTAACACAAGAGATTCTCTCCTAACAGGTCTCACATCCAGCCATGTCACTTACCTCTGCCAAGGAAATGGATGAGGAGCCCCTGAGCCAGCAGCATTTGTCCACTGCGCAGCATGCAGCCCCAGCCACAGTCTGTGGTCCACATGGTGCCCTCCAGCTGCTGAAATTCCCGACGGTAGGTCAGCCAGATGCGGGAGGCAAAGTCCTTCTGGAAGTGCTCCACATCCTCTGCAAGTCAGAGCAGAATCCAATCAAATTCCCCTGTGGGCTTGTCAGAGGCCATGAACAAACCCACAGGTTTCACCACACAAAGCCTAAACTTTGTATGAACTACAAGTCATGAACTTCATGAAGTCATGAACTCCAAGACTTTTGCAGGGTTGTCCATACTGCCAGACAACTTGTCTCCATTTAACCATCAGTATGAATCAGAATCAGAAACAAAACCTGAAAGGATGTTATAAGACTCAGGCAGGAAAAGTAGTGGCAAGCAGGAGCTAGTAGTCCCTCCATAGTCCCCACTATACAAACAGCAGAATAAGAATAGGTGGGGAAAGAAAAGGGGCAAAGGGCTGGCAAAAAGTTCCCTCCTTTCCCCTAGCTGCTCCTCTTCAAAGCCAATTGTTTCTACTGGAGCTCCTGAGTTCTGTTACAGGACTGGCAACCTCCTCCAGAAATAGTGCCCTAAGAGTTCAGTCATTGTCAATATGGGTTGAGAGTTTTCAAATCATAAGTGATGAGGCCACATGAAGGAGGTTCACAGTAATGCTTCTGAATCAAAGTCAAGCCCTACTAGAAGAACCGCCAACCACCCAACCCTGCCACCTAAGGCACTCACCTTCTCGTTCCAAGTAGTAAGTGTGTCCAAAGAGATGGACTGGGGAGAGCTTGCTGAAATTGGTTTTGGTCTTGACGGTCCAGCCTGAGGAAGGAAAAGAATCATCACAGAGCATATGGTTAGGACACAAGGGGACAGAAGCAGAAGCTACTCTCTAAACCAGATTCCTTTCCCCACAAGCCCACTTTGGAGTACAAGTGTGGAACATGTGGGTATAAGCTTATAAAAAAGCTTATGTTTTCCTACGTAAATTCAGATGCATGTGTGCTTTCCTCACTGTGCATGCAAACTTCATACTTGGCATCTTATACAAATATTTCCGATTTTCAACAAAAGTTCCCAAAGTGGTTTACATAGATATAAATAAGCAAAATGGCTCCCTGTCCCCAAAGAGCTCACATTCTAAAAAAGAAAAATAAGATAGACACCAGCACCATCCACTGGAGGGATGCAGTGCTAGGGATAGATAGGGGCAGTTGCTCTCCCCCTGCTAAATAAAGAGATTCGCCATTTTTAAAAGGTGCTTATCATCAACCTCCCCCATCTCACAAGGATTTTTTTATAAGCTTATCATGATGATACCTCTTGGCCATTGTTTTGGAACAATAAATGAATGTAATCTGTTGCAAGATCTGGAAATGTGTTGCATCCTTGAGAAAACTCAAAAGATAAAGTTTGCAGACTAGAGAACTGCAGATATCAACAGGCAGGCATGACTACTGCACAATGAAGAAATATGCATTGTGGCAATTCAGGTCTCTATCAAGGCATTTGAGCAGGATTCACATGCATTGAAATTTTGTAGATATCAAGGATGGAAAATGGCAATTCCCATTCTTAATATCTAGTAGCCAAAAAGGAAAGGTTGTGCCATCGAGTCGGTGTCAACTCCTGGCAACCACAGAGCCATGTGGTTTTCTTAGTAGAATACAGGAGAGGTTTATCATTGCCTTCTCCCATGCAGTATGAGATGGTGCCTTTCGGCACCTTCATATACTGCTGCTGCTGCCCGATACAGGAGTTCCCCATACTTTGGGAAATACACCAGTGGGGATTCAAACCAACAGCCTCCTGCTCTCCAGGCAGGTTGCTTCCCCTCTGCACCATTAGGTAGCCAAAACCTACCCATAAATTTTATACAACACTGATATCTGGAGATATCATGGGTCCCCTGGCCTTGAGATCAAGTGTTGAAAACTTCATTATATACCCAAACTGGTATATAGCCAATCAAAAATGTCTGGATTAAGAGTTTAGCCATAGATGATACCAGAACTCTCTCAAGAAACATTTTTAACATTTTTCAGGTGGCTGAGAACAATCCAACTGGTGCCCTGTGAAGGAACGAGGCCTAGACCTCTTGGGTTTCTGTAAATAAGCCCCTGCATTGTATTCCCAAACCTCTTCTTGTAAATAAACCCTGATAAATGAATTGAATTATATTATATTCCCCAAACTTAATTATTGTAAATAGGATTCTGTGGCTGCAAATCCCTGTGCACGAAGAAGGCTGGCAGGGTCAAAAGTTCATTCTTGTTTCACTTTTGGTTTAGCATTTTGACAATCGATTTTTAGAGGGAAAAGAGGTTTTTAAAAAAAATTAAGGGGATTTTTGTCTGTTCTGATTGGCTGGGTTAAGGACCTGTTGGGCCAGAGAAACTGTATATATTCAGAGGGAGGAAGGGCAGAGAACTCAAGAGAATCTGCTGGAGGTTGCAAGAAGAGAGTGTCCTGGAAGTCAGGGAAAAGGTAAGAAAGTCTGCCGGAGCAAGTCAGAGCTGGAGGTTGCAGAAGAAGGAAGAGAGTCTGGAAGTCTGCTAGAGTGAGTCCAGGAAAGCAGAGAGTGAGCAGCCAAGCCAGCAGGAAGAGAAGCCAAGTTGAAATCAATAGAAGAGGAAGAGCCAGGCTGGATTGAGCCCCAGACCTGTGCTAGAATTACAAGAGACTACCCAGCCAACAAGCAGCTAAGAAGAAAGCAAGCACAGAGGACTCTGAACAGTGAACAGTATAGAGCCAGGTAGTTATTGCATTTTCCCAGTTTTTTTAAATTTTTCCCTGACCTGGTTGGTTAATAACTGTTTTGAATGTGTATTTTTTGTTGCAAAAGTAATGTTTTAATTGAACCCATTTTTCTAAAAGTAAACTTCCTTGTTATAAAAAACAACAACACTCCACACCTATAATAAGCTTTCCCACACTATTGGGTTTTTTTGTTTTTTTTTGTAATTTTTGATAAATGTGAAGGGCTGTAATAGTGGGCCCAGCCATACTAAGAGTCCACTTGATGACAGTGGCAAATAGGTTAGGAGGAATAAAGAGTTGTTCCTCCACATTTGGTGGTAATGGTGGGATCTGTCACCCATGGTGGCAGAGGTGGAATCTGTCACAGCGGGGTGGTTCCTCCACATACCTACCCCCTTTTAGATTATCTCCAGTATATTTTTTGGTTTCAGAACAAGCAGCTGCTAAAGCAAAATTTGAGAGCAGATTGAGGGATATCTGCATCCAACAGGATATATCTTTATTGGCTAACTTTAGATGGCTCCTTAGTGATCAAATTTGAAAGCTTCCTTTCAGATGTTTGGGTTATACCAGAGATTATACCATCTTCACTCCAGCAAATTGTGCTCTGCAGTTTTGGACAGTCATAGTGACACTCTGCATAAAACATAAGCAGGCTGGCCCTGCTAACTTGGCAAGAGGCACCTTTTAACATGGTGATTCTCTTTATTTAGTAGGAGGAGAGTAATTGGCCCCCCAGCACAGCACCTCCAGTGACTGTTGCTGGGGTCTGTCTTATGTTTCTTTTTAGATTGTGTGGAAAATACTATTTCCATTCCATCTCAAGGATTCCCCATAACATTATTTGTCCAAACTGAAGGCTAAGTAGGGGCAGGATCCTTCCCATCAGTCCCCACGCAACTCTTATAACTCTGACTTACCATATTTCACATTGTTCCATACAGAGAGGAATTTGCTTTTAATCTTGTCCACTTCATCAGGTTCACTGTGCTGACTGTGTGCGGCACCCACTCCAGGGAAGTGCCCTGTGTAGCTCCCCCTCTGGCTGCTGGCCCTGGGATTAAAAAGCTGACGTCCTTCTGAGTGGCGCAGTTCATCCTGGCTCAAGTACTGCACTGAAGATGGTGACACCGAATTCATTTAACAACTGGCAAAAGTGCAGGCTGCGTCCTCTCTGAGGGGCTGGGATAAGATCTCCAAGTGCATCACCAGGGAAGCAGAACTATGGAAATACCAAAAACAAGAATGTGAGTCTCGTACCCACAAGGTAATTTAGGAAACTGCAATATTTCATTTGCAATCAGATTCATGCCAGCTCCTCTACCTGACCATTCTCTCTCAGCCCTGCACAGGTATATACTTCTCTGAGCTTAGCTATACGAGATGCCTGAACAAATAACAAAAGGTGTTTAAGGGATACTGGAAAGATCAGTACTGCATTCCATCCACTCTAGCAACAGCTCTCCATCTTTAGTATCTCAGGAAGCAGGACTAAATAAGACCCTGTTTAGCTGCTGCAAGTTAGACAACACTAGATGTTAGATGTAAGGCAGCATCATATATTCATACAATTAAGGGAGGGAAAACCAGGGAGAAGCCTCTACCACATTTCTGAGAAAGCTTTGTAAAATTCAATTTTAAGATTCCAGAGCAGGTAGAACCATCTCCTTAGCTGAATCCTGACTCCGCATTCAGTACCAGTAAGAGTTCTTTGTTGGAAGTAGGGAGAAGAGAAAAAGGCACTATGTTTAAAGACTTCCTCAAACTAGTAAACTACTGAGCTACTTTGAGATTTGAAAAGGTAAATTATATGAAGAAAGAGCAAAGGCACTGAACGTGAAGAGGAAAACAAGCTGGGAAGAAGAGTGGCAGTTTTCAAATATCCGGCAAGTATTAAAATACCAGAAAAGGCAAATCAGAGGAACGGTTTGCTGTATCCACAAAGAGAGATGTATAAATATCTTGCACTCTGTAAATTCCTCTGATCTTGGGGGGTTTCCCTTCCTTTTTCTGGTTCTGCAGCTGCCTCGTCTCCCCAGGAAGAGATTACTACAAGGCTTGGCCATAGCACAGCCGCTCCCCATCCCGCGGAGTCGTGGCTACGAGGCCCAGCGAAGACTCCGTTCTCTTCTCCACCAGTCACCAGAGGCCAAGGAAGCCCTCGCCTCGCGTGGGGCCAGCCGCTGCCGCCTCTTCCCTCTCCCACGGACTAGCCTCCCCAGCACGTCACACTCTCACGCTTAGCCTCCTCTTCCCCAGCAGCCGCCGCCGCTATTACCACCATCACCACGAAGCTGCCCCCTCACCGGACTTGGGCGGGCATGGAGTGGGCCCCTTCCCGGGCGAATCACCGCTCAGTCCATCATCATGACCCAGGAAAGCCCCGCTGCTACTAACTTAGGTCCCGGAAGCACCCTGGGCGGAAGTGCTTTTGGCCTCCGTGTGACGTAGAGGGAAGTGTTAACTCCGAGAGGCAGCAACAACCATAGAGGGAGAAAGGCTAGAGTAGGTCGCATCCTCTGCATTGCGGTTTGATTTGGAAATCATCAAATCTTAGGGATTTGGTCGCGGGGGACGGAGGGACACCTAAACAGACTGACACGATCCTAGTTTGGGTTTCGGTGGGGTTGGAAATCCAAGCCAGCCTCAGCCAGGCCTCCAACCTACTATCATTCTACTCCCTAAATTGATTGCAGTAGGCCAGCAAGTAATGCTAAAGGCGCTCTCATCCCTGGACTTCCGGGCCGAAACCTTCACACCCCCTGGGGGCCCCCAAATCCGTTTTAGTCTCTGTCCCGGGTGGTGTGGTCATGTTAAAAAATACTGTGTATTGGGGTTGGGTGAGGGCCTCCAAAAGCCTTTGGGTCCAGGCTCCAAAATTACCTAGGTGCACCTCTGAGTAATGTAGGCTTCTTGTTGCATCTGTGCATTTTTTATTTTATAAAGTAACACAAGCAACAACTACAAAAGAGCCAAGTCCCTGCCCTGAGAAGCTTACAATAGGTATTCTGGGACTGAGCCACATATCCTCAGTAAGAATACCATATTCATCTTCCTAAATTTAGAGTGAAGCTGACATACTTTGGGACTTGAACAAGGATTTTGAGTAATTTGAATTCAGTGAGGCAGTAATTCAGTTTATTTATTGAATAATTTCAATAGATTTATTCAGCCACAACCACTTCTCTCTTCTAGATGGGGCACTTCTTAAGGTCTTGCATTTTGTGTTAGGCTAAACGGCACCTGAAGCTGCTAGTTCAAACAGTTTGGATCAACAATTATTTTTAAAAAGACTGCAAACAAAAGAGAGATAAAAGAACATCCAGAGACACTCCTTATACACTTGCACAGGTGTGTATGGCAGTTTAAATATCTTGATTGACATGTAAACTAAGTGTTTACACTAAAGGATACCACCTTGTTTTGAATTTATCTAATCATCTGGTCAGCTTTTGGCAACCCTAGTCTACTGATAACATCTGATTGCAGCACAGGCTGCAAAGATTCTCCCCTCCCACACAGTCAGTTTTCTAAAATTTGTTATCTTTGCTTACTTTTACTTTCTTTGGATCAACAAATGGGGTGGGGTGAGGGACTTCCACATATTTTCTTCTCCAAAGGCTTTTCCAGATGGGAGTTTATTGGGGGCTTTTTAAAGCTGCTGCAGTAATTACTCATCATCCCTTTGCACAGTCCAGATGCATTGCTTTTTGTAGACTTGTGTGCTCCCTTGTAGTGTTTTGCCCCATGCTGAGCATGGTCCCTCCCTGTTGTCACAGTGCCACCTGCCAGCCCCTGCTTGCAAATCCATCCCTTTTCATTTAAGTAGTAATTATTTTAATTATCTTAGGTTATCTTATCCATTCCTTTTCATTTAAGTAGTAATTATTTTAATTATCTTAGGTTATTAAGTAATTATATTAATTACTATAATTGCTACTTTTAAGCAGTAATGAAAAGGGAAGGATTTGTAGGCTCTGGCTAGAAAGTGGAGCTGTACAGATAGCACAAGGGCCATGTTAAGTATGTGGCCAGAGCACTGGAAATATGTTTCAAGGGAGGACAGGAATCTACAGAACACTATGCAAGTGTCTGGACCAGGGTTTTTTAACCTTGGGCCCCCAGATGTTGTTGGACTACAACTCCCATCATCCTCAGCCACAAAGGCCATGTCTGGGGATGATGGGAGTTGTAGCCCAACAACATCTGGGGGCCCAAGGTTAAAAAACCCTGGTCTGGACAACTGCTTCTACAGCAGTTACTCACAAGCAAGGGCCTGTGAGTAACTGCTGTAGAAACTTTAAAAAGTCCACATTGAACTTGTGTCTGGACAAACCTCAACACTCACCGACCCCTACTCTGTGCCAACATCTATTGACCCCCGACAAAAGTCTGCTGGGCCAAAGGGTATTGGGGCACTTAGGCATGTATCAGTTTTTAGTGTCCCAGTCCTCTGTGCTGCTTTACAAGCTGGGTGTGCTGTTACTTTAACAGCCTCAATGTCAAACTGTTACTCTTAACAATCCTCTGCTACTATGCATACAGCATTCCACCTGTATTCTCTGCAGGTACCCCAGAGTAATTACTCATCATCCTTTTGCACAGTCCAGATGCATTGCTTTCTGTAGATTCTTTTGCTTTCTTGTAGTGTTTTGCAGTGGGCAGCAGCCTCCTTATTGTGCAGTATGTGCAGTCCTTGCTCGAGCAGGAAGTTCTTGAAGTACCTGCCTGTGATACTGAATGGAAGCTAGTAGCATCTTCCTTCTTCTGTTCTCTCCCACCATTATGAGGCAATAAACAGCAGTAGGCGTGCTGAGCTTGCCACCACAGCCAGGGGTATAGAAAGGATCATAGTGGTTCTCACCCCACGCCATCAATTACTAGTCGGGCTCCACACCGACCATGCCTCCTGTGTCAACTTCAGAAGCATGTCAACACAGGTGATGTGGCAGGCATTGGGCGTGGAAGTGCTGTTGGTAAGTTTCTCACAGCTGGCACGGTGAGCTGTAGTGATCAGCCTCTCCTCCCTCTAAAGAGTTAACGGAATGAGCCCTTGTCTTGACTGACAGGCAGCCAAATTTCAGGGGCAAAATATAATCCAATGTAATCCTGTTACAAAAACCCTTCTTCAAACACAGCTAACAACATCTTGGACTAGCCAAAGTAGATGGAGCACATTTACTGCTATCTTCCTCATGTACCCTGAGCCTTAAGCTCACATGAAGAAGATAGCATCAAATGTGCTCCATCTGTTACACCTGGCATGTTCTGGGGTAAGCCCTAACCTGGACTTAACCATGTCTTTGAACAGCACATAGTTCTCCATGTCACTGACTGACATTTCTGCTGACACTGCCAGAAGGGAATCAGTCAAGCCAAGTCTCAAGTACCTCATAAACTCTCCTCAATCAGATAGCCTTGGCAGGTCCTTTCAAATTTGGAGAGAAAATTGTCTCGATCCTTACCTTCCTTGAACTCTGGGAATTTGAGTTTCCCCCCTGAAATAGTTGAGGTAGCAGAGTTGGTTGAGGTAGCTGGTTCTGTTTGCCCCTTATTTATCCGTGCCATTTCAACCTCATGGGCGAGTTCAATCTTTCTGATCTTCAGCGCTCCCCCCTCTGCCCTCTCCAGCTTTTGGGCTTCCAAATCCAGTTTTTTTTTAAATTTGCAGCCTGTCTAGCTCCATCTTTTGTAGTTCCATTTGGAGTCTCAAGAGTTCTGGATTCTGGGTAGTTGCCTTGAAACTGGCATCTAGCACTGACCTCTATCCTAGATCATTGCTTTCCTGGACAACTTCCCCATTTCCCCCTGTTTGGAACATCTTGGCAGTGGTATCCTTCTCTGCAGGGCTGGCACGTAGAGTTTCCTGGCCAGATTGCAAAAGCATGCAGTGGCCCTCTACTCTCTCTGTATGAATCCTGCTGTCCATTGAATCCAGCAGCTAGAAATTAAAATAACTGTGTGTGCATGCAATCCATTTTTGTTCACAGCCAAAGAGAATTCGACTTCTTAAAAACAACCTCTCTGCTCTCTCACTCAGAGTAAAAGACAGGGTGGGGAGGGGGGACAGGTCTCTGGGGCCCTCTGGAGACTGTTCAGTACCCCACCGATGCCAGCCTTTGTCTCAGAGCAGCTCACATGAGGGGGGGAAATGTGGAACCATCCCTGGCAAGCTGCCTGGCTGGGCTTCTCATAAAACTAATCTATATTTCCGGTAGAATTAAAATGCTGCCGCTGCCACCCCTCTTATCGACATTGCTTGAACCTCCCTGGGCTTGGGGTAGGATCCCAGGGAAAACTCTCTTTATTTTGCTATTGGATAAGTACAAAAACCTTCCATGTGTGTACATTTGATGAGAAAACTGATAGCTGCCTCTGAACTTGGAAGTAGGATATTCTTCTCAAAACTAGTAACTATTAATAACCATGTCTTCCATGGACTGATTTAATCCCATCTAAACTAGTGGTTATCACTACATTTTGTAGCAAAGATAGTAGAGTACTTTTCACTGGCAGAATACTTTTAGTGAGAAAAATGTTTTACAGTCACCTGTTGAGCTATAATGGCTCCAGTTCTAATTCCTTCCCTCAGAGCAACCAACAAAGACCAATACAAGCATAATTTCCAGAGACAGATAAAATATGTTGCAATTTTTTTTTTGCTAGTAATTTTAAGTTGTATTTCTGGATTGTTTAACTTGAACAATCTTACACTGAACTTTACAGCTCTGAGTGAATAACATATCTAGGTGTTTAACGTCTTGATTTCTGCATCATACTGGTAAACTTCTGATTGCTTTTGAAATTAAGAGACTAGAATCCATGATATCTTGCATGAAATCCTCTTTTCAATGAAGAAATTTTCTTTTCTTTTCAAGAGTCATACCCACCTCATTCCTTTCAGATCTCTGAGTGTTACAGAACTTTTAGAAATAGCATAACTGCAGTCAACATTAATTGCTTCAACTCATTGCCCTGTTCTTGTACCTGCTGAATTGGAAGCTCCCAGCCAACTCCCTAATGAATCTCTTTTGATAGGCGATTTCTATTTATAAAAATCCGGTTTTGGGGTTGGTAAAACCAGCAGAAATCCCCATCAAAGTCTATGGGGAAAGTAAAAAGTTGCCCCCCCCCCCTTCAAAAAAAAAATCAGTGAGTGAGCCTGGGAGCTCTCAAAGCTGGAACATGAGGAAGTAAGGATGAACCAGATGCCTACCTTCAAGAAGCCCTGAAGTAAAGCCTCCATGCTTTGCAAGTTACATAGAAGGGAGAGATTCGCCTGGTGCAGTTTTTGCCAGCACAGAGGCAGTGAACAAAGAAGCTGTACCTGCTAGCAGGGGCGTAACTATAATAGGGCAAGGGGAGACAGTTGTCTGGGGGCCCACTGCCTTGGGGGGCCCCCAGAGGCAAGTCACATGACTCCCCCAGCTGCACACCCGCCCAGGCTTCCTTCAGTTGTATTCATCCTCCGAAATTGATGTGAGTGTTAAGACCTGGAGCTACAAGAACAGCATGTCTTTCTCTAGTACCATTAAATGACTTCCATCACCAACGATTTACAAAACCTTTTTAAAAATAATTTAGGATGGTGTTCTATTGTGGCACATAGGATATATGTATGCTTTTTGTTACCACTATTCAATCTTATTTAAGATTTCTTAACTTCATGAGCTGAGTTTCAGTGAGAGAGGGCCCATTTTAAAATCTTGTCTCTGGGCCCACTAAAACCTTGCTACGCCCCTGCCTGCTAGAATTCTCCTTTTTGTGCAGCTTCTAAAGGTGCAGGAGCCATTTTGGGGGCTGCAGCTGGCAAGCCGAAGGAGATAATAGTCTCCCTCTGTTTGCTGCAGAGGCCGAGCGCGACGTCTCCGCTTCTGCCTGGCCTCTGCTTGGGCTCGCCTCTCATGAAGGAGGAATTCCCTCCTTCACAAGAGCCCAAGCGGCGGGCGGGCAGAGGCGCTGCTTGGGCTCTGCGGCAGCAAACTGAGGGAGATGATTCCCTCCTCAAGAAGAGCCTGCGGTGTGCAGGGCAGGGCCGGACTGAGGTAACTGAGAGGGTGGTGGAATGTATGTGGGGAGAGTGCCAGGTTTTGAGCAGAATGGGTACTGAAGGGTGGGAGTATTCACTGCTGCTGAGTGAGGAAGGTGCAGGGGCACCCTGCGGGTGGGGCGCACCGGGAATATGGCCTGTTGCCCTGTGGGTCATTCCGATCCTGGTGCAGGGAGAGGTGGAGGGGGTGAGGAGGTGATGGGGAAAGGTGGCAAGAGGAAAACAGCCACCACAGTGAGCGGCAGTTTGAGGAAGCCGCACGGAGGGCTTGGGGATGTGTGCGCACACAGCTGCGTGCCTTAGAGAGAACGGTGCACTCCAGATCTCTCTCTTTTTCCTTCTCGGCCCTTTGGAATTCACACTCCTTCTTTTTCTCCTTTTTAAATTTCCAGTGCTTGTTGTCTGTCTTTTTCTTCCTCCTTCTCAGCCCTCTCCAGCTTTTGGGCTGCCAGTGTGCTCTCTCTCTCTTTCTCTCTCCAGCTTTTGGGCTTCCAACTCCATCTTTTTATATTCCAGCTTAACCTACCAGAGAGCTAAATCCTGAGGGTTTGCCTCTGCCCCTCCCGCTGGCAGGTCTGCCTGGGCAGCTTCCCCATTCCCCCCCCCCATCTTTGCTGCTGTTGCCTTCTGTGCAGGGTTGGTGCGTAGAGTTTCCCTGCCAGTCCGCAGAGACATGCAGAGGCTCCTCTACGCTTCCTATTCTAGCCTATCTATGCATCGATCCTGACAGCTAGAAATTAAAATAACCATGTGTGTGCTTGCAATCCCTTTTTGTTCATAGCCGAAACAATTAGGCTTCCTGGTAAAATAATTTAAAAAACAAAACAAAACAAAAACCCTCCCCCTGCTTTCCCACTCTGAGAGTAAAATACAAGCAGAGGGGAAAAAAACACTGGTCTCTGGGGCCCTCTGGTGACTGTTCAATATCCCACCACTGGACACCATGTAGCGGATTAAAGCATTTCTCTGGGCGCATGTGCATACACGTTAGATACTTCCGGTCACTTCCAAGGCAACAGGGCAGCAGGGGGGTACTCTACCACTCCAATGGACCCTTTTAACATGCAGTGCCAGCAGGGGAAACACAGCAGGAGGGGTAAGAGCACCCTCCTCTGCCCTTAAAGGTATCCCCACCACCACCTTCAAACTGGCCGAATCACCAGTCATTTGAACCTGTTCGGAGGCCCGTAAAAGGGCCTCTGAACAGGTTCATGCACATCCCTACCTGTAGAGGCCATTTCCTGCAGCCAGTTCTCATGGCCACATGTCCTCCTTTGCACCCCCAGCCACTACTTCTCCTAACAAAAAAACCTCTCCTTCTTCCCAACAGCTCTCTAGGTCCCACCCACCTGGTGTGCCCTGGATTGGCTGAGCCCTGGAGTTCACCAGCCTGTCAGTCAGGAGAGGGTTCATGTCTGGTTAACTCTTTAGGGGTGGGGTGGCTGATCACTACAGTGAGTATATCCCTAAAACTCACAGGGAGGGGAGCAAGCCCCAGAGGCAACTTATAGTGCCTAAGACACAGTGGTTGCACATCTTAAAAGTGGTGCTTGACTACCCAAGTGGACACATGGAGATGGGGAAAACCAAAAAGAGAGTAAGGAAAAACTGGACTAGATTTTACTGGACTGGATTTGGCTAGGATGTGACTGAGTATATTAAGTCATGTGATATTTGCCAGTAGGTAGGGAAGAGCCAGGACAAAGGACAGACACCTGTACAATTCTTGTCTGGCCTAGGCACAACATTTCGCAGAGTGGCAATAGATATCCTGGGGCCTATCCAACCCAAGACCTCTTGTGGGGGAACAATACATACACTAGTGGACTGTGTCACTAGGTGGCCAGAGGTGATTGCCCTGAGCCAGAAAGATGCAAAGGCTAAGTCAGGCCCTCTTTGACATTTTCCCCTGGATTGGTTGGCTGAGGGAAGTTCTGACTGATGCAGGTGTCAAGTTCGTACATGGGATGATGAAGAAGCTTTGGAGTACCAATGGTATGGAGCATCTTGCCCTGGTTTCTGGCCAGGACCAGACAAGTGGATCAGAGGGAGAGGCCTAAGGGACTTTGGGGGCCACGATCCAGAAGTTCATTAAGGAACGTCCCAAGGGCTGGGACTTGGGGCTGCCACAGCTGTTGGTTGCCTACAGCGCTGTGCTGCACCCAAGCCTAGGATATTCTCCTGTTGAGCTAGTCTATGTCAGAGGGACTTTGGGACAGATGTGACATCAGTGGGAGGGGAAGGAAACCCCCCAGGGAGAAAATGTATTGAACTTTGGGGACAAGCCTCGAAACACACTGAAAGAGAATTTGTGCAGCACAAACTGCAGGAGGTCCAGAAAGAGTAGAAGGCTCGGCCTGGTCTACATGCCAGGGAGCGTGTATTTGATCCAGGAGAACAGGTGGTGGTCCTCAGGCCTCACCAATAAACCTGATGCAGTGGAGGGAGTGTCAAACTACTTCTGAGGCGTCAAAAGCAGCCCTCAGTAAAAACCCCATGCTCCAAGCCCCAGACTTTAAAAGATCTGTCACTCTGACCACTGATGCTTCTGAGAGGAGCATTGAGGCAGAGATGATGCCATTAGGCCCAGACCAGGCTCCACAGCCAGATGTGGTCCTTAATAAGAAGTGGTCAATGGGGGAGACTTCAGGGGGCTCAGAAGAGGAAGAAGATCGTGATAGGTGCCTCGTCACAGGGACACTTTGAAGTCTCCACTGGAACCTGAGGGACAGTTGGGGAAGGTGGAGGCAACAGGTCAAGAGACTACAAATGTTATTTTGACATGTTATTGTTTACTACCATTTTGTATTTAGATAGTAAGTTAGGAAATTAAGCTTTGTGTTCCCAACCCTTTTGAGACAGGAGCTGTCAACTCCTGTTCCCAGCCACCTGTCCCAATTTAAGGAGGGGGATGTAGTGATCAGCCTCCCCTCCCTCTAAAGAGTTAAAAGGGAATGAATGCTTGTCTCAATTGACAGGCTGGTGAACTCCAGGGCAGCTAATCAGTACATAAGGTGGGTGGGATTTAGAGAGTGGTTGCTGGGAATTCTGGGTACAAGGGCAGTCTATGCTGGAGAAGCATGTGCAGAAAGGCTTAGTGAGGGGCATGGAGCTTTTGCTCCCTTGTGGTCATGGAGGTTTCTCTCATGGAATAACTGCAGTTCCTTGAAAGACAGAATTGCAGGAAGTTTGATTCTCATCAGATGTTGGGTGAGTTTTCAAGGAAAAGAGGATTCACCCTAGGGAACAGTCAGATTTTGCATGAGAAACTTTTATTTCTTTGTGTGTGCGCACTTTCCATATTCCTGATACTGTTCTATTATCATTTCCTTGCAATGTAATACACTAGCTTATGCTCAACCCACCTTTAAGTGTGCCTAAATGCTACCTGAAACTGAAGCTTGATGACCTATTTTTGTAACTTACTAAGTATTTTTACCTAATAGCCTCAGATGGAAGCAGTCTGTAGTAATTGAATAAAGCTGCCAGATTTTTTGTTCTTTTCTTTTTACAAGCCTCTCAGAGTTGGATGGAAAGGGGATTTCTCTAGTGCAAAAGTGTCCTCAAGCGCTCAGCACCTATCAGTTTTCTCATCACGTGTAGACCTACAAGTTGAAGGTTTTTGTACTTAACCAATAGCAAAATAAAGAGAGTTTCCCCTGGGATTCCACCCCAAGCCCAGGGAGATTCAGGCTCTGTTGATAAGAGTGGTGGTGGCAGCAGCACTTTAATTCTACCAGAAATATAGGTTAGTTTTATGAGAAGCCCAGCCAGGGAGCTCGCCAGGGATGATTCAGCATTCCCCCCCCCCACGTGAGCTGCTCTGAGAAAAAGGCTTTAATTTGCTACATGAGTGCTTTACAGTGTATTAAATTTAATTATCAGGGGTGGTGGATGATGACTGTGTGCCCAAGCCCCATATTTTTTAATACCTAGCAACACCCCTGGCTGTGTCTCATTTCAAAGGCCATCAGCTTCCACAAGCAGCTTATTTTTTTTCCTGGAGGGTCAGTATTCTTCCACAAATATTCTTTTTTGTTTATGCTCCCACCCACTTTGGAGTGTCTGCTATAGCTGGGCTCTCTTTGCCATGCAAGGTTCCCTCTCAATAGACTATTCCTCAGTTTTGGCCCCTATTGGCTTAGAGATCCAGTACACATTCTTTGTGGATCCCAAACGCCTGTGTTCATCTATCAGGTCCATTTCTCTTTTGTGTGCTCTCTGCTCCCTTCCTCTTGCCCTGTTTAAAATGAGTGAGCCTCTCTTGGAACTGAAAGAATTTCCTCTAATAAAAGTAAATTTTACTTATTCAAATTTGTTTGTAGGGTGGTAAAACTAGGCCTAACCCTTAATCAGACATATTACAAAGTGTTCCTTCAACCTGGCAATCGAGTTTTCCCTTTGTCTTAATATCCTTTGTTCCCACTGGTGCTTTTTCTTGCGCAAACACGATCTGCTCCTCCTACCCCATTTCCCCCCCTCCCCATTGCTCTGGAAAGTTTCCACTGCCACAAATACCTGGATCAAATTATTCCTTTTCTTTGCCCTGAGTGTGGTTTTGTAGGGTAGAAGAGATGAAGAATGCAAGGACCTGAATGCCATTATGGTTGCAGTCCAGCAAATTCTGCCAGAGAGTGGGGGGGGGGGGGGGCTATAATTAAGACTAGAGTTCTGGAAACAGTAGTATAGGCCCCAGAAACCATTTGAGAGGCTCCTAGTGTTGGAAGGAAAGGACTTTGCGCTGTCTCTTTGCCTCAGACAGTGGAGGACAGACTAGTAAGTCAGAGGGCTAGAAGGTCAAAGACATTTGGTCATCACTTCCTGCTGCTCTGATGCTATCCCTTTGAAATGTAGATTGCTAATCTTAGGGGATTCAACTTCCTTCCTCCTTCTCTCTCTTCCTACCTGGCTGTTGACCTTGCAACATGGCAAGTCTCTTGCCCTGCACCATATGTGCAGAGAAGATGGTGAATCCATCTGCATCCATTTAGATAGATAGATTAGAGATCCTAAATCCTCACTTTCCTATCTAGAATGGAGTTCCTTAATAAATACCTTTTATATTGATTTGAAACTAGCAATTGGCTCCAAGTTACTTTACTCTTAGCACACATGCATGCATAACTAAATCCGCTGTGTTTGTGCCTCTGTGCACTCTGCTATATTGAAAAAGGGATTCTCTCACCACAGAGAATTTCCAACAGGTTATGGGCCCAGCCAGTTATGGGAGCAGTATTTTGAGCTGCGTGTGCTGCAACTAGATAGTTAGGTTTGTTCCAGGAGATCCATTGAGATCTAGCGTGGACACTTTGAATTGCTAATCTACAGCAACTGCCTTTTGGAGCCGGTGAGCATGGCTGCATACCTGGAGGGAAAACTCAGGCTTACCATCCTGGAAGCGGATAATTACTTGGAATGGAAGACTCGACTGAGGATTGCACTGAAAGCAGAGGGACTCCACCAAGTTACTGAGGAAGACCCCCCGCCAGATGGAACCTCGGATGCTGAGAAAAAGGAGAAGGAACTCTGGCTAATTAAGGACCGAAAATCACAAGCGATGATTGCAGCTTCCGTGAGTAAAACTTTCCTTTATGCTATTTGTGATCTTGGAACCTCAAAGGAGATGCTAAACAAGCTAGATTCTATGCATATGAGGAAAGGATGGGCATACACGTTTAATTTACGCCGAAAATTGCAAGATCTCCAATATAAAGATGGGGACTGTTTCTCTACTTTTATTGGGACTTTGGAAGATTTCTTTTTTCAATTTAGACAAGCAGGAGAGGAATTTACAGAGAGTCAAAAGCTGGAGACTCTGTTCTTGAGCTTGCCTGCTTCCTATAGCACTATAATTGGGCAATTGGAAACCCACACCAATCTAAACTTTGAAAAGGCTGTAGAAACATTGTCTTCGGAGGCTAACCGAAGAAACCTTTTAAACTCACGCTATGAAAGTGAACTGGCTAGCAACTTTGCTCTTAAAGCAACAATTGATCATTCCAGACGTAACCCGAGATGGGGAGGGAATGCTGGAGGAAATGCTGCAAGAGGGAACCGCATGGGCACCTCACATTTGCATACAAAGAGAGCCGATTACACCAGAGAAACTCAGCCCAGAGAGAGAGGTCACATGACCGCCAGTGCTGAAATGAGGTCAGCTGGAAACAAAGCCTTCAGGTGTTTCCTATGTAACGAATTTGGCCACCGGGTGGCGCATTGTCCCAAGAATCAGACCAGGAGGTCTGGGAATATCAGTCAAACAAAGGAGAATGAAAATAGAGATTCCAAGTATACAGACAGACATTTCAACAAGAACTACAGTGTTAATTTAATGAAAAGCTGATTTTAGATTCTGGGTCATCTGTCCATATTTCTAAAAATCTAAGTTTCTATACTGAACTGTTTGATATTCCTGAAGAGACTGTTTATTTGGGCAATAATACTACAATTAAAGCAAAGAAAAAGGGCGAAGGAATTTTATATTGCAAATTGCTGGATGGATCTGTTAAACCATTTTTTCTGAGAGATGTTTTGTATATCCCTGAATTCTCAAGCTCCTTGATTTCAATATCCAAGCTAGAGCAACAAGGCTGTGAATTGTATATTAAAAATGGACAATGTGTTGTTACCCAGAATGGAAAAGTTTGCCTTGTGGGCTCGGAATTTCAAGGTCTTTATCATGTGGAAGAGCAATTTACAGACAGAGAAAGACCAGCCCAGTCCAGACCTGAGGCATACCAGCCTAATGTAATGAACCTAGCCAAGTTGTGTCAGCATGGAAACTGCTTACAATTATGGCACAGAAGACTAGGACACAGAAGTTTTGAATCAATTCAAAACATGAAGGAACAGGGATTAGCTAATGGCATTGATTTTGTACCATGTGACACTGTAACTAACTGTGTTTCTTGTCTCGAGTTCAAAGCAGTAAACAAGCCATTCCCAAAGCAGAGTGAAAGGAAGACGAAAGGACCCTTGGATCTGATCCACAGTGACATATCTGGACCACTACCAGCAACCATAGGTAATCATAAATATTTTCTAACTATAACAGATGATTTCTCAAGATACACGTGTGTTTATTTACTGAAGGAAAAATCAGAGATGCTGGAGAAATTAAAACAATATGTGGCGATGGCAAGCAACAAATTTGGCTCGAAGCCAAAGATCCTGCGCACAGACAATGGAGGAGAATACATGTCCAATGCTGCACAGCAGTTCTTGAGAGAACATGGAATTGTGCATCAAACTACGGTGCCTTACTGCCCGCCCCAAAATGGAATCGCAGAAAGAATGAACAGAACTCTACTGGACATGGTAAGATGCATGCTTGCTGACGCACACCTCCCACAGAAATTCTGGGGAGAAGGCATCATGACTGCTACATACATACACAACAGAATGAACACAAAACCTATTGAAACAACACCTTATGAACTTTGGCATGGTCATAAGCCGTCCATGACGCATCTGCGTGTCTTTGGAAGCACGGCTTACTCATACATCCCAAAGGAAAAAAGGACTAAGTTAGGGCCTAGGGCCACAAAAGGGATTTTTGTAGGCTACGCAGCACAATCCAAAGCCTACAGAATTCTGGATCCTGACACCAACAGGATAACCATAAGCAGAGCAGTGTGTTTTGAAGAGGATGAAAGAGCTACACCTTCAGAGGGGGCCTACACTGAAGTAAGCAACCAGACCAAGCACCCTGATGACTGGATTATGCTTCCTGATCTCAGAGGAACTGAGGAGGAGGAGGAGACAGCAGATCCAGATCCAACCACACTTGACACAGAGACCCCCAGCGATCCACCAGACGCACCTGAGGTGATAGAAGAGACCACAGAGGGTGAGGTGAGGCGATCAACGCGCTCAAACAGAGGTGTTCCAGCTCCGAGGCTGTCCTACCTCGCAAGAACAGCGGAACAACCAGAACCTTCATCATGGGAGGAAATATCCCAGCTACCACAACCAGAAGCCCAGAAGTGGAAACAGGCTGCAATTGAAGAGCTTGAGGCTCTACAGAAAAACAAAACCTGGACTCTTACTAAGTTACCACAAGGAAGAAAAGTTATTGGCTGCAAATGGGTTTTCAAACTCAAACATGATGCTGATGGTGAGATTCAGCGCTACAAAGCCAGATTAGTAGCAAAAGGATATTCACAAAAATATGGAGAAGATTATGATGAAACCTTTGCACCAGTGGTTAAACATACCACAGTAAGGACTCTGTTAAGTATTGCTGCTAGCAAAGGAATGCATGTTGAGCACCTAGACGTGAAAACTGCATTCTTGCATGGTGAACTAGAAGAGGACATTTACATGCAACAACCACCAGGTTTCTTACAGGAAGGCAAAGAGGACTATGTATGCAAACTGCAAAAGAGCATTTATGGTTTAAAACAAGCTGCCAGAGCATGGAATATAAAACTGAATGATATGCTGCTTCAAGCAAACTTCAAAAGAAGTGAAGCTGATCCCTGCCTGTACACGAGATGCAGAGATGGGAAATGGACTTACATTTTGGCGTATGTTGATGATTTGATTTTTGCCTATGAAAATCCAGATGACAGCAAGGAAATAATGGATCATCTGAACAAAGAAGTGGAAGTCAAGCAACTTGGCAACATTGCACACTACTTGGGCATTCAAGTACAAAGAGAGAAAGATGGAAGTTTCCTGATCAACCAAGAACAGAAAATTAAAGACTTGATAAACTTGCTCAGACTGGAAAATGCAAATCCTACACCAACTCCAATGGAAGTGAACTACATAAAGCAAGAAGATCAAACTGAGCCACTATCTGACAACCATAGATATCGTGAAGCATTGGGTAAGCTTTTATACATTAGTACACTCACTAGGCCAGATATTAGTACAGCAGTTGGTTTACTTTGTAGAAAGACTGCATCACCAACAGTCAAGGACTGGAATGCAATGAAAAGACTTGTTAGGTACCTAAAGGGTACTGCACACTTTAAGCTCAAGCTGCCAGCTAATAGTGAACCAAAACTAGAAGCATACGTAGATGCAGACTGGGGTGGAGATATAACAGACAGGAAATCCACCAGTGGTCACATAATTTTCTATGGAGATGGAGCGATAAGCTGGTCAAGCAGAAAACAAGACATAGTAGCATCATCAACCACTGAAGCGGAATATGTATCAGCTGCACAGGGCTGTCACGAGATACAATGGCTGTGTCAACTACTGAAGGACCTAGGTACAGATGTACCACAGCCCATACCAGTGTATGAAGACAACCAAAGCTGCATTCAACTCTCCAAACAAGAAGATGTAAAGAGGAGTACCAGACATATTGATGTGAAGTACCATGTAGTGAGAAGTCTGCAGAAAGATGGACTAATCAAGTTGCTCTACTGCCCGACAAATGAAATGCTCGCAGACTTACTCACTAAGCCACTACCAAGACCCTGCTTTGAAAAGCTGAGAGAGAAAATGAATATTGTGAACTGAGTCACGAGACAACGAGAGGGGGTGTTGGAAGGAAAGGACTTTGCGCTGTCTCTTTGCCTCAGACAGTGGAGGACAGACTAGTAAGTCAGAGGGCTAGAAGGTCAAAGACATTTGGTCATCACTTCCTGCTGCTCTGATGCTATCCCTTTGAAATGTAGATTGCTAATCTTAGGGGATTCAACTTCCTTCCTCCTTCTCTCTCTTCCTACCTGGCTGTTGACCTTGCAACATGGCAAGTCTCTTGCCCTGCACCATATGTGCAGAGAAGATGGTGAATCCATCTGCATCCATTTAGATAGATAGATTAGAGATCCTAAATCCTCACTTTCCTATCTAGAATGGAGTTCCTTAATAAATACCTTTTATATTGATTTGAAACTAGCAATTGGCTCCAAGTTACTTTACTCTTAGCACACATGCATGCATAACTAAATCCGCTGTGTTTGTGCCTCTGTGCACTCTGCTATATTGAAAAAGGGATTCTCTCACCACAGAGAATTTCCAACACCTAGCTCCAGAGCTTGTTTAATGGGGTCTGAGACAGGCTACTGGCATTGTGGCTTTGAGTATGTGTCCAAACAGCTTCCAGAGCCAGCTGATGAGAGGGATTGCATCTCCTCAAAATAATGTTGGGGCCTGTGCTTTAGCTGCTTGGAGCAACAGGGGTTGTAGGTTGTTCTCCTGCCTATTTCTCTCACCAAGGCTACTGTGCCTTTGAAGACTCAGTGCTATACACGTGCTCAGTATTATGATCTCACCTCACAGCTTTCAAAGTGCTTCATATGGATTATCCTGCTGCAATCCTTACAATAACTCTGTTATTGTCCCTGCATATTGCAACTGGGAAGCTGAGAGAGCCTGCCCAAGTAATGAGTACTTGGCAGAGGCAAGATTTGAACTGGGAAAAGTCCCGATTCATATCTCAAGCTATTAGCTGCTGTACCAACAGCTTTCTTTGTGCTGGGGGAAAGTTGCACTTGTAGAATTTCTGCCTGTTAAAAGAGAGTGTCAGAAAAAACACAGCCAATCCTCACTGAAGTAGGATTGCTATGCCAACTATGACTGAAGCTATTCCTGGATATTTTTTTCCTAATAATTTCCCTCCACCCTTGGCAATTTGCTGGGGGAAAGTGCTGGATAGGATGAGCCTACCTGAGCCTGCCTGCCACATGATCACACTTCCCTGTCCTACTACCTAGGTTTTAGCTCATACACAATTAAAAAATCAGGAGTGCAAACAGCTCCCAAATCTGGGTAGGACAAGCCGATTTAAAGGCTGCTTACAGGGAGAAGGCAAAGTTAAACCCCTCCTGTATTCTACCAAAGAAAACCACAGGGCTCTGTGGGCGCCAGGAGTCTAAATTGACTTGACAGCACACTTACAGGGAGGTTATCTACAATCTTACAGAGACACCACCACCACACACACACACACATACACACCAGTCTCCTGTTGGTTAAATGAAAAAGCTAGAAATGGTTTCTTCATAATAATATGATAAGCAATTAAAATAAGCTTGCAAGGCTTGAGATGTTAGAGTGAATGAGAGCTCATTGCAAGCTCCCCAGTAAGTTGAAAGAAACATGACAAATTTTGCAAGGGGCCAGTTACGTGTCAGGTACCAATCTGTTTAATCAAAGATTAAATGTCTTCTAGTTGCTCTATCTTAAGATTTGGAAAGATGACTTGACTTCATGGTTTTGCTTTTAAAATATCCAGATGGAACTAAGAGATATTTGAATACACTGTTACATGCCCTTTGCTCCCCACTTCTCTAGGCAGTGAGAAGTTCCAGGGGTGCAGTGCTACTTGCATTTTGCTTCCTTTGGAGGAGACATAGCTGCAAATGTATAGTGTCTTTGTAATATTTGGTTTATTTACAAATATACAAATACAGTATATGTGTGGTGCATGTGACAAGGAATCTATATATTTATTTCTCCTAGGTGTACCTGTCACTAATCACATGTGTGGCATCTCTCGTGAGAGCAGCTGCCTGTGGGACAGGGACAGGGAGACAATGGCGGTGGCCGCGGCAACAGGAGGCGGTGGGCCGGCCTGGCCTGGCCACTGGGAGGAGGAGGCAGCAGCAGGCTGGTTGTTGGGAGCAGGTGGCCGCCCGGTCACCGGGAATGGACAGGTGGGAGGAGGTGGCAGGCCGCCAGCCAGAAAGCGCTGGGCAGGGGGGAGAAGCAGGCTGGCAGAGGTGCAGATGTTCTGCACCTGGCCCAGCTAAGTATACGTGTGTGTGTGTGTGTGTGTGTGTGTGTATAGGGAGGGGAAGAGAGAAAGAAGGAAGGACGAGGGATGGGCCTGGGCCTGTCAGCGGCCTGAGGGGAATGAGCGGCCATGCCAGTGGTGGCAGCGAGGAAGGACCCAGTCAAGAGGGGTGAGGGGGATGGAGTAAAGGGATGGAGGAGTGACCTAGAGGGGTGAGGGGGATGGAAGCAACCGGATGGAGGAGGAGGAACAAGAGTGTGGCTCAGGGGAGGGGGGAGAGATCTCCAAGGGGAGGGGGTCTGTGGCAGGGGATAAGGGGAGCAATAAAGTACTAGCATGCAGATGCTCTGCGCGGGTTAGTTTATGCTGTGCTTTTCCCTGTTCCTGCAATCAGCTACAATCCTTCCAAATACTAGAATAAATGTTAAATGTGTGCTTTTTGAAACCTTAACCCTGGTTACTAAAAGGCCATAAGGACAAATCTTGTTCCATTTCTGAAAATGTTCAGGGAAGGAGTTCCACATCCTTCTCCACTCGCTCTAGCCCTTGGCATCCCCTGAATGACACAGAACCAGAATAGTCATGAGAATGGTCTCAGCTGATTTAATGGGACTCCTAGGCAGAACAGGTGTCTTTTGGCTCCACAAGGAGTTCCCAAAATCATGTGACCATTGCCTTCACATCTTGTCTGGGAATGCCAGAAATGGAACATCCAGGAAACTTGCGCCCTCTCACTGTTTTACCCCAGCAACTGGTATTCTGGGACAAGCACAGATGTTCTGGCTCAAGTTCAAGGGGAATCTAGGAAACACCGTAGAAATATTTTGTGAGCTAAATGAATTGTTGTGTATATCAGCTTGGCCACAGTTACTCATGCTCTGGTAATCTCTCACTTGGATTACTGCAGTGCATTAATCCTTAGGCCATATGTCCCTACCCTTACTTTAAAATCTTCTTCAGATGCCCTCCTCTGGGCACCCCTGCCAAATGAAATCAGGCAGGTGGCTACCAGGGAGAGGGCCTTTTGCAACCCATTGGTGGTTGCAACCCGTTTATGGAATAGCCTCCCCAGTGAAGTTTGCCTGGCTTTATCACTTTGCTCTTTTAGATGCCGGGTAAAGACCTATTTGTGAACCCAGGCCTTTAAAATCCGGGTTTTTCAGATTTGATTCTGATTTTTAACTAATTTTAAATTGAGTGTTTAAGCTGCTTTGTATTGTATTTTCTTTTCACCTTTTTGGGTCTGTTATGATTTCATGTGTTTTAATCCTCTGTTGTAAGCCTCCCGGAGAACAATTTGTTATGGGGTGGCTAACAAATAAAGTTTATTATTATTATCAGTTGTTGCTGTTGTTTTGCAGAAGGAGCAAGTCCGTGGAGTTCAACTGGATTTAGTTCAACTGTACTTACACAAGACTGCAGCCATGATTTATACTTATTATGCGATGACACTGAGCTGTAACTACAGTGCATATTGTGTTTTACTAAAGGACTTGCTTCTGAGTAAACATGGATATGGTCAAGTGGGCCATAAGCAATCGTGCTAGTAAATATGCGTACGTTTTTAACAAAATGGCTATGGTTCATTTACTAGCACTAATAATACCAGAAGTCCAACAACGTCTACTTTAATTGAATGATGACTGTATCTATCTTATTAGTGTTGGTTTTTTCGGGATTATTCAGCGACCACAATAAAGTTTGACTGACTGAAAGTTTACAATTCAGTGCAGGACAGACTACTGAAGGAAGAACTATTGTAAAGGAATACAAACGGAGAAGAGTGTTTATCAGCATTGTGTAACGAAGGAAGGGGACTCAGACAATTATCCTTGATGTAGGGATAGGGAAGCTACAAGGACACAAGTGTCCCCATTTTTAACTGTGAAATTTTGGAGGGCATGTGAGCTGAACTCTTTCACCAGATCAGAAAGAAGCGTGTTGAATTACTGCTGTTGTTGTACCCATATTAGGTGGGTTAGGGTCAGATCAGATGACATGGAGAGTTAGGTATTGGGCTGATCATACTTAATACCTTCTTGACCTTTCTCAGGAGGTAGCTGTGACCAGGATAGCCTTGATTCATCTTCAAAAAGACTGAGTCAAAAAGACTGAGTCCTTTGCCAGCATGACTCATACAGTACTTTGGTCATCTCTACTGCAATGTGCTTGATGTAAAGCTGCCCTTGAAGGCTCTTCAGAAATTATAACTGGCCCAAAAATGCAGCTGCCAGAATTTTAAGTGAAGTGCCCATAGGCCACAAGCAATACACCACTTGTAACACATCTGGGTCAGCTACCAGATGGTTTCCAAGCACAATCAAGGTGCTGCTTTGGGCCTTTAAAGCCCTACACCTGCTTGCTTGCATGCAGAAGGTTCCAAGTCCCCCCCCCCCCGGCATCTCTGAGAGAGAGCTGAGAGAGACTCCTGACTGCAACCTTAGAGAAGCTGCTGCCAATCTATGTAGACAATACTGAGCTAGATAGACCAATGGCCTGACTTGGTATAAGACAGCTTCCTATGTTCCTAACAGTACAAACATGCAATACCTGCAGTGTGCACGCACATGCATTCAGAGTGGGGCCTTCCTGACCCAACCTGAGTGGGATCTACAATTAACTGAATGGACATAAAAAATATTGTGAGTGCATGCATGTGTGTGCACTTTAGAGGGAGCACTGTACCCAACATTGAGAATCCCTGGTCTAGATAATCTGTGTCATCCAAAACTGTCTGGAGCTGAGAAATGCCCACTCACTCAATCACCTTGCCCAACCAAGGAAGATTAGAAACAGGTCTGTAATTAGCCAACTCTGAGGGAGTCTAAGGCAGGTTTCTTCAAATAAGGTCTAATAATAGCCTCCTTATTGCCCTCCCCCAGAGAAGCATTAATGATATTTACCAGACTATCTCTAATAATATGACTGCCATTTGAACTAAGCCATGTTGGGCAAGGGTCAAGAGAGCAGATGGTCAGTCGAAGCAGTTTGTCCACACGCTCAGGAGTAATGAACTGAGTGACCCAATTTAATCCTACAAGAGGAGTTGCTGGACACCTCTACATCAGACTCTGCAATAACTGTGGAGTCTAGTTCAGCATGAATACAAGAGGTTTTCTTTGCAAAAAAGTTATTAAAGACATCACAGTGAGAGACAGATAGTTTTGAGTTCAAATTCAAGGTGGAGGGGGTGTGAACTAGTGCTGACTAAGACTAAGACTAGTGCTGACTCCCCTCACAACCCTAGACAACTCAGCTGGACGTGAATTTGCGGAGGCAAAGTGGGCAGAAAAGAACTGCTTCTTCGCCACCTGCACTGCCAGAGCATATGTCTTCAAATGTGCTCTGTGTTGCAATCTGTACCGTCTTCCTCTGCTTGCGCTCTAGTCGTCTACCTCGCTGCTTCAGCTCCCGAGTACCATGGGGCTGACTTTAAAGGAGGTCGGAGAGGACGCTTAGGAGAGATTTTGTCTACCACTCTACTAAGTTCATTATTCCATATTTGTACCAGAGCATCAACAGAATCACTAGCAGAACCAGCTTGAAACCCTTCAGGCTTTTTGGAATCCTATTGGATCCTTCTTGGGCATACCAACCTAATGGGTCCTTCACCCCAGCAGAAGTGGGGTTGTGGTTGCAAGTTCTACATTCCCCAGATGGTGATCTGTGCATGACAGTGGGGAGATGACAGCTGATCAGAGCAAAAGACCCAACTGAGAGTGTGAAACCACTGGGGATAGGCCAATAGTCGTCATGGCCGCTATGAATTCCTGAGCAGCTCCAAAAACTCAATTTGAAATAGACATTGACGTTCCCCTCAAACAATAACCTGGGCCATTCCAAGGCCAACTCCACAACCAGGTCCGTCAGCTCAGTTAGGGCAAAAAAGTCCCTAACTGAGCTGACTGACCTGGTTGCGGAGTTGGCCTTGGGGTGGCCCCCAGGTTGTTGTTGGTCGGGGGCATCAATGTCCATTTTGGGACACTATCCAGCGGGGTGATCCCAATCTATCCTTGTTCCCTAGAGTTAGGCACACACTTTCGATATAGGCCAGTTCCCTGACAGGGATCCTGGTAAGTGAAATGGTATTCTTATAGACCATAGCCATCCCACCTCCCTGGCCTCATCCTCTCACCTGCTCCAATTTGTATGAGGGCACACTTATGCATATGGTTTGGTCTGGTCCAGTTATTGCTCCATTTTGACTTGAAATCCATATGCTTATTAACATGACTTTGCAGCAATCATTGCCTGTCAATAATTCATGTTTTGTTGGGGTACATCCCCAGCAAATGGAACCTAGCATTACATCGAGAATGGTGGATTCTTCATGCTGGAAGGAGTGGCCAAAAGGATTGTAATACAGCCCTGAAGGGCCAAATTTACTCCTGAATTGCAACTTTGGATAACTGATATGTGTTCTTAGTCAGCATTTGAACTGGGTTGTTGCACACCCTATCCCCCACCCCCTGACAGAGAGGTAAAGAAGCGATTTGGTTGAATTGCAATGAATTGTTTGAGTTTTGAAATATATCCTTGCCCCCCACTTTTTTTCTTGGCAGCTTGTACTTTATGATGTTAGGAACTACCTAATGGCACAGTGGGGAAGTAAATTGCCTAGCGAGAAAGAGGTTGCCGGTTTGAATCATCGCTGGTATGTTTCCAGACACCTATATTGGGCAGCAGCGATATAGGAAGATGCTGAAAGGCATCATCTCATACTGCGTGGGAGATGGCAATGGTAAATCCCTCCTGTATTCCACCAAAGAAAACCACATGGCTCTGTGGTTGCCAGGAGTCGACACCAACTCGACGGCACAACTTTACTTTACGATGTTTAAAATTTATGCTTAAGGGATATTTTCTTTTTCCTTCTTTCCTCTTCCTCCCCCGCTTAACATATATAATTGTTATCCTGGATTATGTTATATACATACTACTGTAAACTTATCTGAAATAAAAGAGAGAAATTACATTGTGGTTTGAAGGCCCTACATCACTTGCTAGAATCCAGAACACCTCAATTATAATCTTTTAAAGGTCTAGAATTCCTATTTGATGGCATAAACTTAAAAATCTCAGTAGCAAGATACCAATATTGGAACATTAAATGTTTCCTATGTGTGTTTTTTGCCTATTTGAGTATTTTTGTCAGGCTAAGTCATGTTTTCCACACTTCAAGTTAATTATTCCAGAATAAAATGAACACTCAGCACTGTAACCTACCAGCTGTGATTCGCTTTCATTATGTCATGTTTTCAACTCGAATTGCTCCTGACACACCATGACTGCAAACCAAATAAAATTTAGCCACAACTAAGTTACACTGAAAGTAATGGGGCTTAAGTTTGTCAGGACTAATTTAATCCATTATGTCTTAGTCATGACTATAGCTGGATCAGGATCTAGAGATAGTTTTATTCACATTCATTCTGACCAAATTACTTTTAGGAGGATTGAGTGAGCCAAAAAGGAACTGAACCTGAACGGAACCAAGCCTTAATCTGTTCAGATGTGCTCCTTTATTACCCACCCAGCCCCCAGCCAAAACCTAACCTGTACTGGACAGAGAACTGATTCCCAGTGTAGCTAATCCGGCTTCATCAGATGCAAGAAGTAAAACAATAAGGGTTAGATGTATAACACAGGTACAGATCAGTCGAGATGCAGTGGAAGATAAACCCAGAAATCAGGGAGGGAACTAGAGGCACCAGCAATGCAGAGCACAACAGGACACAACTGGGGTGCTAAGCATAAATACCACACATCAATCTAAACATCCACTGAGAAGTGGTTAGTAGTAGTGGAGAGACATACCTGCTGTCAAAAGCCATGTGCTTTTGTTTACAAACAAATGCACATCGCTGGAGGATGATGTCATAGTGACATCACAGGGGGCGGGGCGTGCAGCTGTCAAAATGTGCTGACGTCACTGGAAATACGTCACCGGATATGCATCAGTGGAAATACGTCTGCGGAAATGGTCAGAGGAGACCCCCATGTGGGCGGAAAGGGTCAGAAGTAGGGGTACACCCTCACCCCGGAGGTTTGGCCCCCACCTTCCACTCCTACCCCCAGAATATGTCCAGACATGTCCCGAAGGTGGGCACTTGACCCCTCTACGAACACGCCTAGCCATCCTGGACTAATAGGAACAGGTTTCAGACCCTGGAAAGGTCCGAGTGCGCAGGCATGAAAATGACCGGGCAGCCATTTTGTGTAACTTTATTGGCTGAAACGGGGTCAAGTGATCCCTCTACGAACATGCCTGGCCATCTTGATTCTGTAGGAATAGTCCGCGTCTCTCTGAGCCATTTTGTTTTTGCAGACTCACTGTTTGTGCGATCATGGGTTTCCCAGAGAGATCCTTGGAGACTATTGTACAAGAAACAGTTGTAAAGTCTAGCCCGAGAAAGCGGTATATTAGCACAAGTTCTGATGATGAGAAACTTCTGCCTGTCAAGCGTCCTGAAGAAGAAGCCCAAGAAGTTTATGAAATCTGGCAGGGAATCTTGGAGGCTGCAGCTGTAGAATCTTTTGGAGCCCAGGTAAATAAGGAGTGTTGCTGGATTCTGATGACCCGAAGGTGGTGTTAGAAGCTATCCCACAGCAGAAAGATTCCAGAATGCTCTCTTTTGTAAACTGTCTCCTCGAAAAAAGAGCGTACAGGCAATTTCTTGTTCCAGAGATAGCTGTATAAATTCCTTCGCAAAAGTCTAAATGTAGTATTGTACACGGCTGCCATCTTGTGGTGTGTGTGTGTGTGTGTTTTGTTTTGTTTTGTTTTTTGTCAGTACATCCTTAATATTGTCTCTATGCAGAAGAATCACAACTTCAGACTGCATTTGTTTTTCTATTAAATGCTATTTTATTATATATCATTTCATAAAAATAAAAATGGACTTGATTCTAAATAAATGTTTGATTTTATTTTTGTTGGGGATAGCTTATTTCTGTCTTATTTTACAAGGAGGGAGGGTGGGGTCCTGCCCTAAGGTCCTGAGGGAGGGTGGGGTCCAGCATGACCAGTCAAATGAGTTCATCAGATAAGGTCCATCAAGCTGTGGGGAGATAAACCCATCAGTTAGCATGAAGGTTTGCCCCACCTCTAATCAGCATGCATGAGGACAGCCAATCAGAAAGACCATGCAAGATCATGTGGACACAGAGCTCAAATTGATAAAAATACAGTGAGGCAGGAAGTCTACCTCTTTCATCCAGTTGGATACAAAGTTGAGGATTCCCAAAGATGTAGCGTGGCTCTTCTGGGCACTGGGCAGCTGGAAGAGACACTGGGGGGACCCAGCTCTCTTCTGTTCCTCCTGCCCCTGCTGCTGTCCCCAGGGGCATTCGGTGAGCCCCAGTGGAAACAGCCTCTCTCCAGCAAGTATGCTGCCTGGCAGCCCCCCTGTGACCAGAGACCACTGGGAGGTCTTCTTCTGAACCTGGAACCTGACAAGGGGTCCCACAGAGGATGCTGAAGCAGAAGATGAAGCAGAGGATGCTGAAGCCATGTCCACAGCAGGGTACTTACTTCCACATTGGGCAGTCTGGCCACGTGAGCCAGAGCATCAACGTGGGCTTCTCGGCCCAGAGTCTGCAGCTGGGGCTTCTCTGAGTTGATGTACCTGTGGCGCTCCTGTGGGTTGAAACAGCAGCTCAGAGTCATCGCACTGGCCTAAATCATCCCTTGCCATGCTACTGAGAGCTAAGCCCGGAAAGAATTTGTCCCACTACAGGAAGATCCCTGCCACATCTCACTCTCCAATACGGCATCCACAGCCTCGTCTTTTTCATCTGACAGCATCTGACTTTCACAGGACTTGGCATCCTTAATTCCATCAATAACGGACGTCAAGAATTCAGTCCAGCAGAGGATGACCTGAAAATTAGAAGCATTGAGCTGTTAGAGATGAACCTGAGGTTCACTTAAAAAACCATTTTAAAACGAAGCAACCACAGTCATGCACACAAAATCACGTGCCAATGTTCAGACACCTGCACACATGTACTACCGACTGTCTGAATAGGGCTTTCATTGCACTTACCTTCAAGATGCTGATTAAGTTCCAGACAGAGGGGGCCTCCTCCAGCAAAGCCCTGATCATCCCCTGGAGCGCCTCAATGTTCTCGTTCTAGGGGGGGAAGAAAAGATCAGACATGAGTATATGAGTGACAACTGGTCTTGAGAATGCAACATTGAAAAAGCACTCATGCTCATCATGGTATTGTGTTTGATTCCAGTTGGGCCAAGAAACCACCAGGACATATGGAAGTGGGAAAGGATGCTCACAATTAACCTGGAAGAAGAGCGTATACATTAAATCTCAGATAAGTAAGAAACCACCTGTGCAGGGAGTCACACCATTTCAAACTTGGTCGTTCTTTTGGAACTCTCCCGTTCAGTGTGGGGTCAAATATTCACTTTCCAAAGTGTTTTGGTAACCAGTTCAAACACCTTGAACCAGTTTAGTTACATTTCCTACAGAATAATATCCAAACTCTTTAGCTTGCCATGTAACTCTAGAAAAAGACAACCATGGGACTTGACTTGAGAAGAAAGCATCATGAAAGTCTTTCTTTCTGGATGAAACCAATGATGGAATGATGGAACGACATCTTCTGAACTGGTTACCACTACAGGGCTTCGCTTCTGGTTCCAGTTGGGGCCAACCAGGAGATTTTCAGTTGACACTGAATTCTCCCTTCGTCATAGAACATATCATGACAAAGCAAAACTGTGGCATCCTTCCATAGAAAAGATTCTGAAGTGGTCTCAAATGGGACAAGTAGCCCGGGAGTGGACGCAGCAGGAGTTTGTGGCGCAGGAGAAAAAAAGCTCAATAAGAATATCCCTGCGTCCCTGGGTCCAGCTGGTTGTTTCTGGACACGGCCACGTGCAGGACTGCTGCTATTAGATTAAATGGCAGAGCTGGCTTCATTTCGCTGGAGGAAGAAATCTTAGATTTCATCGTGTGAGGAGGGCTGGTGATCCAGCCCACGGAAGCTCATCTAGAGCAGAGCATCATGGCAAGCCAGCAAGTGTTGGGGAATGTCCTGGGCTGGGTGGAGGAAGGCCCTCTACTCAATAGTTCCTGACCTCCGCTCTTTCTTTCTTTCTTCTGCTTTGCAGTCCTCAGACCTGGAATGGAAAAAGAAACAGAGAGGGGTGGGACACCGTCTTTTGGAATGAAGGCTGGCTACCATTGATTGGTTACAGCACAAGTCAATAATCCATCGGGAAGATAGCCGGCTTGCTGCCAAATGGCAAAACCTGGCCTGGCTGCTGGGCAAAACTTTGGGGAGGAAGGAATGCTCTGTCACCCATGTCTTGGTCTGTGGACTCACGCCAGCTGACTGGGGATGTGGATGGTAAGTGTGCTGGTTGGTGGGGGCTGGCCCATAAGCCCATATTCACTGGGACCCTTAAGGTGCGGGGTAGTGTGGTGGGAAGGGCAGTTTCCTTTCATCCAAGATGTTTCTGGCTTGCGCATGAGATTGTAAGCCTGTAAGCATGGCCCCACGTCCCTCTTCAGGTGTGCGCTCTCGACTCCCAACCTCCTGGGAGCTTTTGGGGCAGGTGGGCCTCAGAGAATGGTTGGTGGTGGGACCTTAGCCTCTGCGGAGGGACTTGTTATGTTCACAAACACCTCATTTGCCTTTGCCGACTGCCAGCTCTCCAAGGGGTCATAGGGCTCTGTTGCCTCTGAGCCCTCTTCCCAGGCTGGCCTCTCATCTCAGGCCAGCTGCCTGATATCAATCCCCCAGCAGACAGAGCAATCTTCGTGAGATCTCAGGTTTGGCCAAGATCTTGTCTCCAAGCCTCATGAGGCTTCCCCGAGGTCTAGCGGGAAGTCTGCGAAGTCCCGCGGGAGCTGGAGCTGGAGCTAGAGTTGGCTGTATGTGATGGTTTCTTTCTAGAACATCCATTTGGGGGGCTTGCCCATCATGGAGTCACTCCTGGGGGAGTTCCTGCGGAGCCATCTGTAAAAGCTGCAGGCAATTCGCGGCCCACTTACTAGGACACTCCCTTTGTCTGCTCTGCTCCTTCCCAGATTATGCACTACATGCTTCAATAAAATGCTTCGGCTTGGGCAGATGGCATTAAAAACGTAATCAAAGAATTGAAGCTGTTTGTTGTGCAAAGCCACCAGCAGGGGGAGCAGTCTTTACTAGCTTGCTCAAAGAAAACTCCACAATAGGAAAATACAGCTATTTTTGCGTGGCACACGTGCAACGTTACAGGACTGTAATACAGCAATAAAACCACAAAGAAGACATTGGAATGTGAATGGCACCTTGCTGACAGTGGGAAGGAAAAGGCTGACCAATGGGAAGACTAGTCCTCCCAGAAAACCAACGGAGAGACTAGCTCTCACCATCTGTAATTTTATCTGGCTCAGTAGGGCAATGGACTGAAATGACCCTGACACAATTAAAAAGAAATCATTAAAAATCACCTGATTTCCCAATTGCTCTGTGGGTTGGGTGGTGGGTAGCACCCATCATGCTCAACCCACTCTGGTGCCCCCAGAATCCAGTTATTTATTTATTTGAAAAATTTAATCTATCACCCACTCCGAAGACTCCGGGCAGTGCACAAAAACATGCAAACAAGGCAACATTAGAAATTACATTCTAAATTAGAAACTCAAGTAACTAACAAAAACAAATATTTAAAGTACAGGGCAAAAGTCTGGTGAAAAAGAAAAGTCTTCAATAGAGATTTGAAGATCAGTAAAGAAGGAGCTAGACAGATCTGAAGGGGAAGAGTGTTCCAAAGAAGTAGGGCAGCAACCAAAAAGGCCCTTTCCCAGGTCCTAGAGCCCCAAACCTCTCGGAAACCAGGGACCGACAAAAGGGACATCTGAGATGAACTAACTGGATGGGATGTAACTGGAAAGGGAGAGGCGGGTCTGTAGGTAGACAGGCGCCAAGCCCTGCAAGGCTTTGAAGGTCAGAACCAGGACCTTAAATTAAATTAATTTTAAATTATGCCTATACACTTATGCCTTACCAATGCCGTTATTTTATTTCTACGTGTAATTATTACTAATTAAAAACTGCTAGCCATTTATGTGTAACTGACTTTCTATTAACATTTTTCCTTTTAATTATGTAAAGATTTGTATTTCTTTTTTGGTCAAAGACCGTAAATAAAGTATGATGATGATGAACTCGGAAGCCAATAGGCAACCAGTGCAATGACTGCAGGAGAGGTGTTACCCCATCATCTTTTCTGGCACCCATGGGAAGGTGAGCCGCTGCATTCCGGACCCGCTGTAGCTTCCTCATCGTCCTCAAAGGTAACCCTAGATAGAGAGCTCATCACGGCAATCACCAAGAAATATTACACACAGACACATAGAGCTGAGCTGCCACTGTCCCTTTCTCTCCACAACACCATCTCACATACAGACTACCAAACCAGAGCTCAAGGAAGGAAGGAAGGAAGGAAGGAAGGAAGGAAGGAAGGAAGCCAAGTACTGCTTTTGTCAATCTGAGAACCAGCAAAACCAGGTCGTTATACTGACAAGAGAACAGCATTACACTCAGTGCAGAGAAAAGGACATTACAGAATCAAACCTCCTTGCCTCTCCTGAGGCACAGCATGGAGCAGAAAACCCCCCAACCAAACCATCCCGGAGAAGAAGGTCAGAGTTCCACTGGGTAGGAACCTCCTGAGGGTTCCGGTGTTCAGGCAGGTCCAGCTCAAGCTGCCTCTCCTTCAGCATGCACTGCGCCTTTTCACCCCGGTGGAAATGGCCGGCTATCTTTTGGCGCTTCTCCGCAAGAGCGCCATGGGAGCAGCAGGGGCCCGTAGCCAGGGTGTGTCCCAGGTTGTACATTGCGGCTGGCTATGGGCCCTAGCAGGGCCTGTGTGGTGGGCGCCCCCTATTGCAAGTGCCCTTCGAATCCTGGAGGCTTGGGAGCAGGAGCAGCTTCTGCTGCTAGCCGAGGGCACGCCAGACCCATTGCTGCCAGCAGGAGAATGGACCTCCAGGTGAAAGGGGTCGAAGGTGCAGCAGCACCACCACCATTGTCCCAAGACACTTGGGGTCCTTTTCCCTGCTGACCCATGTAGGTGCAGACAGTACCTACTACCCAGTACTACCCAGTACCTGCTACCCAGCAGGTGCAGACGGCATGTCTATGGTCACTAAGGCAGAACTTGAAGTGATCCCACACCAGGCTGCCACCATGCTCACCGGCCCGTGGGTGGTGAGGCTGCTGGTTCCTTCAGGGACCCCACCATCACAACTGGAGACTCGCATTGCTAAGGGGGATTGGGGGCATGGTGAGACTGATCTCCAAGCGAGACCACTCTGGTTGGGCTAGCAGCCAAAGCAGTCGGCACCTCCTCCACAACATGTATTCAACATCAGTCAGTCCCTGCCCATCCCTTTGCCTAGTGCACACAGAGAGATGCAGCAAGTTCTCATCATCACTGGCGGGAAGCAAGCAGCCTGTTGGAGGGTTTCCTTGTCTCGGGTTCAGGATTACATGTCAAAAGGATCTTCACTTTCAAAGACTCTTCTAATCGGAGGCACCTTCAGCAAGTTTCAGGTCTAGATGCAAGTGCCTTACAGTTCTGTGTCCCCCTTGTGAGGAACAAGCAGGCCCGGTGCTACCGTTAGGCCAACTAGGCAGCAGAGTGCAGACCTCAGGGGGCTGCCGAGTGTTGAGTGTCAATGTGTTTGCCTAGGGCGCAAAAGAGTCTGGCACCGACTCTGGGAACAAGTGCACCAACATCCTACTGTTGGTTTTTTCTGCTAGTTAGATTGTCTTCAACATATTCCAAAGCCCAGCTTTCTAGGCCACATGGAAGTTTTGATGCTCTCCATGAGATGTATTTGACATTACGAGAGGGAGGAAGGGAGGCAGGGAGGGAGGGAGGGAGAGATAAACCTCTTCATTTGTCTCTGCTCAGGAGACTTCCGTGCGCCTTTTGAATTAGGTCTGCAATTGACCGTATTGTAAAGAAGTTGCTATTATTAGCTCTGCTGTGGAATACAAAACTCCACTTCTCTTGAAGATGTGACCATGTTTGTTACCACATGAGAAACAACAGACGGATCAGGAAGACGTGTCAATCCAGCACAGAGCAGCATGTCTTGACACCATGCAGAACTCAGTAGCGAGAATCCCAAGGAACACATTAGAAGAGAGCCTTTTATACTGGAATCCTCAACTTCAGTTAGAAACTGTGGTTACAAGCAAAGAAGTGTGTACTGTCCCTCTCCTTGATCTGTCTGACAGCCTTGAGGTGCGTCAGGGAGATGAAAGAGAAGACCATGAATGGTTTTGTGCAAGTGCCATCCGCAGTAACATGCAAGAAGCCCATGTGCAAGCCTGTGCTGCCAAAGAGCAGAGCGGAGGGGAGGGCCAGCAGACCCACTTAATTTTACCTCTGGTCTGTAAACAAACAGATCGATCTGCTGAACAACTTGTTAAATTCTTACTCTCTGATGAAAATGTATTAAATTTTTAACTCCGTAGTCAAATTTTGTTATATTGCTTTTAAGATGTATAATGAGAACCTATAGAGTTTCCTATAAATTGTTCTGCTATTTGCATGCATGGATTGTTTGGTCGAGGACCGTAAATAAAATTTGACTTGACTTGACTTGAACATGCAAGAAGTCCTCGTGCAAGCCTGTGCCACCAAAGAGCAGAGCGGAGGGGAGGGCCAGCAGACCCACACACCTTTCTCCTCCCCCTGGTAGGCATGCTGGTCTATGCAAGTTTCTGTGCTTCTCACTTTGGTGGATGGCACCTAGCAGCCAATGCTGCAGCCCACCTCGCTTAGGTTAGATTTGGGGAAGAATGTGGCAGGAGCTGGACACCCCGGAACCAAGTTTGTAATCTCCAAAAAACAAATTCTTCAACACACCAACACACTTTTGCTTTTTCTGTGCAATTATCCATTCGGTCTAGAGAACCCGTGCTATCTGAGAGCTTCCTTTAGAGCAAGGTATGACCTGCTCCCGTCGGCTGTGCAGGCAGAGAGTATAAAGAGTATACCTTGGGAAGATAGAATCTGCCCTTGTGGTTAGAGGGAGATGGAAACCATCCAACATGTATTGCTCCCTTGTCTGTTTTACAGAGAGTTAAGACTCTCCCTGATAGCTCCTTGTCTGGCACCCTTTCCAGGATGCTCAGAAGATTTTTGTGTCTCTTATCTTTGGACAGCTCAATCTCCATCTATTACATATAAGGTGGCGAAGTTTTGCTCTAATACTATGTGGTTACATCAGTTTTTTTATTTCATGCGTCTGTTCTTCCTGAAGTTTTAGTTTTTATTTCTATTTCGTGTTAGCAATTGCTAGTTAAAGTATTTGATTGGTACTGTATGTGACCGATGTTTTATTATTTTCTAGCAACTGCTAACCTTTTGTAGGATTTCTTTATTCTACCATTTTTTAGTGGTTTTGTAAGCTGACCATGGGTCATAAATAAAATATCTGTCTATCTGTCTATCTGTCTATCTATCTATCTATCTATCTAACATGTCATTAAAAAGTAAAAACCTCTGCTAGAAGTCCTTGGGCTGGTTTTTTGGTTGTGAGCACATGGGCAGCACCAAATCTATTTTGTGAAAATATACCAATAACAACATTGAGGAAAGTCTACCAGCACCTGGGGAGTTCAACCCCCCCTCCCCATTTTCCACCTTCATTTTGTCGGTGCGGTGTCATTTTTCTCCTCCTCCACCCACTCTTGCTCCGTAGTTGTCCAAGTCGCTAAGTGAGGTTGCATGAAGAGGGCCAGAAAGGGCCAGCAACAACGTGACTCCTGGCCATGAGGTAGGAGGATCCATGGAGAACAGGGCTTGCCTGTAAAGCAGAACCCTTTATAGCCCTCCCAGAGATGGTGATATGAAAGGAAACCCCTTCATTCATTCCCTGGGCCTGCTTTGGATCTTCTTTACAGATATCATGGGAGCACTGTGGAATTAAAAGGGCATGGCTGAAGTTGTCCTCAGGTTGAATTCAAACCCAGTTATCCATGGATCCTATATCTGCGGAACGCTAGGGGCATTGGGAGTAGAGGTCGTGAGTGGGGGTCTCCCTCCACTATTCTACCTGCCTCTACTCTATGACCCCTGATCTGACTCTTCTGCACTTCCTGTGCTGATGAGTCTCAATCCTTCCTTTCCCAATCAATCAGGGCGGCTGGAAGGAAGGGTACGGCCTGCTCCCCACCCGTTAAATGTGTTGAAAGTTGATCTTTATGGAAGGAGTGGAGGCAGCAGTGCCCAGGCTGATGCCTTGCCTGCACATGCTCCAAGCGATGTGCTTGCATGATGGCCAGTTTGAAGAACTACTCCGAGAGAGAGAAAATAAGATTCCAGGATCCGAGTTACATTATTGATTGATTTATTTTATTGAACATATTTATGTACCACCCAAAACGTATGTCTCTGGGAGGTTTACAATAAACAGTACACATGAAACAAAAATAAAACATGAAAATCATTTATTGTTCTTGCTTGGTGTGAAAACGTGAAAGACACCAATTTTTGTATGATACTGAAAACAAAATCCCGCAATTAATACATCCTTTATTGGGTCTGTTGGGCAAAATGAAGAAAGCATCTCCAAAGGGAAAACCTCTTCTGGCCATGACTTCCTTATGGGGAAAGAAGGGCTGGATAAGGGCCGCTTTTCGGCCATGGTGGTGATGGACTTCCTGGCCCCTGCTCAGCGGTCGCTGCAGCGGTGCTGGCGAGAGGGAAGACAGGGAATGTGGCGGCACTCACGGCAGGAATCAGCTGGACCTGCTCGGCTGCTGGACAGTGGAGCGCCACAGGATAGATCCAGCCTACGGACCCTGAGTTGGACTTCCCTGTTCGAGGTTGTTGTGTCCTATAGACAGGTCAGTAGAGTTGAATGACGTCTTCCCTTTCATCAATGGGCCAGATCCCATTGGGCTGTACATTGGGTAGTGAGGTCTTCCAGTCCCATGCCTTCACAGGTATCTTCCATGGTTGGCTTCGATGTACTGGAGGGCTTCACACGGTACACGTACCCTGAGTTCTATGAACTCGGTCCAACAGAGTGTGGATTTGGAAAACAGGGACCTGTGTAACATAAAGGGGAGGAGGGTTAAGGCAATGCAGTTTTAAAAAAAGCCTTGCCATGAACTGGAGCACAACTTCTTATGATGCTGCTATGTGGAAGAACTGCATGCAGACAGCACTGTGTGTGCTGTCAGCCTAAATTCTGCAACAAGCAAGGTTGTGCTTCTGTTGACTATAGGAATGGAAAGGGAAGGGTACACAGCCATGAAGTTGTGGCCTCTGAACACTGGAAATCAACAACAACAACAACAACAAATATTTATATACCGCTTTCAACAAATGTTTCCAAAGCAGTTTAGATAGAGAAATCATATATAAATAAGATGGATCCCTGTCCCCAAAGGGCTGACAATCTAAAAAGAAACCTAAGAGTCACTGGAGGTGCTGTGCTGGGGGTGGATAGGGCCAGTTACTCTCCCCCTGCTAAATAAAGAGAATCACCATGTTGAAAAGGTGCCTCTTTGCCCCGTTAGCAGGGTCCTTCAGCATTCAAGGTCCAGGGGTCCTTCAACAGTATCAACATCCTCTTAAGAACCATTTGCGTACCTTTCTAAAATCACAGGGGCTAGAAATTGGCTTTTTGTTTCAAAGAGGGACAGAAAGCTGAGACTCAAGAAGCTGACTACACAGCTCTGTAACTACACAGCTCTGAACAATATTCTTCTGCCATCCATCCTCTTGCTGTCAAATCTCCACATGACTGACCCTTCCAAGAGAATTAACACCTCCTTGGGAATATCCTTTTTTGTATGTATGAGGGCAAGTTGGGTTCCAGCATTTTTCAAAACTGGTCGGGCATGCTATTCAGTTTGGCCCTCCCTTTCTTCGCTCCAGGTGCTGAAAGAGCTTCAGGTACTCCGAGGGAGACAGAGGCCTGGGATCTTCAGTTGGATCTGAAGGTGTGAAACCCCATGCGATGCCCAGAGCTGTTTCAGCATCTTCCTCTGAGGCGGATTCTTCAGTTTTGGTGGTAGAGGGTCAAGGTCCGGCTGCTTAGGTGGTTGAGTTCTTTTATCTCTTGACTGAGACCAAGACCAGCAGTGCTGAGGAGAATGTGATCGGGACCGAGCGTCTGGATGGTCCAATCTCCCCGGATATTGGTTTCGATGTGGAGCCCAAGAGCAAGGGTGAAGATAGCGTCCTCTATCACCAATGCCAGATCTGTTGTCGAAGAAGTTAGTGGAACGATCAGGCATGATCAGATGGAAAGTAGTTTCAGTGTCGAGGTTCTCAGTAGCAATATGCCGAATCCTATGGGATAGTGTTTTGGAGAGTACAGATGGTGAGGGGATTCCCTGTGGCCCAGAGAGCGTTGGTATCACATAGGGTCTCTTCTAGATCACTGGTATCGTGCAGGAGACTCTTTTCAGTCCGGAGGCGGCCGGTCTTGAGAAGACCAGCTAGTGTTGATGGTATCATCCTCCATATGTGCTTTGTTGATGTCACGTTCAGGATCGGAGGGTGATCTTGGTGTGACTTCTCTGGGGTCTCCCTTGTTGGGAGTGGAGCGGTCTCTCGAGTCTACGTTGGGATGGTAATGATCCCTGTCTTGGCCTGGAAGTCACTGTGCAGACTTAAGGTTTGTAGATACCCAAGTCAGCTTTTTTGGAATCAGAGCTGATGACTGAGGTTTTTTTGTGGACTTTAGGCAGTACAGATATCAGGGTGGGAGTGATGAGCTTCACAGGCGACACTCTATTGGCAGCACAGTGCATTGGCTGAGGAATCTTTTCATTTGTAGTTGGTGAAAAATGCTGAGAATAGAAAGAAATATAGAAACACTTGATTTAGTTAGGATGCACATTCCAAAGTCCTGGGGAACCCTAGAAAAGGCTCGGTTTTGGGTCAGCACCAGCTGAACCAGTGGCAACTGCAACCAAACCTCCCCAGATGATCTGAATAGGCAGCAGCAGGGTTCATGAAGAAGGTAGGATTTCCTTTAATATCTTGGGCCCAAGCCCCAGAGACCAGCCTGGCTGCTGTATTCTACATACATTCGGCATACTACAGAGAAACTGTTTCCAGGTGATCTATCTCCAGGAATGGACGTAGCTGGCGTATGAGCCTAAGCTGATAGAAAGCCCTCCTGGCCACTGCCTCAACCTGAGAGACCAGGAAGAGGCTTGCGTCCAGAAGTACTCCCAGACTACATATGCGCTCTGTCTGGGAGAATGTAACTCCATCCAAAACAGGCAGATCTAAGCCACTTCCTATGTCCCAAATTCCCACCATGAGTACCTCTGTCTTCCTTGGATTCAGCCTCAGTTTGTTCTCCCTCATCTGCCTCATCAGGGACTCCAGGTAAGTCTTTTGGGAAGTTAGGCCATTTCCTAATGAAGTTGACATGGAGAAAGAGGTTTGGGTGTCAGTATATGGATAACACCCTGCACCAAATCCCTGACGATTTCCCCGCACCGATCCATGTAGATATTAAAAAGCATTGGAGATAGAATGGATCCCTGTGCAACCCCATACAATAGCTTTCATTTGGAAGAGCAACAATCTCCAATCAACAGCATCTGGGACCTACATGAGAAGTAGGAGTGGAGCCACTGCAAAGCGGTGCCTCTCACTCCCTACCCCTCTCCCTACCCCTTCAGGCGCTCCAGGAGGTGCCATGATTCACTGATATCAAATGGATCGGCTGAGAGATCCATAAGGATCCACAGGCTCACACTCCCCCTGTCAATGCCCAATTGGGGATCACCCAACAGGCCAACCAAGTCCTTCTCAACCCCATAGCCCACCCGGAAGCCATTTTGAAATGGGCCCAGATCATCTCCTTCTTCCAAGACTCCTGGAGCTGAGATGGCACTACCCTCTCAGTCCCCTTGCCCTACCATGGGAGGTTGGAGACAGGCCTTGAATGGGATCCAATGCAGGTTTCTTCAACAGTGGTCTAATCATGGCCTTCCTGAGGCAAGGAGGCATCCTGCCCTTCCTCAGAGAAGCATTAATGATGCTTCCAAGTCCTCCTCCAATCACCTCCTTGCTAGATCATATAAGCCATGTTGGGCAAGGATCAAGAAAACAGGTAGTCAAGTGAAGTCTCCCAAGCAGCTTGTCCACATCCTCCGTGCTCACAAATGGAAAATGATCAAATTTCACTGTGCAAGAGGAGCTTCCGGACACCTCCACAGTAGGCTCTGCACTACCTGTAGAGTCTAGTTCCGTTGGATGAAGAGAGTTTTCATCTGCAAACATCTCGTTTAAAATGTCAAAGTGGGTAACTGATGGATCCAAATATTCATTCAAGGGAGAAGGGTCATGTACTCACCCTTTCACAACTCGAGACAACTCTGCTGAACGTGAGCTTGCAGAAGCAATGCGGGCAGAAAAGAACTGCTTCTTTGTGGCACGCATGTGATCGATTGATTAAGTGCCGTCAAGTACCGTCAACTCTTAGCGACCACATCATTTTGATAATGGAAAGGCAAAATGTTCATAATAAAAAATGATTTTGCCGTCCCATGAATTCTTTGCTTTACATCACTATTGGGTTTCTGTATCATGTACCTTTTTCACATAAGAAGTTATATAGCTACCCCTGCTAACTTGGCAAAGAGGTACCTTTAACGTGGTGATTCACTTTATTTAGCGGGGGAGAGTAACTGACCCTATCCACCCCCAGCACAGTATCTCCAGTGACAGTTGCTGGTGTCTGTCTTATGTTTCTTTTTAGATTGTCAGCCCTTTGGGGACAGGGATCCATCTTATTGATTTATTATTTCTCTGTTTAAACCGCCCTGAGCCATTTTTGGAAGGGCGGTATAGAAATAGAATAAATTATAAAAAAATAAATAGTTCCAAATTGGATCTATCCAGTTTCTAATGTCAGAAAATGAAATTAGAGCCAAAGAACATGTTTCCCATTTCAGGAGTAACCTGAAGGGTGTCTGTAGGGTGAGGGCATCTGTAGGGTGAGACCACTGTGCTTGGAATTTGAGCAAAAGCTTTACAGATCCTACACACGATTGCTGTCTGGAACACAAGACCAAAGGGATGGAATCAGGATGAAAGAAATGGGGATCTGCTGAGTCAAAGACAGCAGCCAAGACAGGAGGTTCATTGAGGCCGGGTGGGCCAATGTATATGACGACACTTGGCTTGGTGGATCCTGGGTAGTTTAGACCTGCATTCAATGTTTGTGTACAATTCCATATGGGAACACGAACCAGTGATCCTGTTCTTACGTGTGCACGGAAGGTGTCAGGGTTTCCATATGAGAGCCACTTTCACTTTGACAAGCAACACTACTATAACACTGGGGGGAAACAAAACATAAAATTGTAACCCTCAAAAGAGTTTGCATTGGGGAAGACTTATTACTGAATGACCTCAAACCTGAAAGAAAGAGCCAGCTATTTGTACTTACATTCAATAAAATGAGAGAGAGAGAGAGAGACCTTTCCTCTAGGAACTGGGATGGCTGTTTTGGAATTTGGACTGTTAGCCCATCCATCAGTAGTTCTAGCCTGTTATGAAAGAAAGAAAGAACGTCACATGATCCAGGCCAGTCAATCTAATACAGCAGAAGTGACTTTCTTTCCAACTAGTATCATAAAGGGGAGATGGAAAAATACCCAACCCACCAACCAACCCATTCACAAGAAGCAACTCCAAAAGCTCACGGCACATAGGCAACTAAGCAGGGGGAAAGTATCTTTTTTCCAGAGATTTGCATCGGAGGATAAAATGGGGCACAAGCTGGGGCAAGTCCTCTCCGCCTCTCCCTGTTCTTTCTTCTGTTTTTCCTTAGCATCCAGCCCTCAGAGGGATACCTGCAATCCTTCACCGGGCTCCCCAGAGCTTACCTGTCTATCGACAGACCTATCTTCCATTAATTGGTGTAATTCTTAAGCGAAGCCGGTGGCACTCCCGACATCTCGAAGGGAATCCCGCAATGTAAAGATGCATTGTGCAAAACAGTCTGTCCTGAATCTACTGCCACTGGGTAACTTCAAGTTCGATTATTGTTGTAGTAGTTGTTCTCTCTCAGCCTAGAAAACCAAACAAAAAGACAAAAGATTGTCTCTCCGGCTCAAATGGCTATTCAACCACTCCCACCCTCTCCATTCTGATGCTCATACAATTACCAAACTCCTCCTCCTCGTTGAAGTCCTCCAGGACAAGATCGTCTGAAGGGAAGAGAAGAGAAAAGATTGGGTTTTCTTCTTTCAATTGGCTAAGAGAAGAGTTAAGGAGGGACAGGTCCATGTTGAATAAATGAGGAGGTTCTAATGGGTTACTTTTTGCACTGGGCTTGCCAAAGACAAGCATGGCTTCCAGACCTCGCAGGTTAGCTGCAAGGACTTTCCCAAGAAGAACCGTGTTTGCCCATGTGAGAGGGGTTGGGAGTTTGAGACATGCCCACTCAGCAGGCCTGCCACAGAGAGGTCAGAGCAAAACTGGTGCTCCTTGGACGAAGGATGACCTTTGTCACCCAGGCCCATTCTGGGATTCCAAGGAGACATCTCTGCCCTCCCCACTTCCCTGGAAATTGGCATTACCTTTGATGGTGCTTTTAATCAGATGATGAGTTAAGTCATCTTCAATGCGCGAGAGAGCCTTGTGTGTGGTCAGCTGTAGAAATAAAGATGGACATGTTTCTTTCATGTCAATGTGACACCATATCCAAAGCAGTGAAGAATTGAAGATGATCCAGCTGGGAACAAAGTTGAGGATTCCCAAAGATGGAATGTGGCTCTTCTGGGCACTGGGCAGCCAGAAGAGATATGGGGTGGGGGTGGGTGACAGCTCTGTCCTGTTCCTCCTGTTCCTTGGTGAGCCCCAGTGGAAACAGCCCCTCTCCAGCAAGTGTGCTGCCAGGCAGCCCCCGTGTGACCAGAGACCAATGGGAGGTCTTCTTCTGAACCTGGAACCTGACAAGGGGGCCCACAGAGGATGCTGAAGCAGAGCCAAGCCATGTCCACAGCAGGGTACTTACTTCCACATTGGGCAGTCTGGCCACATGCTGCAGGACGTAGAAGTAGGCTTCTCGGCCCAGAGCCTGCATCCGGGGCTCCTCTGACTCAATGTACCTGTGGAGCTCCTGTGGGTTGAAACAGCAGCTCAGAGTCATCGCACTGGCCTAAATAATCCCTTGCCATGCTACTGAGAGCTAAGCCCGGTAGGAATTTGTCCCACTACAGGAACATCCCTTGGTTGCGTCCCAAAGGAGTCTAAGGACCATCTAATTCCATATAAACACCCCCCCCCCAATTATTTTGACAAGATCTTCAATATTTCTGAAAGTTGCTTATGGGAGTGATGGTTTTCTCTGTCTTCTCAGCCAGTTGGCGTCTAATAAGGAAGTGACCAAGATCTATCTTAAATACACAAAGAGGATGGGGTCTGCTGCCTCTTTATGTCAGGCCACGTTCGGATGTCGGAGAGGATGAAGACAGAAGCCCCATTCACACCTTATGTTGCACACTCGGACCACGAGTGGAGAGTGCACAGGGGCAGATCTGGACACAGGGACTGCAATTCATACATGCTGTTGAATACAGGCACTGCTTGACACTCCCTCTCTATACCAGGCCTGTGAGGGGCCCGTTCCCAGGTTCACATTGAAAAGAAATGCATCTACAGTCATGCACAGAAAATCATGTTTCAGCGTTCAGACACCTGCACGCATCTACTACCTAATGTCCCAATAGGGCTTTCATTGCGCTTACCTTCAAGATGCCAATGGTGCTGTAGACAGAGGGGGCCTCCTCCAGCAGCCCCCTGAGCATCTTCTTAAAGGATGCCATGTTCTCCTTCGAGGGGGAAAAGAGAAGATCAGTCATGAGTAGGAGACACAACTGGTCTTGAGAATACAACATTGAAAAATCACTGCTACTGACAGTGGTATCACATTTTCTTCGCAAGAGAAAAAAGCCCAAGAGGAATTTACCTGGGTCCCTGGGTCCACTTGGTTCAGCCCGGACACCGCCACGTTGAGGACTGCTGCCTTGAGATTGAAGGGGATAGGCGGCTTCATTTTGCTGGAGGGAGAAAGATGAGATTTCGTAGTGTGAGGAGGGCTGGAGATCCAGCCAATGGAAGCTCCTCTAGAGAAGAGGAACATGGCAACCCAGCAAGCATCAAAAATGACGACAGGTCTGTGATGGTTTTCCTTCTTTTTTTTCAAAAATGACCAATCCCCGTCTGGGGAGGCCCTGGTTCGCAAAATGCCGTAGTACTTAAGAAGATTTGTTTCTAAAGGAAAAACCTTCACATCAATGGCCATCTTTGGGGAAAGGGGAGATCCAGTTACAGATCTGGCCTGGTTTGCCATGGCCCTTCCCTGACACAACCCCCTCCTATTTAATCCCCGTGGGCTATAAGCATACGTGAGTTCCGTGACGGTGTCCAGGCATAACCTCAGCAGGCACCCAGGGTCCGGATGCTTCTTGACATCCTCCATAATTTCCTGGCAGAGATCAAAGAGCAGAAGAGAGTTGGTCACTACCCACGGACTTCCTTGGGATAGCTCCATCCCCAAACACACACTTTGGACTGAGCCCTTGCTTGGGCATTCTCTTCCATTCTCTGCCGCATCTGACTCACCAGTACGGCTTCCATGGCCTCGTCCTTATCATACGATAGGAGTTGACCGCCCAACGACCTGACGTCTTTGACGTCTTCCGTAATGGCAGACAAGAACTGGGTCCAGCTGAAGATGACCTGAAAATTAGAAGCACTGAACTGTTAGTGATGGAAGGACTCTCTGTGCCTTCCTGGAAATGGAGCGGGCACCCTTACTTGGTGGGCTGCTCTCACGTCCTTTCTGGGGACACCACCCGCTCCATGGAATATTCTGCAGTTGCTGCTTCTCAGGGAGACTGCAGAACTGGGGAAAGGATCAGAGCAGAGAGTGGGTGCTCCCAGATGGGGCAAATACCTCTCACAGAAATGTCCCGGGCTCTGTGGAGGAAGGCCCTCTACTCAATGGTTCCCTACCTCAGCTCTGTCCACTTCCTCCTCGTCAGTTGTCAGACCTGGAGGGGAAGAAGAATGGGAAGGGAGGGTGGATTCAGGAATTCCCATGAGGAATTAAGCAAGGGGAATTCCCTTTCTTGGAATTCAGGCTGGCTCCTGGGCTCCCAAGCACCAGCTGTCCCACCCTCCCCAAAGAGTCACCTCCAGTCCCAACCATTCCCCAGGAGCCTGGGGCACCTCCTCACCGATGGTGACTCCCGAGACTGCCGGGGTGCCCCCTGAGGGAGTTGGAGGTGGCGCTGGAGTCGGCTCAACCCGCTTGCTTCGTGTCCAGAACCTCCCTCTGGGGGGCTTGCCCTTGGCGGAGTCACTGGTGGGGGAGGTCTTAAAGAACTTTCTACAACATTTGCAGACTTTTCGCAGCCTAGAAGAGAGCAGGGAGAAGGTGAGAAAGCGACCCTTAAGCAGACATTGGCAGGAGAGGGGGCCAATGGGGCCGGGAAGGAGTGCAGAACAGAAGGAGGGGCAGCAATACAGGTAGCCCAATAGGCTTCAAGGTGGTGCACCATCTTCCTTCTGGCTGAGGAATTGAGTAGAGACAGCTGCCCCAATGCTTTGGGGCAGAGACCTTTGAGATATGGGGTGCAGTTCTGCTCAGCCCAGCTCAGCCAGATTATGTTAGAGCTGGGAAAGGTGCAGAAAAGGGCCACGAAAGAGCTGAGGAGTGGAACATGGAGGCAGAATAACAGACTCCGATGGCACTGCCAGGGAAACCAGGCAGCTGGACTTAGAAGTGCTGCTGCTGGTGCCGGACTGCGTACTCCTAGGCACTCCAGCCCCCTCCTCCTGCTTGTGACCCAGCCTCCGCCTCTAGGCGCTCCAGCCCCCTCCTCCTGCTTGTGAGCCAGCCTCCTCCTCTAGGCGCTCCAGCCCCCTCCTCCTGGTTGTGAGCCAGCCTCCTCCTCTAGGCGCTCCAGCCCCCTCCTCCTGGTTGTGAGCCAGCCTCCTCCTCTAGGCACTCCAGCCCCCTCCTCCTGGTTGTGAGCCAGCCTCCTCCTCTAGGCACTCCAGCCCCCTCCTCCTGGTTGTGAGCCAGCCTCCTCCTCTAGGAGCTCCAGCCCCCTCCTCCTGCTTGTGAGCCAGCCTCCTCCTCTAGGCGCTCCAGCCCCTAACTCTTGGTTGCCCCCTCCCCCTCTGGCGCCGGCTGCATGGGAGCCAAAGCCAGCAGGAGAGAGGGGATGGTCCAAGCCAGTAGGCTCTTGCTAAGGGGCAACTTAGGCAGCTCTTGCCCGTCTACTCCCTGGTTTCTTACTCCCGTTCCTCTCCTCTCCAGTGTCCAGCAGCAGCCCTTCTCCCCTCTCCCCTGTCCCCACAAAGAGCAGCTGAGCCCCGGAGGTGTCATAAAAGAGGATGTGTCCTGAGCCTCAGCAATGGCCATTGGTCCTCTTGCCTGCCTCTAGAGGTTGCTTCAGGACTTGGAGGCATGCCCTGCCAACTGGGCAAAGAGGCACCTTTTCAAAGGGCTGATTCTCTTTATTGAGCAGAGGCCGCGCAGGGGAGCAGTTGGCCCTACCCACCTCCTGCCCAGTAACCCTCCAGTGGCGGTTGCTGGTGTCAATCTTAGGTTTCTCTGTAGATTGTGAGCCTTTGGGGGCAGGGAGCCGTCTTTATTCCTTTATTCTTACTCCACTTAAACTGCTTTGGAAACTTGTGTCGAAAAGCGGTATATCAATAGTAGTAGTAGTAGTAGAAGTTCTTCCAAACCTCACCCTTCCTGTCCATATGTCTGTTGATCTGAGAAATCAGAGGACTCTCTTCCCCACCATGTTGAAAGCAAAACCACCACAGGCCCCTCAGAGCAGACCCCTCCACCTCCGCCCACTGCCATTCATCCCGAGAGCCACCTTGGTTGCTAGGATGTGCTCTTGTTTCAGCCCGACACGGGGACTCCTTCCTTCAGCGCAATCCTGACACTGATTCTCACCTGAGGGGACACACATCACTTTGCTGGCTCTGCCCTCTGGCCACTGCTCTCTGCTCTTTCCAGAGTGTGGCGATGCTGTCACTTGCCTGCCAGGAGGCAGCGTGGAGCAGGTCGGTGGCTGCTTAGCCTTCTCCACTCTGCCTCTTCATCGCTGACTTTGGCATTATTCAGCGGAGGGTGGCGGAAGAGGCAGCAGCAGGATTCTCCCTCCCTCTGAGTCTCAAAGCCAAGAGCTGATGCCCCAAGAGGAAGGATGCTCCGAGCAGCTGCCTGGCTTCCCTCTGGACTCTCTTGTTTGGGCAACAGCAGGGCTCTCCAACCTGTTCACAGTTTTATAGGTTATAGCCAGCACCTTGTATTTTGCCCCGGCACACATAAGTAGCCACTGTAGCTCTTTCAATGCAGGAGTCATATGGTCACTCTGAGCGGACCCAGAGACCCACCTGGCAACCTGTATTGATTGCAGTTTCTGGGCTACATACAAAGGCAGCCCCACATAGAGCGCATTGCAGTAGTCAAAACTGGAGGTTACCAACATATGTACCGCCAAGGTATATGTAGCAGTATATGGACCACAGTTCTGAGGCCGTTTATCTCAAGCAATGGACGCAGCTGGCATATCAGCCGAAGCTGATAGAAATCACTTCTGGCCACCGCCTCAACCTGAGACACCAATGAGAAGATTTGATCCAGAAACACTCCCAGATTGCATATCTGTTCCTTCTGGCAAGGTGTGACCCCATCCTGGACTGGCAGATCAAAATCAACCCCCCCCCCCCCCCCCGATTTCTGAAGAGGCACAATAAGAGCTTCCATGTTATCTGGATTCAGTCTCAGTTTCTTATCCCTCATCCAGCCCATCACCATCTCCAGGCAGGCAATTAGGGAGGTTATGTCTTCTCCTGATGTTGTTGACATGGAGAAATAGATTTGGGTGTCATCAGCATACTGATAACACCCCGCACCAAATCTCCTGAGGATCTCTCCCAGTGGTTTCATGTAGGTGTTAAAGTACTTTGGAGACAATATGGAGCCCTGAGGAACACCATATGATAGTTCAGATTTTAAAGAGCAACAGCCTCCAAGGGATCCCATGTGGAATCTGCCCGAGAGGTAGGAGCTGAACCACTTCAAAGCAGTGCCTCCCACCCCCAACCCCCTCAGACACCCCATCACCAAAGATGATGATTTCCTTATGACAGCCGATATGCGTAAAGATGTGCTTTTTCAATTGGACTGTGTAACTGAACCCGCCAGGTTTGCAGCCTCATGCAAACACAAGAACTGTTCGGCCATATGGCCTAAAAGACTAGCACATAGTCAAATCCATGTGATAAATGAGCTTGGGGGAAATGGCATTAGGAAGGACTTTAAAGTGGAGTCATGCAGAGAAGCTGCCACAAGGGGTCAGTGTTGCTGACTTAATCAAGGGGTGAGACCCAGCTTTTCTGCACAGACACACACAGACAGAGTCACAGTGTCCTTTGGAGCTCATACATTCTGCTGTCATAGAAACATAGGAAGCTGCCATCTTCTGAGTCAGACCATTGGTCCATCTAGCTCAGTATTGTCTACACAGACTGGCAGCGACTTCTCCAAGGTTGCAGGCAGGAATCTCTCTCAGTCCTATCTTGGAGAAGCCAGGGAGGGGACTTGGAACCTTCTGCTCTTCCCAGAGTGGCTCCATCCCCTAAGGGGAATCTCTTACAGTGCTAGTCTCCCATTCATATGCAACCAGGGTGGACCCCAACCTTCTCCCAACCTTGGAGAAGCCGCTGCCAGTCTGTGCAGACAATACTGAGCTAGATGGACCTATGGTCTGACTCAGTCTATGGCAGCTTCCCATGTGTTCCTAAGTCCTTTCAACTCAGATTGCCAGCCAAAGCAATAGACAAGACACCATCTGAACGATGGCTTGGGCACAAACCCTCTCTAAAGCATGTTAAAATGTTTGGATCGAAAGCTTATGCATACGTCCCAAAGGCCAGGAGAACCAAACTCAATCGCAAATGTGAACTGGGAGTGTTGGTTAGATATTCGCCGGGCCAAAAGGGATAGAGAACCTTTGATCGTACAAATGGAGATGTCAGGATCTGCAATGTGTTGTCTTTTGAGGAGAGACAAGGGCCAACTAGGGATGATGTGCCAGAACTTGTGCCAGAGATCCAGGTGAAAGAGGCAAGATGTCTCACGATGCAAGAGCCAGACCGTGAACCCGAAGACTCTGTGCCACAACCAGAAGGAGGTTCAGAAGGGGATACAGATTAGAGAAGGGGCTGCACAGCCTGAGCCCGAACTGAGGCGCTGCTAGAGGCCCAACAAAGGGCTTTCTCCCAAAAGGTTCTCACTCGTGACCAAAGGAGGAGAGCTACAAGAACCCACCACATGGTGAGAGAAAGAAAAGATGCCAGCTGACAAAAGGTGAGACATGGAGAAAAGCAGCATTCGAAGGAACTGATTCCCTGCACAAAAAGGAGACTTGAAGACTTGTGTCAATACCCACCGGAAGAAAGACTGTGGGATGCAAGTGGGTCTTCAGAGTCAAGCAGGATGCAGAAGGGGGGGCAGAGCGCTACAAGGTGAGGCAAGTAGCCGAGGGATACTCCCAGATCTATGGTGAGGACTACAATGGGACCTTTGCACCACTTGTGACATACACTTCAATTAGGACACTGTCCCTCATGAGGAAACTGAGGAAGACATCTACATGCAACAGCCACAAGGCTGGGAGGTACCTAGAAAGAAGGGGCTGCTTGTGTCCAAACCAGAAAGGAGCATCTATGGCTTCAAACAAGCAGCCAGAGTGTGGAATGAGAAATGAAATCAACTGCTACTTAAGGAGGGGTTGATGCAAGGAAAAGCTGACCCCCGCCTATATTCCAGATTCAGAGACAATAGATGGACTTACATCCTGACTTTGGTTGTTGACTTGATTATTACATGTGAGGAAAAACAAGACAGCCATGAGACTGGACAGCACCTGAACAAGGAAACAGAGGTGAAGGAACTTGGAAACATCTCCTATTACCCTGGCATCCAAATACAAAAGAGAAGGTGATGGGGCATTCCTTCTCCACCAGAAGCAGAAGATAAAGGATCTTCTCCAATGCCTGGTAGCTTCCTTGGTGCTTTGCTAAATAATCACAAACCCCAACAACAGCCTCCTTGAAGTGAATGACCTTGACTGGGTTTGTGCATGTGTACTTGGTGAAATCACAATGCAGCAACCACATTGTAAATCTCCACAAGCCCATTTGAAGGAGACATGGAGAATCCCTTTGCAATTGTCAGGTTGTACACAAGGCTTCTAAGTGTTAGCAACAAGATGGAGATCAGATCCTTGGAGGCCGTTTTCAGCCACAGCTCCCTGGTGACCACCAGTATCTGGTCTGACTTTTCACACTCTGATTTGCTTGCAGAAAAGCTTTGCCATATATGGGCAAAGCTTAAGTACACCAAAATATACCCGGGATACCAATAGGGCTGGCTCATTATAAGAGAATAGCAACTGGCGCTTGTATTGTGCCAGCTCAGATGCAGGTCTTTGATTAGAACATTGAAATCCACTCCCCTCTTCCACAATCAAGCGTGTTTTCGGTGCATGACAAGCCACATAAAACAGCTTGAGATGTCCCATGTGCAGCCTGGCTTGCTCTGTACAGGCCTCTGCTACAGGGTAAACTTGTCCCAGGCTAGTTAGAGTGTCGTGAACACATCCCAAAGCCCAGCTTTCTAGATCATGTGGAAGTTTTGATGCTGACCATGAAACTTTGATGGAGAGAGAGAGAGAGAGAGATTCAACTCTGCACAAGAGACTCCCATGCTCCTTTGGAATTAGGTCAGAAATTGCACTTACTGTAAAGAAGCTACTACTATTAGAGTTGGAGATGGAGTTCCAGTGCATTGACCTTTTGCACCAGCTCTCCTAATGACCACTTGGGGTATTGGGAGTAGAGGTAGTTAGTGAGGGTCTCCTTACCTGTCCCTGCTTGCCTCTACTCTATGGCCCCTGCCTCGACTCCTCAGGTATTTCCAGTCAAGAATCAGTCCTCTTCCTTTCCTCTTAGAGAGTAGATGGAAACATCTCTCTCTCCCTTCCTATTCAATACGTAGCTGATAGATAGGACTAGGTCTTTCCTATCTAAATGTACATCACCAATACATCTTTTTAGTTTAGATTGTACAACAATCTCCATGCGTGTTCTTTAAATAATGGCAACAACTAAACTCTCCACTCTACTCTGTAACTGGTATGGGTAGCTTCCTTTTGGCGCTTTGCTAAATGATGACAAACCTCAAAAATTAGTTCTGCTTTGCAATACATAATAACCACACTTCTTTTCACGATGTGACCACTTTTGTTACCACATGAAAAACAACAGATAGAACAAGAAGTAGTGTCAATCCAGCAGAAATCAGCATGTCTGGACACCACACTAAACTCAGTTGTGTGAATCCCAAGGAGCATATCAGAAGAGACCCTTTCATACTGGAATCACAATGGTTTTGCGCAAGTTTCATCCACAGTAACATGCAGGAAGCCCATGCGCAGGCCTGTGCTGCCAATGAGCAGAGTGGGGGTGGGGGGTGGGAGGGCGAGCAGACCCACACACCCTTCTCCTCCACCTGGTAGGCACGCTGGTCTATGCAAACCTCTGTGCTTCTCACTTTGGTGGATGGCACCTAGCAGCCAATGCTGCAGCCCACCTCACTTAGCTTAGATTTGGGGAAGAATGTGGCAGGAGCTGGACAGCCCCGAAATGAGTTTGTAATCTCCAAAGCCACAAATTCGTCAACACTGTTGCTTTTTCTGTGCACATCTATGAGGTCTAAATCGTGACTGTTGGAAGCTGTCCTCTTGAAGGTTAGCCGTGAGGCAGTAGTGATGGCTTCACTGCAAATGAAACTATGTTCTGCCTTCTGATTGAAACGTCTTGTGCATGCCCATGCAGCCATGACCGGCCCGCCAAAGACAGGGTACTTGTTCTATATGCCGGAAGGGGGCGGCTGTGCTGGCACGTCCAGGGGCTGCACGCATATTGCCTCATGCTAATTAAGTAAGGGTCCCCTTCTTGGATGAAAGCATATATATGATGCGCACCGCTCAGGGAAGAGAACAGGAGGGAGAGCAGTCCCATATAACCCTGTCCTGCAACTGCCTGCTTAAAGAGTACCTCTTCCCAGGCTGAATCCTCCCTGGCACAATTTCTTTGGCCCACTGGAAAGGTCTTTTCCCAAGGTCTTTCTAGAGTTCCGGAGTGGGGTGGCTGCCCCTCTTGGAATCCCACCTGATTCTAGCAAGGGCATTGTGTCCAAAAGACCACCTCGACCACCCCCATGAATGGCCGTCTTGGCTGACACTATCCTGTGGGTAAGCCCTTTGCTTGCTGCCATACTGTGTGCAGGTGCTGAATTAACAACATAGGCCCACCTCGGGGACAGGGGCACATGGACGTCTCCATTTTATTGTATGAGGAGTAAGGGATCAAATGGAGAAGTCAGACAGACTCTCTGTTGCTTCCTATCCAGCCTGCAGAAGCTCTCTGGGCAAGGAGGAAATGGATGGGCAGGGAACTGAGGCCATGCAGGAGGGGGGCACACACACATTCAGCCATAGCTGGGCTGGAGTTGTCCAGGAACCAAGGTGAGGTTGCATGAAGAGGGCCAGAAAGGGCCAAATACTATATACCTAATGGCCATTCAATAGAATGAAGAGCAGCCGGCCCAAACCTCTGGCCATAGTAGTGTGCCCGAACCGGTCCGGCGGCCATTCCAAAGAATGGCCGAACTGCCGGACCGGTCCGGCCCTGCCTGGTTCGGGTCCGGGTGGGGGGTATGCCTTTAAGGGCGGGAGGGCTTGCTTAGCCCTCCCGCCTCCTTGCCCCTGCCAGCGCCCGTATTTTCTAGTATAGGGGCGCTGGAAACCAGCCGCCCCCCCGCTGCCGCGGCGGCGGCGGCGAAAGAACTCCCAATGCCAGCCCTCCCTCCCTCCCAGCTAGCTGCCCGCCCGCCCGCCCGCCCGCTCACCCGCTCACAGCTCACCCGATAGGAAACGAGAGGAGCTCCGGCACAGAGCTCCTCTCGTTTGGAAGGCCTCCGGCATAATGGTGTTTTGCGCGTGCGCGCGCATGTGCGCACCGCAAGGCACACCGTTCGCCGGAGGCCCGGTCTACCCGCCGGGAAAGGGCCGGGTAGACCGGGCCTCCGATCGCTGGGTAGACCAGGCCTCCGATCGCCAGAGGCCCGGTCTACCCAGCGATCGGAGGCCCGGTCTACCCAGCGATCGGAGGCCTGGTCTACCCGGCCCTTTCCCGGCGGGTAGACCGGGCCTCCGGCGAACAGCGTGCCTTGCGGCGTGTGCATGCGCGCGCGCGCGCAAAACACCATTATGCCGGAGGCCTTCCAAACGAGAGGAGCTCTGTGCCGGAGCTCCTCTCGTTTCCTATCGGGTGAGCGGTGAGCGGGTGAGCGGGCGGGCGGGCGGGCAGCTAGCTGGGAGGGAGGGAGGGCTGGCATTGGGAGTTCTTTCGCCGCGGCGGCGGCGGGGGGGTGGCTGGTTTCCAGCGCCCCTATACTAGAAAATACGGGTGCTGGCGGGGGCAAGGAGGAGGGAGGGCTAAGCAAGCCCTCCCCGCCCTAAAAACAAGGCCCCCCTTCGGTGCCGGTCCGGACTTCTCCGGACCGTGCACATCACTATCTGGCCACAAGCATGCCCTGGATAGGGTACACAGATGACAAGTCCCCTCCCTGGCAGGAACACCACCTCTTATTTCTGGACACTGGGCATCCAGCATGCCATGCACAATTTAAATTTCCACGTGGGCATGCACCATCACCCCACCTCCCTTCCAGCCAGAGAGGGATCATTTTTCGATAGTGGCTACAGCTTCTTGCCCAGCTGCCCATAATAAGGGATGTGACAAATCCACATTTCCAATGGATCTTAATGTCTGAAAGCAGAATATTTTAGTCCCTAGTTAGGAAATGGGACAGGAAAATCTTGCAATAAATGTTAGTGACAGCCAATTCACACAGTATTCAAAGGACACAGCTGATGTTTTCCTGAGGTTGAATTCCACAATGCCCCAATAAGATCTGTAAAGAAGAAGCAAAGTAGGCCCAGAGGATGAAGGGGTTTCCTTTCACACTGGCATCTCTAGATGGGCTAGAAAGGGATCTGCTTTAGAGGCAAAGCCTGTTATCTGTGGATCTAATATCCACCATTTTGCATATCCGTGCTCAGGTAACTGACACCCAACCTTGGCAGCAACCACGGGGAAACAAATGGTTAATATCTCCGTATCCGCCATATGAGGATGACTGGAAACTTGGGGCAAGATCATGTTGTCCAACCTTGCCCAACCACGATGAGCTTAAGAGCTATTTAAGAACATAAATGTATGGGTAAAACTACTGAGAGGTTCCAAGGTCTCTAGTGCATTTCCCAGGAACCCTTTAGACAAGATCTGACCACACGGCAATGCAAATAAAGAGTGCAACAGTCACCACAGAAACAGATCTCTTACCTGCAACCCTAAGAGATCTGTTGTGGAAGGTCTCAGTAGAGTCAGATGGCACCAGAAGATGGGACAACTTTTTAAGTCAATGTATTCTTAGATAGTGCCATTACTCAGCAAGGAAGCTGTTGTGGGAGGGGAGACACAAAATTTTTGTGTTGGTTAGAGTGCTGGACTAGGACCGGGGAGACCCGAGTTCAAATCCCCATTCAGCCAGGAAACTAGCTGGGTGACTCTGGGCCAGTCACCAGGGGCGTATCTAGGGTGGGGCAGGCAGGGCACGTGCCCCGGGCACCACTTGAAGTGGGGCGCCATTTCATAAAATTAATTTTTTTAAAAAAAATGGCTGCTGAAAACACAATGGCCACTGCACATGCTCAAATAGCCTCTGTGAGGCCCTAGGCCAGGCCAGGCCTTGCAGAGGCCATTTGAGCATGTGTGGTGGCCATTTTGTTTTTAGCGGCCATTTTAAAAAATAAAAATAAAAAATGGCCATGACACATGCTAAAATGGTCCCTGCAAGGCTCTAGAAGCCAGCAGGGGGAGGGAGAACCTTTGCAGAACCCCCCCCCCACAGCCTTTAGGAAGCCCCCCGAAGGGACTACAGGTATTATTTTTAATTCAATATAATATAAATCACTGTACACATATTCAGTTTGGCACTCTGTACAGAGAATCAGGGCTTGTGAATAATGAGCTGAAGCTTATGAGCTAGGATTATATTCATTTGCTCTTACTTTGTTTCTTGTGATTAGTGAGTTAAATGTGATGTCTTAATAATATGGCTACTAATGGTGAGTTTGTCTTTGAATCAGTGTGAAATCCTTAGTATTAAGGCCCACTGGGAGTTTCTTGCTCTCTTTCTCTCATTTTAACTGTCTTCCTGAAATACTAGAATATATTCCTAACAGTGACACAGTTTACTCTGCATATCCTTTAATTATTTTCAGAGTATCTGGGAAAAGCCAAATTCTCCATTGATTTTTAAAACTTATGTAATAGTGATGCTACAATGCATAGTAGAGAATTAGACAGGCACTTCTGTTTAGTTTTCTAAGTACACCTCCACATAGTATTTGGGTATTCCATGAGCCCCAGCATACTGAAATTCGTAGTTTCCCAGCATTTTTTGGTCTGGCTATGTCCACTGCTAAATAATTTTTGAAATATTAAAAGATTAATGAGCTTGACTTGTAGTTTTCAGCTGATATTATGATAAAGTTATCTGAAAGATGGGTGTCAAATGTTTGGACAGGGGGCGCAATTTCAGTGCTTTCCCTAGGCACTATTTTCCCTAGATACGCCACTGGCAGTCACTTCTCTCTCAGCCTAACCTACTTCACAGGGTTGTTGTTGTGAGGAGAAACTTAAGTATGTAGTACACTGCTCTGGGCTCCTTGGAGGAAGAGCGGGATATAAAATGTAAAATAAATAAATAAAAAAAAATAAAAATGCGAAGAACAAAGTTATACACAGACATAACAAAAAAATTAGACCGTGAGTGTTATGAAATGACCTCAGAGGTTATTTCCAGTCATCCTCCTATACCACGGATAGTTTCCAGGTTCTGTCCAACAGTGCAAAAAGTAGTGAAGTCCCAGGGAGCAGAGAAGTACATGCATTCTGAGTTGCTGCCATCAGGGGAGATCCTGTGCAGCTCCAAGTCCATATGAATCAATCCCAGAAGTAACGGATCAATAAGATGCATAGCTTTGTTGTGACCAGATATCAAACCAAGACATTTCGTAACCACATGCTGAGAAGACAGGGATCTATCTATCTACCTACCTACCTACCTACCTACCTACCTACCTACCTATCTCAGGAGTGCAAAGGAAAATCTTGCAACAACTGCTAGTGAGTGGATGCGTTTTTGACCACATTTTGTTTGTTCCTTTTGCTCTTTGCGTTTTTGTTGTTGTTTTTGTACTGAATGTGTGAAATAGCTTTTAATTGAACTAATTACAAAGTAACATTTCTTGTTATAGCGAAAGGAAAATTATAGCTTCTGTTGACTCCACCCAACACTTATAGGCTTTACCGCCTTTAAAAAAGTTTGCTTTTGCAAAAAAAGGTTGGAAGGCCATTGTGGTAGAGTCAGTCTAGAACACACAAGTTGACTTGGTGGCAGTGGTTAAACGTGTAATTGGCCGGGAGATCCATGTTTCGTGTTAGCAGCCGAGTGGATCCGCCCAGGGGCGCACCAAGGTAATTTGGGCATCTGGACCGCCCAGCAGCGAGACCCCCCCAAAAAACCTCCTTTGGGGGGCCCATCCCGCCAAAGCTCCATTAACCCCCCCCCAAACTCTTACTATGGCTGAGGAGTGGCTGAGGAGTGGCTGCTCCTCCCTGGCGGTGATGGGGTGGTAGCAAGAGCGACGCTGGGCCCAACTGTTTAGGCCAGTGTCTTTAAGCAACTGCGATGCACTTCTGTGCAGTTTAGAGATCGTCGCAAGCCCATGACGTTATGGGGGGCAACTCAAGTTGTTCGGAGGGCAACTCAAGCCATGATATTGTTAAAAACTGAGCCGGCTTCATCCAGGTCAGGGTCTCCATGGAAGTCCAACTAGCGCTTCTCCTCTCTGTGAAGGAAGGATGTTGAGAAATGGAATATAGAAGCAAATAACTACTTATCTTATTTATATCTCATGTTTCAACGCAACTGTTCTCAAAGTGGTTTACATACAAAAAGGAGAAGAAAGTGGCCCCCTGTCCCCCAAAGAGCTCGCAATCTAAAAAGAAGCACAAGGGAGAAGCTAGTGCCAGTCACGGAAGGAATGCTGTTCTGGAGTTGTCGCCTAACAGAAAACCTGAATTGGTCATAAAGGTCTGGTGCCAGCTGTCCAATGTCTGGGCATGAAATAAAGAGGGCAAGCTAGCATCACCAAGCCACGCAGCTAAAGTTCCAGATGTCCTCTTGTCTAATCAAGTGCTGAGCCTCCAGCAGGATTGTAAACTGAGAGCAGGAGCAAGCCCCAAATCCAACCCTATGGCCATTGGTGCTCCTTTGGAGACGGCCTCTGATAATGCATACCACTCATAATGCCACCTCTCCTGGGTTCAGATTCTCTTTCAGCCATGAAGACCACTGGATGGCCTTGGGCCAGTCACTATTCTCCGCCTAGCCTACCTCAGAAGGCTGTTGCAAGGATAACATGGAGAACTCTACCCTCAGGGAGGAAGAGTGGGATATAAATTTAATGGGGGCGGAGGGGGGGACAGCAGTGTTGATCTGGACCCCAGCTGACATCTGTGCTCAGCCATAAACTCACGGGTGGTCTTGAGCAAGTCACACTGTGATCCTGCCTGCCCACTGGTAAAACAGCAGCTATCATGACTCACCCAGTTATATGCAGATTAATCCCACAAAGAAAATGGTGTGTACAGTAAAAGATGCTATGTCAAGACTATCATCCAGCACTGCTGTCAGTACAAAGCTCCTCTGCAACCTCTTCTCTCCAAAGAGTACCAGAATCAAAGTCAGCTGATCAAAGAAAATGAGCCTGTCTGGTTAAAGAAACCTTAGTTGATTCGTCACATGTATTTGAACCCATTAAATCTACATGTGCTTATTTTAACTTGGATGCAATGCTCCCTTTGGAGAGAATGCACAGATGTGTCGCAAATGGCACGATCTTAGAAGAGGCATTCCTCTGGTGTGGCTGTGAGAAGAGGAATGCATCATCTAAGATGGCACCTATCACTCTCCATTTTTCTTGTATTAAAAAGTGGGTTGAAAACACGCTTGGCTACCAAGCTGATCAGGAAAAATATTTCTAATGGTTTGATCTGAGCGGTGAATTGTCTACTCATGGCAGACCTAAAGAGCACACACAAGGTACTATGTCGCCTTCCTATTTTCCATTGTGCAATAAGTTGGAGATCTTTCCCCACAAAGCACCTAGACTTGACCAGCACCCTCACAGCATATCCATTACTAAATAATGAGCTCCACTGAATGGAAAAGCCAGGCCTCAGATCAAAGCCACGGTTCCGGAATTTATCTTTTAAAATTATTATTGAACGGGAGAGATATTCTTAGGAAACTCAGGAAAAGGCCAATGGTGACCAGCCTGGGGGGAGGGGCAGTGGAAGGAAAGAGTGTCTCTCTCTGCAGCTACTGTAAAACTATCACAGAAGAAGATTTTCCTACCTCTCCATCACACCCACACCCCCATTGGCTGTAAGTGAACCCTCTTGACTAGAATTGTGGGTATGAACTGAAAGACAATTAAGGGATATTAATTACTGTACACGGCAGTACAGCTGTCTCTATGTTTCCCCCAGCTGTTATGTAGCTTTGTAAATGTCTTGGCAGAAATTCAAGATATATAGCAGTTTCACTAATAGTAAGAATAAGAATAAGAACAATAAACTTTATTTCTTAGCCACCTCATAACAAATTGTTCTCTGAGCGGCTGAAAACACAATATTAAAACAGGAGATAAAAACAAACAACAAATTAAATTATAACAGATCAAAAAGGGGCGAAGAAAATACAGAATACAATACAGAACAATTTAAAAGTTATTGTTAAAATCAATTGTGTAATATGTATGATATGTATTTTTTAAAACATATAATTCCTCCAGGCAGCTATTCTCCTAGCTTTAGGTTACTAGCATTAAAAAGAAGAGGAAGGAAATGTGGGATCAGACGGACTCCTCCTTTTCATGAAAATCCTCAGGGTACTTACTTCCAAATTGGGCAGTCTGGCCACGTGAGCCAGAGCATCAATGTAAGGCTTCTCGGCCCAGAGTCTGCAGCCGGGGCTTCTCCGAGTTGATGTACCTGTGGAGCTCCTGTGCATTGAAACAGCAGCTCAGAGTCATCACACTGGCCTAAATCATCCCTTGCCATGCTACTGAGAGCTAAGCCCAGAAGGAATTAAGCCTCAATACAGGAAGATAGCCATCTCTGACTAATCTTTTTATGAGAAAATTTGAATTCAATTTTATTTGTAATCAACATAATAATCCATTTTTTGGAAATTTGATTTTTATAGGTGTTTTATAGACTATATTTGCATTATTTTTTCTGATATGAAGAGGGTCCAGGCATTTACTGAATGGATGAATTATATTCATGAAACAATTAAATTTCAGAACTGTTTTAGTCAGTCTAGATTTTCATTTTTGGATGTTTATGTAAATATTGGGACAGATCGTCGTATCTTTGTCTATCTTTATACCAGAGAGACTGATCGGAACACGTATTTGCATTATAGATGGTTCCATACACCTCATTTAAAGGATAATTTGCCCTATGGTCAGTTTTTAAAATTAAAAAGGAATAATACACGGGACTCCGATTATAGGAAATTGGCTAAGACCCTTGAGGTACAATTGTTGAATAGAGATTATCCGTGGCCTGTTATTTTAAAAGCCAGACAGCGAGCAGATAGAATGCAAAGAAAATGTTTTTTCAGTATTAAGGAAAAAGTATTACAACGGAGGATCACATGGGGTTTGAATTATTCACCAGTAAGTAACAAAATCAAAAAAGTGGTTCTAAAATACTGGCCATTAGTTAGAGATTCCAGGTTGCGAGGAACCACCAATTATAGGCTTCAGAAGAACTAAAAGTCTTTTAAACTATTTGATACATTCAGATATCCAACAGGTTAAGTTTTCAATTTCTAGGATAAAAGGCCATCATAAATGTGGGACTTGTGCAGCCTGTAAATTTTCTTTGCCTACTCACATTTTTCAGCATCCCACCAGTAACTATAGGAAACCTTTGGAACCTTTTTCTAAATGCAGTTCGGTTTATGCTATATCTATTATCATCTCTCCTTGTTCCAAATTGTATGTAGGATGTACTATATGTTAGTGATGTGCATAGACCCGTCCAGAGGCCATTCTACACGCCTCCGGGCCGGTCCGATCTTGGGGTGATTTGGCGGTTCGAACACTGGGGTGGGGGTTCCTTTAAGGGTGGGGGGAGGGTGTACTTACCCCTCCTGCTGCTTTCCCTCAGCTGGTGCACTTTTTTTGGCAAGCATTTGGGGTGGCAGGATACCTCCCAGCTGCCCCTTCCCCCTCTTCAGAAAGCCTTTTGCGCATGCATGCGTAGCACATGCACATCACATCTCTGCAATTTGCACATGTGTGATGCGGAGATGTGGTGTGCGCGTGCGACGTGTGCACGCGCAAACGGCTTTCTGAAGCCTTTTGCTGCCAAGAAGGGGAAGGGGTGGCAGGGCGGTATCCTGCCGCCCCAAATGCTTACCAAAAAAATGCGTGCTGGTGGGGGAAAAGCAGCGGGAGGGGTAAGTACACCCCCCGCCCTTAAAAGAACCCCCACCCCAGTGCTCCGTGGTTCCGTGCACATCTCTACTATACGTCCAGTTAAAAAAAAAACCATTCTTGAACATTACTCTAGAGTAAAGAATTGCACACTAGAGGCACCGCTTACTGAACATTTTTTACAAGTCCATCATCAGCCAGAAGATATTAAGTTTGTATTTATTTCTATTTTTAGGAGGGAAAGGTCTAGATATTGTAATATTAATGCAGTGAAATGGTTGCATCAGCAGGAATCTTTCTATATACATAGATTAAATACATAACAACCTAATGGACTGAATACTGTTATGGATTTATCCTGTTTTTTGTAATCGTGGCACTTTAATTGTGAATGGTGGTTATTAGATGAGTGGAATGTTTAGGAGAGTTAACGGCTGTAAATAACTGAGTATTGAAGGCTATAAATTAGGAGTAAGAGAATTGTTTGGTAATGATGTTGGCAAGAGAGAGGCTGTATGTCCTGATTCAGTGCATGATGTTTTGGTGTACTCATTTGGGTAAATTTGGCTTTTGATGCTAGTGAGTTTGTATTATTACATTTGTAAAAATGTTTTTCTTTAATGTATGGTTTATTCCTTGTTGTAATTAGCATCTGAAAAGATCTTGTGAAACAACTCACACTTTCCTGGATGAATTTAAGAACAATTTTGGAGGAAGCAACAAAGAATCTTCTTAGTCACCAGGGTGAAGACGCTAACTTTGTGAAACTGTTTAAATCTTTACTATTGAAAGGAATGGATTTCTAATGAAGCATTAGTGAAATAAGGACTTATCGAGAAACCTTGTTATAATATGTAATATATACTAACTGTGATGTATTGTTTATGTAGTATTTACATTGTAATAAATTGGTCTATTTCATATTTATTTAAATAGTTCATACTATGTGCATTTAGTGGTATTTTGTTTTGCATTTTTTATGTTTAGTACCACTGCCGTTCATATTATTTTTGAACAGAGGATGCTGAAGCTGAGGATGCTGAAGCCATGTCCACAGCAGGGTACTTACTTCTAAATCGGGCAGTCTGGCCACGTGAGCCAGAGCCTAGCCGTAGGCTTGGGGCTGCCTGGGGAGGAGTTGTGGCACAACCCACCGTGCCCCCAGACCCACTTTGGCACCCCCAAAAGGTGAGAATGGGCCAGCTGGGCCACCTCAAATCCCCATTATTCCCTATGGGAGAATTGCAAAAATGGGGGAAATCTAAAATCACAGAAGTGTTTGATTGCTTTGCAGTTCAATGGGTGCTTGGTACCCCTGGATGCCCACTACCCACCCCAGTTTTGTGCCCCTAGCAGGCCACCCTACCAACACACAACTAAGAAGACAACCATCTGGAAACCAAAAAAACCCACCACAGAAACAGACCGGCTGCTTTGCCCGCACAACTGCAAAGCCAAGGGGACCAAACCAAACAACAGCACAGACTAACAACAACAGCCACAAACCAACAAGACCTAACTAGAAGGTGCAAGGCAGTAAAACCAACCCGGCACGCAAACTGCAAAGGAAGAGGGGCAAGGAAAAAACACACCCTGAATGGAGAATTTAAAGTAACATGAACCTGGCTCTTCTGCTCTTCTCTTCATGTGCAATGCATGCGTTTTGCCTGTGGGGAAAGAAATGCCTCAGAGTGTTTGGTCCACCACATCTTTGTTGGAGGCCACACAGGGCCCCAGGCAAGTGGTGGCACCAGCGGCATGCATGCATTTGGTGTGTGTGCGTGTGCATGCTGCTAGGTAGAGGAGGGGAAAGAGAAGAGGGCTCTGAAAAAAATTAAGGGATAGGAAAGTCGAGCTTAGAGGTGGGTCAGTGGAGGCAACACATGACGTGGTTTGGTAGGAGACCACTTACTCATCATTGCCGGTGCATGTGTGTCTGGTGTGTGTGTGTGCGCGCGCGTGCATGTCAGCAGAACCAAATTGGAGAGGGAAAAGAGAGGGGCCACACTTAATAAAAACAATTCACAAATACATATATACACAAGTATATATACAAATCCATCTATACAGCAGCTATACAGTAATATTTACACCAACAACTACTATCATTCATTCATTCATTCATTCATTCATTCATTTATTTATTTATTTATTTATTTATTTATTTATTTGACTTGTACCCTTCCAAAATGGCTCAGGGCGGTTTATAATTAAAACAAACCACTAAAACAGTAAAGAGCTAAAATAAATTAAAAAAACAACATAACAATTAACAATTTAAAAACATTTTAAAACATCAATTAAACAATTACAGTGATTAAAAACCCCCGAAATCGGGTTTTTAATTTTAAAATAAACCAGATATTAAAACCCCCAAAATTTAGGAAGCTGAGAAAGCTTGAGTGAAAAGATGGGTTTTCAGGTGTTTTTTTGAAAATTGTCAGAGATGGGGAGGATCATATCTCAGCAGGGAGCGCATTCCACAATCTCGGGGCAGCAACTGAGAAGGCCCATCTCTGTGTAGCCACCAAACAAGTTGGTGGTAACTGGAGAAGGACCTCCTCAGATGACCTCAATGGGCGGTGGGGCTCATAATGAAGAAGACCCTCTCTTAGATCCCCAGGGCCTAAGCCGTTTAGGGCTTTGTAACCTATAACTAGCACTTTGTATTTTGTCTGGGAACCTATTGGCAGCCAGTGTAACTCCATCAGTAAAGGAGGAAAATGGTCTCTCCAAGATGACCCAGAGACCAGCCAGGCTGCCGCATTCTGAACTAGCTGAAGTTTCCAGACTATGTACAAAGGCAGCCCCACATAGAGCGCATTACAGAAGTCCAGTCTGGAGGTTACCAACAGATGTACCACAGTTTTGAGGTCATCAATCTCAAGAAATGGGCACAGCTGGCGTATCAGCTGGAGCTGATAGAAAGCACCCCTGGCCACCGCCTCAACCTGAGAAACCAAGGAGAGACATTGATCCAGAAGTACTCCCAGACTGCGAACCTGTTCCTTTTGGGGAAGTGTGACCCCATCTAGAACAGGCAGATCAAAATCATCTCTAGAGTTCTGACCCCTCACAATAAGTACCTCCATCTTATCTGGATTCAGCTTCAGTTTATTCTCCTTCATCCAGCCTATTACTGCTTCCAGGCAGGCATTTAGGGAAGTTATGCCATCTCCTGAAGATGTTGACATGGAGAAGTAGATCTGGGTGTCATCAGTGTACTGGTAACACCCATCTCCACATCCCCTGATGATCTCTCCCAGCGGTTTCATGTAGATGTTAAAAAGCATTGGAGAAAGTATGGAGCCTTGAGGGACACCATACTTAAGCTCAGATCTCAAAGAGCAACAGTCTCCAATCAACACCATCTGGACAGGGGCGTAGCAAGGTCAGAGTGGACCCAGAGACAAGATTTTAAAATGCCCCCCCCCGCCCCATAATCACCGATGCCCATAGCAAGCACAGAAATTGCGCTCCTGTTCAAACATCTGACACCCATCTTTCATATAACTTTGCCATAATATCAGCTCAAAAATACAAGTGGGGGGAGAGTAAGTGAAGAATTAACACAGAAGGATAAAGAGGCATGAGGCAACAAAAGGACCAAAGTTTGAGGTGTACAAAGAAAGAGCAGGTGTGTAACTGGCATTCCAATGTGGAAGGGTCATTACAAGAATATCTTTAGCATTTCTTGTAATGCCCCTTCCTCCGTCCTCTGCAGGCTACACATCCCTCCTTGTGCCCTTAATTAACCTAAAGGAGGAGGAGGAGGAGGAGGAGGAATCCTCGACCAGCTTCCGAATCCTGGAGCCTGTTTTGTTTAGCACTGCAGTGGGGAGGGATTAGGGAAGTGGAGAAGGGAGACGGAGGAGAGAAAGAGAGAAGGCGACGGGTGGAAGGAGGAAAGCTGTTGCGGCTGGGGGGAGCTTTGCAGAAGCAAGTTCAAACCCCTAGAGCCTCACTGCCATCCTCACTGCATTTGCAACAACTCGGAAGGCTACGCCTCATGTCAACTCGGAAGGCTACGCCTTACGTCTCACATTAGTCACATGGGGGGGCCTCCCTTACTCACAACTCACACACAATTAGGTGTTGTTTGCAACTTGTGAAGAACGTGCCTGAGCCTCTTCATTCAAGTCTTCTTCGCGCCGTGAAGAAGACTTGAGTGAAGAGGCTCAGGCACGGCAAGTTGCAAACAACAACTAAGTGTGTGTGAGTTGCGTGCGGGTGGGCTGTTTGGGCCAGCCATTGCTTTGCAGCATGGGGCGCCTAGAGGGCAGTGGTGTGGTGATGAGCCTGGCGGTGAGCCCAGTGCCCATGCCTGCCATGGCGGAACGTGGGAACCGGCCAGCTGGCGCCCGGTAGAGAGCCAGAGACAGTTCCCCACCACCCATTACACAGCCGCTGCTCCCTGCCTTTGCTTCCACTGCTGCCTGCAAACTTCTAAGTCTCCCCCCATGCCTGCATCTGTTTTTAATTGGTGCTCCTCCATTTTGCTGTTCTTCCAGCCATATCTCTCAGTCTGTTAGGGGTTTGGGGGGGCGGGGGGCTAGAAGTGGGCCATGCCCAGCCATGCGGGCGGGCGGGCTGAGAAGCCCACCGGGAGAAGCGAGCCATCATGCCCATGCGGGCGAGGGAAGAATCAGGTCAGGGTGGGAGGAGACGGTCACCTATGGGCAAACAACAGTCAGCTAACCTGAGGGCTCCTGAGTCCTGCCACTCCATGTCTTAAGTTTGCTTTTGTTGTCTCAACTCTCACTAGTCACTAACAACTAGCTAGATTCAGAATTGGTTGGCGCGTGTTCCAGGCAGCAGCAGCAGCAGCCGAACTGAATGCACGTGCTGTGCCACCAGCCAATAGATGGGGAAGGAGGAGGAGCCCACGGCCATGAGGCAAAAGGGTGGAGATGGAGAGGGGTGGAGGGGATTGAAGAGACTAAGAAATACAGCGCTCCCACAGAACAAGGAAGGAGGGGGAAATATTTTGAAATAAAGTCATTCAAGGAAGCTCGGGCAGGCATTGGGTGGGGGAGGCATGTGACATGTCTCTCGGGGGGGGGCAGGCAGGGGGCCCCTGAGACAATTGCCTCCCCTTGCCTAATTATAGTTATGCCCCTGCATCTGGAATCTATCCGAGAGGTAGGAGCGGAACCACTGTAAAACTATGCCTCCCACCCCCAACCTCCTCCAACATTCCAGAAGGATACTATGGTCTATATAATCGAAAGCTGCCAAGAGATCCAAAAGGACCAACAGAGTCACACTTCCTCTGTCAATTGCCAATTGGAGATCATCCATCAAGCCAACCAAAGCAGTCTCCACCCCATAGCCCGCCCGAAAACCAGTTTGAAATGGGTCTAGACAATCAGTTTCCTCCAAGACCGCCTGGAGCTGAGAGGCCACCACCCTCTCAATTACCTTGCCCAGCCATGGGAGGTTGGAAACAGGCCTATAATTGCTCAACTCTGAGGGATCTAATGCAGGCTTCTTTAGAAGAGGTCTAATGATTGCCTCCCTAAGACAAGGAGGCATCCTGCCCTCCCTCAGAGAAGCATTTATGATTTCCACCGGGCTGTTTACAACAACCTCCCTGCTAGATAGAACAAGCCATGTTGGACAAGGGTCAAGAGAACAAGTGGTAGGCCTCAATGCTCCAAGCAGCTTGTCCACATCCTCAGGAGTCACAAACTGAAGCCGATCCAGTCGAATCACATAAGAGGAATCGTTGGGCACCTCCAGCTCAGACATCAAATTAATTGTGGAGTCTCCATCTAGGTTGGCCTGAATCCGAGATATTTTATGTGTGAAAAACTCTCTAAACACACCACAGCGGGTAACCGATGGCTCCAAATTCTGGTTCAAGGGAGGGGGGACAGATATTAATCCCCTCACAACCCTGAACAACTCCGCTGGATGGGAACTTGCAGAGGCAATACGGGCAGAAAAGAACCGCCTCTTTGCCGCACGTAATGCCTGAGCATAGATCTTTAGATGTGCTCTTATGTCGGAATCTGTCAGATTCGAGTCGGGTCTTCCTCCACTTGCGCTCCAGTCACCTACCTTAGGAACGTAGGAACATAAGAAACTGCCATATACTGAGTCAGACCATTGGTCTATCTAGCTCAGTATTGTCTTCACAGACTGGCAGCAGCTTTTCCAAGGTTGCAGGCAGGAATCTCTCTCAGTCCTATCTTGGAGAAGCCAGGGAGGGAACTTGAAACCTTCTGCTCTTCCCAGAGCGGCTTCATCCCCTGAGGGGAATATCTTGCAGTGCTCACACATCAAGTCTCCCATTCAGATGCAACCAGGGCAGACCCTGCTTAGGGGGACAAGTCATGCTTGCTACCACAAGACCAGCTCTCCTCTCTTTGCTGTTTCAGCCCCCATAGATCTTCCGTATACCAAAGGGCCAAATTTGAAGCGGGTTGGAGGGGGCGCTTGGGAGCAATCATGTCTACTACCCTGTGGAGCAAGTTGTTCCAATTCTCAACCAGGACATCAACAGGATCACCAGCAAAGTCAACTTTAAATCCTTCCAAGGCTTCTTGGAATCTTAGTTGATCCAATAACCTCTTCGGGCGAACCATTCTAATGGGCCCCACGCCCCTGCGGAGGAGGGAAGTGGTTGTAAGTCCAACCTTAACCAGATGGTGGTCCGTCCATGACAATGGGGAAATCACAGGAGTCCCCACCCACGGAACACCACCCTGATCAGAGTAAAATACCAGATCAAGCGTGTGACCTGCAATATGCGTCAGTCCAGAGACCACTTGGGATAGTCCCATAGTTGTCATGGCCGCTATGAACTTCTGAGCTACCCCAGACAGATTTGTCCTGAAATGAACATTGAAGTCCCCCAGCACCAAGAGTCTGGGAGACTCCAATGCGAGTTCCGCAACCAAGTCCGTGAGCTCAGTAAGGGATTCCGCTGGGCAGCAGGGCGATCGGTACACCAACAGAAGTCCCAATCTATCCCTGGTCCCCAAACTCAAGTACACATATTCAATATGGTCCAATACTCTGACAGGGACCCTGGTAAGGGACATGTTTTCCTTATAGACCACAGCCACCACACCTCCCCGACCACGTCCCCTCACCTGCTCCTCTACAGAATATCCTGGAGGAAGAAGCTGGGACCTGACTGGACCACTAGCCTCCCCCAACCAAGTCTTGGTAATACAAACCTAGTTCAAATCATGGATGAGTTCATATTTATTTTGGACCAACCTTGCATTATAGAGGATCAGGGAAAAGTTATGTGGGTTGTTGGCAGTGCTCCCCGAGATCAAAGAGCTGGCAGGACAGGCGGAAGGGGAGACAGCTATTAAATTTCTGACTACCCTTCCCCTGGAACGGCCCGCTGACCTGCCAACATTACTTCTTCTATTCTCCACCACCAGCGGGATAGCTGGCCCATAGTCAACGAAGGCACCCCCTGTCCCCCAATCTCCAGACAAACCCAAACACATTATAGCAACTTCAACTCAAGTCTAAAACAGCTTGAAACTAATTAGACAGAAGCCTTCTAGCCCTTGCCCTCATTCTCCCCTGAAGTGGCTCCCCCAAAGGGGCGATCCCCTTTGGTGTTGCCCCTTCGGTGGTGGGCCCACTGCCACAAGGAGCCTTCCTATAAAGCCCAAAACTGAGCGGTTGACCCGAAGAACAGCTGAGTCAGGGGCTGGTCCCAATCCTGCCCACACCTGCCACAGATGTTAACCTGAGGCTGCAGTCCCACAGGGGAAGCAAAAGCAGGCAGGCAACAGCAGAAGGAACCCCAGCACCCACCTGGTCTCTCACTCCAGACAGCACTAGGTGGGAGGTAGATGGACTCTCCCTTTCCCTCTCTATTGACACAAACCAGACCAAAAACACTATCTACAGAAAGGAAAGAAAAAACCTCTACTACTGACAACACACACACACACACACACACACACACACCACTTCTATCTACACAAGCACATATTTACACACACTGAAATATTTACAAGTATACATTTTGGCAGTCCCGCTGCCCTCTCCCCACAAGTCAACTCTGTACAACAACAAGCAACACAACATACATCAACATATTTGCACATCATCTACACAGTGCCATACTGGAACAAACCGCCTAGTGTCTCTGTGTGTGCCCATGGCCCTTCAAGTGCTGTGGTCAGGTGGAACAAGGGGCTAGTTCAGCATCAGGTTACGCCAGTGGTGTGTGTGTATCCAGTTGCCAAGTCACAGCACTAGTGGGCATGCTGTGACATGGCACAGCTGAAGGAGGAAGGGGGTAGTGTAGGGATGAGCAGAAGCTGCTGCTGGGTGGTGACCAGCACCATGGGTCAACCGTGGGCCAATTACTTGCCCAACTCAACCTACAGCTTGGGGTAGCCCAGCAGGGGGAGGTTAACCTTGAGGAAAACCAACTGCTCGACCAAGCCAAGGTCCAACCGGGACCGAGCAGGTGTTACCACATTGCCAACACATGAAAACACCCGCTCATTCTGGATGCTGGTTGGCGGGCAGGAGAGGAGGTGTGCAGCAACCACCGCCAGGTTCAGCCAGATTTGGCAGTGGGTAGCCCAGAACTGCGCGCAGTCCATCTCGGGGTCTTCCTCCACAGGCTCCTCCAAGTACTGGGCAACACATTGCACAGCACTGGTAGGCTGAGCCTTCTGCAAACCAGGCAAGGTGCCAAAGCACACCCGCTTAAAACCACTGGGCTGATTTAGCGGGAGGAACTACCTGTTGCATTGGCACTACTGCCTGGCATGCCGCGCCGCCAGACTGGGAAGAAGGGGGGGGGGCAGATGGCATCCTGACTGGCAGCATAAAATCAAGCTGCTCTTTCATCTCTCAAGATCTCCACTAACCAGGCTGGTAAAGATTGGAACAGAAATAAGGAGCTGATTTATGGACTCTGAGGGTAGCCTAGAATCATTTGATCTCCCATGCAGGGGTGGTGGGTGGTCAAGTGGCTCTGGGCGATCTCACCCAGAATATTTCCTTGGCGTTATCAACTGTCCAAGACTCTGCTTGAGAAGATGAAATGCAAAGCCTATTTAAGGTCAGCCTGCCCACTCTCCACTCTTCTTTAGTTTACATAAATCTGCCTTCTCTTGAATTCTGAATTATCTTTTTCATGACTTTTGCCTCTCCTAATATTCGACCTAAGCAAGTTCCCCCTCCCCTACTTCTCTTTCTCCTGTTTCGTCAGAGTTCAAGACTGCTCATTAAAACTCTTTTGTTTGTGTTTATCCACTGGCTGGATTGATATATTGCACCTAATTGGCTTGGATAAGACTTTTTATTACCTTGGCTGTATCAAGGGCTACACAGGATTTATGACTCCATTGTTCAGTTTTTATTTTCCTGCTTCTGCGTTTAACGTTGGGGTACCGGAGGCTCAAGTTTTTGTTCTGGCAAAGAGAGAAATCGAGAATCCTCCTCTTGTGCTTACTGGATTACAAATATCTGGTTTTACATGAAACATTCTCTTTTGGGAGGGGCTTGCTAATAAGGATTTGCTTTGTTTGACCTTCACTCCCTCTTTTTAAAAAAAATATTCTGGGGACTATTTTCTCTGTTACAACCTGGCGTGGAAGGATTAATTGACTTGCTGCAAGTCCAGAGGCGTAACTAGGGAAAACGGCGCCCGGGGCAAGCACTGAAATTGCGCCCCCCTTAGCTAAGCAGGGTGCACCCTGGTTTGCATTTGAATGGGAGACTAGAAGTGTGAGCACTGGAAGATATTCCCCTCAGGAGATGGAGCCACTCTGGGAAGAGCATCTAGGTCCCAAGTTCCCTCCATGGCAGCATCTCCAAGATAGGGCTGCAAGAGACTCCTGCCTGCAACCTTGGAGAAGCCGCTGCCAGACTGGGTAGGCAATATTGAGCTAGATAGACCAATGGTCTGACTCAGTATATGGCAGCTTCCTATGTTCCTAAATACTACTGCAGCACATACACAAGACACCTGTCCCATCCTGACACTCAGCCAACTTCCATAATCAAGATCCTACACACACACACACACACACACACACACACACACACACCCCACAACTGCCTACTCCTAGATTTACAAGGAATACAAGCCACACCTAATGGCACAGCAGGGAAGTAACTTACCTAGGGAGCAAAAGGTTGCGGGTTCGAATGGAAACACCTATATTGGGCAGCAGTGATATATGAAGATGCTGAAAGGCAACATTTCATACTACGTGGAAGGAGGCAATGGTAAACCGCTCCTACCAAAGAAAACCACAGGGTTCTGTGGGTGCCAGGAGTAAAAACCAACTTGACAGCACAACAACCCACACCAGGGCTACCAACTTTCCAATAAGCCTCTGTAGCGCTACAGAGGCTTATTGGAAAGTTGGTAGCCCTGGTGTGGCTTGTTGTGCTATCAAGTTGGTTTTGACAAGACAGGGTTGTTGTGAGAACAAAGCAGGAAGATTATGCAGGTTGCCCTGAACTTGGAAGAAGAACAAATATAATAGATAATGTAATCAACAAGCATCAAATAAATTGGGGCTTCTTCTTGCTGAGCCAAATTATCTATCTAAATGAAATAATCTGCTTATAAACTCCCTTGTGAATAGTCCTACGCAAAGATTCATTGTTGCTGTTTTTAAACTATGTCATTTGCACATATTTCACACACTCAAACACAATCACTTACAGGGACATACATTGGGGAAGAGAAATCGCATCCATTTCCTTACAACATACAAATGCAGCTGGAAAGTGCTTTCTGGGCTGCAGTTCAGGCAGGGCAGGTGAAAAGGTATGACCACTGCCCTATGTGAACTGAGCATGTGGCCCAGAAACTTCCACCACGCTCTGGGTCCTCCTGTAGGTCACTCAATCTGGAGAGAGATGCCTGAAGGCAGGAAGTTTGAGAACTAGTGTGCGGGATCAAGCTTATGATGAAAAACTTACATTTGTATGGAATCTGCACTCTTTATAATTGCCTTTTAAGAGATTTTCTCTACTGAACTGCCCAGTATACACAACCACAGCAAGTACATATCCTACAAACCCCACGTACACCAATATATTCTGCAAGAATTTCAACAATTGCAGCAGTACAGGATTACTACTGCAACTGCAGAAAATGTCAAGAGATTTAGTGCTCTTCAACCAATTGCAGCTACTCATGAGCTTGGACATAATCTCATGTAGACAGTTTAGTAGCAAAGACAATTATGTGAACCAAGTCTTGCTACCTAACCCTCAGTCTTGTCAGCTATGAGGGCATTTGCCTCAATGATGAAAAAACAGTACTCTGCACAGCCTTGGAAACACTCTGCTCTCAGTCAGTTCTAGGGCAAGGAAGATCAAACCAAGACAAAGAGAAAATAATTCCTACAGCCAAATCCTTGGCATACTTACTTGGAAGTAAGGCTCAACCTCATTATGTCCAACCTTCCCACAATGAAATTGTATCCAAGGCAGCTAACTCAACTCACTGAATTCAGCAGCAATTACTTTAGATTAAAAGGACATAGAATAAAACCTGCTAGTTAATGATACAGAGAATATATAAGATTTAATTACTGAACATTGTGCATATTTTACCTTATACTCGCCACATTCATAGAAAGGAAGTCCTACCAGAGGAGTTTGAGGCAAATCCGGATTAGCATACTTGAACAAGACTGAAAAGAAAGCAAACCACCACTCCCAAAACTACACCAGGAAGAGGAGCGAAGGAGGAGCAACCCTCAGAAACGCGTGCCTCCTAAAAGCAGCATCAAGACAAGAACCAATCGGAGGAGGGCGAGTGTTGCGTAGGGAAAAGAGAAGAACTACATTTCCCAGAAAGACTCTGTCTCAGCAACAAGCCCGATTGCAATTGCAACATTGCGGTTACTGTACGTTGCAACCGTTCCAGTGCCTTTCCCCATGACGATGCCTGTGGGAAGATGTCATTAGTGGGCACCCTTACATGGATCTCACCCCCTCCTCCACATCTCTGTAAATTAAGTCGTAGCCCAATATAGGGCACAAAGCTCTGCTCTAGGGTTTTTATAGGGCACAAAGCTCTGCTCTAGGGTTTTTATTGCCTAAGTTACGCCCCTGCCTATAGGATTTGTGGGCAGAAAACAGAAAGGAGCTTCCTCTGACGATACTGAGCACGCTCCAAACCTTTTGAACATACTCACAGGCAGGCAGGCACAGAAGGAGGGAGGCAGAGAAATAGGAGGAATGCCACGAGACCAGCCCTGTGCATTTCTAGCAGCCAGAATGGGACCTCTGAGTTCTCGCAGGCTGCACGGAGCGCACACCTTTCGAGCACAGACCACTTCTCAATGTTCCTTTCATGGCAAATGCTTCGCCGCCCCCTTGCTTTCCCCTCCCCCCTCCACCTCGCAGCCCCTCCACTTCCACCCAGATGCCTTCCGATTCCTTAATGAAAACAGCCGTCCTTGGCATAAGGAAAGCCAGGCAGGCTGGAGTGCGGGGCGGGGCGGGGCAGTGTGGTGGCGCGAAAGTTCGTGTCCAAGGCCAGCAAAGCAATGGGGGGGCACGGGCGCAGCGCGGAAGGGACCGCTCGTGGGGGAGGGGGCGCCGACGCGCTCCCTGGACTGATGCTGAGCCGGAGAATTTTTAAAAAAAAAAATTAAAAAAAAATTTGGATTGGTGGGGGTCATGGCGGCGCCCCCTGCGTGACCCGCAAGGATGGCGGCGGGGGCACGTGCCCCCCCTGCCCCCCTATCGTTATGCCTCTGTGCAGGTCTTCCTCCTCCTCTTGGCTTTACTTTGCATTGGTGGTTTGGATTTAGAAATTGAACTTTCATTTGGATGGCTTATACATTTTGACTTGCCACACACGACTCCTTTCTGTGATAATAAGAACCACCTTTTAACTTTGGATCTTTGACTGGATTTACTGGTCCTATTCGTGTATAATGCAGAAATCTCACTGGTTCTACATCGTAATAAACTATTCCCTCTCCTCCAGGCTGCCTTTCTTTTGTTGCCTTCCTCACTGACTACCACAAGATGGAGCCAGAGCCCATTAATTCATGAGAAGATTCACAGAAGTTTGTCATGCTTACATTTACTTTGAATTAACATTGGATGAACATTTTCTAACTTTGTTTAGTTTTGCTTACTTTTTCATTTAGATCTATGTTCATACACATGTATTACAGCAGATTGGTTGGTCAGACGTAGGCTGCTAGTCAATAATGGATTAATTTCTTACTGCATTGTCTATTGACTTTGCTGATCTTATATTCTGGAGAGATATATTTTTAAGTGTTTTATTGGTTCTAACAATCCACCTTTCTCATTTAGTTGATTATTAGTTGGGATATATAGTAATACTTTGGGTATATATTGCTAATACTTAGCTTTGTATTATAATTAGCCACATTTTTTTGTTTTTGCTTGACTTTATTTTATTTTTATTGATATATTTGGTCTTTCATTATCTGAATTGGCATTTAGCAGTGACATATTTGGTTTTTTATAATTGGTTTTCAGAGTTTACTTATATTGACCTATTGATTTATACTTATGTTATAGGGGGTTGAATTTCGTATTGTATTCCCTGTATTATAAGAACTGTGTATATAACTCATTTAGGAATAGGGAGATTAATCTAGTATACCCATATACATTGTTTAACTTTGCTTTGTTTAACTTTGCTTTGTTTAACTTCTGGATTCTCGATAGTTTTAATAACTGTGGAGTTTGGCTTTATTTAGGGAAGTCATTTTTCATATATCCCCCGAGATTCCCTACCCCTCTGTTTTTACTCTCTATTTTTCTCTCGTTTTATGGATAAATACTTCAGCGCAAAATCTATAAGAAAAATTAGCAAGAGGAAAGAAAAGCCAGGAAAAGATGGAAAGGAATCCTTATCTGATGCTGACCTTGATGAACCAACACGCCCCTTGCCCCGAGAAGATCCATCCTCTCTTTCTAAACTTCAGGAGGTTTTTCTTACAGAATTACATAATGTTTTGACTTGAATTGAGGGTCAAATGAAAAGCTTTTATTCTAAATTGACCAGTTTCAATGTTAGATTTGATAGCTTCTGGCCCAATGTCACATCAAGATCGATGTGGTTTCTTTAAAACTAGCACAACATGACCAACTGGCCTCTCAGGTATCCCAGATTCAACAGGAGCTGACAGCTGAGAAATCACTATGAGAAGCTGATTTTAGATGTTTAGAAAACCGAATTGAAATTGTGGGATCCAAAGAACTTGCCTGTAATCTTAAGATTCAAGGATTAACAAAACAATTTGGGAAGGAAGGCTTTCAGGTTGCGGTTGAAACCTTACTTTTGGAATTTCTTGGATGAGGTGCAGAGGACCATTTGGATATTCAGGAAGTCTACAGACTGAATTCTAGATTTGCCTGGGAGAGAAAAGTACCTAGAGATATTTTGGTAAAATTTCACAGGAAAAGCATTAAATAAGAGATTCTCCAGGTGCAGAGGAACTCCTCTCTTGAACATAACAACACACGATTAGAAATTCTTCCTGACATTCTGGCTGATAGTTTAAGGAAACTGCGAGAATTAAAATTCCTCACTACTGTGCTCCAGGAAAGGAAGATCAGATACAGATGGCATATCCCTTTTTGTCTGGAAGTTTTCTTGGATTGGGGGAAATCACAGATATTCACTCCCTCTAAGGCAGCACATTTTTTGGAATCATTATGTACCACCAACACATTGATTGTCCTGAATCAAACGGCAGAGGATAATTTATCAGAGGAACAGAAATGAGATCAGGCCTCTGCTTTTTAGTTCAGAGATTAAAAGATGATGTCTAAGGAAATTTTAAGATGGCAGACTATTTAAAAAAATAGTCTCAGTTAACATTAATGGTCTGAACAGTCCATATAAGCAGAAGAAGAAAAATTTGAAATTGAAGAAAGAAAAAGCTGACATTATTTGTCTTCAAGAAACACACATTAAACCTAACAATGTTAATTTATTGGCTTGTAAAGCCTTGGGTCAAAGTTATGTTGCTTCAGGTGCAAAAAAGAACGGAGTTGCTATTTATATCAAGAATCTGAATTGGACTTTAGAACATCAATTACATGATGATTCAGGACAGTATATCATACTTTGGTTTTGAACTTCTCAACAAACTAAAATTACACTTGCTTCAGTTTATGCTCCAAATGATAATAAAGTTCAATTTTACCAACATTTTTCCATTCACTGTTGGATGTAGCTGAGGGAGAAATTTTTATTTTAGGTGACTGGAATGCAGTTCTTTTTCCAACTCTTGATAAAACTGGCCAATACAAAAAGAACTCTGGCAAATTGCCTAGAAATGTATTTGAATACATAAGACTATTGTCTATTGATTATTAATAAGATTGATAATAGCTTCCCAAAGTAATGCTGGAAATGTAACCAACAAGTGGGGACATTTTATCATATGTAGCAAAGCCCAATCATTTTGGAAGCAAATTCACTCTAAAATGGAGCAAATTTTGGAAAACAAATTCCTTTTTTTTTTGCCAGAACTCTTTCTTTTAAATATTATGCAACCTTATATTCCCATTAAGTTTACTGAGTTATCTTTATACATGATTACAGCAGCTAGGATTTTATATGCTACTAACTGGTGCTCTTTGGTGATTCCATCTTTAGAAGATTGGTTTTTAAAATTATGGGATTATGCTTCTATCTCCAAGATTACTGCTTATATGAACAGTGCCTCATCAGAGTCATTCATACTTGTTTGGGAACCTTTTCTAAACTTTAACACTCAACAAGGCCATCATTTGTTCCCAAGATCTGGTTTTGATTTGTAATCTATCTTGTATACCTATTGTAATTATGTTTGCATTAAAACCAGTAGGTGGAAGTAATTTTGTCTTTTCCTCCTCTCTTTTAGTACTTTTTGCCATGTTTCTAACATTTTCCTGTTCCTGATTGCTGAACCACTTTAAAGGTCTTACCTTATTCTATGTTTCAAGAGTTGTAATCAAGCTTTGTTCTTTGACTGTCTTAATAAATAAATAAATAAATAAATGAAGAAGGGGTTGAAGCTGAAGGGTTGCCTGCCCTGCTGCTGGTTGTGGGTCACACATGCTCAGGGCACACCATCACCAGGCTCCTGGTCTCTGCTGGTCCTAGTGACCTCCTCTTCCCTAACTCTATTGATCAGGAAGTCCCTCCACCTGGGCAAGTCATCCATGCAAACGATATTGCCCTTGATGGTCGGGTCACAGAGACAAGCTAGGACATACTCCTCCCTGTCATCCAACTCATCGACCAGCTTGTCGACAACCCCAGCCCTCAGCCTTCCAGCCAGAGCATGCCCCTCTGGTGTGATTAGTGAAGTCCAGAGTTCACTCATCAGCTTCTCCAGGAGGATAGCTGCGGGCAGGGCCTGGCTCAGAGGAGTGGTGTTGCCACACAAGCTCTTTGTGGCAAACAGGGAGGGCTCGGGTGCTGACACCATCTCGGATGTGAGCTTCCAGTCCACATTGGTTGCATGCACCCAAGGACTTGTTCCTCACCAGGTCGTTGAGGGCCACCTCCTGCTCCAGCAGGTACTGGAACAGGAGGAAGGTGGAGTTCCACTGGGTATCTACATCAGTGGGGATGAGATGTTGTGGAAGCCCATGGACACACTGCTGCTCATGAAGCAGGTGCCTGGCAGCAACAGCACCTACCATGGGGCAGCCATGTTCTTTGAGCACCTTCACCTCCTTGAGGCCAAGGGCATCCCTGACAGTCAGGTGTCACCTTTGCAGCAGATGTTCACACACTGCAACACTGACTCTACCGCTGCTGTTATGTTGGAGCCATTGTCTGTCACAATGAAGCCCTGGGAGAGGTGTGGCAACCCGCCTATCCACTCCTAAATTTGGTGGTTGAGTACGGCTGCCACCTCCTCCTTGGTGTGCTTGACATCCAGTGTTTCCACGTGCAAGACAGCCCACCTGTGCTGAAAGGCAGCAAGATAGCCCACTTGTGCCGAAAGGCAGCACTGGAGGTGTCCTCTCTCTCCAGCCTCCACCAGTGGGTGGTCAGGACCAGGAAAGCAGCGTGCATCCCACTCACACTGTTCCACAGATCAGTGGTGAAATGCACACTAGTGCCAGCATGGCCATGCATGCAGCATGGCTGACACGAGCTCCCTGCACTGCTTGTACAGGGAGAGGACCACATTCCGGCTGAACATGGTCCTTGAGGGGATGGTGTAGTCAGATGCTAGCAGCTTGAGTATCTGGCGGAAGCTGGAGTTCTCGACCACCTGAAAAGGCTGGTTGTCAGTGGCCATCATCTCCCCTATCAGGTGAGTGAGGAGATGTGGGTCCATGTGACCAGGGTGCTTCTTGCCCGATGACTGCATCCACTGCTTGACTGGCAGTATGCCCTACTTCATGGAAGCTGGCACACTGCCTTTGTCAGCGCTAGTGGCAGGCACACAAGATGCACTAGTGCTGCCAGCAGTGTCAAGGAGATCCGGGTGATAATGTTGCATGTGTCACCACATGGAGGTAATCCCCAGATGGTTAGGATCCTTGCCCCGACTGACCTGTGCCCTGCAGTGGACACAGTGAGCAGTGGTTGGAGCATTTTGAGAGATCTCAAAATGCTGCCAAATATGCCTGCTCTGGGTGGCCTCCAATGCCCTGGGTGCCATCTTGGGTGTCTTGAGTGATGGTGGACCTAGGGGGTCTGTTGGTGCTCGCCCACTGCCATCACCCCCCCCTTCCACCCTGTGCAGAAGAAGAAGAGCCTGGCTTCACTGGAGGAGGGGCCACCCCATCCAGCTTAGCAGCAGACACTTCCCCCTCAGAGCCAGACTGGGAGGACTGAGCACTGGACTCTGCCACGACCTGGGCATCATCAGAGGGGCTCCCACTGAGTGGTGAGAGAAGCATTGGAAGGGCCTAAAGAGAGAGGGAAAATCTGGCTGCACTGCCAGCCGTGAAGCCCCTATTCTCCACCCCCACCGCAGAAGAAGCTTCCCTGGCAGGAGAGCCCCCCGCACTGCCAGGCTCTGTACCGGGCACCAGCCCCAGCGGTGCTCCACCCAAGGGACCCACCACTGGATGGTCCAGGACCTGGCTCGGCAGCAGCAGGCCCCTCCAGAAAGGAGAGCCTTTGCACCACTGCCTTACCTGGGCCAAAGAATTTGCCAATGGGGACCTGTGGGACCCCAGAATGGCATCTTTTCTGCCCCCACCCTGGCCTCCTGAACCAGTCTGGGGACCCCTCCCACCTCTGCCTGCCACCCTGCTGCAAGCTTTGCTTGCCATACGGCGCTCAGACATTCCCAAAGACCCTGGGGGCTTTTAAAAAAAATGGAAAAATGGAAAACAAAATGGAGGGTTTTTTAAAAAAAACACCCTAGGGGGGATGACGTTTTTTTAAAAAGCCTATGGGGGAACTTTAAAAAACACCTATTGAGGGGGGGACCTTTTAAAAAAAGAAACCCTATTTAAAGAAAACCCTTTTAAAAACAAACCTACCCACCCACTCCACCTACAACGATAAAATACAATTAAAAAACAATGCAATAAAATACAGAAGGGGGGGGGGGAATAAGCAAGAACCTGTAAAAACAAGAAACCACCTGTGAAAACAAGAAACAACCTGTGAAAGAAAGAACACAGAAAATATACCTCCCCACACCCAAACACGAAAGGAGGCCCTATTTAAGGAACACTAAAGGGGGGATAGGAGACAACAAAAGTAATCACTTACCCCCCATTGTCCTGGAGATCTTCTGCCCCACACACTGGTCAGGAGAAAAAAGAAGGAATTCCAGACCAGTGGCAGGCCGGCACAGAGCGGGTGGGCAGGAACAGCTGGGGTGGGGGTAGGTCAGAATGAAAAGCTTTCCAGCTATTTCACCCACCCCCCAAAATAAATTAAAAGTAAAAACTCTGTGTAAATAAATAAAAAGGCTGGTGGGAAAAGAGGCTGTGGGAGGGATGTGGAAGTGGAGGGGGAAGGGAAGGGAAGGGAAGGGCTGGACTCTGGAGCAGGCAGTGTGCTAAGCACAGCAAGAAAAGGATTAACAAAGAAAAGCACCTGCTCTAGAGAAAACGGGGGGGGGGACCCCAAAGAACCCAGAATAAAATAAAAACATCTGGCAGTGGCTGCTGAGCTGAGAAGGAGGATTTTCTCTATCTCAACTCAGCCAACATATTTAAGAGCAGCAGCCACCAAAAGCAAAAAAGGTGGGGGGAAGTGGGGACTGGGTTAGGGAAATGGGCCAGAGAGAGTCCTCAGGCCAAAGGACCTGGGGCCCCCCGGCCCAGAGGAGAGGGGAGAGAGAGACAGACACTCACTCACTCACTCACTCGGGGAGGGGGGAAGCAGCAGAACAAACACACAGTCACACCAGGGAAAAATGGTTTAAAGCAGGGGAGACAAGGGTGGGGGCAGAGAAACAGGCAGAAGGGAGAACTGGGAACAAAAACACAGCAGTCTGCCAAGCAGACTCTCACCACACCAGCAGTAGCTGCAGCAGGCCAGAAGGAAGCCAAGGATCACTGCAGCCAGAGTGATTTTGCTAGGCCAGAGGCTTGACTTTAAATAGGAGTTGAAACTCCCTCCTTTAGGAGCCCCCCCGGGGGGGGGGGGGCTCGAACCGGTTTGCACATCCCTAGTTAGGGATACTTATATCCCAAAACGTGCCTTGAGGTCACTTGTCTTTTGTCCTGCTCTGCTGAACAGGGGAGCCCAAAACAACCTTTATGGACTGCATTGTATCTGATCTTCCCTCCTGAGTAGGAGGGTGTGTGAATCGCCTATGGTGTCCAATGCTGATTGAATGAAAATCAGACTGTAGGTGCATTCAAAGAATATCCTGTGCTGGAAAAGGCTTCCCAGTAATCCTATCAAAAGTTTCAATGGGCACCTTTTCAAAGTTACATCACTGACTCACCCCTATTGTAATGGTCTGCTGTCTTATCGGCCTTTGCTTCCTGGACCAAGTGCTTCATTAACAAGTGTTATCTCTCTTGCGAGAGGAAGAGGGGAGTTTAGATTTCATTCCAAGTCCGAAATGATCTTGAATGCCAGACACTTGCAGTAGCTCGTTCTGGAGTCTGCTTAGCCAGGGCCCCCTCACAGAGAGGGAGTGCGGATCTAATCCCCTTTCCAATTTGTGGGGCTTGCAGCCAAATCTAGGGGCAACCAGTCCACTGCCAATTAAGCGACTTGTTCCCATGTATAACATAGACTGGGAGCTCACATTGTGGTGCAGCTCCTGAGCATAGCAAAAGTGTAATCTCCAAGCCAGAAGACGCAGTTGCCGCCAGGGAGGCTTCTGGGAGTAAGCAGCTCAGCTGGTAACAGTTACAAGCCACTACTTACTCTGTGGAAAAAATCTTACAGGCACCCTATGGGCATTAAAGCAATTCCCAGCGGTTATACTGAGCTCTCCCAATTCCAGATGGTAGCTGAGTCAGTCTTTTCTGGCAAAACCAATAAAGAATGATTAAGGACTTAGCCATCCTTCAGTAGGGCCAGTTGCCAACTGACCGGGGGGGGGGGGATCTCATTCTGGCTTTCTACCTACTACCTTTGACAGTAGTTTTGTCTGTATCAGAATGCGAAACTTTTTACAGCATTCAGTTAAACATTATCCCAAGAAAGGGACAGCCGCAGTAGCTGTTTGAAAAGTTGGCAATTCCCTACCCTTAAGGGAATTGCTGCTGTACATTTTCAGGGAGATCGTGCTGAATTTAGACCTGACACCTCTGAATTACAACCCATAGAAAGAGGAATAAACTTTATGGGGCTGTTTCATAGAGGAATGAGCTAAGGAAATATGGTTGTTTGTCCTGGGACTTAAAAATAGGGCAAAATCTAAGTGAAATGTGAAAGGATCCACCCCATCCCCGTTCCCCTTGAGTGATGCATACAGCTTGTTGAGAGGAACTGAACTGTACCTAGATGGCCTAACCGCATGAGTCAATGCCACCATGGCTTATGTAATGGGAACTGATGTAGATACACCACCAAGGGGAAATGCTGATACTAAGAATGAGATTCATAAAATGAGTGGTGTCATCTAGGGACCTGTGAACTTTCTCCACTTAAAAGGGGGTGGGAACTGGGAGCAAAAATTAGATGCAGAACTGCCTTTGCATCTGTTGTGCTGTGGTTGCCAAACTTGACAGAATCTGGAAGGACAAGAAAATTTTCATTACATACAAGATAACATTTTGCAGAGTAGAGACATTTTCCCACAGCCCTTTTTGGATGCAAAATCTGCCAAAGGATAATTTAGACTTTTGAGTTTTAAAAATGCCAAAGCATCCTCTAGACTCTTCATTCAGCTTCTGGAAATGTGTGTAGAATTTGAAATGGCATTTCTAATTGCTACCAAATGTGGTTTCTAATCTAAATCCCTCTCCCCTCTTCTCTTTTTCAAAAAGGGTTCTAGCCATTATAGTTGCTGAAATGCAATGGAATACAAAAACAGCACCCAAGTAAGGCTCCCATATTTAGTGGGTGAAGCTGCCCACCCACTTATTTTTTAGTCACATTTCTCTCTTCCTAAGGCCTCTCTTGGTTACATATCTGCCTCCTCAAACTGTGACAAAGTTCCTCAAATGCTGCAACAATTCACATATTGAAATCAAATTAATAATAATAATAATAATAATAATAATAATAATATTGGGTTTAGAATGAAGAAGGAAAACTAAGAGATGTTGATGCAACATAATGGACCGGGTCTCACGATCAGTGAGACCTGGTTTTGTCTGGTGAGCGGGAAGAGCGGGCTCTCCCTGTTCACGAGCGGGCAGGGAGCCCTGGGCGGCCAGATCGTCCGCCTACACGATGGTCGGCTCTGAGACGGAGCCGGCGGGGGTGGGGGGAGCGGGGGCTGCGCGGCCCCCGTAAGCCCCAGTATGCCCTGCACGAGTGCGCAGGGCATACTGGGGAGACCCCCAAACCGGGAGGCTGCTTTTAAGCTTCCAGGCCAGGGGTCTACTTGTAAGTAGGCGCAGCACAAAGGCGCGGCGCAGCTACTCACAATCGCAAAAAGCAGGTTTGCAGGAGCGCTCACTCCACAAACCTGCTTTTTGCCAGGGGTTCTCGAGTGGGTTAGCTGCTCTAGAACCACTGGGCTCAGCTGCGAGCCCGGTGGTTCTCACAACCAACAAAAATTGGGCTAGCCTCTGCTCCCAATATCTCTCATCTATCGTCTTAACCCCAAAAGACCTGGGGCCAGAAACAAACATGACAAAGCCAATCTTAACATCCTCAAACGAACAGCTACTACTTGTACTACTATTATTACAATTTAAATACTGCTTTTCAACAAAGCGCTCAAATTGGTTTACATAGAAAAAACAAACACACACATAAGATGGTTCCCTGCCCCAATAGGGCTCACAGTCTAAAAGGAAATATAAAGTAGACACCAACCACCACCACTGGAGGGATGCTGTGCTGCAGTTGATCTCCTCATGCTAAATATAAGAGAATTACCACTTTAAAAGATGCTTCTTTGCTCAGTTAGCTAGAATTGTAACAAAACCTACATATCGCTCCCATACATACATCTCTATTGATTAATGCCAGTCTTCCAAAGCAAGTCCAGATCAGAGAAGACCTTTAGCGCATTTCAAGAGCTGAAGAGATAATACTGAGAAACACAGCTAGGCACAGCTTGGCTCCCGGAAACTGACCTGTCACATGCAGGGCACTGTTAAGAGGAGCAGACCATGGAAGATCTTCAGCACTTCTGATGCTTACTTACTTACTTATTTATCAGATTTGTACACTGCCCCAAACTTTTGTCTCTGGGTGGTTAACAATAACATAAAAATCAAGTGTAAAACATACTCCCCCAAACCACAAAACCCCTTAAAACAACTTAGATAATTTAAAATCAAACACAGATTAAAACCTAAAACTTTAAAAAGCTGAAAAAGCTTGGGTGAAGAGGTGGGTTTTCAAATGCTTTTTAAAAATTGTCAGAGATGGGGAGGGTCATATTTCAGTAGGGAGCACAATCTCGGGGCAGCAACCGAGGAGGCCTGCCCCCATGTGGACACCAACCAAGCTGGCGGCAACAAAAGATGGACCTCTCCAGACAACCTCAGTGGGCGGTGGGGCTCATAGGAAGACATTCTCTTAAATACCCAGGGCCCAACCATTTAGGGCTTTATAGGTTATAACCAGCACTTTGTATTTTGCCTGGAAACCTATTGGCAGCCTATTAACAAAGGAGTAACGTGGTCTCTCCGAGATGACCCAGAGACCAACTTGGTCACTGCATTCTGTACCAACTCGAGTTTCTGGACTATGTACAAAGGCAGCCCTACATAGAGTGCATTGCAGAAATCAAGACTGGAGGTTACCAGCATATGTACCACTGTTTTGAGGTCATTCATCTCAAGAAATGTATACAGCTGGTGTACCAGCCAAAGCTGACAGAAAGCCCTCCTGGCCACCACCTCAACCTGAGATACCAGGGAGAGGTGTGGATCCAGAAGTACTCCCAGACTGTGTACCTGTTCGTTTTGGGGAAGTGTGACCCCATCTAGAAAAGGTAGTTCAAAATCATCTCTGGAGTTCTGACCCTGCACAATAAGTATCTCCATTTTATCTGGATTCAGTCTCAGTTTATTCTCCCTCCTCCAGCCCATTATTGCTTCCAAGCAGGCATTTAGAGTAGGGATGTGCGAAACGTTTTGAGTACAGAACGATCATGTACAAAACAAATCGCCCATATGCAAGTCCCAAAAGATTCGGCTCCAAAACAAATCGGCTGAATTTCAGAGCCGAAGTTTTTGTTGTTTCGGACCACCATTTTGGGGCGATCTCCATGTAGTCTCCATTTTGGTTTGATGTCTATTTGAATTTCCCGCCCTTCCAAGCTTTAGATCAGGGAACAAAAGCATGGGCTGATCTGCTGACAATTCCCTCCTGATTCCAGATTGGCTCTTTTGGCTCTTGCCACCCCTGACTGACCCCACATTGGCCAGGGGACGGGTCGAAGAAAGGGCAAGGGTGGGGGGAAGTTCAAGGAGGGATTTTCAATTAGATTTAAAGAGGCAGCACCCACCATTCTGCTTTTCTGCCTCGTGGGAGAGGAGAGAGAGAGAGCTTTGAATTGCATTGCATTGCCTATTGCCGCCAGCCTGAGCCCAGCCTGCCTTGCCACCCAGCCTGCCTGCCCCTGTTGGCTGCTGCATGGCAGCCTGAGAATGGATTATCTGCTGCATTGCTTTTTTGTTCCTGAGAAGAAGAGAATTCTTTTTTCACCCCCTTCCTGCTGCTGAGACAATCACTGCCTGCGCCTGCTGTGTCTGTGCCAGCCACCTGCCCCAGCCCCTGTGGTCACTGGCCAGCCACATTTTCAAGGCTTTTGCCCCAGCCCCTGTGGCCACTGGGCACCAGATTTCCCAGGCTTTCCCCCCAGGCCCGCCCCCCAACCGCAAATCTGAAGACTGAAGGAGAAGAAGATTGAAGAAGAAAGAGTAGACTCAGAAACCAGACCACAGAAGTGGACAACTGGACACACAATGTGGGTGAAGCCCTAGGCTGAGTGAGTGTGTGAAAATGTACCCCATTTTCACACACACACACACACACACACACACACACACACACACACACACACACACCCCTCTGGAATTCTGGGGTTTTTTCCTGTTTGGAGGGAAGTTTTGGGTTGCAATTGAATTTAAAAAGTTGCGTGTTATTTAGTTTAGAAGGAGTTTAAACAGGAGTTCTGTGTAGGAGGCATCCCAGTTAGCTAGTACTAGTAGATGGTTAGAAGGGTAGCGTAGCCTCATGGTTTTAAAAAACAATTCTATCTTTTTTTCCATTCCAAAGATTTTTTTTGCATTTTTCAAAAACAGAAGCCTGTCCTCCGGCCCTCTCTGCCCATAATATATCAGTATTAATATTCTCTGCCCAGCAGCCTACAGGCTCCGAGTGGGCAGGAAGTCACAGACTCTAGCCTTCTCCCTGCACCCATTCCCTCCTCCCCCGCCACCCCCAACTGCAGCATTCTGAGGCCATGGCAAAAATTAACCCTAAATCCAGGGGCGTAGCTAGCCCACCAGTGGCATGTGTGCGGCCGCGGCGGGAGCCCTGATAGCCCCGCCCCCTGCATCTGACATCAGGCGCAGGGGCGTGGTCCGGCTCCCGAACGAAGTCTTGAGGCTCTGTTTGGGATCGCTGCAGCCTGCAGCAGTAACTTTTGAAGGGGCTGTGCGGCCCCTTCGGCAGTTAAACGAAGCCTGGTGCTGCATTCGCAGCACAGCCCAGGAGCGGCTCTTCCCTGCGTGGCCCCTTCAGGAGCTAGTTAGGCTGGTGCTGCGTTCGCAGCGCCAGCCAGGAGCAACTCTTCCTTGCTTGTATTGCTGGTCTACGACCTAAATAAAGTTTTACTGGACTCTTCCCTGCCTTTGCAGGGAAGAGCCACTCCTGGCTGGCATTGCGAACGCAGCGCCAGGCTTTGTTTAGCTCCCAAAGGGGCTGCGCGGCCCCCGCTTGGGAGCTAAACTACCACCCTCGCGTCTGACGTCAGACGCGGGGGGCCTGTCGGGGCTGCTCTTGCGGCTTCTGATTGGCCACCAGCCCGGGTTCTTTGAACCCGTTGGCCCAATGGTGGCTCCGCCCCTGCCTAAATCCACTAACTCTTTCGCAGAGCACACATGCACAGAGCACACTATGCTACCCCCCCCCCACATAATCTCAAGTCTAGCGCTCTCGCTCTCTCTCTCTCTCTCTCTCTCTCTCCATATTCAATTCAAATGCCTTGGATGGTTTGTTGTTGTGCCTGTATTTTGGGGACCTCATGGATGGGCACAGGACAGGTTCTCTCTCTCTGTGGACTTCTATGCAATGAAGATTGGGTCATATTGTGACTTCTAGCATCATCATCATTTTTATTCAAACTAGATTGCTTGCATCTACAATAGGTTGTGCTGGTGCCACAGGCTCCGATCTGTTGCAGAAATGTCAAAAAAGGTGCCAAAAATTGTGTGCCATTGTTGTCATCATCACTCTTTTACTCGTGTAGGTGGGAGTGGGGGCCAAATCTCGCTGTTCCTCTGGCAGAATGTTGTTTTGCACCCTTACTTAATTAACCCACTTTTATGGCCTGGTGCCACAGATGTAGTTGTGTCTGTTGCAGTCTGCTGCCCTAGTCTGCTGCATTTGCTTGCTTGCTTGCTTATTGCTAGCTGCTGCTGTTACTCTGCGTTGGGCGGGGGTGGCAGTTCATTTCATTGTTGTTTCATACTGTTGTGTGTAGATCAATTGCATTTCGGGGGGGGGCACTCAGGCGAGCCCGTTTCCGCCAAAGCAGGTAACTTGCTTAAATACCCCTCCCCTTCAATGGGGTTAGTGGAGCGAGTGCTCCACTAACCCTGTTTTTTAAATCATGTATTGCTGCAGTGCAGCTCCGTGCCGTGGCAACACATGAGGAGACCCCTGGCCAAGAGGCTGCAAGCAGCCTCCCGGGCTTGGCATGCCCCACACACTTGCACAGGGCATCATGGAACTTTCAGGGGCCACATGGCCCCTGATCCCCACAGCCCCCGCCTACTCCTTGACGGAGCCGGCAGTTATGTGGGCGGCCAATCTGGCCACCGAGGGCTGCAATAGTGATCGTCTGCGGGGAGAGCGGACTAAGCCTGCTCTCCCTGCAAACCTCCTTTCGGCACTTCACACTAATTGTGTGACTCGCCTCATTGTTCCACACTGGAAATGAATGAGCCATTAATCCCCACAGTTTTAACTCAGGGAGGGGGGGAGGTATTTAGAATTTAGAGAAGAGCAAACAAATGCAGCAGCAATGAGTTAAATGAAAACTAACACAAAACTGTTAGATTGGAGCCAGGCATGCTGGAGAATGGCCAGCTACGAACTGTGTTTGGTGGTGGAGACAAGAAGCACTTCAAGGAAAATAAGTCTGGGCATACAGCCAAACCACTAGATAAGAACAACTCTGTTGTTAAATCGCAAGGCTGTCGGACGGAGGATCTTCTGATAAGCTTTGCTGAAGTGGAAAACCCTGTTGCTTTTGTACAAGATGCAGTGTGTATTTTACCCAAGCAAAATAAAAGAGGCAGTGAAAATTCAAGGAGGGTCATATCTTTGATCAGTGATGCTAAAGGAGGAACTGACACTATTAAGGATGCTTTGAAGCTAGACCCCAGGTTAATTTCTCTGAATGGATCTAAAGTCTCATCAGAAGGAAAAGAGAACAGCTTGGGCGGGGCACTGACTCTGGTATTTGCCTCTGCCCCACCTTGCTCCAGGTGTGTTATCTGTGGGGCTGCTGCTGCTCCTGCTACTAAGAGCAGGCTGGGCCAAGGGCCTGAGCCTCTTGGTGCGAGCTGAAGGGCGCGAGCACAAGGGCTACCATCCTTGTGGTTCTCTGCCATGGGGCGTTAGAAGACATTCCTCTCATTTTTTTCCCATCAAGAAGCCAGCATGAGAGCATGACTGCATGAGTCCTGGGCCTGGTTTTTATCAAACAGAGGATCTGTGGTTGGTTGGGCTGAGGAGATGTGTCTGGGAGAGCAGAAAAGCGGGGATGGTGTGGGGGCAGCAATATCACGGGTAGCAGGCAGAGGGAGGTATGGCGGTGGGAGTTGGGCAGACTATTACAGGGGGAAATGGTCCAGGCAATTGAGGCCTGTTCCTTTTTCCAGCTCTTCTCCCAACCCTGTGGCCCCAAGGAGCTCTGAGAACACTTCCTCAAGGATTAGAGTGCTGCTGTTGAATTCCAGGTCAGTCAACGCTAAAATGTCTCTTATCCACGATTTGATTGTGGATGAGCATGCTGACCTGGTATGTGTGATGGAGACCTGGTTGGATGAGCTGGGTGGAGTTGGTCTCACTCAGCTCTGTCCTCCAGGTTTCCTGATCATGCAGCAGCCCTGCCTGGAGGGTCAGGGAGGGGACGTTGCAGTCACCTATTGAGAGATCTTCCCCATTTCCAGGTGCCTGGTCAAGCCATCTCAGTGTTTCGAGTGTTTGTCCTTGAGGGTGGGCCTCCGAGACTGGCTGGGGATTCTGCTGGTGTACCGACCACCCCGCTGCATTTCAGTCTCCCTACCTGAGCTGGCAGGGGTGGTCTCGGAGGAGGCCTTGGGTTCCCCCAAACCTATTGTCTTGGGGGATTTCAATGTCCATGCTGAGGCCCCCTAGTAGGTGCAGCTCAGGATTTCATGGCCTCCGTGGCAACCATGGGCCTGTCTCAGCTGGTATTGAGCCCTACCCACATGGCAGGACATACTCTGGATCTAGTTTTTGCTTACCAGGGAATAAATGATCTGGAGGTGGGGAAGTCTGAAATAACTCCCTTGTCATGGACAGATCATCATCTGGTGGGGTTTAGTTTGACTGCTCCTTCTGCCCTCTGCAGGGGTGGTGGACCAATTAGAATGGTCTGCACCCAGAGGCTTATAGATCCGCTTGGTGGCCCTTGGGGAGTTTCCAGTGTCCAGAACTGGTGAACCTGTTGAGGCCCTGGTGAATCTCTGGAATGGAGAGACAGCCCAGGCTGTTGACATGGTTGCTCCTAAATGCCCTCTCCAGCTTGGTGGAGCCCGATCTGCTCTTTGGTTTTCCTCGGAGCTTAGGGCAATGAAACAACTCAGGCGACAGCTAGAATGATGCTGGAGGAAGAATTGTGACGAATCCAACTGAACACGGGCTAGAGCCCATTTTAGGGACTACTCCATGGAGGTGGGGGTGGTGAAGAAATGCTTTTTCTCCGCCTCCATTGAAGAGCCCCTGGTGGCGCAGTGGTAAAACTGCCGCCATGTAACCAGAAGGTTACAAGTTCAATCCTGACCAGGGGCTCAAGGTTGACTCAGCCTTCCATCCTTCCGAGGTCGGTAAAATGAGTACCCAGAATGTTGGGGGCAATATGCTAAAAAAATCATTGTAAACCGCTTAGAGAGCTCCGGCTATAGAGCGGTATATAAATGTAAGTGCTATTGCTATTGCTATTGCTATCTGCTCAGTACAGAGCAGTGGAGCTCTTTCGTGTAACAAAGACATTGCGGCACACATCCCCCCTCCCCGGGTAATGGGGGAGGAATCATCTACAGCCCGTTTTCATCAGTTTGTGTGTCACTTTGCAGATAAAGTAGCTTGCATCCGTGCTGATTTGGACTCCAGAGTTTTGGCAGTTCCAGCAGACGTGCCTCTGGTACCATCTGGTCCTATTGTGTTGGGTTCTTTTCAGTTGGTGCAGCCTGAGGATGTGGACAAGATCCTGGGCAGTGTGTGCTCTTGATCTTTGCCCTTCATGGCTAATAAAAGCTGCCAGAGATGGTACAGGCAGATGGTTGGAGGTGATTATTAATGCTTCATTAAGGGAGGGCAGGATACCACCATGCCTCAAGGAGGCAATGGTAAGACCATTATTTAAAAAGCCCTCCCTTGTTCCCTCCAATCCAGACAACTATAGACCTGTCTCTAAGCATCCCTTTTTGGGCAAGGTGATAGAGCGTGTGGTGCAGAGGGTCTTGGATGATATGCAGAGGGTCTTGGATGATATGGATTATATGGACCCTTCTCAATCAGGCTTCTGCCCCGGATATGGGACTGAAACTGCCTTGGTCACTCTAGTGGATGACCTACGCCGGGAATTAGACAGGGGGAGTGTGTCCCTGTTGGTTCTGCTGGACCACTCAGTGGCGTTCAATACCATCATCAACCATGGTATCCTTCTGGATCACCTCTTGAATATTGGAATAGGAGGTACTGCATTGGAGTGGCTCCGGTCCTTTCTTGCAGGGAGGGTCCAGAAGGTGCTGCTAGGGGACTACTGCTCGGCTCTGTGGCCACTGGCCTGTGGGGTCCCACAGGGTTCGGTCTTGTCCTCCATGCTGTTTAACATCTACATGAAACCGCTGGGAGAGGTCATCCAGGGACTTGGACTGAGTTGTCAGCAATATGCGGATGACACTCAGCTCTATCTCTCCTTGTCACCTGATCCTAGGGAGGTGGTGGATGTAATCGGGGGTTGGAGGCTGTGATGGGTTTGATGTGGGCTAATAAACTGAGACTGAATCCAGACAAGTCAGAGGTAATGTTGGTCAGTAGGAGAGCCAATCAGGATGAGGAGATTTTACTGGTTCTGGATGGGGTTGCACTCCCCTTGAACGAGCAAGTACGCAGCTTGGGGGTACTACTGGACCCGGCTCTGCTTTTGGAAGCTCAGGTGGAGGCAGTGGCCAGGGGTGCCTTTGCATGGCTTTGGCTAGTGTGCCAGCTGCATCCCTTTCTTGAGAAGGCAGATCTGGCCACAGTTACTCATGCCTTAGTCACATCACAGCTGGATTACTGTAACACGCTCTACATGGGGCTGCCTTTGAAGAATATCAGGAAACTGCAGCTAGTGCAAAATGCGGCAGCTAGGGTTTTATCTGGAGCTGCCCTGTGGGATCACATCACACCCATTCTGAAAGAGTTGCACCAGCTGCCAGTTCGTTTCCGGGTCCAATTCAAGGTGCTGGTTTTGACCTTTAAAGCCCTTAACAGTTTTGGCCCGGGATACCTGAGGGAGTTTATCAAACAGGCAACATTACTGCTGCTTGAACCCTGTCCTGTCTGTCAGGCAGTGACCTCTAGGGATCAGCCACTCAGCACACGGTGACTGGGACTTAGAGGGCCTGGCGGCAGGAAGTGAAGGGGTCTTTTGTTCTTGGGCAGTTGGAGCCAGCCAGGGGAAGCAACAGGTTGGCTGGCCAAGCCATGGCAGCAACCAGGAACTATGCAGGGGCCTGAAGTCTCTAACATGGTTTTATTATTCATTCATTCATTCATTCATTCATCCATTCAATTTCTGTACCACCCTTCCAAAAATGGCTCAGGGCAGTGAGTTTTGGTTTTGGAAGAAGCCAAGGCTTGGCTTCGGAGAAAGGTCTAGCCAGGGAACCCTGTGTTAGGTAGCTGGTGTCAGATTTCTTTATTTTAGTGCTTTGCAGATCCTTACAACTGGTCTATTGTGTTTTATCTGTAACATAAGGATGTTGTACTTGTGCCCTTTTGATCCATCTAGGGCACTGCAAAAGTCTCTGTAACCTTTAAAGGTGCTTTTAAAGGTTCCTTACAACTGGGGGTGCTTTTTGAACTTTCTTTGCAACTGGGTAAACAAGATTTTAAAGTGTACCACTCCAACTATCAACTGGAGTGCTCTTTTTGAATTATTCTTGAAAGTAATGAGTGTTTCTTTTTCTTTTTATCTGTTACTGAAGCTGAGAGAGAGCAAGAGAGAGCGCCTCAGACGGAAACAGTCTGTAGTATTTTGAATAAAGGTTATTTTTCTTTTGGGTCCTTTACGATCTTAACCAGCCTCTTTGAGTAGATTTTCAACTCAGGAAAGGGGTGGTGGTGGAAAGGGGTCTTACTCTGGTGCAAACATGCCTCAAGTTTGATTGCTCAGCAGCACACTACCAAGTTTTTCTCCTCATGCATAGGCTACACATGGGAGGTTTATATATATTTTTTCCATTTTGTGAAAGAAAAGAAGTCTCCCTGAACACTCGCCCAAATCCACGGGGGAGTTAAACTCTGTAATTAGGGCATCGTGAAATTGAAATTGAAATTGAATAAATAGTGGCGGTGATTAGCAAGAAATTGTTAAGTTTTAAAGATTAAGTTTTAAAGCCTTTGTTGAGCAGACATGGAGGGAATGAATCAGCATTTTTCTTTCCCCCATGTGGACTTGCTCAGAGACAAAGGCTGGGCTTAAATCCGCCATTCGTCAGTTGCCATGCATTACAGTACTCTTTCCTAACTGATTTCCCCTGTTCCTTTTACTGCTTTTTTATTTTTGAAGATTTTTATTACAGTAAACCTGGTCTTCACACTTTTACCATTGTTTCTGTCTGTTTTGTTCCCACCTCATGCCTACTTGCACTATTTATTTATTAATAAGCTGCAGAAGAAGAGAGGTGGGGTGGGGGGAGATTTTCAAAAAATATTACTATCCATGTGTCTGTGTGTGTGACAGAGTTATTTGTGCACAATACCTTGAAACTGCCGTCCAGGACAAAACTGTGTCCATTCACTGACAACAAAAATTAGAGGGAACACTGCCCTGTACTTGCCTTAGTTTTTTTGGCCATAGATGCTACTACATCTGTTCAAAAAGATTGGGGTATAGCGCTAATTATTCCACTTCATAAGAAGGGCAAAAGAGATTTGCCTGTAAATTATCGCTCTATCAGTTTACTTAGTGTGGTTAGTAAAATTTATGCTAAACACCTTCACAAGGAATTCATGAATCTATATAATTAATTATCATAGATGTGCCTATCCTGGATGCGTGGGGATGCATCCTGACACTCAGCAGATTGGCTGGGCAGCAGAGGCTTGCGCGCAGCAGGAGGCCATTGAACGAACGCACTCTGACTTTGGGCGGCAGAGGAAGCAGGCAGGCAGATGAAAATGGCGGGGAGGGAGGGAGCCTGGTACTAAGCAGATTGGCTGGGTGGACAGGGAATCTTCCTCAGGCAGCAAAGTGGATTCCGAAGTGGATTGCAATGCAAAGACAGACAAACTCGCAGAGGTGGGGTGGTGGGGTGGCTTACCTTTGTTCTCCCAGCTGCCTGCCAGTGCCCTCTGGCTCAGTCTGAGTCATCAAGTCAAAACAAAGGGACTCTCTTTGTTTTGCAAAGGGACTCTCAAACAAACTTGACCAGAGCCACATAGAAAGAGGCTCTCCTCCTCCCCTTCCTTGCTCTCTGGGCTAGACTCTCTGCACATAGTCGCTCCTCACCTCATGTGTGAGGCTCTTCAGAACAGAGTGAGGAGAAAGGAGACATGGGGAGCAAGACCACAGGCACAGTCTCATTTCAAAGAGGAAGCATCCTTTATCATTCCTATTTCAAAAACAGTAAGCAGAAATGGAGGGGTTCATATGGGGGATGTTTTGTGAAATGGGGAGATACCAGGCATGGAATCACCCTGTGATTCTGGGGATGACAGAGTATTGAATGCAAAACATGCAGTGCCTGTAGAATCCAGGGCAAAAATGCAAAAATGCAGTATGTTTTAGTTGCTTAATGCAGTATAATGTTCAATTTAATTTTCAGTATGATTATTTTGAGTTAATTGAGTAGAATTTACAGGCATAGGTAGGGACTATTTTTTAAAGGGTGAAAATAAGAAGCAAGGACTTACTTGAGTGTTTTGCCTGCTTAATCATGAATGTAGCCACAAAATTGAGATTAATTTGCACGAAGAAAAAAGCCTGTGTGTGATCTTGTGTAAGTTTCAATGATGAGATAGAGGGGAGTAAGAAGGATTTTGTAAAGGTGGTTGTTCATGCTGGCCAGTGAATTGCTGTGAAATGAATACCTTACTTATATGTTACACCTTAGTTTACAGAATATATATATGGATCTCGAGATCTCTCTCTCTCTCTCTCTCTCTCTCTCTCTCACACACACACACACACACACACACTCACTCCTCATTCAGTTCTGTAAAGGTAAAGTGTGCTATTGAGTTGGTGTCTACTCCTGGTGACCACAGAGCCATGTGGTTGTCTTAGGTAGAATACAGGAGGGGTTTACCATTGCCATCTCCCACGCAGTATGAGATGATGCCTTTCAGCATCTTCCATGTAGCATGTGTATAAATGTGGTGTAGTGGTTAGAGTGCTGGACTAGGACTGGGGAGACCTGAGTTCAAATCCCCATTCAGCCATGAAACTAGCTGGGTGACTCTGGGCCAGTCACTCCTATCTCAGCCTAACCTACTCCACAGGGTTATTGTGAAAGAGAAACTTAAGTATGTAGTACACCGCTCTTGGCTCCTTGGAGGAAGAGCGGGATATAAATGTAATAATAATCTGTAAGGGACAGAGGAGCCATGAGATTTCATAACCCCATGAGAAATGAACCTGTTCTTCTATATGCCATAAATAATATAGCTTGAGAGGCAGATACTTATCTCTTCTCAGCTATCCTGGAGACCTTACTTCTTGTAAAGTCAGAGCCAGAGGTGAGGGGCTGGAGGTGAGATATAATGTTTTTGTGTGCCACACTGTGCATGGCGCATTATTTGCATGTAGGAACATAGGAAGATAGGAAGCTGCCATATACTGAGTCATACCATTGGTCTATCTAGCTCAGTATTGTCTTCACAGACTGGCAGCAGCTTCTCCAAGGTTGCAGGCAGGAATCTCTCTCAGTCCTATCTTTGGAGAAGCCAGGGAGGGAACTTGAAACCTTCTGCTTTTCCCAGAGCAGCTCCATCCCATGAGGGGAATCTCTTCCAGTGTTCACACATCAAGTGTCCCATTCATATGCAACCAGGGCGGAGCTCGCTTAGCTAAGGGGACAAGTCATGCTTGCCAGCACAAGACCAGCTCTCCTCCTATTGTATCAGTTTGAATCTGTAACTGACATTTCCATCAGTTCCCCCTAATTGTCCTTTCAAGTGGCAATCACAGAAGCTGATGACAAAGGTGTGCTATTCCTTTAAATGTCACAGGCCTTGGACGGTTCTAAGCCAGGCCTGCCTTCTGACAGCTGGGATGGATTCTTCAGCCTTGAATTTTTCAAACATGCTTGGTTGCTGTTCCCTGATGGCTTGCTTGAATTCTTGCAGTCCTCAATCTGGTCTCTCTTTATTTAATTTTATTTATTTATTTATTAGATTTATATACCGCCCAGGTGGCTCAGGGTGGTTCACAACATGATAAACAATTAAAATGACTTAACTATTATAACTGGGTAGCCATTCCCCAGGTCATCAGTATCTAGCCAGCAATGACTCTCTTCCCTGGTAAACTGACTTCCTGAAAGGGAACAGGCACCTTAGCTCTTTGCCTGCCCTTCCTCCTTCAGCTCTGACTCCATCTTCAGCCTTCTTTCTAAAACTTCTGTCCCATGCAGTATCTTCCACCCAATCTGCCTGAAACCCACTAGGACCGGGGAGATCCGAGTTCAAATCCCCATTCAGCCATGATACTCGCTGGGTGACTCTGGGCCAGTCACTTCTCTCTCAGCCTAACCTACTTCACAGGGTTGTTGTGAGGAGAAACCTAAGTATGTAGTACACCATTCTGGGCTCCTTGGACAAAGAGCGGGATATAAATGCAAAATAATAATAAAATAAAAATAATAATAAAAATACATAATTATATTATATACATTGCTATGTACATAATTACATAAAATCTTTGTGTATTAAATTTTGAATACACACTAATTGTATTTCGAATTTTTATTTTTCACGATAACTAAGGGCGCTCAACAGAGTGTTGCATCTGGGCGCCAGATCCCCTAGAGCCGGCCCTGCTCACCTTTCTAGGGTGAATACATCCTGCTTGCTCACTAGAACTATTTAACTATAGATAATTACTATAACTATTTTTATGTATTGCTTTTCAACAACAAGAAGAAGCTCTTGAAGCAGTTTACATAGAAAAATAAGAAAATTGTTCCTTGTCCCTAAAGAGCTCACTGTTTTAAAAGAAGCACAAGGCAGACATCAGCAGCAGCCACTGGAGGGATGCTGTGCTGGAGCTGAAAAGGGCCATTGCTGCTATCACCATTTGTGATTGGAACTACTGTTTGAGCAAGCCTTTTGAGATCATTGCAGAGAACAACCATCCTCCTTGTAACATGCTAGGTGTCACAGAAGAGAGGACTAAAGAGCAATAAACTCATGAAGAACCTTGTCCTTGCACATCACCATGACAACTTCCCAGAAGAGGGAGTTGCTTGCTGCCATGTTGTCCATTGCACTTGGGCACCAGAGAACAGCCCTGCTGGATCAGGCCAAAGGCCCATCCAGTCCAGTATCCCGTTTCACACAGTGGCCCACCAGATGCCTCTGAGAAGCCCACAAGCAAGAGGTGAGGGCATGCTCTCTCTCTCTCTCTCTCTCTCTCTCTCTCTCTCTCTGGAGCGTATCTAGGTCAGGGCAGGCAGGGCACGTGCCCCGGGCACCACTTGAAGGGGGGCACCATTTTTTAAAATTTAAAAAATTAAAAAATGGCCACCAAAAACAAAATGGCCACCATGCATGCTCAAATGGCCTCTGTGAGTCGCTAGGCCATGCTAGGCCTCGCAGAGGCCATTTGAGCATGCGTGGAGGCCATTTCGTTTTCAGCCATTTTAAAAAAAATAAATTTTTTTTTAATGGCCACCGCACATGCTCAAATGGTCCCTGCGAGGCCCTAGAGGCCAGAGGGGGGAGGGGAACCTTTGCAGACCCCCTCATGGCCTTTAGGAAGCCCCTCGAAGGGGCTACAGGTGAATTTTTTTTAAAAAATTAATATAATATAAGTCACTGTACACATATTCAGACTGGCACTATGTACAAAGAATCAGGGCTTGTGAATACTGAGCTGAAGCTTATGAGCTAGGATTGTATTCATTTGCTCTTACTTGCTTCTTGTGATAAGTGAGTTAAATATGATGTCTTAATAATATGGCTATTAATGGTGAGTTTGTCTTTGAATCAGTGTGAAATCCTTAGTTTTAAGGCCCACTGGGAGTTTCTTGCTCTCTTTCTCTCATTTTAACTGTCTGAAATACTAGAATATATTCCAAGCAGTGACGCAGTTTACTCTGCATATCCTTTAATTATTTTCAGAGTATCTGGGAAAAGTCAAATTCTCCATTTATTTTTAAAACTGTAATAGTGATGCTACAGTGCATAGTAGAGAATTAGATAGGCACTTCTGTTTAGTTTTCCAAGTATACCTCCACATTGTATTTGGGTATTTCATGAGCTCCAGCATACTGAAATTTGTAGTTTTCCAGCATTTTTTGGTCTGGCTATGTCCACTGCCATATAGTTTTTGAAATATTAAAAGATTAACAAGCTTGACTTGTATTTTTCAGCTGATATTACGGTAAAGTTATCTGAAAGATGGGTGTCAGATGTTTGGACAGGGGGCGCAATTTCATTGCTTGCCCTAGGCGCTATTGTCCCTAGATACGCCTCTGCATGCTATGGTGGGCATCCAGGGAACAACAGAGTCTAGGATTGATAAGGGGAAAGTACTTTCAGGGATTGTGCAGGACAGGACGCTAGAGAAACAATCAGCAGCAGTAACAGCAGAAAGCAGTGCAGGCTCAGTAATGCAATGAAACGAACTTGCAGGAACATTCACAAGCTTTGCAGGCTCACACTCTTAGCTGGTTCAAAATCTCATTGGCAATTGTTATAGCTGCTTCCCTCACAAACACAAAGTCATCTTATATAGATTTAACTAAGAGTTTATTCAGCAACAACTCCATTTTCTTCTCCTCCTTTCCCTTTCTGACCCCACCTGACACACGGGCGTGGGGGGTAATACCAATACCAATTGGGTGTACCAATCAGAAGGCAGAGCAAAGAGATGCCAGAAATGGGGGCGGGAGACAAAGAGTGAGATCCCTGCTTACTATCTGTATTCCTAATGTTGCTTGTGGGAACTAGGACAAAAGGTGCAAACAGACGATGCAACTGGAGCTGCAACTCCAACAAAAGCAGCTGTCACTAGCCCTCTTCAGACTTTATGGATCATAACTGAGCACTGCTCATGAGTGGGGAAGCAGGGAGGATGTTCTGCCCCCTGCTGTCACTCATCCTCCCTGCACACAACAACCATGCTTACAGCACTGTTTGTCTGGAGGGGGACAGTGCCATAAACATCATGACTGGTGATCATCATGCTTACCTGTGGCACCTGTTGGAAGTGAAGGACTTTGCGCTGTCTCTTGTCTCAGTGACATAGGAGGGCAGACTAGTGAGTCAGAGGGCTAGACAGTCAAAACATTGGTCATCCCTTCTCTACTGCTCTGACACTATCCCTTTGGAATGTAGATTGCTACTCTTAGATTGCTTCCTTCCTTCCTGTTTTGCACTTCCTCCTTCCCTTCTCTTCCTGTTCCTTCTACCTTGCAACATGCAAGCTCCTCTCCCCTGCACCATGTGTGCAGAGATGCAGAATCCATCTGCATCCAGCTAGCTAGCTAGATTAGAGATCCTAACTCCTCACTTTCCTATCTAGAATGGAGTTCTTTAATAAATGCCATATATATTGATTTGTAACTATGAACTGGCTCCAAGTTACTTTACTCTCAGCATGCACGCATGCCTAACCAAATTCCGCTGTGTTGTGCCTCTGTGCACTGTGCTATAATGGAAAAGGGATTCTCTTACCAGAGAGAATTCCCAACAGCTCCCAGGTTTCCAGCAGCCTCCTCTTCTTTCCTCGGGCATATTGCAAGCTTTTCAAGGAATGTGAGGACAGTTACATCTTGCAAAAGATCACAAGGGTCAGATTGGACCCAAACAGCTGCTCAGATGTGGAGAACGCCTTAGCTGGTGTGCTTTCTCCTTAGCCAGTGGGCTTTCTCCTGCATATTTCTCCTGTGCATTTGCTTAGAATAATGTATTCAGGTTGAAGGTTTTTGGATTTTTATTCACACACACACACACACACACACACACACACACACACACACACACACTTGATAAGTTTCTTAATAGGGGCTGACATCCTGACTAGCACTGTGCTCATGCAGCAGTGCCAGGATTAACTCTTTGCCTAGTTAACCCCTGCTAACTAGGCAAAGAGGCACTTTTTAAACATGGTGATTCTCTTTATTTAGCAGGGGGAGAGCAACTGGCCCTATCGACCCACAGCACATTACCCCTCCAGTGACTGTTGCTGGTGTCTATCTTATATTTCTTTTTCGATTGTGAGCCCTTTGGGGACAGGGATCCATCTTGTTTGTTTGTTTGTTTGTTTGTTATTTCTCTATGTAAACCACTTTGAACACTTTTGTTAAAAATGGTATATAAATCTTTGTTGAAATTTGAAGATCCAGAGTACCACTGTGTCATTTTGTGCATGGGGGAAGCAGCAGTATTTGACAATCACCCCTACCTTATGAAGCCCCTTGTGCATCAGAAAAATATGTTCCAAAGGGCTGTGAAACCCTCAGGGACATCTTTTTGGGACACACAGTGGGCTTCAGAGGGAAGGGGAAGTCAAAATGTTCATTTTGACTGTCATTGGACAGTCTCCCACGAGTGCAATGGAGCAGCAGCAGTCTGGATGCTGACATGGATTCACATGTGCCTTGTCAGCATTGGTATCAACCAGTGTCTTTATGCCACCTTTATGCATTACATTTTTTGTAAACATTCCTATGGCAAAATACATGTGTTGCTACATTGTATTCATGACAGAATCATGCCATCTTCTCCATAACTGGCCATTGATAGCCCCTGATATCGTTTGATTGATTGGTCAGTCAATAAAAGATATTACAAAAACAGCAAAAAATGCTAGTGCTGTTTCCTTTCAAGGAAATTGAAGTGTGCTTCTTGGACTGCCATGTAAGCATATTTGGAATCAGTGTCCTTGAAAGCATATTATGTGTACAAATAAGCCCTATTCACAAGTTACGTTCAATGCACAAACAATGGTACACTTCATATCTGTAGCCTGTGTTTGAGGGGCCTGTACTCAGGTCCACCTTTGAAATGAATCCATGTACAAGCATTCACAGAAAAATGTGTACATGTGTAGCATCTGTAACATCTGAACATAATCTAACATCTGAATAGGGCTATAGATATGAATAAAATCAGAATTTATCTGATGGCATTTTCAGCTCAGTACAGAAAGCAGTGCTTACACATGCATTGTAGAATGTGGAGCTGGTTTTATCACCTTTTTGAGACAGAGGAAGCTACTTATGGATGTGGATTTTAAAACATCAGCACATGTGGTACAAGAAGTCCATATAGAGTTTTGTGACCCCTTCTTTGCATTTGTGCGCCTTTTGGAAGTTTGGAACTCATGAAGCTATAAAACGAAGGGATTATTGAAAGAATAGTTGGGTGCTTTTAGATTTTATGTATTAGCCCATATGAAATATTAACATAATGGGTATTATTGGTTATTTTAATGTGTAAGTATATGTGAATTTTGATGATTTTAAGGATTTATGTATTGATTTGAGTATATATGTGGGTAATTCTAAAACAGTATATATTAAATATCCAGCAACTTTAATCCTTTGGTATGTTTTGAGAAAAATCCTTACAATATTAGGTTGCAGTTGAATGTGTCCCCTTAATGTCTTTTTACAGATTTATTTAATATTGCATACAGCAAAGGTTTTGTGTGGGTGGGTTCTTGTGGTGCAATATAGAGTTTCTATTGGACTCACCTAGGTCCTTCTTCTTTTTGTTGCCATTCTTTCACCTGAAACATGTCCTTTATTTTTATTTATTTTTTTGTGGGGGGAGGACTCTTTAAAAAGTTGAAAAACTTCTGTGGAGAGGGGTGGGAAAGTTGGCCTCATGACTGTAAACTATGAGGGCAGGTCCGCCCTTCCCCATGCCAGGATGCACCTAGGCAATTGGGGTGCCTCCAGCAGCCACCCTGCACCCGCCACGCCAGGCCTCTGTTTTTTGTTTTTGCATAATTCAAGCCACCATGGCATGTGTGTGGCTGAGGGGTGGGCCGGGGGGTGAGCTGAGCAGGACTTGCCTCCCCCCCCTGGTGGTGGAGTGACCACTCGGCCTGTCCATTCAGCCCAGAGGCTCTTGTTTACTGTGAGGTGCTACAGCGCACTGATGCAGTGAATATAGATTGCCACAAGCCCATGATGCCACGCGCTGGAGCGCCTCGCAGTTATCAAGAGCCACTGGGCTGAATAGACAAGCCCAGCGGTCACTTTGGACAACACCGGGGGAGCAGGTAGGCAAGTCTTGCTAAGCTCACTCCCCAGCTGCCACTCCTCGCTTAAATTGTACAAAACAAAAACACCGGATGTACGGTGTGGCGAGGCGGGCACAGGTGGTTGCAGGAGGGGGCCTCCCCTGACCATTTGGAGTCTGTCCCTGGAGGCCATGGACCAGGGCCCCAATGTCTGGGGGTAAGAGCGCCTCTGCCCCCTCCCACCCTACCAACCAGTCAATCCTCAAGGAAAAACATTCTGAGCAAAAAACATTCTGAGCAAAGTGACTTTCAACAGCGATTGAGTGCTTCCGTATTTCTATGTGACACCTTTTTGCTTCCTGATAAAATAATATACTGGAGAGTAACTGCAGTGCTGTTGGTGGCGGCAGCAGCCAGAGGGGCAGGAAGTGAGGGATACATACCAGCTGACAGAATGTCAACAAAACATTAAGCAAAAGCACCAGACGCGTAACTATAGGGGGGCAGGGTGGGCACGTGCCCTGGGCGCCACTGTTGAAGGGGGCGCAGAATTCCCCTCCACTATGCACAAAATTAAAAAACGAATTAATTTTTTTTAAAAAAAAATTCTCCGATCAGCCAGCGGGGGCGCCGGCACTATGCTGGGAAGCCCCCCGCCACTGCTCACCGTCACCATCCACTGTCTCTGGGTGGCGCCTGCACCCACCCCCACTCGCGCAGGCACAGCGCACTCGACTCACTCACATGAGTTGCGAGAATCTCTGACCCAGTCCGGGCGAGGGGACAGGCAGGCACTGAACGCTCCCTGGAAGAGAGTGCGTGCGGCACTCCCCCCCCCCACGCCGATTCAATCAGCGCATGTGCCTGCGTCCACGTGGGTTGCTGAAGAGAGAAACTGCAGCAGCTGCTGGGCATTTCAGAATCTCGTGCTGTTTGCTAATCCTCGTGTGCTGCTGTTGTGTTTGCTGCTGCCTAATCCTTTGTCACTTCAACCCATTTTTATTTTGCTCGCTGCATTCTTAATTGATCCCTCCCCATTTCCAAAGTAAGTAAAAATAAACAAGCTCACAAGCTCTGTGTGTGTTGCCCGCGCGCCCTCCTGCTGCCTGCTTCGTTGAATGATCTTCCTTCCTCCTCTCTCCCGCTCCCCCAAGCCAATGTAAAGTTCTCCTTGGAAGGTCAGTGTGTGGGGTGGAATGGGAAACTTTCTGTGCGCACGCATTGGTTGCAGGCAGGGTGGTCCCACCAGGGTTTGCTTGGTTTTTGTCTAGGGACGCTGCAGCTACTGGCTGGCTGAGCATATCTGCTTGCCATTGGATTGTTAATCATTAGCTGCTCTGCTGCTCAGAGAGGCTTTTGCGGCTGTTTAAGTGTGGAAAAAAAAAACACCTTTGAAATAAATACAATAACGAGGCAGCAGGCTCAGGTGAGGCAGCAAGCAAGCCCTTCCTGTAGGGCTTTTCTGAGCAGGCACTGCAGGCTGGCGCTTTCTTTCCGCTTTCCCCGGGGCCGAGGTGAGGAGCCCTTGCTCGCTACTTTCCCTCCCACCTGGCCCTCCTCCCCAGCTCCCCAATCTCTGTCTCAGAGGGAGACGCAGGGGAAGCAAGCCCTCCCTGCAGGGCTCTTCCGAGGAGCAGGCAGGATTGCACTGCAGCAGAGGCTGGCGCTTTCTTTCAGCTTTCCCCCTATGTGAAGGAGGAGCCCTTGTTCACTTCTTTCCCTCCTGCCTGCCTGCCGTTGGGTTAGGAACAAGCGTTAGCTGCCACGCTGCCCGCTAGTCGCCTCTTCTGAGCTTTGGCCCCTTCCAAGCATGATTCCAGACATCTCAACCAGAGAGAGTGGTGGTGTGTTTTGTTGTTGTTGGTTTTTTTTGAGGGAGCAAATGGTGGCTTACTCGGAAAGAGACTAAACTAAGAAGATAGTATAGTAGTCCAGCCTTCCTCCATTTATTCTTCCAGCCGCCACTCCCCCCCCCCTCCTCCCTCCCTTCTCAGTTCTGGCTATTTTGGAGTGTTACAATCTGGTGACGCATCCCCCCGCCCCACCAGAAGTCAGCTAGCCTGACGTCTCTGTCGGGCAGTCCTGCTGATCTACATTTTACAGCGTTCTAGCCATGAATGTGTACCACTCTCCAGACTACAAATTTGTTTGTGCTGGGTTGCTTACTTCTGTAATTCAGCAGTTTGGAAGATACACCGCTCTGAGGAGTTGCAGCCCTAGGTCAGCTGCAAGGGCGAGCAGAGAGTTTAAAAGACAGTAAATGTGAACTGGGAATTGCTAGTGCAGAAAAAGTGACATGTGCTAGTTGTGTTCTGGCTTCATCTTCTGTGTTACATAGAAAAGTGTCAATTTATAGCTATAAAGGAAGCATATCTGATTTCCTCTTCAACACACTTTTTATCATACTGACACTTCTAATAGCTTATCTGCTAGTAGCCTAGTATTCTACACTACAGAGTTCATGTTCTCTGTGCTTTCAGAGATTAACTAAATGGAGACAGTACTGAAAGTCTGATGATGTAGTATCAGGCACCCATAATTCTCACCTCACCTGAGGGCTAATTCTAATCAAGCAATGCTAGGGATTTTGCCTAAATTTTTACTCATAAGGAAAATTGATACTGTTGTCATAAATATTGGTGAGAATAAAGATAGGCTATGCTTTAATGTTCCCTTTAGGTTTCAGTGTTTCACCTCCTCTGTGCTGGACTTCTAACACTCAGATTGTCTTCCTGGGGGAAGAACTCATCGAGGAACCCTCCATGCCAGAACCCTTTCCAGCACCTCGCATCACCAACAAGATCCTGGGGGAAGAGCTCACTGAGGAACCCACTGTGCAAGAACCTCTTTCAGCACCTCGTATCACCAACGACAACCTGGGGGAAGCACTCATTGAGGAACCCGCCATGCCAAACCACTCCGAGCACCTCGTATCACCAACGACATCCCAGGGGAAGCGCTGATTTAGGAACCCTCCATGACAGAACCCCATCCAGCACATCACATCACCAATGACATCCTGGGGGAAGAACTCATCGAGGAACCCTCCATGCCAGAACCCCTTCCAGCAACTCAGATCACCAATGACATCCTGTGGGAAGCGCCGATTGAGGAACCCTCCATGCCAGAACCAGGGTGGATTTGATTTAAATCAAACTGATTTAAATCACGATTTAAATCACAATTTAAATCACTAGCAGGGTGGATAAAAATCAATGATTTAAAAAAAATAAATAAAAATAAACGAATTTTTTTATTTAAATCAGATTTTTTTAAATTTAAATCAGATTTTTTAAATTTAAATCCAATTTTTTTAATTTTTTTTTAAATCATTGATTTTTATCCACCCTGCTAGTGATTTAAATCATGATTTAAATTGTGATTTAAATCAGTTTGATTTAAATCAAATCCACCCTGGCCAGAACCCCTTCCAGCACCTCGCATGACCAATGACATCCTGGGGGAAGAGCTCACTGAGGAACCCTCCATGCCAGAACCCTTTCCAGCACCTCGTATCACCAACAACATCCTTGGGGAAGAGCACACTGAGGAACCCTCCATGCCAGAACCGCTTCTAGCAACAAACTTCACCAATGACATCCTGGGGAACAAGCTCACTGAGGTACCCAACGTGCAAGAACCCCTTCCAGCACCTCGCATGACCAATGACATCCTGGGGGAAGCGCTGATTGAGGAACCCTCCAAGCCAGAACCCCTTCCAGCACCTCGCATGACCAATGACATCCTGGGGGAAGAGCTCACTGAGGAACCTTCCATGACATAACCCCTTCGAGCAACTCACATCACCAAAGACATCCTGGGGGAAGCACTCATTGAGGAACCCTCCATGCCAGAACCCCTTCCAGCAACTCGTATCACCAACAAGATCCTGGGGGAAGCACTCATTGAGGAACCCTCCATGCCAGAACCCCTTCCAGCAACTCACATCACCAACGACATCCTGGGGGAAGCGCTCACTGAGGAACCCTCCGTGCCAGAACCTCTTCCAGCAACTCACATCACCAATGACATCCTGGGGAAAAGGCTCATTGAGGTACCCTCCGTGCCAGAACCCCTTCCAGCACCTCACATCACCAACGACATCCTGGGGGAAGCGCTCACTGAGGAACCCTCCATGCCAGAACCTCTTCCAGCACCTCGTATCACCAACAACATCCTGGGGGAAGAGCTCACGGAGGAACCCTCCATGACAGAACCCCTTCCAGCACCTCGCATGACCAATGACATACTGGGGGAAGAACTCATCGAGGAACCCTACATGCCAGAACTCTTTCCAGCACCTTGCATCACCAACAAGATCCTGGGGGAAGCGCTCACTGAGGAACCCTCCATGCCAGAACCCCTTCCAGCAACTCACATCACCAACAACATCCTGGGGGAAGAGCTCACTGAGGAACCTTCCATACCAGAACCTCTTCCAGAAACTCACATCACAAATGACATCCTGGGGGAAGAGCTCACTGAGGAACCCTCCACGCCAAAACCCCTTCCAGCAACTCACATCACCAATGACATCCTGGGGGAAATGCTCATTGAGGTACCCTCCGTGCCAGAACCCCTTCCAGCACCTCACATCACCAACGACATCCTGGAGGAAGAGATCACTGAGGAACCCTCCGTGCCAGAACCAATTCCGGCACCTCGCATCACCAACGACATCCTGCGGGAAGAGCTGACTGAGGAACCCTCCATGCCAGTACCCCTTTGAGCACCTCGCATGACCAATGACATCCTGGGGGAAGTGCTCATTGAGGAACCCTCCATGCCAGAACCACTTTCAGCAACTTACATCACCAATGACATCCTGGGGGTAGCGCTGACTTAGGAACCCTCCATGCCAGAACCCCTTCCAGAACCTCACATGAGCAATACCATCCTGGGGGAAGTGCTAATTGAGGAAGCCTCCATGCCAGAACCATTTCCCGCAACTCGCATCACCAATGACATCCTGGGGGAAGCACTCATTGAGTAACCCGCCATGCCACAACCACTTCCAGCACCTCGCATGACCAATGACATCCTGGGGGAAGAGCTCACTGAGGAACCCGCCCTGCCAGAACCTCTTCGAGCACCTCGTATCACCAACACCATCCTTGGCGAAGAGCTCACTGAGGTGCTCCGTGACTGAACCCCTTCCAGCACCTCGCATGACCAATAACATCCTGGGGGAAGCGCTCATTGAGGAACCCTCTATGCCAGAACCCCTTCCAGCACCTCGTATCACCAATGACATTCTGGGGGAAGAGCTCACTGAGGAACCCTCCATGCCAGCACCCCGTCCAGCACCTCACATCACCAACAACTTCGTGGGGGAAGCACTCATTGAGAAACCCTCCATGCCAGAACCCCTTCCAGCACCTCGCATCACCAACAAGATCCTGGGGGAAGTGTTCATTGAGGAACGCTCCGTGCCAGAACCCCTTCCAGCACCTTGCATCACCAATAACATCCTGGGCAAAGTGCTCATTGAGGAAACCTCGATGCCAGGGCCCCTTCCAACACCTTGCATCACCAATGACCTACTGGGGAAAGTGCTCATTGAGGATACCTCAGTGCCAGGTACTTCCATCCTCACAGACACTCCAAAGGAAGCAGCCTCTGTGTCAGAGCCCTTACTAGAGCCTTCCATTGCTAATAATTATCTTCAGCAAGAAGTAGAACTCCTCAAAGGGTTACAGCATGACTATGTCCAGCAGCGTAAGTATTGCAACACCTCAGAAACCTTTTGCATATACACCCACCACAAAGATCAGCTGCAGTTTTGATACCCAGCCCAGATGATGGACTAAGTCCTAACACTGCCCTTTTTGCAAGTCACCAGCACTCAGCCTGGTCAGCACATACAACATTTGTTCCTTTTTGTTCTCTTTTTTGCAGAACTGAGGGTTCGCTGCATTTCCCAACAGTTCCCTCGTTCTCTCTGGGCCATCAACCTGCAAATTGGACACATGCGGACAAGGCTCATCCGCAATGAGGTTCGGCTGAAGCGGTGGGAAAGGGAAGGTATGTTCACAGCATGCCCCTGAAATTGCTGCTGGGCTAAGAACGGCGCTTTTGTTTATTTCATGTTGAAATGCTTGATTTGAGTCTGCATCTAAGGTTTCAGGGGGGAGGCCTGTGAGTGGGTTGTCAGTGCTTGCTGAAGTGTTCCTTGGTTTTCTGTCTTTCATGTGTCCAAGCTCCTGTGCCTGTAATCCAAGCAGCTTCTCAGAGTGAGCAGTGAGGGCAAGTGATGGTGGGTGTGGTAGAATGTCAGCCTTTGCAGCTGACCTCCTGCTTCTTCTTCTCTCTTGCAGATGTTCCTGCAGGCCCTGCAGCACTTCTCCAGCCCTCTGGGTCTGATTCATCATTGTCCTCTGCCTCACTTGAGGTTGCCTCCATCCCACCCTCCACCTCCACCTCTTCCCTCCTCCTGCATCCCTCTCCACCTCCTCCTCCTTCCCCACCTCCTCTGGAGCCGGACCTCAGCAATGTGAAAGAAACTCTGCAGAGTTTGGTAGAGATGCAGGTCCATCAGCTGCGTGACCGTAAGTCTCACAGAGGCAGCACTCCATAACCTCTACCTTTTCCATCCTCATTGTGATTTTACAATCTAAAAAACTTATAGTCTAAAAACAGAGGCAGGGATACAATAGAAGAAGTAGAGGGAAGCTGAGGTGGGGGCAAGTGGGGGAAAGATGTGTATGTATTTCAGCTGCACCTCCTTAGGACCAGGGAGACCCAGGTTTGAATTCTCATCCAGTCATGAAACTCTCTGGGTAACTTTGGGCCAGTCACTTGTCCCACAGCCTAACTTACCTCTTAGGGTTATTGTGAGGAAAAAATAACCACGTATAAACCTCCCTGAGCTGCTTGAGGAAGAGCAGAATATGAATGCTAAAAGGACAACAAATATCAGCCCTTTTGAGTTTAAGCTGAGATGAAACAGGAAACCAAGGAGGATGATATACAATTGTGCATATTGCAAATCCTCCTTATAGTGTCATCAATGTACATGGGCAAAAGTTCCCTGTCACCAGGAGCATACAGTCTAAAGTTTGGCTTTGGAGAGAGAAGTGAGGAAGAGGAGGAATGGGAGAGGAAAGCATAAGGGGCATTCAATTCAAGCCGATGGAGCTGCCTCTACTGAGGCATTACGCCAAAGGCTGCGCAGTGGAGGTGGGTTTTCAGGTATCATTGGAGGGATAGGAGAGAGACAAGGGGCCACAACTGAGTGGCTGTTCCAGACCCAAGGGTCAGCGAGAGGGAAGAGAAAGAGTTGTTTTAGAGAGCAGGAGACCTTCAGGTGGCTCCTGAAGACAGAGAAGCTGGAAGAGCAAAAATCAACCTGACGAGGTGCAAGTTCACGGGGGGGTACATAGCCATGGAGGGTTTTCAAGACAGCGAGGAGGAGTCTGTGCTGGGCATGGAAGGGGACTAGAGGTCCGTGCAGGGACTGACATGGTGGAGGACAGGCCCCTTCACCCTGTTTGTTTTCTCTCCTTCAAGGCCAAAGAGACCTCTGCAGCTGCCAGGAATGCTTACAAAGCTTCAAGGCACTCAGGGGACAATTGAGGAGCAGACTGGCCAGGGTGGAAGCCACTATGGGGATCGTGGTTCCTCCAAGGGAGCTGGATGTTGCTGAGGAAGAAGGGGAAGGCAAATTAAAAGAGACAACTGTGCTACTATTTACATAAGTAGCAATAAAATGCTGTGTATATATTTTTTAAAAATTAAATACTTGTTTTAATAGGATGTAGAGATAGAACAGCAATAAAACCAGCATATTTATTGTTTAAAAAAATGTTTTATTTTAAAGAAAATACATTTGTCTTGCTTTGAATATTCTTTGGGTAGAGTTGGGTAAAAAGGTCTTTGTGTCAAACTCAGCTACAGAAAAGACTCTCTTGGCCAGTCCACTCAGGGCCAAGAGATGTTTGAGAGGTTCATGATGTAGCTCAAGATAGACAGTTCCTTGCCAGGAGGCTCATACAGAGCTTGTCTGCCCCAACATGTATGGCTCGGAGGCTGGATTTTGGCCCCGAAGAGGGATCTGCCCCATGTGGAAGAGGATGGAATGGTGATGCGGAAGAGGAAGCTTGATTTAGGGCAGGGCTGCACAACTCCAGCCCTCCAGCTGCTGTTTGGCTACAGTTCCCATCAACCCTGACTATTGGCTACTGCGACTACTGGGGACTATGAGTGACTGATTTGGCCCTGGGGGAACAGCTAGGAGGTGGCACCTCCATTTCCTTTGCAGGAAGAAAAGCCGTGGGGGTGGCTCTCTGTACAGCATGACAGGAAAGAACCAAAAAAGGCAGCCTCCATATCAGGCCACCTCCCAGGACCTTCCAGCCTTGCTTGTACACTCTGGCAGAAGAACCCAAGGAGACCACCTTTATATCATGAGAGCTCTGTATCAGACCTCCACCCAGGGCAATCCATCCCTGCTGATACTTCAGGGAAAGAGAATGAAGAGGCCCCCTACAAAGCAGGCCTCCTCCCAAATGCAGGATCAGCAATGAGATTAGACCTTTAGCCTCCAGGCTGTTTTTCTGCCGGAGAAGAGAGAAGAAGGAAAGCCTGAAAGACAGCACTTGTCACTGCAGATGTTAGATTTGATATGACAATGAAATAAGACAGCAATGCAGGGACCACTGCATTAGCTACACAACTCAGTGGTCGAATGCCTGTCCTTGACCATCTCTAACAGCCCTTAAAGATGGTCAGTTGTAAGGACAAGAATATGTTTGCTCTTGAGGCTCATTGTGCATGCACTGAGAAGAATCATTAGAATCAACAGAAGATGCCTTCTTCATGGGATACATTGGTCTGAGTGTTTGCACCTAGAACAACACATCACCATGGGAGTGCTGTGCCCATGAATGCAGTAATGCAAAGAGGTGACGTTTCAGACAAATGGTGCGCCTGATTCAGACAGCTCTAGGCAACAAGCTTGATACTCTGGCAATGATTCAGGAATATCATCCAATCTTCAAGGTCAGTTTCCTTTTAAAAGTGAAGAGAGAGTTTCTGTAATCCTGACACCATTATTACATTTTATTAACATTATGCTAACTGGATGGTCATACATTGATTTTCTTAAAAGGATTCAATTTCCTGGCCAGAGTGACCAACATTTAGTCTACTAATTGTTTTAACTTAAGAGAAATAAACAGCTCCAGGAGATATGACTGTTTTGGATGCCCCTTAATAAAAATGGAACTACTTTTATAGAATTTCCTTATTTTGCCAAGACCAGATGGCTGAATTTTGAAAGCACATTTAGCAAATAGTTTCTCTCTCTCTCTCTCTCTCTCTTTCTTTTCTTCTGATAGAGAATAGTTCATATCTGTATCTATATATGCCGGCCCAGGGCCAACTCCAAAAGTCAATGGGATATTTGGCCCAGGGGTCGGGGAGCCAACAAAACAGCAGCTGAAAGTCCCTTGCTGTTGCCTAGCAACTAATACACATCCTTTTGCCTAGGCTCAGCAAAATTGCCAAATCAGATCTCAACATGGATATCACAAGCCACTGCACACCTAACCATGACAGTGCCTGCAACGAGGCAAGAAAGGATGCATCTTGTCAAGAGAAAGGCACACCACCTGCATTCAAGGGTAGAACTTGGGGGGCAGCCAGGGCACGTGCCCTAGGCGCCACTGAGGAGGGGGCACCACACCAGTTCCTGCCACCCCCACCCCATTGCCCACTGGCCCGGCCCCAGGGCCCCTCAGCCACTTGCCATCCTGCTTGCCTTGCCCTCCGGCTCTGGCCTAGGATCCGAGCGGCCTGCAAACTGCAGAGAGCTCTTCTTCTCTCCCCACCTCTCAGCTGATTGGCAGGTGGGCGGGGCTTCCAGAGAGGCCTCCGTGTAGGCTTCCAGAGAGGCCTCCGTGTAGGCCTCCCTGAAGCCTGGACTTGGCATTCCCCCGCAAGCCAGGAAGGAGGCAGGATGGAAGAGTTCTCTGCAGCAGACTCTCTGCCCAGACCATCCAACACAGCTTTTGCAAGGTAGACTGTGAATTCCTTTTTGTGGTTACCCTCCCCCCACCCCAGGTATATAGGGATCTGCTTGCCATAGGACTTTGATATGGGGGGGGGGGAGACTGAGAAGTCTCTGAATATTTAATTTAAAACAGATTGAAAAATTTCTGGCTTTAAATTTCTGGCTTTTTACTATCTAAAAAGGCCTGTTGCTTGTTTCATGGCAGAAGATTACAAAAACTTCTGGAACAAACAATATTATATTCATTCATTCATGTATAAATGCACTTATGTTCAAGTTGTTTTGCAACCCAGAAGGTCTGAGTGAGAACTGTGAAGCATGTGTTGTGCTTTTATTTTATTTTTCTTGTGTGTGAACTGCTCTCCAATAACTCACAGGACTTCAGGGTACATCTGGCCAACATGTGAATGCAGAACCTCCATTCCAGAGGAGATGTGTGTTAAAGGGCTTTAAAAGCCTCATGTGAAAAACCTCCTGGAATCAAACTTTACTGAATTTGTTCAAGAATCCTGAGAAAACAAACATAGGCTCACCCTGCATGGTTGAAAGTCTTTGCTAATCTGGAGCGAGGAGGCCATTTTAATAATTAGTGTTTCTGGTGTGTTCTAGGCATTAAAAGTAGCACAAATATATATAGTACTCAATATATATCACTATAAATTGTGAAGTGTCCATGTGTGTATTCAGTGAAATGTATTTCCAGGCAGCATACTTATTTTGAAATATCAGACTTAAATCCTTGGGGGCCTGGGGTGCGTGGAGGACCTGGACATTGAGGGGCTGGTGGCCCATTTTAAAATCTCATCTTGGCCCATTCCAACCTTGCTATGCCCCTGGCAGTCACTACACATGGGTTTCTGCACAACACCTGCACAGAAGAAACTTCCATGTAGAAAATGTGTCTCTTGTAAACTGACCTTGAATTTTCCATCCATGACTGGGATATCTGAGAGTTAGAGTCAATAATAAAAGAACAGCAGACTGCTTGTGATGGGAAGGGGCAAATTACAATGATTTCTTAGTTGGGCAGGGCCTGGTTTTGGCCCTGGCAGAACTTGACTGTCTGTTCCTGTTGCAAATGCCTCTGTCTAGTGTGGCAAACTAATGTATCCTCCTCCCTCCTGGTGTCAAAGTAAGCACTAGTGTGGTGAATGCACATATACCCCATCATGAGCCAACAGTCATCATAAGACAAAGGCTGGGAGGAATCATTCACTGGTTTATAGACACACACACACACACACCCCACCACCTTCTTCTTCCCCTATTTTGCTAGTGGCTATTTGGGCAGGTGATCCTCTAGTCTAGGACAAAGTCATGTTTTTTAAAAAAGCATGATATGAGACAGAGAAAATGATACTTGGAATCCTCACATAACTCCTGACTGTTGTTCTAAGTCTTTTACAGAGATGGCTCATGTTTTCAGGTTTTGATCAACAACCATGCCTAGATGGTACAGTGTTCCTTTTAACAGGGATTTCCAGATATTGTTGACTACAAGTCCCATCATTCCTGTTTGGACAAGGGCGCAATTTCAGTGCTTGCCCTAGGCGCTATTTTCCCTAGATACGTCTCTGCCCCCATGAATGGCTGTCTTGGCCGGCACTATCCTGTGGATAAGCCCTTTGCTTTCTGCCATACTGTGTGCAGGTGCTGAACTAACAGCATAGGCCCACCTCGGGGACAGGGGCACATGGACACCTCCATTTTGTTGTATAAGGAGTAAGGGATCAAATGAAGAAGGCAGACAGACTCTCTGTTGCTTCCTATCCAGCCTGCAGAAGCTCTTCGGGCAAGGAGGAAATGGATGGGCAGGGAACTGAGGCCATGCAGGAGGGGGGCACACACACATTCAGCCATGGCTGGGCTGGAGTTGTCCAGGAACCTAGGTGAGGTTGCATGAAGAGGGCCAGAAAGGGCCAAAAACACTATGCACCTCATGGCCATTCAATAGAAGGAAGAGCAGCCAGCACAAACCGCTGGCTGCAAGCATGCCCTGGGCAGGGCACACAGATTACAAGTCCCCTCCCTGGCAGGAACATTGCCTCTTGTTTCTGGACGCTGTGCATCCAGCATGCCATGCACAATTTAAGTTTCCACGTGGGCATGTGCCATCACCCCACCTCCCTTCCAGCCAGAGAGGAATTGCTTTTCAGTAGTGGGTACAGCTTCTTGCCCAGCTGCCCATAATAAGGGATGGGACAAATCCACATTTCCAATGGATCTTAATGCAATGACTGAAAGCAGAATATTTGAGCTCCTAGTTAGGAAATGGGAAAGGAAAATCTTTCAACAAATGCTAGTGAGAGCCAATTCACACAGTATTCAAAGGACACAGCTGATGTTTTCCTGAACTTGAATTCCGCAATGCCCCAATAGTATCTGTAAAGAAGAACCAAATTAGGACCAGAGGATGAAGGGGTTTCCTTTCACATCAGCATCTCTGGATGGGCTAGAAAGGGATCTGCTTTACAGGCAAAGCCTGTTATCAGTGAATCTGATATCCACCCTTTTGCGTATCCGTGCTCAGGTAATTGACACCCAGCCTCAGCATCCATGGGAAACAAATGGTTAATTTCTGCCTATCCGCAGTATGAGGATGACTGTAAGCTTGAGGCAACATCATGTTGTCCAACCTTGCCCAACCACGATGAGCTTAAGAGCTATTTAAGAACATAAATGTATGGTTAAAACTACTGAGAGGTTCCAAGGTCTCTAGTGCATTTCCCAGGAACTCTTCAGATGAGATCTGATCACACAGCGATGCAGATAAAGAGTGCAACAGTCCCCACAGTAACAGATCTCTTACCTGCAACACTAAGCGATCTGTGGTGGAAGGTCTCAGTAGAGTCGCTAGAATCTGGAGATGGCACAACGTTTTAAGCCAATGTATTTTTAGATAGTGCCATTACTCAGAAGGGAAGCTGTTGGCGGGGGCGGGGGGGGGGGACAAAAATGCGAAGAACAAGGTTATACATGGACAGAGCAAAAAAATTAGACCATGAGTGTTATGATCTCAGAGGTTATTTCCAGTCATCCTCACATACAGCGGATAGTTTCCTGGTTCTGTCCAACAGTGCAGAAAGTAGTGAAGTCCCGGAGAGCACAGAAGTACGTGCTTTCTGAGTTGCTGCCATCAGGGGAGATCCTGAGCTGCTCCACGTCCACATGAATCAATCTCAGAAGCAATGGATCAATATGATGCATAGGTATGTTGTAACCGGACATCAAACCAAGGCATTTCATAACCACATGCTGAGAAGACAGGGATCTATCTATCTATCTATCTATCTATCTATCTATCTATCTATCTATCTCAGGAGTGGACATGAAAATCTTGCAACAAATGCTAGTGAGTGGATGCGTTTTTGACCACATTTTTTCTGTTCCTTTTGCTCTTTTGGTTGATGTTGTTGTTGTTTTGTACTTACTGAACTTTTAATTGAACGAATTACAAAGTAACATTTCTTGTTATAGCTAAAGGAAAATTATAGCTTCTGTTGACTCCACCCCACGCCTATAGGCTTTACCACCTTTAAAAAAGTTTGCTTTTGCAACAGAAGGTTGGAAGGCCATTGTGGTAGACTCAGTCTAGAACACACAAGTTGACTTGGTGGCAGTGGTTAAACGGGTAATTGGCCGGGAGATCCATGTCTCGTGTTAGCAGCAGAGCGGATCCTCCCAGGGGCGCACCAAGGTAATTTGGGAATCTGGACCGCCCAGCCACGAGCCCCCCCCCCACTAGAGGCCCCCCGAAACCTCCTTTGGGGTCCCCACCCCACCAAAGCTCCATTAAAAAACCAAACAAAAAACTCTTTCCGTGGCTGAGGGGTGGAGACGGGACGGAGCAGTCCTTCTCCCTTCTCCCTCCTCCCCCGGCAGTTGTGGGGTGGTAGCAGGAGCGACGCTGGCCCCATCCATTTGGGCCAGCGTCTTTAAGCAACTGAGATGCACACCTGTGCAGTTTAGAGATCGTCGCATGCCCGTGACGTCATGGGGGGCAACTCAAGTTGTTTGGAGTGCAACTCAAGCCATGATATTGTTAACTGAGCCGGCTTCATCCAGGTCAGGATCTCCATGGAATCCAACTGGTCTTCCCCACTGGTGCTTCCCCAAGTGCCTACCATGCCCTGCCCCCCACCCCAACCACCACAGTTGCGCTCCACTCCCCACTCACCTAGGGGCAGGCGGGCGCTCTCCCATTGGCTGTGGAGACTAGTACACGACGCCCGCACACCCCAGGCTACTAGGAGCCCCGCCCTAGCGAGTACTTGCCAATGCTTTTCAGGCAGCGTTTGCTGCCTAAAAGCCTCTATTCCCCTTTTCCCCGGTGGTAGGAGATCCTCAGAACGGGTTATGGAGTGCGCATGCTCGAGACAGAACTGGACATGTGACTCTTTGTAGGCGTAGCTGCCTTCCAGTTCCAGTTCTGTCTCGCTTGGGACTAGACGGCAGTTGAGAGAGCTCTTAGTATTTACAGTCTTTTGTCTTCTGATCTCAGCTTGGTTCGTTGTTTTATCTTCTCAGCTTCTTACCATTTCGCAACTACGCGCTCTGCTTTCCTCTTACCTTTTAAATTGTGCAACCTGAAATGTGACTGAAGAGCTCGCTCGGGCTCTTTGGAGCTTGAGGCCACGCTCCCTTTACATGTGATATGTCACATTACATGTAACATTTCAATTATTATTGAAAGGGAGGGCTATTTTAGGAAACTCAGGAAAAGGCCAATGGTGACTACCCTGGGGGTGGTGGCAGTGGAAGGAAAGAGTGTCTCTCTCTGCAGCTATGGTAGAACTATCACAGAAGTAGATTTTCCTACCTCTCCACCACGCTCACACCCTGTAGGCTGTAAGTGAAACCTCTTGTCTGTAATTGTGGGTATGAATTGAAAGACAATGAAGGGATATTAATTACTGTATACGGCAACCTAGGCTCAAAACTAATTGAGGGCTATTAACTGCGAGGTGACCAAGGCTCAAAACAACCAGGAGCCTTATTAACGTCAGTGTATATAGACTTATGCAATATACCACACTTCCAAACTATTAGATCGGATTCCACGCAACACAGCCCAAAATCAAGCAAGATCAAAAGCTTGTCAATAGAATCATTGAGAAGTTCTGCTCCACTGGGCTAGTCTGTGAATTGGAATATTTCGGATCTTACAGCCCTGTAGTGAACTATGCTTACTCAACGTAAGCCCTATTGATTTCAAAGGGATTTACTTCCAAGCAGCTATGTTTAGGATTGCTGCTTTAATCTTACTTCTGCCATCTATAGATGGTGTGATATGCTTCAAAGAGTAACACATTTTAATTTCTAGTTGAGATAAATTATGCTGAAGGTAGGAGTTTCATTAAAAAGGAAGAGTTGTGAAAGCATTAGTCTTCAGCACTCTCCTGACTGTCATTTGGAAGTAGTGTCATCTTTTCAGGTGGCCTCGTGTTTTAACTTTAAGCTGATCTGATCAGAAAAGGTTTAGATACAGCAACTCAAGAGGGCTTCAATGTTCTTCAGTAATCTAAAAACCTCTTCTTTCAGAGGAGAGTTAAGATGCTTTCCATTTCCAGTTCTACTCTAAAAAGCACGGAAATTCCAAGCAAAGGTGCCCATTTTAACTTCCACACCATAGAAGCTGTCAAGACTTTGTGCAGTCTGGGAGATTATGATGGCTTTCCCAAGGAGGCTCCATGCAGCCACACTTTGCCTTGAACTCTCAGCTGGACATTGGGCTGGGGAGGGATGTGTCTAGGCAGACATTCCAGAATTGCAGCTCCCCCAATCACTTCCTAGAGATGCCCCAGATGAATTTCTGCCTGGTGCACCTCTACAAGGCACGGTGCTTCCCCCAGTTGTTATGTCGCTTTGTAAATGTCTGGGCAGAAATTCCAGATATATAGCAGTTTCACTAATAGTAAGAATAAGAATACAAATAAGAATAAGAACAATAAACTTTATTCCTTAACCCCCCCATCACAAATTGTTCTCTGAGTGGCTGAAAACATGACATTAAAACAGGAGATAAAAAGAAACAACAAATTAAATCATAACAGATCAAAAGGGGGAGGGGCAAAGAAAAGTTAAAATACAATACAGAACCATTTAAAAGTCATTATTAAAAACAATTATGTAATATGTATATTATGTATTTTAAAAAACATATAATTCCTCCAGGCAGCTATTCTCCTAGCTTTAGGCTGCTAGCATGAAAAAGAAGAGGAAGGAAATGGGGGATACGACAAACTCCTCCTTTTCATGGAAATCCTCTAAGATGAGGCCATCTGAAGAGAAGAGATAAGAAAAGATGTAATATTCTGATGTTAATTGACTTAGTTAAGGAGGGACTTGTACATCTTGAATAAATGGAGGAGGGTCTAATGGGTCACTTTTTGCACTAGGCTTCCAAAGCGGAAGACAAGCATGGCTTCCAGACCTCGCAGTTTAGCTGCAAGGACTTTCCCAAGGAGAACCGTGTTTGCCCATGTGAGAGGGGTTGGGAGTTTGAGACATGCCCACTCGGGAGGCCTGCCACAGAGAGGTTAGAGCAAAACTGGTGTTTCTTGGACAAACGATGACCTTTGTCGCTCAGGCCCATTCTGGGATTCCAAGGAGACAGTTTTGACCTCCCCAATTCCCTGGAAACTGGCATTACCTTTGATGGTGCTCTGGATGTCATGTTGAGCCAACTCCTCTTGCAAAACAGAACCTTCCATTTGGCCAGCTGCAGAGATAGAGACGGACATTTTTTTTCCATGCATATGTTCTTCCTGAATTTTTAGTTTATATTTATCTTTCTTGTTAGCAATTGCTAGTTAAGTCTTTGATTGGTACTGTATGTGACTGATGTTTTATAATTTTCTAGCAACCATTAAGCTTTTGTAGATTTATTCTGCCATTTTTAGTTGTTTTGTAATCTGACCATGGGTCGTAAATAAAATATCTATCTATCTATCTAACATGTCATTTAAAAGTAAAAACCTCTGATAGAAGTCAGTGAGCTGGGTTTTTTGTTGTTAGCACATAGGCAACACCAAAACAATTTTGTGAAATTATACCAATAAAAGCATTGAGAGAAATCTACCAGCACCTGAGGAATTCTTCCTCCCCCCCGCTTTCCGCCTTCAATTTGTCGGTGCTGTGTCATTTTTCTCCCCCTCCACCCTCTCTTGCTCCGTAGTTGTCCAAGTCGCTAAGTGAGGTGGCATGAAGAGGGCCAGAAAGGGCCAGCACCAACGTGCCTCCTGGCCATTAAGTAGGAGGATCCATGGAGAACAGGGCTTGCCTGTAACGCAGAACCCGTTTTAGCCCTCCCAGAGATGGTGATATGAAAGGAAACCCCTTCATTCCCTGGGCCGGCTTTGGATCTTCTTTACAGATATCATGGGAGCATTGTGGAATTAAAAGGGCATGGCTGAAGTTGTCCTCAGGTTGAATTCAAACCCAGTTATCCATGTAGCCTAAATCTGCGGTTTAGCTTATCTGTGGTCGGATAACTGACACCTGACCTCAGCATACATGGAAAACAAATGGTTAATTTTTGTGTATCCACAGTATGGAGATCTCCGAATATATCCTCCAACAACATTTCCAGCTGCTATTTTGTAAAAGGGAGTTTATTTAGTTTTTAAAAACACGTCTTTCTACAGAAAAAAATCTCTCAATAATGGAACAAATTGGACTTCTGCGGGGCGGGGGATGAATGGCTAGCTGAGTTCCTACAGAGCACCGTAGGGTGCTTTATTTCACTCTTTTAAACGTTCTTTGGCCATTTCCCCAGCAATTTTTTCATTGACTTAATGCTTTGGTATATGCAGTTTCAGTATCGGCAGTTGTAGCGGAGAATGGAACCCTCCCGGATACTGAGGTCCGTCTATCTGTCCCTTCCTTGAGAGGCATGGGATCCAGCCACAGACAAGTGACAAGCACACGCTTCCAGAAACATACAAACTGGGACTGAGTGTTGAGACAGTGCAGTACAAGACTAACAAGAAGTCTGCAATGGGGAAGTGACTGAAAAGGTGCAGCTTGACACACCTCCTCACATAGGTGACAAGGAGAAGGAATGGCCAACTTCTGCATCCTATATCTGTCCACACTGGAGCCAATGTGGTGTAGAGTTGGACTAGGACTGGGGAGCCCCGAGTTCAAATCCCTGTTTAGACATGAAGCTCATTGGGTGACTCTGGGCCAGTCACTTATTTCTCAGTCTAACCTACCTCACAGGCTTGTTGTGAGGGTAAACCTAACCACATACACCACTTCAAACACAGGAAGCAATGAAGAATCCACCTTCCCTTTTGATCAAGCCCCCAAAAGGTAAACCAAACCGACAGAAAGCAGCTCTCGTCAGGGAGGTGGCTGCATAGCTGGTGGGCTATGGGGGGTAGGGGTGGCACAAACCCTGCAGATCTGGACTCCTAGAAACATTTTTCCATCCAGGGCAATCTCAGAATCAAGATTCGGATGACATTAGTGTTAGTCTAAATGTCTCGCAGAAGTTGAGATGTGGTAACTCCAATCAATGGACAGCTCGGGCTTCACGGAGACTTCCGATCTTCGGTCTTGTCTGTGCCTTCCATCCTCCTCCTAGTTATCTCCCTCTGGGATGGATGGTTTGTCCCCACCCCCCTAAGAAACCCTTTAAAACATACCAGGACGGCAACACGTATTCAGCACAAGGCATTCGCTGCCCACAGTTCTGGCTGGTGCCCACAGAGAGAGGCAGCAAGGAGGACTCACCATCCCTCAGGCAGGAAGAAGCCGGTCTTTCCAAGCCAGATCCCTTTCCTCCTGTGTGTGTGTCAGGACTCCTGCCAGAGGCCCAGGGGGAGCGGGGAGGAGTTCCCTCACTGGGGTGGGATCCTTGTCCGGAAGGGGTTCCCAGGAGGCTGCTGCCACCATCCACTGTATTATTTTGATGTGGGGAAACACGCTCCCCATATCCGGTGCCTGGGGGTGGGGGATTAAGGGGCCAAACCCTCCCCAAAGGGCTGAGCAGTCCTTGGCCTCCAAAGGCAGGTGCCGAAGGCAGACCCAGAGCAGCCAGGATTTCGTTTCGGATTCCAAGGAAATGTGGTGCAGTAAGGACTTTTCATCAAAGAGATGACCAGAGAGAGGTCTCATTAACCTGGCAATGGAGATCCCCAGCGATCCATACAGAAGAACCACTTCCCGCCAGAGGCCTTGCACGGATGTCCTGGTCCTTCTTCCTCACAGGCTGCGGCCTTCCCATCTCCCCAGCAGCTCTCGGCCTGCTTCTTCCTCGGGGTCCTCCTCCTCCTCCTCCTCCTCCTCCTGGGACAGACTCACCAGGAGACCAGAGCTTCTGCTGGGGGTGGAGCCAGGAATCCCGCCCAGTCCTCTGAGCTGGTCCCTTTGATTTGGCTCTAAGCGGGGCCTAGTCCTCCCTCCAGTCCTTACACTGTAATGCTACATTGTGCGTTATCACCTCTTCAGGATGACTTGTCCTCATTGCCTTAGATCTGACTTACTGCAGATGCCTCCCTAGCTGAGTAATTAGCTGGCCAGCAAGCCTCCTGGGAAGAGGGAAAGGGTGCCATAACAGCTCATCCAGAGAGAGGAGGGGGATTTTGTTTGGTTTTATTTATTTATTTATTTATTTATTGTTACATTTATATACCGCCTTTCGTTAAAAGACAACCCCAAGGCGGTTTACAAAAGTTAAAACATACAATAAAAAAGCAATAAAAACATCAAGCTAAAAAATATAAAAACATATAAAATACGGGCATAAAAACAATACAACAGGTAAAAACACACAGAAGCAGCAGTAAAAATGATTATATAAAAGCCTGGGTTGTATAGCACCAGCCTTTCCAATCACATGGTCATCCCTGCTAACTTGGCAAAGAGGCACCTTTTAACGCGGTGATTCTGTTTATTTAGCAGGAGGAGAGTAACTGGCCTTAACCACCCCATGTATAGTACCTCCAGTAACTGTTGCTGGTGTTTGTCTTATGTTTCTTTTAGCTTCTGAGCCCTTTGGAGACAGGGAGCCATCTTGTTTGTTTATTATTTCTCTGTGTAAACCGCCCTGAGCCATTTTTGGAAGGAATGAAAAATCGAATTTAGAAATTGAATGAATGAACGAATGAATGAATTGTTGGAGATGGAGTTCCAGTGCATCGACCTCTTGCACCAACTATCCTCATGATGACCACTTGGGGCATTGGGAGTAGAGGTAGTGCGTGGGGGTCTCCCTCAACTGATCTACCTGCCTCTACTCTGTGACCCCTGATCTGACTCTTCAGCACTTCCTGTGCTGATGAGTCACAATCCTTCCTTTCCTCTTAGAGAACGGATGGTAATGTCTGTCTCCCTCCTTACCTATTCATTATGTCGTCCTTTAGATTATGGTTAGGCTTTCCTATCCAAGTGTACTTCACCAATCAATGCTTAGTATTTAGTTCTACAAGAATCTCCATGCGTTTTCTCTAAAGAGCTGCAACAACTAGACCATCCTCTGCTACTTACTCTGGAAATGGAGTGTGTGCTCATTGCTTAGTGCTCTCCTGTTTTACCTACTGGGGGTGAAAATTAACAACCCCTAACAACAATAACTGACGTCTATGTCCTAAATTGCTTCCTCTTTTGCCTGGTTTATTTCTCTTCCCTGCAGAAAATGTATGGAGGCTAGAAAAGTGACGTTCCCCTGACATTTGCAAGAGTGGGAAAGGCAGAAACACCACTGGAGAGACACAGCCCAGTCAATCAGGGCGTCTAGAAGGAAGGGCACGGCCTGCTCCCCACCCATTAAAATGTTGAAAGTTGATCTTTATGGAAGGAGCGGAGGCAGCAGTGCCCAGGCTGACGCCTTGTCTGCAGATGCTCCAAGCGATGTGCTTGCATGGTGGCCCGTTTGAAGAACTACTCTGAGAGAGAGAAAATAAGATTCCAAGAGCAGAATTACATTATTGATTGATTGATTTTATTTAACGTATTTATGTACCACCCAAAACATATGTCTCTGGGAGGCTTACAATAAACAGTACACATTATATAAAAATAAAACTTTAAAATAATGTATTGTCCTTGGTATGAAAATGTGAAAGACATCAATTTTTGTATGATACTGAAAACAAAATCCCGCAATTAATACATCCTTTATTGGGTCTTTCTGGCAAAATGAAGAGAGCATCTCAGAACTGAAAACTTCTTCTGGCCATGACTTCCTGGTGGTGGAAAGAAGGGCTGGATAATGGCCACAACAGGTGGTTGTGTCTTATAGACAGGTCAGTCGAGCTGAATGACATCTTCCCATTCATCAACGGGCCAGATCCCATTGGGCTGTACATTGGGTAGTGAAGTCTTCCAGTCTCATGCCTTCACAGGTATCTTCCATGGTTAGCTTTGATGTACTGGAGGGCTTCACACAGTACACGTACCCTGAGTTATATGAACTCGGTCCAACAGTGTGAGAATTTGGAAAACAGGGACCTGTGTAACATAAAGGACAGGAGGGTTAATGGAATGCACTTTTTGAAAAAGCCTTGCCATGAACTGGAGCACAACCTTTGTGGAAAAGCAAGATCTATATAGTAGTAGAAGTAGTAGTAGTAGTAGTAGTAGTAGTAGTGAATAATAAGAACATTCTGCTTCTCCCAGGAAGGCTGACAGCAGGATGCCATCCATCCTCAGGCAGTCAAGCTCCACATTATCGACCCTTCCAGGAGAATTAACACTTCCTGGGGAATATCATTTGTACGTATGAGGGCAAGCTTGGCTCCATCATTTTTTCAAAAATGGTAAGGCATTCTTACAGCCGGAGAGAGCCGCATTCTAGAGAGTATGCTACACTTGAACTAAGACCACCTGTGGTCACTCAGTCAGTTTCATGGGAAAGCCAGCATTTGATCACAGGTGGTCTTAGTCCAAGTGTAGCACACTCTAGAATGCTGCTCTTAAGCATACTGCACCATTTTTGAAAAATGCTGGAACCAAGCTGGCCCTCATACATACAAATGATATTCCCCAGGAATTGTAGATTCTCTTGGAAGGGTCAATAATGTGGAGCTTGACTGCCTGAGGATGGATGGCATCCTGCTATCAGCCTTCCTGGGGGAAGCTGGTTCTTACTATGGACTACTACTATTTATAGACTGCTTTTCCACAAATGTTTTCCAAAGCAGTTTACATAGAAAAAGAAACACAAAATGAGGGGCCTCACTGTTTCCTCACCTGGACTTTGACTGTGGTTTGAAACACAGTTAACTCTTTCTTCTAGCTCCAACACAAGGTTGGTTAAAAAGAAAAGAGCAGGTTCGTCTTTCAGGCAGAATTTGCCCACCATTCCTGACCTTCTCATTGAGGAGCCCTTGAGATGCCTCTGTGGGATCCCAGGGTTCCCCAAAACACAGTTTGAAAACCCAACTGCAGACGATGCAATTGCTTGATGCCTGGTGGGCTCTTTCTTGTTTACGCTCCCTCCACCAAGACAGCTGCTCTCTGCTTCCTGGGAGGAGCATTTCATCTTAGGATGGTCAGGTAGCTCATTTTTCTCCCCCCGCCCCAGGTCATGGAACCCAAATCATACTTGAATTTCTTGCCTGATTTGGCCTGTGTTCCTCCATTCCACACGTTCACATCGTCTTCTCCCTGAAAGAAAAGCTCAAAGCTGTCTTCCACCTGTAAGGGAGACAAAAATACACTAATGGTAATAGCTTGCTGTTTCTGAGTTAGCAGGTTAACTTAGAAACAGCTGGTAGAGATGAGATTCTAACAGGAAGAGACGGGATTCTGAATGGAATGCTTAAAGGCCCACAACCAATGGGCAGGGCGAATTGCACAACAGTTTCACCCCAAACTCTTGCCCTGATCTCAGTCGGGCAGCAATTGTGCCTACAGGAACTGCACAACTGAACTGTCCAGGTGGCTGCAGGCCATTGAACATGACTGTAGAGCTGTGCCAAGAACCCACCGAAAAGCGGCTCCTGCCGGGCCCAGATCCTATTGAAAGGGAATTCATTGCACAGTAAACGTCTAAAATCAGGCTTTAGGGAATGTTTCTTTTGCCTAGTGTCTGTATATCATAATGCTTATGCCACTGGAATTCTTGAGAGACCCTGCGGCAACACTCACCAGCACTCCTTTCCGAGAAGACGATTCAGGCACACACTGAGCATAGTGTTAGAGACGAACAAAATCCCCAACACTGATAGCAGATGGATACACGTAAAAGCATCCTTGTCAGTGAGGGCTGGGACATGAAGCATCAGGACGGAAGGTAGGCAACCACATTTCCAAGTGATGCACTGGAGGTTTCCCTGATGGAAGGGACAGAGGTGGTGCATTGATATGGGGGAAAGTGAGGAGGTGCACTCAGGCATATCAGTGGGGTGGCAGCTAAACCAAAAGCAAGTCTGCTCCTGTCTGCATGGCCCCATCAGGGCTTCTGCTTCTTAGCATGCTACAGTGCAACACAAGGTTGAGAACTCAGTAGCCTGATTCACATGTTATGTTCAACACTTGCACAATGAGGGTACGTTGTCCACAGATACCGCTCTGTACACAGGTAGAGTGATTCACATGTTATGTTGAAGACAGGTGCAGCAGTACCCATCTTAGATCTGTATCAAACACTTGTGGGGCCAGTACCCAGGTTCCCTTTAAAAATGAAGCCCATCCTGTCATTCACAGAAAAACATGGACAAGTGGACAGATATCTGTACACTAGTACAACATAATGTCTGAATAGGGCTTCCCTGGTGTGTGTGCGCATGAGTGGACAGAAAACATTCTCCCCGTAAAACCTTGTGGTAAATCTGTATTGCAGACACTTTGAAAGGAGGGCTTACCCAAGAGGGGCAAAGCACTACAGACAAACATGAGTATACTATCCACCAACCTTGCCAGACTTGTGCTTTGGTGGTAATCCTGCCTTCTGAAATGCTGGAATCATATCTGTTTTATAGTCTGGAATAAAAATCCCCAAGTCCACATCATTGCTGTAAGGACCTTGAATGGACTTTGGGGTACGTTTGGCTGGTGTATGAACGCACACTCTCTCCTCCGGAGGAGATTCAGGGTAACAGCCCTTTCTGTAAAGCCCTCAAGCCAAACAGAGAGGTGTTAAGGGCTCTCTCGAAGGCCAACAATGAACTCGAGTTCTAGTCCAGCAATATCTAGAGGACCACCGGTTGAGGACCTCTGGGAGCAAACAGTGATAAATGGTTGTGTGTGTGTGTGTGTGTGTGTGTGAATTCTCAGTCTCGGGTAGGCCTGTGGTTACCCGCAGCTGTGCCCCATTCACTGCCCTGCCCACCAGCCTCCACTGGCAGAAGAGACCCCTTCTGTTCCTGGCTTCTATCGGCCAACCAACGTTTGGGGGACTCCTGTGGAGAACCAAAGGGATCTCTCCCTTCAAGCAACAGCTGTAGATTGAGCAGTGGAAAGTGGATCTCTTGACCCTAGAAGTGAATGACTTGCCCCCCACAGCTCCAGGGGGCACAGTGGAGTATATATGTATGTATGTATTTATTTATTTATTTAATATCCCACCTTTCCTCCAAGGAGCCCAGAGCAGTGTGCGTGGTTGTGTTTATCCTCACAACAACCCTGTGAGGTGGGCGAGGCTGAGAGAGACGTGACTGGCCCAGAGTCCGCCAGGGAATGTCATGGCTGAACGGGGATTAGAGCTCCATTCTCCCCAGTCCTAGTCCAACACGCTAACCATGACACCACACTGGAGGCAGTGTTGCCTGGGAGACCACAACCACCAACAGCCCAAATTAGACCTTGAAAAAGGCTTCCATGAAGGGGGGATATCCCAAAGCAACCGTTTTTGCCCGACTCATCTGCTGCCACTGGAGTCAGGGGACAGTGAGCTCAGGTGCACCCGTCTCCCCGGGGAGCCCTCCTGCATGCCAGCCACATATGCCTGTGAGTGACATCACATTGGGGGGCATGGCCATACGCTGGAAGGGCCCAGGTGGCCCTCTGGAGCTCTTTTCCTAGCTGGCTTTGTTGTCAGCTGGAGGTCTTCTTGGTTCAAGGTGGCTCCTAGGCAGCTGGGCGGCTTGGGTTCTTGGAGAGGAAGGGGAGGAGAGCTGGTAGCAAGCCTGAATGGTCCCCTTTGCTAAGCAGGATCCATCCTGGTTTACATCGGAAGGGGAGACTGCATCATGTGAGCCCTGTAAGATATTCCCCCCTCAGGGGATGGAGGGGCCGCTCCGGGAAGTGCATCTGCAGGCTTGCATGCAGAAGGTTCCAGATTCCCTCCCTGGCAGCATCTCCAAGATACGGCTGAGAGAGGCTCCTGCCTGCAATCTTGGAGAAGCCGCTGCCCGTCCAAGGAGACAATCTGGAGCTAGATGGACCAAGGGTCTGACTCAGTATATGGCAGCTTCCAGGGTGTGTGGCGCCATGGATATAAAGAGCCAAGCTGACCAAGGAAAGAAACTACTAGCCAGAGCAGCCAGGGACTGTGGAAGCCACGGAGGGACAGCAGCATCCCGCTGAGAAGGCAAAGCATTGAGGACCTTCCTGTATTCCTCGGTAACCACTGGAAAAGGTGAGGCGTGCCATCAAGTCAATCTCGACTCCTGGCGACCACAGAACCCTGTGGTTGTCTTTGGTAGAATACAGGAGGGGTTGACCATTGCTATCTCCTGCACAGTGTGAGATGATGCCTTTCAGCATCTTCCTATATCACTGCTGCCCGATAGAGGTTTTTCCCATAGTACCAGCGGGGATTGGAACTGGCAACCTCTGGCTCCCTAGTCTAGTCGTTTTCCTGCTGTGCTATTAGTCCATCTGCTTAATTATAGCTTCGCCCAGGACTGGATTAGCCCTCCCCAGTAAAAACTATATTGGGAAACACTTGGGAACTAGAAAGTGGCACAAGCAGGAAAAACAGGGACAAGCAAGAAAGCTGATACTTATAATATTTCTATACCACTTTCCAACAGAAGTCCTCTTAAGCAGTTTACATAAATATGAATAAATTTTAAAAATGGCTCCCTGTCCCCCAAAGGGCTCAGAATCTAAAAAAGAAACATAAGATAGACACCAGCAACAGTCACTGGAGGGATGCTGTGCTGGAGATGGATAGGGCCAGTTGCTCTCCCCCTGCTACATATAAGAGAATCACCACTTTTAAAAGTTGCCTCTTTGCTCTTTTAGCTGGGATACTAGTAGTAGCAATGATGATGATGATGAAGAAGAAGAAGAATAAAATGCAGTCAATAACATCTAGTAGATTGTGTGTAAATATAATAATAATAATAGTAATAACACATATAATTATTTTAAAATATATATCTTTATTGAGAAGATAGAAAGCACCATGGCCCTCAGTTCTTGTTTCTTTAATGTTACTATTATCTGTATACTGTTTTTCAACAAAAAGCAAACTCTTCTCAGAGCAGTTTGCACAGGGGTAAGGTTTGCTGTCCCCAGAGGGCTCACAGTCCACGCAGAAAGAAGGGAGACCCCAGCAAGAGCCGCTGGAGGGATGCCGTGGTGGGGCTGGACAGGGCCAGATGCTCTCCCCCTGCTTAACCTAAAGGGCATCACCACTTTGCTGGGTGCCCCGTTGCTCAGTCCACAGGGGGACCTTGCCTCTCCAAGCAGACCGGGCTAATCATTACTTGACTTTTATTTGAACATCTGCGCCCTGCCTTTCTCCACAGGCCCCAAAGTGGCCAACCAAAACTAAAATCCCATAGAAAGCAAAAAGGTCATTTCCCAAAGCGCCATGAAATGGGGCACACCCCACATGCTGTGGGGGCAGAGCAGGCACTGGAAAACTACCACTAGAAGACAAACAACCCTGTTCAAAGCAGCCATTGAGCAGCAACTGTTACCCAGCAACCATCAATGATAGAACCCTGGCCCTGTTTGAGCAGGAATAACTGTCCTTCTGGCCTTCCTCTTCCCTGGGGGTTACCAACCTCTCCTCCTGTGCCTTTCAAAGCAACCCAAGAAAAGTGTCAGGAGATAAGGATCAGATGAGGATCTGGGGCCCAATTCTCATTCAGCCTGAAGCTCCCTGGGGGGAATTGGGGCCAATCTCTTGCTATCTACTGGCTTTTGGCCAAAGGGTGGGTAAGACTATAATTGCTTGCTAGTGGCAAATTAGTATAAATTTTATGTCTATTTTGTTATGTAAAAAGAGATATTTGCAGACTGGATTGGGCAAGGTTCAGACCTCAATGTGAGACTAGACTTAAATTTGCATTCTGACTGGGCAAGACCTCCAGGGTTTTTAAATTCTATGTTGATCAAAATGGGCAAGATCTCTAGGATTTTTAAACTGACTTCTTGTTTAGTGCACTCATGGCCATCTCGGATCCTTATTCCTTACTCAAGGAAAGCATTGAGTTTGAATGCTGGGCTTAAGGTTTTGATGTTTTAATGTCTATTGATAAAATGGAAGGAATCATTTCATATGAAAATGTTTAAATTGGTTGTGTCATGCAAGGGTTTTGAGAATTGTCTTGACTAAGAAATATTTGATTGCCTTGTCAGCAAGAAAGGTTCTTGCAGCCTAGGTGCAAATCAAGCTATCTTGCACACAGACAAAAAACAACAACCCAACTTCTGTTTGAAAGTTGTGTCATTGTTGAAGATGATGTTTGGCATTTTAGCATTCAAGACTCTACAGAAATGGATTGCGAGAACGCCTGACCTGAGAAATTGACACAAGATGGAGCGGAGGTGAATGCACAGTTTAACGAGAAGAAGGCAGATCACCAAAGACGGCGGGAGTCCTGTGATGAGGTTGGGGTGAGTAACTGGGCCTGACTGGTTGGATGATGCCCCATCTGTATTGGGCTTCTTCCATAACAGATGCCCAGTTAGTAGATAAATGTAAGGCAGTCTAACATTTCTCAATGACTCTCTTACAGAAGTCGGGAGAAGCTAAGAAGAAGGAGAGAAGAGACTCTACAGTGGGAGAACCACTTTGGGAAGAGCAGGATCAGCCCCTTTATCATTTTGGTTTCCCTCTTCTGCTGCACCTTCTTCAGTTCGACAGTATCGCTTTTTTGGTAATCTGGCGACCGGAACGATACACTGTAAGTATTCCAAATGTGGCAAAATACCAGGCTCTAGTTTCCCCAGGCACCATGAAATTGGGGCACACACCCCATGCAGTGGGGACCGAGCAAGCCGTAAAAAATGACTCCTCCTCTTCCTGCCCCCAAACCCAGAGCAGACTCGCCCACCAGCCCTGTTCAAAGCAGGCTTGACCAGCCACAGTAAGCATTGGAACCCTGGCCCAGTTTGAGCAGGGAGAACAGTATGACTGGTCTCCTCCTCCCTCAGGGTTGCCATCTTGCCCTGACCTTGCAGCTTTCAAAGCAACCCAACTGATGTGCCAGGCGTTAGTATCTGATCAGGACTTGGCTTCCAAACCTCACCCAGACTAAAGGTCCATGGGGGAAACTTGAGCAATCTCTTGCTTCTTTCCCTACCTTATGAGACAGTGGTGAGGTTAAATCATGAGTGGGGAGCACAGGAAGAGATGGATGTACATTGCCCCAAGCTTTTGGCCAAAGGGTGAAATGAAAAATTACTCAGAACATTGCCTAACACAATGTCTGTATCATTTACAGTTACTTCTGAGGAACAGCTACAACTGGAAACAAGGTCAGCTTCATGTTGTTGTTGTTGTTGTTATAGCCCAGTAAGCTTCCAGACCACCTTGGGTTTATTCTCTCTTTTTGACAGTTAAAGCACCACATTTTCATTGACGCCAGGAGATGTTGAACAGTAGGGCACACATCCTGGGGTGCCTCTGTTATGGCAGAAGAGATATTCCCAGACTGATTGGGCAAGGTTCGGACCACAATGTGTGTCTGGACATTTAAATTTGCATTCTGATTGGGCAAGACCTCTAGGGTTTTTAAATTCTGTCTTGATCGAATTGGGCAAGATCTCTAGGATTTTTAAATTGTTTCTGGAATTGGGCAAGATCAAGGCCTGTGTGGGCCTCGATTTTTAAATTGCATCCCCCAGCTTGACCTTTACAATTGTATTCTGATTGGGCAAGACCTCTAGGGTTTTTAAATTCTGTATGGAATTGGGCAAGATCAGGGCCTGTGTGGGCCTCGATTTTTAAATTGCTTCCCCCAGCTTGACTGAGCACACAATCTCTAGGTTCCCTTAGAGTGAATTGGGCAAGATACCATTTTTTTAAAATTCCATGTTTGGGCAGCTTTAAGCCAGTGGACTGGAGTCCCATGAGCTTGGAATCTCCAATGGCTCAACTGGGCAAGACAATTGGTGTCTTTAAATTCTGTCAGGGCCTTGTGGACATATTTTTCAGCCAGGGGTGTAGTGTTAAATTTGGATCGACTGACCACCCACTTTTATTCATGCTCATGATAAAGTCAGAATCAAATGGATCACGTTGCGTGTTTTATATGCGCTGTGTCCCAAGTCTTGAGTGACCCATGAAGAGATGAGTTCTTGTTTAGTGCGCTCATGGCCATCTCGGATCCTTATTCCTTACTCAAGGAAAGCATTGATTTTGAATGCTGGGCTCAAGGTTTTGATGCTTTTCTGTCTATTGATAAAATGGAAGGAATCATTTCACATGCAACTGTTTAAATTGGTTGTGTCATGCAAGGGTTTTGAGAACTGTCTGGACTAAAGAAATAGTTTGATTGCCTTGTCAGCAAGAGAGGTGCCTGCAGCCTAGGCGGCAACCATGCTATCTTGCACAGACACAAAAAGCCTTTTGGAAGGTTGTGTCTTTGTTGAAGATGATGTTTAGCATTTTAGCATTCAAGACTCTTCAGACACGGATTGCGAGAACGCCTGGCCTGAGAAATTGACACCCGAGTGAATGGAGGCGAATGCACCTGCTTAAGTTGAGGAAGGCAGATCACCAAAGGCGGCAGGAGTCCTTTGGTGAGGATGGGGTGAGTAACTGGGCCTGACTGGTTGGATGATGCCCCATCTGTATTGGGCTTCTTCCATAACAGATGCCCAATTAGTAGATAAATGTAAGGCAGTCTAACATTTCTCAATGACTCTCTTACAGAGGTCGGGAGAAGCTAAGAAGAAGGAGAGAAGAGACTCTACAGTGGGAGAACCACTTTGGGAAGAGCAGGATCAGCCCCTTTATCATTTCGGTTTGCCTCTTCTGCTGCACCTTCTTCAGTTCGACAGTATCGCTTTTTTGGTAATCTGGCGACCGGAACGATACACTGTAAGTATTCCAAATGTGGCAAAATACCAGGCTCTAGTTTCCCCAGGCACCATGAAATTGGGGCACACACCCCATGCAGTGGGGACCGAGCAAGCCGTAAAAAATGACTCCTCCTCTTCCTGGCCCCAAACCCAGAGCAGACTCGCCCACCAGCCCTGTTCAAAGCAGGCCTTGACCAGCCACAGTAAGCATTGGAACCCTGGCCCAGTTTGAGCAGGGAGAACAGTATGACTGGTCTCCTCCTCCCTCAGGGTTTCCATCTTGCCCTGACCTTGCAGCTTTCAAAGCAACCCAACCGATGTGCCAGGCGTTAGTATCTGATCAGGACTTGGCTTCCAAACCTCACCCAGACTAAAGGTCCATGGGGGAAACTTGAGCAATCTCTTGCTTCTTTCCCTACCTTATGAGACAGTGGTGAGGTTAAATCATGAGTGGGGAGCACAGGAAGAGATGGATGTACATTGCCCCAAGCTTTTGGCCAAAGGGTGAAATGAAAAATTACTCAGAACATTGCCTAACACAATGTCTGTATCATTTACAGTTACTTCTGAGGAACAGCTACAACTGGAAACAAGGTCAGCTTCATGTTGTTGTTGTTGTTGTTGTTGTTGTTGTTGTTATAGCCCAGTAAGCTTCCAGACCACCTTGGGTTTATTCTCTCTTTTTGACAGTTAAAGCACCACATTTTCATTGACGCCAGGAGATGTTGAACAGTAGGGCACACATCCTGGGGTGCCTCTGTTATGGCAGAAGAGATATTCCCAGACTGATTGGGCAAGGTTCGGACCACAATGTGTGTCTGGACATTTAAATTTGCATTCTGATTGGGCAAGACCTCTAGGGTTTTTAAATTCTGTCTTGATCGAATTGGGCAAGATCTCTAGGATTTTTAAATTGTTTCTGGAATTGGGCAAGATCAAGGCCTGTGTGGGCCTCGATTTTTAAATTGCATCCCCCAGCTTGACCTTTACAATTGTATTCTGATTGGGCAAGACCTCTAGGGTTTTTAAATTCTGTATGGAATTGGGCAAGATCAGGGCCTGTGTGGGCCTCGATTTTTAAATTGCTTCCCCCAGCTTGACTGAGCACACAATCTCTAGGTTCCCTTAGAGTGAATTGGGCAAGATACCATTTTTTTAAAATTCCATGTTTGGGCAGCTTTAAGCCAGTGGACTGGAGTCCCATGAGCTTGGAATCTCCAATGGCTCAACTGGGCAAGACAATTGGTGTCTTTAAATTCTGTCAGGGCCTTGTGGACATATTTTTCAGCCAGGGGTGTAGTGTTAAATTTGGATCGACTGACCACCCACTTTTATTCATGCTCATGATAAAGTCAGAATCAAATGGATCACGTTGCGTGTTTTATATGCGCTGTGTCCCAAGTCTTGAGTGACCCATGAAGAGATGAGTTCTTCTTTAGTGCGCTCATGGCCATCTCGGATCCTTATTCCTTACTCAAGGAAAGCATTGATTTTGAATGCTGGGCTCAAGGTTTTGATGCTTTTCTGTCTATTGATAAAATGGAAGGAATCATTTCACATGCAACTGTTTAAATTGGTTGTGTCATGCAAGGGTTTTGAGAACTGTCTGGACTAAAGAAATAGTTTGATTGCCTTGTCAGCAAGAGAGGTGCCTGCAGCCTAGGCGGCAACCATGCTATCTTGCACAGACACAAAAAGCCTTTTGGAAGGTTGTGTCTTTGTTGAAGATGATGTTTAGCATTTTAGCATTCAAGACTCTTCAGACACGGATTGCGAGAACGCCTGGCCTGAGAAATTGACACCCGAGTGAATGGAGGCGAATGCACCTGCTTAAGTTGAGGAAGGCAGATCACCAAAGGCGGCAGGAGTCCTTTGGTGAGGATGGGGTGAGTAACTGGGCCTGACTGGTTGGATGATGCCCCATCTGTATTGGGCTTCTTCCATAACAGATGCCCAATTAGTAGATAAATGTAAGGCAGTCTAACATTTCTCAATGACTCTCTTACAGAGGTCGGGAGAAGCTAAGAAGAAGGAGAGAAGAGACTCTACAGTGGGAGAACCACTTTGGGAAGAGCAGGATCAGCCCCTTTATCATTTCGGTTTGCCTCTTCTGCTGCACCTTCTTCAGTTCGACAGTATCGCTTTTTTGGTAATCTGGCGACCGGAACGATACACTGTAAGTATTCCAAATGTGGCAAAATACCAGGCTCTAGTTTCCCCAGGCACCATGAAATTGGGGCACACACCCCATGCAGTGGGGACCGAGCAAGCCGTAAAAAATGACTCCTCCTCTTCCTGGCCCCAAACCCAGAGCAGACTCGCCCACCAGCCCTGTTCAAAGCAGGCCTTGACCAGCCACAGTAAGCATTGGAACCCTGGCCCAGTTTGAGCAGGGAGAACAGTATGACTGGTCTCCTCCTCCCTCAGGGTTTCCATCTTGCCCTGACCTTGCAGCTTTCAAAGCAACCCAACCGATGTGCCAGGCGTTAGTATCTGATCAGGACTTGGCTTCCAAACCTCACCCAGACTAAAGGTCCATGGGGGAAACTTGAGCAATCTCTTGCTTCTTTCCCTACCTTATGAGACAGTGGTGAGGTTAAATCATGAGTGGGGAGCACAGGAAGAGATGGATGTACATTGCCCCAAGCTTTTGGCCAAAGGGTGAAATGAAAAATTACTCAGAACATTGCCTAACACAATGTCTGTATCATTTACAGTTACTTCTGAGGAACAGCTACAACTGGAAACAAGGTCAGCTTCATGTTGTTGTTGTTGTTGTTATAGCCCAGTAAGCTTCCAGACCACCTTGGGTTTATTCTCTCTTTTTGACAGTTAAAGCACCACATTTTCATTGATGCCAGGAGATGTTGAACAGTAGGGCACACATCCTGGGGTGCCTCTGTTATGGCAGAAGAGATATTCCCAGACTGATTGGGCAAGGTTCGGACCACAATGTGTGTCTGGACATTTAAATTTGCATTCTGATTGGGCAAGACCTCTAGGGTTTTTAAATTCTGTCTTGATCGAATTGGGCAAGATCTCTAGGATTTTTAAATTGTATCTGGAATTGGGCAAGATCAAGGCCTGTGTGGGCCTCGATTTTTAAATTGCATCCCCCAGCTTGACCTTTACAATTGTATTCTGATTGGGCAAGACCTCTAGGGTTTTTAAATTCTGTATGGAATTGGGCAAGATCAGGGCCTGTGTGGGCCTCGATTTTTAAATTGCATCCCCCAGCTTGACCTTTACAATTGTATTCTGATTGGGCAAGACCTCTAGGGTTTTTAAATTCTGTATGGAATTGGGCAAGATCAGGGCCTGTGTGGGCCTCGATTTTTAAATTGCTTCCCCCAGCTTGACTGAGCACACAATCTCTAGGTTCCCTTAGAGTGAATTGGGCAAGATACCATTTTTTAAAAATTCCATGTTTGGGCAGCTTTAAGCCAGTGGACTGGAGTCCCATGAGCTTGGAATCTCCAATGGCTCAACTGGGCAAGACAATTGGTGTCTTTAAATTCTGTCAGGGCCTTGTGGACATATTTTTCAGCCAGGGGTGTAGTGTTAAATTTGGATCGACTGACCACCCACTTTTATTCATGCTCATGATAAAGTCAGAATCAAATGGATCACGTTGCGTGTTTTATATGCGCTGTGTCCCAAGTCTTGAGTGACCCATGAAGAGATGAGTTCTTGTTTAGTGCGCTCATGGCCATCTCGGATCCTTATTCCTTACTCAAGGAAAGCATTGATTTTGAATGCTGGGCTCAAGGTTTTGATGCTTTTCTGTCTATTGATAAACTGGAAGGAATCATTTCACATGCAAATGTTTAAATTGGTTGTGTCATGCAAGGGTTTTGAGAACTGTCTGGACTAAAGAAATAGTTTGATTGCCTTGTCAGCAAGAGAGGTGCCTGCAGCCTAGGCGGCAACCATGCTATCTTGCACAGACACAGAAAGCCTTTTGGAAGGTTGTGTCTTTGTTGAAGATGATGTTTAGCATTTTAGCATTCAAGACTCTTCAGACACGGATTGCGAGAACGCCTGGCCTGAGAAATTGACACCCGAGTGAATGGAGGCGAATGCACCTGCTTAAGTTGAGGAAGGCAGATCACCAAAGGCGGCAGGAGTCCTTTGGTGAGGATGGGGTGAGTAACTGGGCCTGACTGGTTGGATGATGCCCCATCTGTATTGGGCTTCTTCCATAACAGATGCCCAATTAGTAGATAAATGTAAGGCAGTCTAACATTTCTCAATGACTCTCTTACAGAGGTCGGGAGAAGCTAAGAAGAAGGAGAGAAGAGACTCTACAGTGGGAGAACCACTTTGGGAAGAGCAGGATCAGCCCCTTTATCATTTTGGTTTCCCTCTTCTGCTGCACCTTCTTCAGTTCGACAGTATCGCTTTTTTGGTAATCTGGCGACCGGAACGATACACTGTAAGTATTCCAAATGTGGCAAAATACCAGGCTCTAGTTTCCCCAGGCACCATGAAATTGGGGCACACACCCCATGCAGTGGGGACCGAGCAAGCCGTAAAAAATGACTCCTCCGCTTCCTGGCCCCAAACCCAGAGCAGACTCGCCCACCAGCCCTGTTCAAAGCAGGCCTTGACCAGCCACAGTAAGCATTGGAACCCTGGCCCAGTTTGAGCAGGGAGAACAGTATGACTGGTCTCCTCCTCCCTCAGGGTTTCCATCTTGCCCTGACCTTGCAGCTTTCAAAGCAACCCAACCGATGTGCCAGGCGTTAGTATCTGATCAGGACTTGGCTTCCAAACCTCACCCAGACTAAAGGTCCATGGGGGAAACTTGAGCAATCTCTTGCTTCTTTCCCTACCTTATGAGACAGTGGTGAGGTTAAATCATGAGTGGGGAGCACAGGAAGAGATGGATGTACATTGCCCCAAGCTTTTGGCCAAAGGGTGAAATGAAAAATTACTCAGAACATTGCCTAACACAATGTCTGTATCATTTACAGTTACTTCTGAGGAACAGCTACAACTGGAAACAAGGTCAGCTTCATGTTGTTGTTGTTGTTGTTGTTATAGCCCAGTAAGCTTCCAGACCACCTTGGGTTTATTCTCTCTTTTTGACAGTTAAAGCACCACATTTTCATTGACGCCAGGAGATGTTGAACAGTAGGGCACACATCCTGGGGTGCCTCTGTTATGGCAGAAGAGATATTCCCAGACTGATTGGGCAAGGTTCGGACCACAATGTGTGTCTGGACATTTAAATTTGCATTCTGATTGGGCAAGACCTCTAGGGTTTTTAAATTCTGTCTTGATCGAATTGGGCAAGATCTCTAGGATTTTTAAATTGTTTCTGGAATTGGGCAAGATCAAGGCCTGTGTGGGCCTCGATTTTTAAATTGCATCCCCCAGCTTGACCTTTACAATTGTATTCTGATTGGGCAAGACCTCTAGGGTTTTTAAATTCTGTATGGAATTGGGCAAGATCAGGGCCTGTGTGGGCCTCGATTTTTAAATTGCTTCCCCCAGCTTGACTGAGCACACAATCTCTAGGTTCCCTTAGAGTGAATTGGGCAAGATACCATTTTTTTGAAATTCCATGTTTGGGCAGCTTTAAGCCAGTGGACTGGAGTCCCATGAGCTTGGAATCTCCAATGGCTCAACTGGGCAAGACAATTGGTGTCTTTAAATTCTGTCAGGGCCTTGTGGACATATTTTTCAGCCAGGGGTGTAGTGTTAAATTTGGATCGACTGACCACCCACTTTTATTCATGCTCATGATAAAGTCAGAATCAAATGGATCACGTTGCGTGTTTTATATGCGCTGTGTCCCAAGTCTTGAGTGACCCATGAAGAGATGAGTTCTTGTTTAGTGCGCTCATGGCCATCTCGGATCCTTATTCCTTACTCAAGGAAAGCATTGATTTTGAATGCTGGGCTCAAGGTTTTGATGCTTTTCTGTCTATTGATAAAATGGAAGGAATCATTTCACATGCAACTGTTTAAATTGGTTGTGTCATGCAAGGGTTTTGAGAACTGTCTGGACTAAAGAAATAGTTTGATTGCCTTGTCAGCAAGAGAGGTGCCTGCAGCCTAGGCGGCAACCATGCTATCTTGCACAGACACAAAAAGCCTTTTGGAAGGTTGTGTCTTTGTTGAAGATGATGTTTAGCATTTTAGCATTCAAGACTCTTCAGACACGGATTGCGAGAACGCCTGGCCTGAGAAATTGACACCCGAGTGAATGGAGGCGAATGCACCTGCTTAAGTTGAGGAAGGCAGATCACCAAAGGCGGCAGGAGTCCTTTGGTGAGGATGGGGTGAGTAACTGGGCCTGACTGGTTGGATGATGCCCCATCTGTATTGGGCTTCTTCCATAACAGATGCCCAATTAGTAGATAAATGTAAGGCAGTCTAACATTTCTCAATGACTCTCTTACAGAGGTCGGGAGAAGCTAAGAAGAAGGAGAGAAGAGACTCTACAGTGGGAGAACCACTTTGGGAAGAGCAGGATCAGCCCCTTTATCATTTCGGTTTGCCTCTTCTGCTGCACCTTCTTCAGTTCGACAGTATCGCTTTTTTGGTAATCTGGCGACCGGAACGATACACTGTAAGTATTCCAAATGTGGCAAAATACCAGGCTCTAGTTTCCCCAGGCACCATGAAATTGGGGCACACACCCCATGCAGTGGGGACCGAGCAAGCCGTAAAAAATGACTCCTCCTCTTCCTGGCCCCAAACCCAGAGCAGACTCGCCCACCAGCCCTGTTCAAAGCAGGCCTTGACCAGCCACAGTAAGCATTGGAACCCTGGCCCAGTTTGAGCAGGGAGAACAGTATGACTGGTCTCCTCCTCCCTCAGGGTTTCCATCTTGCCCTGACCTTGCAGCTTTCAAAGCAACCCAACCGATGTGCCAGGCGTTAGTATCTGATCAGGACTTGGCTTCCAAACCTCACCCAGACTAAAGGTCCATGGGGGAAACTTGAGCAATCTCTTGCTTCTTTCCCTACCTTATGAGACAGTGGTGAGGTTAAATCATGAGTGGGGAGCACAGGAAGAGATGGATGTACATTGCCCCAAGCTTTTGGCCAAAGGGTGAAATGAAAAATTACTCAGAACATTGCCTAACACAATGTCTGTATCATTTACAGTTACTTCTGAGGAACAGCTACAACTGGAAACAAGGTCAGCTTCATGTTGTTGTTGTTGTTGTTGTTGTTATAGCCCAGTAAGCTTCCAGACCACCTTGGGTTTATTCTCTCTTTTTGACAGTTAAAGCACCACATTTTCATTGACGCCAGGAGATGTTGAACAGTAGGGCACACATCCTGGGGTGCCTCTGTTATGGCAGAAGAGATATTCCCAGACTGATTGGGCAAGGTTCGGACCACAATGTGTGTCTGGACATTTAAATTTGCATTCTGATTGGGCAAGACCTCTAGGGTTTTTAAATTCTGTCTTGATCGAATTGGGCAAGATCTCTAGGATTTTTAAATTGTTTCTGGAATTGGGCAAGATCAAGGCCTGTGTGGGCCTCGATTTTTAAATTGCATCCCCCAGCTTGACCTTTACAATTGTATTCTGATTGGGCAAGACCTCTAGGGTTTTTAAATTCTGTATGGAATTGGGCAAGATCAGGGCCTGTGTGGGCCTCGATTTTTAAATTGCTTCCCCCAGCTTGACTGAGCACACAATCTCTAGGTTCCCTTAGAGTGAATTGGGCAAGATACCATTTTTTTGAAATTCCATGTTTGGGCAGCTTTAAGCCAGTGGACTGGAGTCCCATGAGCTTGGAATCTCCAATGGCTCAACTGGGCAAGACAATTGGTGTCTTTAAATTCTGTCAGGGCCTTGTGGACATATTTTTCAGCCAGGGGTGTAGTGTTAAATTTGGATCGACTGACAACCCACTTTTATTCATGCTCATGATAAAGTCAGAATCAAATGGATCACGTTGCGTGTTTTATATGCGCTGTGTCCCAAGTCTTGAGTGACCCATGAAGAGATGAGTTCTTGTTTAGTGCGCTCATGGCCATCTCGGATCCTTATTCCTTACTCAAGGAAAGCATTGATTTTGAATGCTGGGCTCAAGGTTTTGATGCTTTTCTGTCTATTGATAAAATGGAAGGAATCATTTCACATGCAACTGTTTAAATTGGTTGTGTCATGCAAGGGTTTTGAGAACTGTCTGGACTAAAGAAATAGTTTGATTGCCTTGTCAGCAAGAGAGGTGCCTGCAGCCTAGGCGGCAACCATGCTATCTTGCACAGACACAAAAAGCCTTTTGGAAGGTTGTGTCTTTGTTGAAGATGATGTTTAGCATTTTAGCATTCAAGACTCTTCAGACACGGATTGCGAGAACGCCTGGCCTGAGAAATTGACACCCGAGTGAATGGAGGCGAATGCACCTGCTTAAGTTGAGGAAGGCAGATCACCAAAGGCGGCAGGAGTCCTTTGGTGAGGATGGGGTGAGTAACTGGGCCTGACTGGTTGGATGATGCCCCATCTGTATTGGGCTTCTTCCATAACAGATGCCCAATTAGTAGATAAATGTAAGGCAGTCTAACATTTCTCAATGACTCTCTTACAGAGGTCGGGAGAAGCTAAGAAGAAGGAGAGAAGAGACTCTACAGTGGAAGAACACACTTTGGGAAGAGCAGGATCAGCCCCTTTATCATTTTGGTTTCCCTCTTCTGCTGCACCTTCTTCAGTTCGACAGTATCGCTTTTTTGGTAATCTGGCGACTGGAACGATACACTGTAAGTATTCCAAATGTGGCAAAATACCAGGCTCTAGTTTCCCCAGGCACCATGAAATTGGGGCACACACCCCATGCAGTGGGGACCGAGCAAGCCATAAAAAATGACTCCTCCTCTTCCTGCCCCCAAACCCAGAGCAGACTCGCCCACCAGCCCTGTTCAAAGCAGGCTTGACCAGCCACAGTAAGCATTGGAACCCTGGCCCAGTTTGAGCAGGGAGAACAGTATGACTGGTCTCCTCCTCCCTCAGGGTTTCCATCTTGCCCTGACCTTGAAGCTTTCAAAGCAACCCAACCGATGTGCCAGGCGTTAGTATCTGATCAGGACTTGGCTTCCAAACCTCACCCAGACTAAAGGTCCATGGGGGAAACTTGAGCAATCTCTTGCTTCTTTCCCTACCTTATGAGACAGTGGTGAGGTTAAATCATGAGTGGGGAGCACAGGAAGAGATGGATGTACACTGCCCCAAGCTTTTGGCCAAAGAGTGAAATGAAGAATTACTCAGAACATTGCCTAACACAATGTCTGTATCATTTACAGTTACTTCTGAGGAACAGCTACAACTGGAAACAAGGTCAGCTTCATGTTGTTGTTGTTGTTGTTATAGCCCAGTAAGCTTCCAGACCACCTTGGGTTTATTCTCTCTTTTTGACAGTTAAAGCACCACATTTTCATTGATGCCAGGAGATGTTGAACAGTAGGGCACACATCCTGGGGTGCCTCTGTTATGGCAGAAGAGATATTCCCAGACTGATTGGGCAAGGTTCGGACCACAATGTGTGTCTGGACATTTAAATTTGCATTCTGATTGGGCAAGACCTCTAGGGTTTTTAAATTCTGTCTTGATCGAATTGGGCAAGATCTCTAGGATTTTTAAATTGTATATGGAATTGGGCAAGATCAAGGCCTGTGTGGGCCTCGATTTTTAAATTGCATCCCCCAGCTTGACCTTTACAATTGTATTCTGATTGGGCAAGACCTCTAGGGTTTTTAAATTCTGTATGGAATTGGGCAAGATCAGGGCCTGTGTGGGCCTCGATTTTTAAATTGCATCCCCCAGCTTGACCTTTACAATTGTATTCTGATTGGGCAAGACCTCTAGGGTTTTTAAATTCTGTATGGAATTGGGCAAGATCAGGGCCTGTGTGGGCCTCGATTTTTAAATTGCATCCCCCAGCTTGACTGAGCACACGATCTCTAGGTTCCCTTAGAGTGAATTGGGCATGATACCATTCTCTTTAAATTCCATGTTTGGGCAGCTTTAAGCCAGTCGACTGGAGTCCCATGAGCTTGGAATCTCCAATGGCTCAACTGGGCAAGACAATTGGTGTCTTTAAATTCTGTCAGGTCCTTGTGGACATATTTTTCAGCCAGGGGTGTAGTGTTAAATTTGAATCGACTGACCACCCACTTTTATTCATGCTCATGATAAAGTCAGAATCAAATGGATCACGTTGCGTGTTTTATATGCGCTGTGTCCCAAGTCTTGAGTGACCCATGAAGAGATGAGTTCTTGTTTAGTGCGCTCATGGCCATCTCGGATCCTTATTCCTTACTCAAGGAAAGCATTGATTTTGAATGCTGGGCTCAAGGTTTTGATGCTTTTCTGTCTATTGATAAACTGGAAGGAATCATTTCACATGCAAATGTTTAAATTGGTTGTGTCATGCAAGGGTTTTGAGAACTGTCTGGACTAAAGAAATAGTTTGATTGCCTTGTCAGCAAGAGAGGTGCCTGCAGCCTAGGCGGCAACCATGCTATCTTGCACAGACACAAAAAGCCTTTTGGAAGTTTGTGTCTTTGTTGAAGATGATGTTTAGCATTTTAGCATTCAAGACTCTTCAGACACGGATTGCGAGAACGCCTGGCCTGAGAAATTGACACCCGAGTGAATGGAGGCGAATGCACCTGCTTAAGTTGAGGAAGGCAGATCACCAAAGGCGGCAGGAGTCCAGTGGTGAGGATGGGGTGAGTAACTGGGCCTGACTGGTTGGATGATGCCCCATCCGTACTGGGCGTTTTCCAAACCAGATGCTAATTTTTTTTCCCTTTAAGTTCGGCACTGACATTTTCATTGACTTAGTGAAGGGGTGTTGCGACAGCTACCTGGGGAACTCTGGAAATTGGCCCAGAATTATGTAAGGATGACCAGAAACTGTATATTTATTAAAATTGACTTGGACAATTCTTTTTAAAAATATATATATTTTAAAGTAACCTGGAAATTGTACTGTCAGAGTGAATGCAGAAAAAAAGTGACGTAACATCAGAGAATCGCTGGGGAAGTGATGTGAAACTGAGGTAATCTTCTGCCTTCTTTTTCAAATTGTAAGTGAAATAAAAGCAAAAAGTAAGAAATATCTTACATAAAAGATGCATGGGTGAGGAGGCATTTGGGCAAATGGAACCATCCCCCCCGCAGCCCCCCAGCCCCAATCAGTGACAAAATGTGGAGCCCCACCACCACATGGAGCTCTAAAATGGGTCGGGAAATCCCGGATGGTGTTGGGGAACTCTGACTCAATGTAGGCTTCCCAACGTCGGGATTGGCTGATCCCCGACATCCTCCAACGTGGCCCATCTCAGGCCATGTCCAACACAACTGATGCAGACTTGAACAGCCGTATATTAAGCACCTTCTCTCTTTCTGTTCCGATTCTGCCCCCAAACTGAGCTGAACAGACCCAAGCCCAGAGATGGAAGGGGTGCTGAAAAGGCTGGAGAACAGCAGAGGCTGGCTTCTACGAATCCTTCGGTGGACTGCATCCTCCTCATGACTCTGATGACAGTAGCAATGGACCGAGAGAGAACGTACATTACGTGTTCAGGACTACAGAAATCCCCCTCCACTTGGCCTCGTGCAGAGGGGAGGGAGTTTGTCCCAGCCCCGCTCTGCACGAGGCCCAAGAAGCGGGCCGATTGGCCCTTTGGGTTAGGGGGTGGGGTTTCAGCTGGGATGATCCCCGCCCCGTTCTCCTCAGTTTGAGCCAGGCATTCCCCTCCCTCCCTCCCTGGTACAGAGCGGGTCTAGCGACTGGTCGCCCAACGGGGCCGAGTAGGAATTTTTGGCTCCCAACGCATTGGCCACTGTTGGGGTTTTTTTCGCCTACTCCGTTCTTTGTTCCAGGTGTGTAGTTAGAGTTAGGCCGGTCAC